>NC_053455.1:40439615-41073990 GCF_015227805.2 Hirundo rustica | reverse complement strand
AGGGAGCAGTAGCTGTTCTGTCATGAAAGTATAGAAACTGAGAGAAAACGATAGGGATGTCACTCAGAGAAATAGGTATATTCTTTATTTTTTTCATCATTTGGGCCGAATCTTTCAGATTTGACTGTGTAGCATAATGTACGGATGCGCTTCTTTATTGTCTGCTTTCACTGAAGTATTTTTATAGTATGTTAAAATGATTCGAATGTTTGACCCTCCTCGGAAGGCAGTTAATGTCTCTGTATTTGTTGTGGCCGAGGTACAGCTTTTGTTGGCGCGAGCTAAAATACCATGTGATACAGCTGCCACGAATTCAAGTGTAGCGGGGTGAGGAGAAAGAGCGAGCTTTAACTTCTCTGAGATGTTGCAGACTGCCAGCAAAATCCACACAAAATTTCCACCCTTTTCTGCGAGTCAGACCCGTGCCACAAACCTCTCAGCTCCTCTCGCTGTGTGCGCAACCCCGTGAGGTTCGCAGGTGAACGCGGAGTCTCTCTTTGAGAGAGGGGCGCAGGGCAGCCCGCGGGGAGCGGGGCCGCGGTGGGAGCCGGGGATCAGCGGCGGCCTGCCGGGCTGGGGCCGGGGCTGGGGCGGCTCCGAGGGGAGCGCTCGGGTGGGTGATGCTGGGGTTTTCCACGAGAGGGCTTTCTCGCTGTGCCGTGTCAGCGCCGGCCGCCCCTCCGCTCGCTCCTCGGCACGGAGGAGCGGAAAGGGCTCGGGGGTGGTTTGCGTTCACAGGGTGTTTCAGATTTCCTTTGTAAATTACGGGGAAATCCCTTTATTGCCCCTGAGGTGTAAGGATAAGACATCCTGGGAAGAACACCAGTCTTCAGTTTCCAGGCTCCCTCAAAACTCAGGACGATCCCAACAACTTAACTTCCCCCCAGTGGAAACCGAGAAGAGGCTGAGTGTGTTTTCCACAAAAGAGGAGAGGGGTTGGAGTGTTTGCATCCTCTTTGCAGATGATGGCAACGAAGCACTCTGTCCTGGCGTGATCTCATTTTTGGCTGCTTTAACATGTATTCTACTTCTCAGGGTGGGGCTGAGGGAAAGGGAAACAGGAATCATTGTGCGAGTATGAAAATGCTATCTGTAAGTCCTCTGCCAAGTTTTCTGCGTGTTAGTTCAAATAATTTCACACGCACAGCGTCACAGGTCTGTTTTAAAAGGCAGAAACTGTGTCTGTAACTAGTAATAATATTGCAGTTCATAAAACATGAGAAACATCTGTTACTGTGAGTTCAATTTGTTTCTCTCTCCTTGGAATAACTGAGTTGACAGCTCAGTCAGGTTTAATGTCCTGTTCTAAACCTTTGGTCGTGTGTCCCACGGCTAATTGTGACTCACAGAATCAATAAACCCAGCTCCTGCTTCTCTGCAGCGACTCAGCGGGGGCCTGGGAAGGGCTTCAAATCACAACAGCAGATGATGGGGGACAAATTCGGGTTTCTGCAAAGCCAGGCCTAGCGTGTGCCTTTGCCCCTTTCAAAGCAACAGAGCTGGCTGGTGCCTCACTGTTAGGGCTGTGTGAGTGAGGGAGATGGTCTGCCCTGCTGTAGGGGCAGTATTTTCCCTCATAGCACCCTTGCCTTGCCTTAATCTATCCCAGGTTGTGTATTGTAGGCAGTAGAAGCAGAGCCATCTCATGCTTTGATGTGTGTTTATTGGCTTTAGCATCTCATTCTCTTGCCTTTTTTTTTTTTTTTTTCTTTTTTTTCTTTCTCTTTCCACCCTACCTCCACAAAGAAAAAGAATTAGAGCAGAGGCAAAATGTGAATGAAGTGACTTTGTATTTTTGTGAATGGGTTTTCTTGCATCGCCCCTGCCTTCCTTGCTGCCTCCTGTAAGATCCTTTCATAATTAAAATATTATGACTATGCTTATGGTAGCCCTTCGCTTGTGGCAAGGATCCTAATTTGATGTCAATGAAAAAAATAGTAGTTTCTGGCATAAGGGCAGATGACATTTCATCAGCTAGTGCATGCCCATTTTTTTTTAACCACTGTGCTGAGACCATATGGACAGATAATGAGTTTAAGCTGATAAACAGCTTACAGATTTGCCCAACTAAAGGACTTTCTTCCTAGAAAACACGTTTTCCTTTAAAATAAGTAATGAAGTTCCTGTGTTTTTATTTAATTATCTTGAGTCCTGTCTGTTCTCACCAGGCTGCAGGAAAACAGGCACAACTGCTCTGGGGCAGAAGCTACTGGATTTATGGGCCTGTAGGTCTTAGAGGAGAGGAAGGACTTGAAAAGAAAAGTTCAGATGCTACAAAATTGAGGCCTAAGGGGCCTAAGGTATCTAAAAAAGCAGATGGTGGTCCAAGTTGTATTTAGAGAGTTTCCTGAGGTAGCGCATAGTTCTTGACTTGAAGATGAATCATTGCATGAGGTGGTAGTAGGTCCAAGGTCTGTTTGGGAGTTATAATTAAAACAGATGGATATCTATATTCCTTGCTAACCCTGTGTGGCTGCTGGAGCAATCCTTGTCTGGGAATACTGTTGCAAGACAACCCCTGCTTTTGCTTTCTCAATAATTCTTGACTAATTTCAGTATGATTTGTTTGTTTAATTTAAACTGACTTATCAATAAAATATATCCATTTTTCTTGGTTTTTATGGGGGAAAAAACCCCACGAGTGGTACAGAGAGAGCTGAAAAGTAACTTGTTTTTGGAAGAGGTGGTCTTTTGTTGTCGCTTTAAAATAATGACTCAAAACTAAGCAGTGTATTTGCATGAGAGGGCAAAGCCTGTGTTTCTCCCTCAAGATGCATAGAAATGAGATGTTTCAGATATGAAAGTGCTCGTTCCCTTTTAAGCTGTTATGTGTTCACTTCTTTTCTTTGTTTCACACACCCACCACTCCCCCCCCCCCCCCGAAATAATTATTAATTTTAATTGGAAGTGGCAAATGAAGGAAGAAAATAGTTGCACAAAAAAATCAATACAGACAACCCCATTCTTTCTCATGTTGCTTACTCCTTCTAAAATTTTAATGTTTTGTGTTGTCCCTTCCCTTCACACTATACACTTCTCAGCACTGGGAAGATGATTGAACTTTAATTGTATTTCATATGAGAATATGTTCCAGATGGCCAGAGCTTAGCTTTCTGATGGTCACTGCTGCCTCACTGGTGACTGATACAGCAGCCAGGTTGCATTTGGTGCTACCTTAGCTCATGACTGCACAGTTCAGCATTCCACTTGTGTCCATTCCTTCCCCTACACCTACATTTCTTATTTTCTTTCCACCCTTCTTTCAGTCTTGAGCTTCCAATCTGGTGAATGAGTTAACCCATCCCATAGTTTCAGGGGATTCAGGGGGAATTCAGTTCACACCAAACAGTCAATGGGTCTCCTCCCCACCCAATCTCTTGTCTTGGAGCGTTTAACAGCTGCTTTGCTGTTTATCATTTCTGCACTGGTAAAGGTGTCTCATGGGCTAATTTAGTATAAATTTTCTGAGACTGAAAGAAGTGGCTATAGGAAGGCAGTGCGTTGATCTTTTTCTGGTAACCAGACCATCTGCTTAACCAATTTGTCAGCATGTTTTTAATTATTTTTTGCACAGATAAAATTAAAGAAACAAGCTATGATAAAGATGTTTATATCTTACAATTGGATTTGTTTCTGCACCTCTGCCACTTTCTGTTCTTTACCAGTGGGATGTCCTTCATTGGTCTTCCTCAGAGCTAGAGGCAGGGAGTGTCACCATCCTGGGTGAGTTGTCTATGCGTGGGCTGTTTTGGATTTGAACTGCCTCTGCAGGTGTCTTGGTACAGGAAGCTCTGGATGACCAAGTGTCTGATCGGAATGCTTCCTTTCTGGTGGACTGATACGCGGCAAATATTCCATGACAATTGAGAATAGTCATGTGGTGGATAAAAAACAGTCATGGGGATAAAAAATTTATCCCCACCAAATTAATTTCAAAGAAAACCATAACCCGTATCTTGTCATTGTCCTCAGAGCAGTTGGAAGTGGGGTTTTGACAGTCAAAGGTTTTTAGTAAGGATCTTGTTTGTGCACAGGAATCTTCCTGACTGTGTAGTCCTTCCAACAAGGACTCCAATGACTGACAAGTCTCTGGGAGTTCTTGTGTTTTGGTCTTTATTTATTTATTTATTTATTTAATGCTATCAGGGTCTTCCCTTTGTTATGTATTTAGTAAAAAAACCTAGTCTAAAATGGAATTTTCCTGTTTCTTGAGAAATAAATTAAAAATCACAGTAGAAGAGTCAATTTTTAAACTCAAACAGAGTCCAGATTTTTTAGACCATTCTATCACTTCAGGCAGAAAGAGGATACTTTTGATGAAATGAATAGTGCTGAAACTGAATCTCATCTATGTGCTTGATATTACTTGGGTATCAAAGGGCTGCATTATTATGTGGATTAGGGCTTGGGTCTGAGTTCATTTAGTAGCTCAGCTTCTGATCAACCATGTTTAATTCATCTCTGTTCCTGCCTTTCTTGCCCTCACTTAGTTGGTGCATGGCCGTGTTAGAGAAGGACTTTGTTGGGTCATCTGTGGTGTGATCTGGAGTTTGCCCTGATTACTCTTCTGGAAGCAGCCTAACCAGTGCCCTCTTTACTCCTGTTGCTGTGGTGTTACTCTCAGGAAAAAAAACTTATAGTGGTTGTTGATTACAAGGGAGTGGAGCTAAACCTTACTGCTAATGGGAAAAGTCGTGTAGTACATACAGCAGAGATAATAACAGCTCTTATATTTTCTCAGCCTTCTCACTTGAGTTGTAAACAGCTTGAAATGCATCTTAGGCTATCCCAGATGTCTGGAAAGCCCACAAGACAGATGAGTGGAATGGGGCATGGGACCGTACGGTGACTTGTTGAGTGTGGGTCAGTGGCACAGCTTGGCAGGGGCTCAGCAGCTTGGAGGCCCTGGCTGCAGCTCGAGTTATGTATATTGTGCATGATTACTGTACTGACTGTTTCTGCAGCTCCGTGATGCTCCTAAGGCTCAACACTGAAATTGTAATGCTAGCAGCTTTCTTTTCATGGCCCAATGCCCAGTTTGAAGAAGGGTGATTTTGGTCATGTTGTTAGACATACGTATTTATGGCCCTGTTTCATCTGTTGAATTAAATTTGTTGGGGTATTTTTAACATTATTATGGAAACAGTTACTATATTTACTTCTTACAGAAAGCTCAGTGTAAGACAGCCTATGAGGAGAGAGTTCTAGAGTAATAAATATTGCACTAAATTATGGTGTCTACACTTCTTCAGGAAAAATGGTCTAAATGAACTGACTGGCAGTTTGCCTGTTCCCGAGACATGGACCTCACAGGGCACTGAACTGGAACACTCTATGCTGGGAAAGCAATGATAGAGTTTGCTCTTGGCTCACTTGACGGCACATCTCATTTTCTTGGGGAGTGAAAATAAACCAGATCTTCTTGTACAGAGGGAGCTTGTGCCTGTGCTGGGCTGTTTTCTCGGGCCTGCTGGGAACCTGTTTCCCATGGAAGTTTTGGGACCTGTGGGCACCTTTCAGATGAAGTCCTCAAAACCTGTTGCCAGCATAAATGAGATAATGGGACTTCCACTGAATGGAAATTCAGTGGATTTTGGAATGGGAGGCACTGTCACTGATGTTGACGTGTTTATTTCTGTAGTCATTTGAAACCAGAATATGTCTTAATGTCAGTCTTGCTGATCAAAATTGATGGAGCTTAGTGGTGGTAATAATGTGTTGGGTACAAGGTGGACATGTATGAGAAGTAATGGCAAATAAAGGATTGTGTGTGTCAGAATGTTATTGAGAGGGGTAAACTTTGGATATGATGTATTTTTGAACTGCTGACTGCCTTTTTTCCTGTTAATGGCAGACAGGATTCTCAAAGCTGCTTAGGTTGAGGTGCCTATTTTGTGTTGATCAACAAAACTTTTCCTTCTGATGGGAACATGGCATGTAACAGGGATCTTCTAGAGTTACAGCAAGCTGTTTTTAGAATAAGATACAGGAAAAACTGAGAGATAATTCTGGAAGTGCTTGAGGCACCATTCTGGAAGCACCAAAAGATCTCTTTGCTTTGGCAGCCTCAGAATTGACAATGTAATACCTTGCTGATGTGACAAATCACTCTGAGTTCATAAGATTGAAAAAAACCTACAAAACTGATAAGGATTTCAGCTTACAGTGATGCTTTGTTAATTATGAACTGTTTTTCTTATTTTAAATGTTAAGGGAAACATCAGTCAGGAACAGCATTCTGATGCGATTAAGAAAGAAAAAAACAGAGAAGGCATGAGACAAAAGAAAAAAACCTACTTAATCCAGCCAGACTCTTGGAAGCCTTATTCTGCCTCCTCACTGTGCTGAAGTGAGCAGAAGGTTTCAGGCTTCACATTTTGTGTGTTCATATTTTGATAGTGCAGTGGGGAAGGTTTGGCAGGAGAAGAGTCGGAATTAGCTGAAAAACATTAATTTTCTTTGTTAATGCTGCTGCAGATAGTTCCAAGTTTCAGTTTGTAGTGGGTTTCTTACAGCACTTCTATAATGTGATGCACTTTGGGAAGGGCTTTGAAGCTCTGCACTAGCCTTGGGGAGCAGAGGGCTTTGGCAGCGGGGGTTGGACACCCACTCCTGAGTGCTATCACTGATTTTGCTGCTTGGAACTGAGGTGGGTGAATGGCAGGGTTCCTAACATCAGCCTGCTGAAGACACTCCTTAGCTCTGGGAAAGTTGCGTTGCTTTTCTGAGCATCTGTTTCACCAGCTGTGAAAATGAAAACAGTACCCTCAGCATGTGGGTATGATGAACATTCTTGTTAGCTAATCTTGCTAAAGTGCATTGGAACTGTGAAGCGTTGTGGGTTGTTGTTTGAAAGTGTGAAGGTTTTAAATGGTGTAAGCCATGAGCTTGCATCTTGGTTAGGGAAGAGGAGTATCAACTGGGAGACCTTTGGCAACAGGCGCAAAGGGTTTGTGGGGAAGAGGAGAAGTTTGCCTGTAATGGAGGGACCTGAGTGAGAATTATGCTTTCTTCTAACCCTTTACACAAAATCTGAATGGATTTATTTGGAGCTTTGTAAAGCACCTGTCCCAGGCTGAATTTTCCCCTAATGACAGTTGCATTTCCTTTTGCTGTTTTTCCAGCCCCCCCCTCTCCTCCACACTCTTGCTTTTTATGATCAAAGCTGTATTCTTTAAAGATATGCCAATGCCTTGTAATAATGCTGAGAAGATCCCCTATGGACAACAGCTCTGATTAGACACCAAGGAATTCTTTAATTCTCTTCATACTTATTAATGTTAGGAACTTTGTGCTGATAA
Source organism: Hirundo rustica (assembly GCF_015227805.2). Classification (NCBI taxonomy): domain Eukaryota; kingdom Metazoa; phylum Chordata; class Aves; order Passeriformes; family Hirundinidae; genus Hirundo; species Hirundo rustica. Next base: position 41,066,689 of record NC_053455.1, on the reverse strand, counting down.
AAGGTGTGGCTTTTTTTTTCCCATTGCTGTTGCTACTTTCTCTTTGGCTCCCCTCCTCCCCAGACACTGCACTTATTCTTTAAGGTTTCACGTCGTCTTGTCTTACATAAACTCGGTTCATTGGTTCTTGCTTTCAATTCATTCTTTTATCTTCTACAGCACTCAGTGAATGCTTAAAAATAATAAATATTAATAATAGGACTCTTTGAACCAGCAGGTTCTTTACAGCTTGAACTCACCTTTTCCTGCTGCTTATCCCCTATTAGAAGTTGCTATAATCTGCAGATTGTAGCTGTAATAAGTTTTGAAGCAGAGGCTGGGTTTGTGACAAGCGTAGGATTATAGCTCCAGGTGGGGAAGTGGCAGCAGGAACAGAGAACCTCAAAGGCACAAATATGTTGTTCCAGTTGAAATATTCTTAGCAATAAAGGAAGAGAAGCCAATAAAATTTAGTGTGGGAATAGAGCTATTTATCTAAGTTTCCATGGAGTGTCAGTGACCTATATAGGATAATCCTGTGCTGCACATAAAAATTGCTGTGTTTAGAAGTAGAAAAACATTCTTCCTGAAGAACACAGTTTAAGAGGACTGTACTTTTGGAGATTCTTTCAAGCCGTTTCATAGGAATTGTCTTAAACCAGCAAGACAAACTACGACATACATCTTTGGTATTACTGTCTCTTCTTTGAATTCCTTGTGGAGACAGGTTTACTTCTCCTTACTAGAGAAGAAAAAGATGCTGTCTGCCCCCATGTGTAAAATTGACCACATAATGTACAACCCAGGCTCCAAAGCTTTTGCCACACACACACACATGCCACATGCTCTTTTGGATATCAGCAACATTTTTACTGTCCCAGAGTAAGGAATGAATAAAGTAAACATGAACGGAGTGTGTGAGGTTTTCCCACCATACCTTCTTTCCTCTGTTTAATGATACAAGTGACTGGAACAGGAGAAAAAGACAGAATCCTGAGCTATCAGGGCAGATTTAATGAAACCTGATTTATTTCTTCTACACCATGTTGCAGTGCCCCTACTTAGAAGAGACAAGCTGTTCCTAAGCAGAACCTCTGTTGGGTGGGTTGCTTCCAGGCTTGTGTCTTCAAGCAGAAACCACACTGGTTACTACTCGAGGCTAGGATGGGCTAGGAGTCTTCAAGGAAACAATTTGCCTGCAGAAAATGCTGATTTATTGAAACCATTACTGCTTTGTGAGAAAGGGTTGGTCTCTCTACTTGGTTCTCCTTGGGTGAATTTCTGGCATATAGGATAAAATTTCTTATTCAAAACAGATAGGAGCCAAGTGGTTTGGGTTGTTCACCTATGCCGTCAAAAATCCAAAACAGGGTCCTGAAAGAAAGTTTCCTACACACCAGAAATGCCTGTCCTAACCACAGGACTGCTGTTCTAGAGCACATGTGTTTATGTTTGAAGGATTTCAAGGTGTATTCCAAATTTTTGTCCCTATGTGAAATAAAAAAATATTTCAAGTCTCAAAAAATGTGTTTCCCTCAAAAAACTGAGTTCCCATCCAGGTGTCCTTGTGTGTTCTTCAGCATTCTTACTATCTTTCCTCACTGGTTCTGCAGGTTTGTGTTTCCTCTGGCTGTGCTCTTATGGAGTGGAGCAATGAATCTCTGAAGACCTTGGCAAAGCTGTCATCTTGTCAGTGACAGGAGGGGAAAGACTGACCCTGAAGCACTGCTGGTGTATTTTGTCAGGGTCAAGGCTTTACAAGGGTATTTAACTCCTAAACCACTGATTCCTCTTAGGAATATTATTAGGAAATCACCTTAAGCAGCCAAGGAAAATCTCTCATATGTTTGTGCCTGGTCTGTTGTTGTTGGGCAGGGTAGGAAAAATAATGCTTAGGGCAAGAGAGGAGCTGCTTGGAACAGCGTGAAACACTCTTGTGCTGGTTTGACTGCAGCGAGCTCAGCAAAGGCAAGGATAACGCGTGGTTTCAGTCATGGGCCTCCTTCTTGCAATTTCTTCTTTCCTTCTGTTTTACAGAGAAGAGGAGAAAGTAGTCCTATCTTGATCCTTTCTTAATTCTCCTAGGAGAGTAAGGAGATAATGAAAAGAAAGCCAGGAGGGGATCTCAGCTAAGCTGGGTGTGTGCTTTGCGAGGGTGTTTGTTCTCTGTGGTTGTGCTCTGCACCACCAAAGACCCTGAATCTGGTTATTCCAGTGCAGCTCAGCTCCCTGAACCGTGATGTGCTCCGGGTTGCTTAGCTGCCAAGGGGATCTTTCAGGAGATCCCTCTGTTATAAAAGGTAGGATGGAAAAACTGAGGTGCACACTCCAGTTCTGATTATATGGGAATGCCACTCTGCCTTTACTTTGTATTTTGTTCTTGCTCTTTTTAGAAAAGGGTGGAGGGGAAGGCTGAGGTTTGAAGCTTCATCCTTGCACAAAGACAAAACACTCCTCTTAAAGGCAAAAAATTCCAAGCCCTTGTTGTGTATTTGAGGTTTAAAAAATGGGAGTTTCCTTTTTCAGGGAAGCCAAATTCATCCTCAGATGGCCTCCATTAAACTGTTTTAAGAGGTCTTGTGTTCGTCTTGTGGTAGATGAGGAGTCTGAGCTTGCCCTTTTGGTATCACCCCTCCTTTTCCTTCAAGTTAATTTAGGAAGCATAAGGTGTGTTTACAGCACACAGAAGCAGCAGTGCAAGGCCTGGCCTAGTGGAAATCAGAACCAGGGTTACCATACAGTTTTTTTGGATGCAGCATAGCATTTGGATCCACAACAGCCAGCTCTGGTAATCATATGATGTCAGAGCAGTCCTGGATGTGAGATGGGCTCCACTGTGTCTGTCTGTCTGCAGAGATGCAGACCCCAGATACAGAGTGTTTGAAAGAACAAATTAAAACACCATAAGCCTTGCTTCTATGGTTTGGGTGGGGTTTTTTGTTTTGTTTTGGTGGGGGGTTTTTGTTCTTGTTTGTTTGTTTGTTTTGTGTTGTTGTTGTGCTTTTGTTGGTTTTTTTTTCTTTTTTTTTTTTGCAATAAACAGGCAATACATTTCTTAAAATAAAGATGACAATAACATCTTAATATGTTTTCATTAAAAATTGACCTAAGAAAATATTTCTCTTAAATTAATCAAGTCCAAGACCTCTAGGACTGAAATGACAGCAGATTTCCTGTCTTGCTCATGGCTACAGCCATCAAAGGAAGCTTTAAAGGAACCTCTAGGAGGTTGATTGCTAAGGTTCCATAGATCCCCAGGAAGACAGAGGTAAGCTGCTACCTTTCTTCAGAGCCTTCAGCTGTGCTCTCAATGATAGCTGTAATTTGGGAGTTATATGAGGACTTTTTAAGGACTGCACCTTTTGCCCTAGAAAGTCAGTTTGCATCTTCTAATCACAGAATGACCTGACTGCTTTGCATCCATTTCATGTCGAAATTCTGCCCATTTTTTAACTATACCTGAATTACTGGGAAAAACAAGCTATTGATGTAAGACTTCACTCTTTTCTTCTGCATCTGGGATGGTGACTTGAAAAAAAAAAAGATTAGGTTAGTCTGAAAATAGTTCCAGCAAGCTGAGGTCTCAGATGTATGATTTGGCTGCACTCTACGTTTGTCCTGTTGAAATAAAGTCAGGCTGCACTAGGATAGTGTTGCAAAGGGTGTGCTATAGCCCAGAGCAGGGCTGTGTGCTCCAGACATTCCCTGAGACTGGCTTGCAAAATCCTTTTTGTGGCTGGAGCTGTATTCTTGTGGACTTCAATGTCACTGTCTAGGACTTGTCATTCAAAGCTGAAGGAGCCCAAGAGAAGCCAGGTGGTGGATTTGTTTCCCTTAGCATTCTACAAAATTACATCTGTAGAGCATGCTTTAACAAGAAGCTGCAGCCTTCAGCTGTAATCCTTGATTCTTTATGGAGTGCAACAGTGTGGAGTAGGACCAAACACTGATTTTTTTTTTTTTTTTAAATGGAATATGATTAAATGCAAGACTGCCTGAGCATGGCTGTATTGTAGCTTCATAGGTAACCCAAGTTGTGTCTTCCTTTCCCCTTTATGTTCTACTGTCCTTGAGCTTTACCCCTTGTGGTGAATTCTGCCTAAGTGAAGCGAGGATTTGTCAGGATACACTGTTGTCTAGCCAGGAGGTGGTGAAACAGATGCAGTAGTTGGAACTGATGATAAGGTAATTTTCTCACCCTTCCAATAACTGCAAATGCGTTTGAAAGAGGATTTGCAGTGCTGGTAGCGTTTCCTGTTGTGTGTACACCCTGAGATAGAAATCAGAGATTGACTGATGGATAATGAAGCAGTGCCCTGTGCCTGAAGGAGCAGATTGGACAGGCATCTGAACTACCCCTGGACTGGCCCACCAGAATGAGTCAGTTGCTCAGAATTTTTCTGGCAGATGCAGCCTCTCTGTTTCATGTCACAGTAATTATCTACCACTTGTTTATTGAGTGTCTGTGTGGTCCACATTATCTGAACTTCTCACTGTTGCAAATGGATTGTATCTTTGTAGCACCTTTTTGAGGCAGAGAATTCCCATTTTGCTGTTGTGAGTGAAATCTACATAACTTTCTGAGGGTATCATGGGAAACTTGTAACAATAGAAAATAAGAGAATAGCACCTATTCCAATTTTGCTTCTAGGAAAAATAGCTCAGGTTTAAAAAGTGAGGGGGACTATTTCCTGTATCACAAACAGATTTTTTCCCAGCTAAATAAATTACTTGCTTTTCTGTGCTTTTGGAGCGGAATGTCCCAAGTAACTCAATGATAAGTTGCTAAGGCCTTTTCTTCTTTTGCCTGTGTTAATTGTGCATTTACTGTGAATTAGGGTTGGACAACTTTTTCTCTGTAAATGAAGCTCTATTTATGAGGTGTTTAAGGTGGTGGTTTTTTTGGTTGGTTGTTTTTGTGTGTGTGTTTGTTTTGTTTTGTTTTTGTATTTTTTTCAGGGGACTGTTAGGGGAAAGGCTTGGTTGATTCGGTTTTTTTCTCACAGAAAATAAAAATCTTCTGAAGTTTTGGAAGGAATGGAGTTGGGGAAATTTTTACCTCAGCTAAAATAGTCAATATTTCATGGTTTGGGATATGTATTAGAGTGTGAGAGACTACAGGTGATGGCCCTGAGATCTGATCCTTTCTTTTCCACATAGTACTGCAGTGCATTCACTGCTACTCTTTCTTCCTGTTGAATGTCAACTTCTTGCCAGTTAAATTTCCTTAGAAATGTGCAGAGGTTCACAACAAGCATTTTCCTTTGAACAGATGGGGTTTTCAGACTGTTTTCTCCCAAAAATAGCGTTTTGGGAATCAGGCCTAATAGCCCTTAACAAGTTAGTGACTCCTTGAGTTCTACCCTTTAGTGGTATCTGACGTGCTCCTGAAGCATTTGCCTGTTTTCACTGCAACAAACCTAATCAAAGCCAGAAAGTGAGATGGCCTCTTTCTCTGCCCTGAGGCACTCCCAGGCGCTTCCTTGAGAAAGCAATTTGCTTTGGAGTTATTAAAACAGCACATGCTGTAAAAAAAAAAAAAAAAAAAAAAAAAAAAAAAAAATTCCCAGGCACAGGTGTGGAGCTGCTGAGTACGAATGCCAGTGGTGCAAAATCACAGCTTTGTTCTCGAGGTTGTAATAGTGTTAAAAAAATTCAGCCTTGATCTTGATGAGAGCTCAAGTCCCTGAGCTTGAGTGGAATCAGGGTCAAGGTTTTTAATTTGTTCATTCTTCAGAGATGCTGAGCCCCTTCTGTGGCAGCTGAAATTAGTGGGAGCTGTGTGTGCTCAGCATTTTGGAAGGAAAACGGCGTGTGCATGTGTTGTGAGCTGTGATGTACGGAAGTCAGGATCTCTAGGGGTTTGCAGTATCTAATAAGTTGCCCCCTATAGCTGTTTCTTAATTAAGCCCCAGACACCTTACATGACTTCTCTTGAACTTCAGGACTCTGCTTTTCTCGAGCATATTTGAGACTTCTAGCCTGGCAACTCCTTGGAGATTTCTATTAAGGTATTAAGGGGAGGAAAACCAGTTGGTTGCCTCAAGCTGAGGAGGAAATGCTAGACTTGAAGGATTACCTCAGCGCAATGAATTTTAAAGGCTTTTTGCTATACATGTGTGGAAAGCTATCAAAATGCTAATGGTTCTGCTGTCTTTTTTAACCCTTTCAACATGTGGAGGGGATGTGAGAATGATGCTATTCAACTGTAACAGGACAGTTCGGTCAGAAATTAAGTTTCAAGTAGTTTTTCATCTGTTAGCCACTTCTCGCAGTGATAAGGAGGACTGATGCACCCATCATCTGGATAGACAAATTCTGCATGAACAGCTGAGCCCATCTGCAGGTGTGGTGTAGGCCAGGTGCTCCCTGAGACCAGCACCCTACAGAAAAGGCTAGCACATGCCTGAAGAGCTGATGCTGGATGCCCACGGTGCCAAGGATGCCTCTGTTGCAGGACAGGTCTGTCCCTGCCAGAGCAACTCATCCAGTCATGCCTGAGGGCCCTGGGGCGGGATGGACCATTCCCCCTGCACAGATGGAACACAAGGGTCCGACAGCAGCCCAGGATGCCAGTGTTCCACCAAGGAGACTCTGATCCTCCTGGGTGCCTTGCCTCACTGCCCTAAGCCAGGGAGGATGGGCTCTGGAGGGACACAAGTTTGGGAATGTTTTCTCCGTGGCTGCCCCGTGAGCTGGGCAGCAAGGCTCGTCTGCGATGCTGAGCAGGTACTGTGTTTGCAGTGGCTCTGCAGCGCTGTGGCTGCTCCGCTGTTGCTGCCCAAAGTGGCTGGGCTGGTGAAGTCTGTGCAGGAGGCAGCCAGGCACATTCATCTGGGGATACTATCTGTGTCTGTGAGGAACTGCTGTTCTGTTTGTGCAGGGTTTTGGCTGAAGTTTTTGACGTGTTAGGAATATCTCATTCAACTCTACAGAGATTCTGTTAATGTTCTGCTTTGGAACCAGGTAAATACTTGGCTAGCCAATGATATAAATAACTGAAATTGTGTATTATTAGACCCACGGGACTCAGTCATTCCTTTAGCGGTCTCTAAAATCTGTTAGAGCAATGGGTCTGTCTGTGCTTATCTTTTTAATCAAGACTAGCCAGGCAATTTTAGCCCTCAGGAGAGCCCAAATCACTGAGCTGCAGGGCTATCTAGACCATTAAGCTTATGGCTTTCAGGTTTCTGTGAACCGACAAGGTTGTTTATTTATTATTTCTAGGTCATTTTTACTGTTAAATATGAGCTGCCAACTTATTTCAAATTTTCAAAGCATCAGTCTTTTCCATTTTGCAGCTGAAGTGATTGGTTGCCAACATGTATCACCTGGGGGCAGGAGCAAGGGCAGGCAGTATGGAAAAGATTGCTGCAGGGATTTGTTTGGGGTTGGGACTAAGGAGACACTGGATGATGTCCAAGGTAAAGAGACTGGATAGCGGTGAGACACTGTGCAATAAGCTTTCCCTTTCTCATCTGACATGAGTTTGTTGAGGTGCTGTATGACTTGGGGTTCCCTAAGGTGGGTTGGAGAGGACATTTGGGAGGTCAGCTTTAGGGAAAGCTGTTTTAATGTGGGTTGTCCTAAATAATACAAAAATGCATAGTGCACTAAGCATCATGTTGACCATGGTTTCTTTTTTGGCTTTCAGCAATTGTATTACTTTAAGTCAGTGTGTGTGTGAAAGAAGAAATAGCTATTCATCCCATCCCCTTGTATTTTTTCCCATCATAGACAGTTACAATTCACTTGCCAATCTTATATGTATATTTAAGTATGTATATTTAAAGGCTGTTTTCAGTGGACTCTTTTCTCTATAATTCTTACATTTCTCAGTGGGTGTCTTTAGGAATTGCAAACAATTTTTTTTTTTTTTTTTAATGAGAAATGATCCCCCCCCCTGATTTTTGTGATCACTGGGAAAAAAAAAATCTCTACCTTTTTCTAATTCTTGTTTCTCACAAAAAGTGCTTTTTGCTTAGTCTTGAACTTTTAAGGTTTCATGAATAAACAGGTGGCTCTTAATGTGTCTATAGTTGGCTCTTAATGTGTCTATAGTTGTTTTGCAGACATTAATTTTAAACTGCAACTTCTTTGCATTTTCCATTTGGCTTTTTGCGTGTGCAAAGAGAAGGGAACTTGAGGTGCATTATTCCACCACAATCCCTCCTTCCATGCTAGGAGATGAAGGTGTTGGCAGTGAGAAAAACAGGATTTACAGTGGAGTGTAAGTGCATGACATGTCAACATCACCTCTCTGATTAAGTATGCACGTAATCTCTGCAGATTAAATGCAAAACAAAATCCTCTCCTGTGACTGAAGAAACCTGCCATGCAGAGTCAGGCTTTTGGATGAGCCTGTGAAGCAGGTTGCTGGACTAGACAAAGGGGCAGTGGGATATGCAGGCATGGTTTTTAAAGGGTTTTTATTAGAAGGGAATGGGTCACCTTCTTTGATAAATGGCTTCTGCCCTTTCCACCCCCCCACCCCCCCCCCCCCAATGCCTGCACAGTTTTAAAGCTATAATTCTCCTTTCTTTTGACTGCATGAGGAAAGAAAGGCTGCAGAAGTGCTGGTTAACAGCAACCACAGTCTAAATCTTGAAAGTTGCCATCTTTCCAAAGTTGGGTGTGGATTCTCTGCATATACTTATCTATCTTTCTGAGGTGAGAAAAAATGTGGGAGATGCTGCTGTGACAGTAAAGAAGCAAAGTTCCCTATTTGCTCATAATGGACATATCTGTGCTCTCCTCTCAGAGAAACTGAGGTTTAAAACATTGGAATTGTTGTGCTCTGTTGATTTCAATCTTCAGTGCAGCAGCAATTATTTCTACCAAGAATCTTTGTGTTTCCAGATTCCCAAGACTGAAGATGCCTTACCCCAGGACATGTAGCAGCAGGATGGGTAGAACACCTTCTGGGAAAGAGAAGGTTCTCTGTTCAAATATGGGCTTGAACTTCAGGCAAAAAGTCTATATGACCCAGTTTGCAGTATTCCAGAAGCTAGGCACTCACTCAAACTATTTATCGGATGAGCCGTGGTTCTTGTCCATGTGTGTGGTCTTAGCCCATGGCAAATGAAAGGTAATGCAATTTAACTAAGCTCTATCACTGCTAAATTAAATTACCTCACATCATCTGCATGGGATGAGCACACACACAGCAAGCTACCAGAGCTCAGCTGATGTTCAGCTTACTGCAGTGCACCACAACTTTGTTGGGATCTCCGCTGGAGAGTCCCAGTGAAAAGCCAACAAATAATAGCCAGTTGCAAGGAGAAGGAAATATAGCTGTGCCTCCATTTACAGAATGTAGTCCCTGAATCTCATCACATTTTTGGTTTGGGAAGTTAAGGTAGCTGATTCTGAGGTTGATGGAAGTGGAGGTTTTCAGCAATTATTGTACTTTCAAAAAGAAAAAAAAAAAAATTGTCATTTCCAGTAGATGTTGGCTGCCTTGCCTGTAGGGAAGTTCTTTTGCTTGTAACAGGCTGTGGTGCCAAATACAGTTTTGTTCTCTTGGGAATGTGTTTCCTGAAAGATTCCTTTCATCTGCAATGAATTCTTGTGCTTTAAACGCAGGAAATATTTTTTTTTTCCCCAAAGATTTGTGAGAATTCTTTGTAAATGAATTGAGATTGTCCCATTTGATAGCAGACCAAGCAGCAGTCTGTCCACACTTTCAGTTGCTTTGTCTCTGAGATCAGCATCCCTTGCCTAGGAGTACCAAGAGGCACTGAATGATCTGACCTTGCTGTGGATGATCCAAGAAGCTTGGCAGCCTGGAGATGTGTCCAGTTTGACTGCCATAATAGGACTTGAAAGGGAATTGGTGTAAAATGATGTTAGAAAGGGCATAGGAATATCCACTTTGGCTCCTTGGCCTTGACACTAGGAAGAGACAACTTTAGCAAAAGCCTCTGTTGCCAGCCCGTGCCAGCTCAGCCTCGGGAGACCAAGAATTGCAGGCGATGCCTTTGTTCTGGTGAGCAGTGGGAAGTTCCCACCTTGGTCTGACCTGAGCCCCTGGGGCTCGTAGTGTGAGGGTGGCAAGGTGGCCCATGCCAGCTTCAGAAGCTCCAAGAGGAGAGGGGAGCAAGGGCTTGCTCAGAGGAAATGCTGAGTCTCTTGTCCCCAGAAACTCATCCTGGCAGTGACCATGACCATGGTGACGATGGGCAGTGCTCTCTGCAGTCCCAGTGGTTGTCATCTCGGTGGTTTGGAGCTTGTAGGGTGATGCTGGCAGCACCATTGCACCGTGATTATGGAGTCAGGGCCACAGGTGCTTCTGTGTCCTTGTGACCTGTTTGTTCATCCTGTTTTCTTCCAAGCCAGGACCAAAATCTCCTGTTATTGACTGATAAAAGCTTTTCTGCTGAAAATTTCCCATTCATATAATCTCTCAGAAATCATCCCAGTGTGACAAACTCTCTTTCCAGCTCCAGTCTCTCTTTCACCGTGATTTTCTGTAAACCAGGGTTGGAATGTGTCTCTTAAACATACATGAAGTTTAGCATCTGTAGTGGGTGACACAGATCATTGCACACAGAAGAATGAATGTGCAAGTTCATGCACAGCCTGCTTTTCCTGCACAATGAAGATGTGGGAATTAGGATTAATACTGGATTTAAGATTCTCGCAGTTGGCTGGTAAAAGCCTAATCTCCTCAAAGGCTGCAGGCAGGCTGGCAGCATTCAGCTGAAGGCCGATGTTGTTTCCAAGACCTGAAATAAATTGAATTTTGATTCTTAGAGCACTTTAATCGTAGCCTTTCAAGATAGGGATGGGAAGAGCATATACTATCTCAAATGCAGCCTTTTAATTTCTTTAATGTATGGCAGTCACCTAGGCTTCTAGGTTGGATGGACGTTTGACAGTAATATTTTTCATTTCCTTTTGTAAAAGCTTAGGGATTCTGACTGATTTGAGAAATGTATAAATTGCATTCTGAAAGCTGATATACCAAAGCCTCTGTATAGGCAGAGATAAATCCAAGCAAGGCAGCGAACACTTCCCTGTTTAAAGTGTTCAGAGTGCTAAATGTCTCTCAGGTAAGCAGGCCCAGGAGTCCATAGAAGTGTGGAGCTCTTGGGTGTGATGTGGTCAGTACAGTTCAGCCTGGTTAATTTTTTGCTGTGGTAGACATGACTGGTGAGAAATGCATTGCTGAGTCTGTGCAGGTCGTAAAATGAATCACTGCATTTGACATTAAGGCCCATGTTGGAAAATAACATGTTTTAACATGAAGTGTTGATGATTCTCTGGTTTATTGTGGTTGAAATTTTTCTGTGCACCTAGTCTTTTCTGAAAGTCGGACATTTAGTTATTGAAATAACTTGTTTTTCAGTTAAATCTAAGGCAGACCTTATGTAGGCTTCATCCTACATTGTCAAACAGGGCAGAAGTGTGTAAAATTTGCCTGTATAGCTACTTCTGATTCCTTGTTTCCAGCTTTCTCTTTGAAAAGTTTTGATTGGCTCTGCACAGCCACTGAGATCTGTCCATTGCAAAATGCTTTTCTATCCCTATCACTGCCAGTGATAGCCTGGCAAAGTGTGTCTGCTTTTCCTTTGTTTTAAATCAGCAGCTCATCCTGTGGCGCGTCCCCTTTATGGGGGGCATCAAGAATCTCTACGGTATAATTATGGATGCCACTATCAGTCAAAGGGGCTCTGAGATACTGAGGATGGAAGAAGCAGAGACACGTTGACTAAATTTGAGTGGAAGGATTGTGGAATGCTGCTGATATAATTCAATATCCATGTTGTGAAGAAGAATGACTTTTCAGCAGAGGTGGTGATGAAGTGCCTTTAACTAGACCTAAATCCAGTCTAATAAATTTGTTTTTTCTCAAGCCTACTTATTCAAATTCCACCTAGATAGATTTCTTTGGATTGCTTCTCTTCTGCATTGTTCCTCCTTGCTCAGGCTGCTTTTCCTCTCACTGTTGCCTTGTCTAGAACCTGTTATCAAACAACCCTATTAATCTTTTCAGTAATCTCTAAAACACCATCAAGCAGGATGTTTTTTTCTGAGGTATGAAGTTTCCTTGCATACCTTAAGTCACCTGGCTCTCAGCATGTGAAATTGAAAAATGCACTGAAGGTTGTCCTTTCCAAGGCTCGGGGCCCACACGATGATGACCTGACTAAAATTTGAAAGACAGCGACTTTATTTAATGTAATAATGCGTGTCTCTGCACCCATTGTTCTCAGAGTTAAAGGGAGCACCTCAAACATTAGGCCAACTGGAAATTAGGTCTCTGCTGGGGCTCTCAAGTCCCTTAAAGCACAAGCTGGTTGAGGCCGTGATGATGGGAAAATTTCTGTTCTGTTTTATGACAGCCATAAGCCAGGAAAGTATTTGGTCTTTCAGCTCTATTCCCTCTTCAACAGAGATTAATGGTAAGGAACAGTGGATAGAGAGGGAACTTAGGCAAGTCTGGCAGCCAGCAGCACAAGTTAGTAGAGATGCATGAACTGTACCAGAACAAGGTTTATTCCGATTGGCAAAAAGCATCCTGCTTTTGCTGACTGGAAGAGACCTTATCCCTCTGCAGAAGCCAAACAGTTTGGTTTAAAGCATGCAGCAATTCATGGAAGCGCCTTGTGAGCATCTTAAAACTCTTGTTTTGTTCAGTATTATGACTGTTTGGAAGGTTTGGTCTGTGGTTTTTCTGGTGAGTTGTGGGAGGTGGCAAAGACTGCTGAGAACAGCAGTGTGTAATGAGACAGCGTTATGCTGGGTGAAACTGAGCAATTTTTAAGCCTGTAAAAATTCAGGGGAACATGCATTAATGCTATTGCTTGTTGTAGCCTCTAGCAAGCAGATAGAGAGCTATTAAACTCCTCTGAATAGAAATGGGAGTGAGAGGGAATATCTGATAACTTCACCTGGCACCAGTTGTACAAACTACTTGGAGGAGAGCAAGCACAGGCATAGTGTTTAAAAAAAGAAACAAACAACAACCAAACCAAACAAAAAAAAATCAAGCCGACGGGAACAACAAAATCCTCCTGACACATCAGGCTGTGTCTACCAAGAGGATACAGGCCTTCATGCTGGCTGAACTATACAAGGGGGAAAAAGTGCCATGCTGACCTGTAGTTGCCTCCCGACATGTAGGTTAAGCACGCTTTGAAGTCAAGAAATTTTTGATTTCTGTTTTGGCCAAAGCCTTGGCATTGTAAAAAAAGCAATTGTGCTGGTAGAGGTGAATGGGTGTGAATAAACTTGTGTCTTGCTTCTGGTACCTTAGAGAGCCCAGTGATAGAAATGCATCTTATGACCCACAGCAGCAATTTACTATTCCTTCAATGAGCCCACTCTGTGCTCAGCACTGAGACTGGCAGAGGCCCTGCACCTCAAATCTGAATCTGCTCGGAACAGATCTCACTGACCGTGCTGTGCTTTTCTAAGCATTTGCAGCCTTGCCTGTGGAAGGCCAGCCGACATCCCCACGGCCAGTACTGCTCCACCACTTTTTCTTTCGAATTCCCTGGCTGTGGCCGGGAGCGCACAGCCCCTGCCCTTGCTGTGCCCCGGCCAGCGCGGTGTTTTGTTGCAGATGAATGTGGTGGGACGATCTGTAAACATTGCTGTGTGTTCTGATGGTGAATGTTTGCAAGCTGTTTGCACAGCGTTACTCATTTATCCCCCCGGCCCCTCCACGATCAGCTCCTGCGTTATCACTCCCGATAAGCCGGTGCGTGATCTGAGGCAGAGCCATCAGCCAGAACCGAAGGCAGGCAGGAGTCCCAAGTGCATAGTTTGGGGGCAGCTCGGTTTCTTTCCTGATAAGCCTGTGCCTCTTGCGGCAGTACAGCGCACACTCCTTTTAAAGTGTAATCATAATCCTCTTTGCAGCCAGCGCTGCTATCCCCACAGGAAGCATTAGCAATATCACAAAGTGCGGAGACTTCATTGTTTTCTCCTAATCTGCAAAGGGAACTGAGACAAGACAGGGGAAACTTTAACCTATTCCATGCCTCGGTGGCAAATAATTAGTTTCTTACTGAGTGAGAAAACGGGGGAAGCCTCTTAGTTAAGATAAAGTGAGCGCAAGGCTGCAGGCTTATCTTGCTCTGTGGAATTCGGGAAAGGACACGTCCTTGAATTCGCCTGTCTGGCGTGCCCAGATTTTGTGTTTGGGAGTAATGAGTCTATTAGAGCCGCTCTAAGTGATTGCCGGGTATGAGACACCTCTTGCCAGGAAATGCAGTAGCCGTGCTTTTGTTTGAGGACCTGAACAAAAGGCTCTGGATGCTTAATAATGTGCAAATTTGGGTGGGTGGGATATGGAGAAGGTTATAGGGCAGGCTAACAGAGGAGGAGCTGAGTTTGAGAGAGGAGGAGAGGAGCACCGAGGACATGGCAGCAGACAGAGAGAAGCGAAACAGGAAAAGCAGCCCCTTTTTGCCCTGTTAAAGTTAACTTAGTCCCCACTGACATTTTTGGGGTAAGTGCAAGCTGTGTCTGATGAGATAATATATTCAGCCCTGGCTGGGTGAGGAGTCCCCGTGCAGCTCCGAGGGCTGTCGGTGTGCAAGTCTGAGTGCTGTGTAAGTGCTGTCCAGACACTGACCCATCTCGGGCCGTGAGGCTGCTTTTATGGGTGGGAATTCACTTTGGGTCAATGCTTTACCTTTGCAAACTCATCTTAGCAGGCTGCCTGTCATCCGATTTTTCTTGTCATGCTTGGGTCTTAGGCTGGGCCGTGCTTTTCCTGAAAAAGAAAAGTTGAAGCGGGAGGAGTTGTCCCGACCTGGCATGGGGGGCACAGATCTGGAGTGGTGAATGGTCTGCTTGCTCATGTGCTGTGTCTCTGAAAGTGCTTTAATCCAAGATATGACAAGAGTAAAGGAACAAAAGAAAATGCTCTCAAAAATAACATAAGATAAGGATCTGGAGAATTTGCTTTTTATTTTGCTCAAGAATCCCTGGAGACTTATTGTTTTAAGGGAAGAAACACAGCTTTCAAGGTCGAGCTTTTTTTTTTTTTTTTTAAATATGCTCCCCCAACCCCTCCTACCCCTCCCTTTTTCTTCAGACTTCAAAGGCAGTCAGCTGAGAGCTTCTTAGGAATGTTATATCTGTCCAGAGTAAACATGGATTGGTGGAAATTCTTCTTCCAAAGTGTCTGAAATTTGTACACAATTTTTCTTGAGACTGTGATAAACAAAACATAACCTCGGTGGGGTCAGGGCTGAGTGGTGTGCAGTAGTGAAGGGTGGAAATCCAGCAAGTGAGAGTAGTGTTCTGCAGAGGCATTTAATTTAGACACAAGTGTTTTGGTGGTGGTTGTTTTTGGTTGTGTTTTTTTTTTTTTTTTTTTTTCTTGATGCTGTAATAGAAAACAGTTTAATGTCTGTTCTTTTTAATAAAATTCTTTCAGAAATTGAAACTGAACAAATGGACTGAAATGTGAGCTAATGCCTGGCCTCTCCTCAAACTTCTAGCTTGTGCTAGCTGTGTATCTGCTGGCGTATCTGCCTTGTCAAATTGCTTTCAAGCTTAATCTGTGTCTATCAAAGAGTGAAATCAAAATTTTGCTTTTTGTGTCTAGCCCTAATGTACTGGTCCTTTACCAGCTGATCTAAAATCTATTGGCAGTGGAGGGGCCTTGGACCAGGGACTTGATAAGACAGAAAAATGTCACTAAGCTTGGAGGATACAGCAGGTGAACGTAGGCGTTGGACTTAATTTAACACTGCTTTGCCCATTATGGTTGGGAATTTATTGCTGATTTTGATGAAAGCTGATGTGTGTCATTGCTGGGAACGTTTGGAAATCCTCTCCACAGTAGGACTTATGGACATGATTGGGTCCCAGACAGCCTTGTGCATAACTGCCTCTTCACATTACAAAAGTGTAGCTGAACTGTAAATGGTTTTCACACCAATTATTTCCCTCTTGTTTTTGAATGGAACCAAGAGGGGGGTTGTTTATCCCATTTCCCTGGTGCAGCTGAAACCCAGAGCAGCAAGCTTGTGCTGAAGCTGTTTTTTCCTCTGCATGTTTCCCATAAGGAGGCTAAGGAGTGTGAGATTCGTGATTCAGTGTGTGGCTTTGTCACATGCCTACCCAGGCTGAAGATGATAGAAATCTTGGTGCTATCTCACTTCAGGTTGGGTAAGTATATTTTGTTTGTTGCTTTTGCGGGATTTTCTTTGAAATTAGGCTTCTTAAATGAAGAGCAGCAATATTTAAGCTTCTGTGTAAATAAGCAGAGAACCCTGGCTTCATCTTGTCTAATCTGTTTAACCTTCATCAACCCAAATATTTACTCTAGGCATTGAATATCCAGGCAGTGTAATTCTGATGCTAAAATTCATGCCCTGAGAATGCTTTGGATTGACTAATCCTGCTGAATTCCCCAAATCCCTGTCTGTATAAATAAACTTCCTATATGAAGGATTATAACTAAATGCCGTGAATTCAGATCAGCAAAGCAGAAGTACAGCAGTTGGCCCATTTCTTCTGCTGCTTACTTATGTATTTTCATAAGGTTATTGATCTTAGTCTAAATAGATGTGTAAAGAAAACTGCAAATACTGAAGCACAATGCTGTCATATACTGCATGAAGAAAGTTTAACCCTCTGCCTTTTATCAGTTTTCAAATCACCTTCAGCTTGGTTTACCCCAACTGTTGAAATTATTATTCCTTTTGGGGTATGGCATTTCTGGTGAACCTATGGGGTTTTTTTGTCTTTGACCTCTTCCTACAATTGTGCAATGTGAAGAGTTCATTAAACAGTATCAGGGATACAAAATTTGTGTCTCAGTTGCTGAAGGTGTCCCCACCCACAGGCACATTCCCCCAGCTGCAGAGCAGAGCCTACAGCATCTGGATTGATCAGCATTACAGCTGACATCTCAGGACTGATGTGCAGTACCCACTGCAGACAGTACTTACAAGACCCCTGTGTAAATCTGTTGGTACAGGTGTGCTGCAAGCGACCTTCTGAGCAGCTAGGCTTCTGTCCTGTTACTGTATTAATTATCTATCTTTGTGAGATTAAAGTGCAGGCTTATTTGGGATCCTTATCTTGGAGAAGTCCTGATGCATCCCACCATGTTGCCCTGACTGTTACTGGACATTGTTCTGGAGATGAGAGGGCAATAAACACCCAGGTGACAGGAGTTAATTTGGCTGTTTTAAGTGAAATAACTAAAAACAAGGAGATCAAGTTACAGAAGTACAATCAAAACTGCTCACGGAGGACTTCACAACATCATTGGTCATTAGGTTCATGAGAGGTTAATGAGTACTTTCTGAGAATTTTGAGAGTAACTTGCAAAAATTAAATAACAGGAGAGCCAGCAGGATGGAATTGTTCCCTATTGGCAGGAAAGGGTTCCAGCCAATTTTACTCTGTTTTTTTTTGATTACAAGATTCTGTGTAACAGTTGGATACTAGAAGAAAGAAATTGCTCGGCTGCTGAAATATCAGAAACACATCTAGCCTGGAACATGTGTTGTTCATGGCCACTGGGTCCTAACAGATAATTCTCTTTGCTGGACAAGGACTAGTAGGGGAAGAATTGCACCTCACTTTACTTGTCAACAGGCTCCAAGAGGGAAATTCCTTCTCAGTCCCATGCTGGGTTAGTGGGAATTTAACAGTGTATCTAGGTAAGAATCATTGCAGTTAGGCTGCTAATCTCATTTCTGTCCTCAGATAAGATTGTTATCAGAGTAATTGTCTGTTTGCTCCCCCTTCTGAATCTAATCAGAGTGGATTGTGCCAGTGCCTCCTGGGGCAGAGGAACTTGGATGTTGATTGCCCTCAAAAGAAAGAGAAGATCCTCAGTGTTATATTTAATGTAAACTTCACTTTTGTTAGATGTTCGCAGGAAAATCATCTGGAAATAACTTGCTCAGACGTGTCTTGGGCTTTTCATAGCAATATATTTGTTCTCATTTAAAGTGTAAGCTTAGTCAGGCAAGTGCATGTAGTGCATGCTGTGGTGAATCTTTCAAAAGATAATGCTGTACACTAGCACAACTGGTATTTTCTCAAGCCCTGGGACAGAACAAGTTCATGTCTGCAGAGAATGCATACTCTTAGGTGCTTCAGCCAGCAAATAAATCTGAACAATTAGTGTTTTTTTGCCTTATTTCAAAGCAAATTGCAGAAGTGGGTGGATTTTGCTGGTGGGTATAAAGGAAACTCAAAGATATTAACTTTTCCTCTACCCTTCAAGTTGGTACTAGAACTTGTCTCTTGATCTGCTTACCTGAGGAAATTTGCTGTTTGGTCTGTTTGTCAAAGTGAGCAAACCATAGGTAATGAATGCAGCATTCCAGTGAGATACAGAAATGGTGGGTGCTGCCCATGTTATACCGATGGGTGAGAAAACCGAGACAGACATGTGCCATGGGCTGCTAAGGGAGCTGCCAAAGCGTGGTGTGGATAAGGTCTGTGCCAGAGCCAGCACTGCTAGTAAGCACTCCTGATTTCTGGTCTGGATTATCTTCTCCCAGCTCCAATCACCAGCACTGTATGAAAAACAAGACGTGGTCCTGCCCTTAGTGGTGTTGCTGCTGTAGAGATGTTGTCTGACTTGATCAGAGCTCTATCCCTGGATAGTCTGAGGAATCTCTAGAGCTTTTGGATGTGATGCATAAAGCAAGCTCAAAGGGCAAGGGCATACAACTGAAGAGAGTGCTCAGAGCTGCTGAACTTGGGTGGCTCATGTGTGAGAACTGCTGGGACTGTCTGATTCAATCAGGCTTAAAGGATGTTGAATGATGCAGCTTATTTCAGGCACAGGCAAATGTCATCCTGGGGACCTTGAATTTGGTACGGCTACAGCTGTTTCTAGACCAATGTGTGCTTGGTGTGCTTAGGGTGGATATTCTCTAAAAGTTTTATTGCATACTTTTCTGCTTCCTGCTCCATTAGACTTCAAATCACTAATTTTAGTGGTAGTTTCTTGGCTACAGTGCCCCCTTTTTAGCAGAAACTGTAACCCCTTTCCTTTTGCTGGGTGACTTAACTGATGTTGCTCTCCTTTTTACAAAGAGAGAAACACACTTGCAGAAAGAGATAGAAAGAGATGGAAAAGCTGTTTTTGCTTTTGTCTATTTTTGAAGAGATGCCAGAGACTGTGTTTAGAAAAGTGCTTCTGGAACTGGAAGTAATACAGCGACATCAGGGCAACCAGTAAAAAGAGCCTTAGACACGTAGGATGGTGCTGCCATCCTACTGCCTCCAGAACTCGAGTTTGCATCTCCCACACAAAGCTGCCATATTGCCTTCCTTGGAACCAGCTGTGGTGTGCTTGATTTGGCCCTGCTGCACATGCCACAGAATCAGTGTCCAGCAGTAGAGCTTGTGGTCTTGAAGGCCCCTTTGTATGGTTTGCGGCCTCATGCTAGGGAATTCTTTTCTTTTTTGCCCTACGCCTTTTCCATTGTATGTGTTGCTTCTTATGGGTTTTTTTTTTTTTTTGTGGTTATGTTTTGTTTTTTTCGCTTGAAGCATATTTTTGGCACCCCTTGGTCTTTTAATGGGCTCTCATGTTATCAGACACCACAGCTCTACATACATTCACTGTGCTTTTTTATCTGTATTTCTTTGTAAACCATTCATATTCCGGGATGTTGTCTCCAGCTGTTCCTTTTCTGTAATGACCCTGAGGAGAGTTGTTGTAATTTACTTGGCTACTTCTGCTGGCATAGCCCTCCAACCCTGATTGGATGCATCTCTCCCCATGTTGCGGTGTTGAGGGTGAAGTTGCACATTAAGGAGCTGTTGGCTGATTTATGAAAAGCACACTCTTGGAGGGTGGGAGCAGATTTCTCTGGAGGGGCTGGTGAGCTGTAGTCCCTGCCTGCTCCCTGCAGTGTTAGCCCTGTGCAGTGCCCAGAGTGTGAGATATAACCTGTGTCTGCTCCCTCAGCTCATGGCTCCATCTGCCCTGATTGATGCTACCCTCCCATCTGGCACCCAGGGTTCTGCTTATTCAATCCATTGTAATGAGGTTTTTTAAGCCATAGGGCTAAATATCTCTCTGTAGCCCCTTCATGCTGGGCCTTGGACTGACCCGCCACTTTTCAGAGTGTGAGTCACAGTTACTCTCTAGCAAAATTACAAGGCTGGTCTTTGAATCCCTTAAGGTACCTGTCCCTGTCTAATCTGGGCATTCTCTGGTGAGTGGGGTCTACCTTGAAAATTTATGGAAGTAAAACCAAACACTAGCAAAATAAGTGTAGCATGAACCTATCTTATGTTACTACTATGGCTTCTGTCAGCTACCATACAAAGCTTTTCTAGATTCTATTAACAAGTGAACACAAGAGATGTCATCGACTGTCAGGCTCAGATTGTCAGCCTGGTCTTACCATGCTCAGGAGAACATGATGTGACTGAGGATTTCCTCTGTTGGAGTTGATCTGAGGACAAATCTCTCACTTGATGCCTCCATCTGCTATGCTGCCTTTCAGTAGCAGCTGGAGATGTTGAGAGAGTTGAGAATTCCCCATAAACTAGCTCTACTCAGCTATAAGGATAGCCATGCACTGTGTAAACAGGGGTAACAAGACTTGCTAAGCGATAGTTTTAAGAGAGATTGCATAGATTTATCGTTGAGGCCAACAACATATCTATGGGAAACTGGGAAACATAGTATCAATGAGCAGAAAATAAAAGACTAAGAAGAAATATCCCACTTGTAACCTATTAGATGCGTTGCAAGGAGATTTGTCTCATTTTTTATGGGTCTTCAATTATCTGCGATATCGATCTTTATTTGGTTGGATTAATCCTCAGAGGATCTGTGCAAACTATGAACAAACTTTACATACATACACACCATTTCAGTTAAGATGGCTCCAGCTTGGAACTTGGTAGAACTACAGCTGATTTCCATGGGGGTCGCAGAAGGCATTAGCCTGCTTTTGTAAGAGAACTTCAGCAGAAATTATTTTGTGTAGATGGGCATTTGAGTCCTACAGGACACTTCTATCACAGAAATTGCCTTTACCCCTTAAAGCATAAATGTTAAGAGAGAGGAAATAAGTTTTCAACTAATTACAGGGAGGCATCAAGAGCACACGGGAAAACCCACGGTGTAGAAAGTGGTTCAGGTGATCCGGGGAATCAGGATTCCTTTGAAGTGCAACCAAATGTAAACTTTCTGGTTACAATGTGTCATGGCTTTTCCAGGGCAGAGTTTCTAGCCTCTCTTTCTCTTAAGCACATAATCTTGTGAATATTTAAGGTTGTTTTGTGCCTTTAGGTGTTTCTCAAATGACAGATGCTAGAGAACCCACCTTTCTGCTGTTGAATACTAGAAAGGGGTCCAGTTTGTCTTGTTTTTCCAGATTTATTTCTCTTCCATTGCTTGCAGTGATCTAGGTCTGTTGGTAGCATCACACCAGAGGCGAATCGCAGCACTGGCAGTATTTGAAGCCCCACAGTTCCCAGTTTGTTCATAGTGAATGTCCTGTCCACTTGAGCTCTGTTCCAAGAGAATTGTGGCAGGGAAGTCTAGATGGAGGCCCATTTTCCTACCTCTATCCTTTTGCAGGTGGGACCATGATTGCTGCCGCTATAATTAGTACTCAGGTCTCCTTAGGTTAAAGAGCATATCTTGCAGTTTTAGGTGAAGCTCTTGCATCCCAGAGATATGAGTGCTGGTAAAAAGTGGCTGTGGGTCCCAAAAGCATTCAGCTTTGCCTTGGACACAATTTCTAGGGGAATTCTTCCGTAGCGGGGAAGAAGGCAGAAGACTGATGCTTTGCCAGGTTTCTGAATTAGAAATGCTGGACTAGAAGTTCCCCAAGAACCTTTTGGTAAGGACCCGGACTCCTCCAGTAATTTCTGTGCTCTGTCTTCAGCTCTGGCTGCCTTTGAGATTTGTTCCTGGACAAAAATTTTGGTCACCCCATTCAGTAATAAAAATTGGCAGTTAGGTTCCTGATGGTTTTTTGCTTCATATTTGCTGCTGCTTCCCATCATCAACAGCAGTAAAGTGCCGTGGGGTGAAAATCAGCACTAATTTGGGAGTTAGATTGCCTGTGTAATAAGCTGCTCTGTTATTCTTTGGTAGGAGCAACAGCTAATATAAATTTTTTTGCTGTCACTTCTGCATGGGCCATGTACCAGCATCCAAGTTAATCCCTCAAAATTATGTTCCATTATAAATCTCTCTCCACAGATGAAGTGGGTGCAATTAGGCAGAGAGGTCCAGAACCATTACCAAAGAAAAAAAGGTCTGAAGGACAAAAGCAGTCTGCCTGTGCATCACAAAATGATGTAACATCTTGCCAGTGACCTCCAGAAAACAGAAGCTCCTTGGCCACAGTGTTCTTGGGGCTTGTTTGGCAGCAAAAATATGTTCTGAGTTGATCAGAACTGAGTTCCACCTTTTTGTAAGTACAAGGTGGAGGATCTTGAAAGGAATTTGCAGCAATTTGTGTCAGTTCTCCCTTATTTCTTTTTTTTTTTCCAATAACACACAGAATGTTTAATGTTGTTATTCCTGCCTGAGCCCTGGGAATTCAGAAAAGATCATCAAGACCTTAGTAATAGGCAGAACCCCCCCCCCCAGCATATTTAATTAGAGATTATTCTTTTGATGTTTGGGTTGATTTTGAGGCTGTTTTTTTATCAGTTCATTCTTGGGTAACCCTCTGTATACAGAACAACTTCCCTGCTTCCATGAATGTCAAAGACACTCAAGGTTTAAATGCACTGGTGCAGTTAAATCACTTTAATTTTATTAGTTTCATGTTGTTCTTTTTGGTTAAAATTTGGGAAAAAAATTACCCCTTTACTGCGACATTCTAACTACTCTGGGCAGGCCTGTACAATGATGGACTTCTTACACCCAGCTTAAAATTTGTGTCTGCTGGAAGTTCCTTCTGCCCTGTTTTCATAAAGAGATTAGGGCAAGTGCCTTAGTTCCCAGGTGTGAGGTTTCTTCCTTTTTTTTCCCCCTCCCTCCTTTCTCTCTCTCTCTCTTTTTTTTTTTATTTTTATTTTTATTTTTATTTTTTGTTAATTTGTTTGTTTTGTGTTGTTGTTTGTGCTTTTTTAAAATTTTTGTTTGTGTTATTTTTGTTTGTTTTGTTCTGTTTTTCCTTCCGAAATTGAGTCATTGAAAACCGATATAGTCACGGACAAAGACCCTCTAACTAGTTAAAGTTAGAAAGTGGTACGTTTATTCACCGGCAGGCAGCACGGGAGTCATCTCCGAAAGGCGTGGCCACCCCGAACAAGGCTCTTTGCTCTCTATTTATTTTCCAAGCTCTTACATACAATACATATGCATAACCCCAGCACCTCCCATCCCCGCTCTCTATTAAAATGAGGCTATCAGTCCTTCACGCGTGCGCAGTTCTTCTCTTGAATTGGGTCGGTGGTCTCGAATTGGGTCAGTGTCTCAAAAGATGAAGTCAGGAGAGTCTTCATCAGGTCTCTGTGACCCTCTGGCACTGTCCAAGGCCCCCTTCTTCATGATTGATTGATACCAAGTCCCGGTGCTGGCCATTGTTCTTAGTGGTTTCAATCTGTTCTTATGACGGTTCACTTACTCCACTTTTTCTATAAACAAGCTCATAATATAACAGTTAGCTCTAGCTTGGGCATCTAATAATCATTAACCCACCATTTACTAATCTAACTTACATCTTGATCAATATAAATTGCTTCTAACCCTTAGCTAAAATCTTAACTCTTTAAAGTTATGTCTCAAAATAATACTTAAATATATTAAGGTGCATTTCTATTCTTAGGGAACACAAGCTCTCTTAACTCCTGTCTGTTTTCTTTGGAGTGCTGAGCAAATGCTACCAAGCTTACATTGAGAATGGCATTGACTCTTCAAAGAAGTGAGGAGTTTGTTCCAATGTACAGCAGGGAGAGTGTGCTATTAAAACTCCCATAGGTGTGTGGCTGCATGTATTGAGTATTATCTACACTTTTCTAAGCATAAAACTTTAGAGAAGCTGCAAATCTACTGTAAAGTCATTCAACTTAACTTTACTCAGACTTTCAAAATCAGACACAATAGTAATATTTTGCTTCACTTCCTGTTCACTGCAAACATTCTGAAAGGTGTTACTTTGAGCAATATTTAGTATTTCAGTTTGAAATTGATAGAATTAATTTCAGAAAATCTGCAAAAATGTCTCTCTGCTTGCATGGCAGTCAAACATGTGTTACAATGCCAAGACAAGGATGCGGTAGAGACGAGAAGCTGGATCCAGTTTTTGTCATAAAAGCTCAACAGAGTAATCTGGTTTGCCCTAGAAACCCCCTTTATTTTTGTTCATATCTGGCCTGCTGAGCAAAGATGGGAAATAAATTTATAAATGACAGTGGCTTGCACACAAAATACTTACTATTGTGCACATTAGTCATCCATCATCTTGTTAAATTCAAGTGTAGTAAACGTCTACTTGGCGTGCTGTTGGCTCTGTTCTAGCCTCTTCCATGGCAAGAGGATATGTGTGTCCTCTGACTCACATAACTTTCAGTGGGTTCAAGTCTCCTTCAGGCTGCTGCGTTCCCTGAACTGGGCAAGCAATCATCACTGATCCTTCTTGCGGATCCAGTGGCTGCTCACTCCAAAGAAGTCTTCTTGACTTCTCTTGCTGTGTTTTGTCAAGTACCAGGGGGAGCTTGCAACATGTGATTACAGGCTGCATGTGTTTTTCTTCTCCATTTTTCCTGTGAATTTTCTCAAAGTGTTTTCTCCAAGCATGCTAAAATGTCTAACGAAAGGGTCAGAGTTCTTTATATATTAGAATAAAATTGGGTTGAAGCTCTTTTTCTGTCAGAGTAAAACAGGGCTGAGGTCACCACCCAGTTCTTACTGCTGTCAATTATGACTTACTGCATCTTTTGTCAGCTACATGTGAGAAAAGTGTAGGCAAACTAACTGAGGTTTTTGTAGTTGATAGAATCTCCAACTGTGGCACTGAACCACGGAGTAAAAAGCCAGCTAACAATGCACTGACGTCAGGCTGCCTTGATGTGACTGAGAGAGTTTTTGTCTACGAAGACAAATACTGGAATAAATCACTAACTGGGTTTTAACAACTGTGGTGGTTTTGGCCTGGTTTCTGAACTTGGAGATAGACAAAGAATGGCAACACAGCATCTCATTTTCAAGCTGTTTTGACCAACCAGAAACAGGGTCCTATATGTGCTAGAGTCTACCAAGAAACAAATCTTGACATGGTCCAAAACAATTAATTACAGTTGATAGCTGAATGTGGGCCACGTCAATCACAGGAATGGTTTCCTCCTGCTGCTGTACCAGAACAACTCCAGGCTGCTATTTGGGGTGGCAGAGAGGGCTCAGCTGCCTTCCACACCAGGCAGCTTGAGTGGTGAATAGCTTTCGTACACAGAATCCACCGTCTCTCATGAGGGGTGTGACTGTGAAGTAGCTGACTTCTGAAAACAAGCTTTCTGCAGATACTTTTTTCCACTCAACAACAAAGGTCTTGTTTGGGAATGCTTTTTGGCTGCAGTCTTTGCGACCCCCCTGGGAAATGCACTGTGCATTTGACTTGCACTCAGCAAAGGAAAAAGTGAAAGTAACACAGCTGTAGTGATTTACTACGAAGTTTTGAGGCTAATTGCCTCGTATGTTTAATTAATAACTGACACATTCTGTCCCTCAAAGAGCTTGGAGAACTTCCATCTGGACCCCTAGTGATTACAGCCTGGAAGCCATCCCTGTAATTAAGGAGCAGGCTATAGGAGGCCTGTTCCCATTATGGGAAATTATTGTGCTTGCTACTTTTCCCCTCCTTTCATACAAAAGGACTGAGAAATAAGGCTCAAAGACTAATCTGACATAAAACCCTGACTAAAGAGGTGCTTTGTGCTGCCCCATGGTAGAATGATGGGTTACGTTTTGGTGCCAGAACTCTTTTTTTCAATGGGCCGTCAGGGGACATATTCTCTGAAGACCAAAATGTGTCTTACACCAAACTGAAGGACTTCTTGGTCAATATTAACTGCCAATGCAAGAAGAGGATTTTTGCAAAGAACCGGGCAGCTGAGTATTTCTACTGTTACTTCTCTCTCTCCCTCCCAACTTTAGACTTCCACTAGGCTTGACAGCTGCTCATCTGCAGACTCTGGCTAGCTCAGGAGCCTCGGAGTAGAGGATGCTGTGTCTTTAAGCCTTCCATACAGTGCTGAAATGTTATGACAGAGCATCTCACAGGGGGATGCGGTTTCCATGGCAACCCCACACTGTAAGATAAGCAAACTGGATTATTTTTTTTCCTGAGAGGTTCAAGAGCAAGGAAGGAATGAGGCGATCTGTCAGCAGGCAAGACTTGAAAAGAGGAAACCATGTCCATTAATCCTGTAGCCCTGGCTGCTTTGTGTTTTAATTAGAGAATGTTATTATGGCAGAAAGCATGGGCACCTCACCCTTTTATGGGTTTTTGAGGACTTTTTTGTTTGTTACTCTTTTTATATCTCCAACTAATAAAGGGCATGGGGCGGGGGGGGAGGGGGGTGGCTGGGGGGGAAGGAGGAGGAAAGAAGCTTTACTAAGGCATAGAATGAAGGTCTGAAATAAAGAGCCTCAGGATGCCTGTTCCAGAAGAGCTTGTATCCCAAGCCAGATATAGGAGGTAGAGGGAATGAATCTGCCATTCTCGAATTGAGAATACATATTAAATTATTTTTATTTCTGTCTTGCTACTGTGTTTAGCAAGAATGGAAATCCCCCATACCCTTGCATCCTGCATGAGTAACCATGTGAGTGTGGAGCAAAGCAGGGGAGTTGTGACTTGCTGTCTTCCACAGTCTGCCCAGAGGCATTATACATCAGCCTTTATTACAGAGCTATACTGCCTTCCCCCTGCCTTGGTTTTGGGGTAGTTGATAGCTTTGGGATCACTAGTTACCCTTACATGAGAAATCCTCCACTTCCTGAATGTCGCCACTTGTGAGAATGCAGGACATTCTGCATGCTAAGAGCTGTAAGGACAAGGAGGGGCAATGCTTCAGCCCACCGTGAGAAGGCAAGCTCCCACACGAGCTGCCATGGCATCTTAGTAATCAGATAATATCTTGGTAGCAGCTAGTGCACCAGCTGGGTAGGAAACTGTGCTGGTCTCGTACATGTGCTCTGCGTAGGAGTTTATTATGGAAAATATTTTGACAACCTTTATTATTTTCAAACACTTGTATGTGTCACCAGAAAATTAGAGTTAAAGTAAATGTTAACCCAACAGCAATCTTGTCTGCATAGTTTCCATGTCCATCCTTTATGGAGTAATCTTTGCTCCTTTGCAGGGAATTAGAGCCCACTATAAATCTTCATGTGGAATGAAAAGAAAGTTATTCTAATCCTTTGAGAAAGCAATATAGCAAAAGCATTAATTTCTGCTTTCCTATAAGCAGCGGTATTCCAGTCTGTTTTTCAGGAGCTGGCGCTTGTGAGGAATTCTTGTAAATGTAGTTCTCCCTACTTTCCTGTCTCAATATCTTCTTCAATGCCCTTGAGGAGTACAGCAAAACAAGGTGCAGAATGAAGAGGGCCAAATAGCCTCAAAACCACTGTTCTGGATTTGAGTGCCTCCTACCCAA
This sequence comes from Hirundo rustica, assembly GCF_015227805.2. Taxonomy (NCBI): domain Eukaryota; kingdom Metazoa; phylum Chordata; class Aves; order Passeriformes; family Hirundinidae; genus Hirundo; species Hirundo rustica. The sequence continues at coordinate 41,039,131 of NC_053455.1, read as the reverse complement.
AATAATATCCTCCTATGGGTACAGCCCATGTAGCAGGAAAAGTTGTTAGCAAAGTTTGAATTTGTGGGCCAAGCAAATGTGAGATCTTGAGTGGGAATTTAGGGCTAGGGCGGAATGATACTTATGCCTTTGTTGAATGAGCCATCAAATGCTCTAATTGACAATAAGCAGGGTTACAGGCAGGCTAATTTCTTTGGAGACTGCTCTCCTAATTCCTTTTTTCTGGCTGCATAGACAAATCCAACCCTTTGGTATTGATATCAGCTTTATTTGATGTTTTGAGCCAAGCTGCCCAGAGATGACTTTTTGGTTGTACTAATAAAGAAACTGCTTTTGACAGCTTAGATCGGTTGTACTTCACTGCCAGCGCCGAGTGGACATGGGGCAGGTTGAGTTTGTGATCCTGGTGGCTGGGGCAGAGTTGGCCAGCACAGCTTTCTCTGCCCCTCACCTCTCCTCTCAGGACCTGCTGTGCCTGCCTGTGCCCTACCAGGAGAACTCCTCACACATCTGCTCTGTACCGGGGGCTTCTCAGTTCACGCCACTCTCTGGTCTTCATAATTTGCCTTGAACGGAACGTTGCTAAACCCTTGAACATTGCTCGGGTTTGTTGTCCCTTGAGGCACTGCCAGATCTGAACCACTGCCAAAAAAAATGATTCCACCTGCTCCTTGGCTCTAAGCATCTAATCTCCCATGTGCAGCAGAGTTTTGTTTAGAGAACAGAAATAATTGCGGTGCTGCACCAGTTCCCAGCAGAGCTAGCATGTCCATGTCACCCGGAGAACTGGGGAATGAAGGAGTAGCTGCGTGCCTTGTTCAGCTTGTTTCTCATGGGAATATTTCCAGGATTTTCTTAGGACTCTCCTGGGTCTGCCCCAGCTTTTTTTGGCCAAAATTAGTGCTCCTGAGTTCATGGTGGAAGGGAGCAGCTGCAGAGTATTAGGCTCTGCTCCAAGTATGATTTTGAGCAGGCCAGTGCCTCACAGCTAAAGCTGGATGTTTTAACCGATTATTTGCTGACTCATCACTTTTCCTGGTTTCTTTCCCACACCATTTTAAATGTTACACCCCTCTTCCTGGAGATAATGCATTACTTGTGCATCTCAGTAGTTCATTCTTGGATAATTCTTCTAGCTAGTTCTGTTTCACACTCATTTCTTCTCTCAGCTTTGCCCAGCACCCTAGAGGTCCTCAGAAATTTGACTTTTGATGATCCAGATGTATCCCTTCCAATGCAGTATATTCTATGATTCTATGGTAGATAGATTTCTGACCGTGACTGAAATGCAAAATCTTTTAAATCAACTAATGTTATCCATCCAAAGTTTATCTTCCCTCACCTGCTTGACAGCCAAAATTCCTTAGACAAAACTCTTTAGGAACAATGCAGGTCCTTAGGTTCTTAAGCTGCTCTTACCTTCTGCTGCTGGTCCTGAATTGTCTGTGTCCCTGCACACACCAAGGAGCATGGTGCTGTTTTAGGGTCTATCCCAGCTGACGTGGAGGAATTTTCTTTACTACTATTTGCATGCTATCTTAGCCTGGAAGTCATTTGGACTTAGAAACACAGAGTTCTGCTTCTACTAATAAATAATTGTCTTCAAGAGGCTCGCTGGTGGGGCTGCTGGCAGGCACTACCCTGGGCACACAGACACCAAGCATGTGGTTGCAGAGTGGAAGCACAGGGATTTCTGGGCAGCCAGAGACCTCTGAGCTCTGTTCAGATGCTCTCTGTACTGTCTTCAGGTTCCCTGGCTCTTGAAGGCATTACAAAGAGAGAATACACATAAGGTAGTGTAATTCTGGTGCAGTAAGAGAGTGCACAGTCTTGAAGAAAACTTTTCTTTCATATGCTTTGTATTTAATTTCAACACATGCCATACCAGTTCATCCTATTTACATTCAGGTCTGTTTTAGACATCCGGCATAATTCAAGAACGCTGTAGCTCTGAATGCATGCAATAAAAATATTTTCATACTCTTTTCTACAAAATAATCCTTGGGTCTGCAGTTTGCCAGTTTGTGGTACCTTCAAGGCTTTTCCTAGACTGCAGAATTTTTGAAAAAGGAAAAATGTCTGGGAGCTGTATTTATGTTCCACAAGCCTAATAATAAAAGAGCACTAATTTCTTTTAAACCTTTCCAAGCAATTTCCCCAAAAACTTCCCTATGCACAACAGTTTGTTGAAGCTCATGTGAAAGTATCTATGCTCTTTAGCAACACGCTGAAGAAATATTTTGGTGCTAGGACAAGCCAGGACCACAAATTAAATTAGATGAAAAAAACTAGGTTGATATGTTTCATGACAGAAATGAAAGATGCTTTGGGAAAAACAGAGAGGCAGTATTCCTTCTGGATAAGGCCTCAGCATGAAAACATGAACAGCAAATGAGTTTATTATTGAAGACATGTACATCAAAGCCAACTTGACTGAGAAACTTTTTGGCCTAACCTACAGTTGTTGTCTTTGCTGTTATTAAATGTCACGCATTGGTGAGGAGCTAGGAGACCAGGATATTTTTCTCATCTAGAGTTTTTTAAATCTGATGTAAATGGTCTTGGTTTCAAATCTCCCTCGATCTTTGCATTAAGCCTGTATGATTTAAGTGAACCCCAGACCTCAGGGTGGCCTCTCTCTGGGGTGACTTTCACTCTTACAGGGTGATGGTGCAGAGCCACAGAAAGTGGGGAGGCGTTGGCTGGAGGAGAAAATTACCTCAGGGTCTTTAGATTGTAGGTTAGAGAAAAAGAAATAGAGCATTTCTCTAAGACAAATATTTTCTTTTGTCTGTTCCAGTTGATGACATTTCTAGGGGGAAAAGGCTTTCTTCAGACAGAAGGGAGATCAAGCATTTGTCTCTGTTGGCTTCTTACTAACATCAGACTGTGGAAGTCTTTGAGACAAGTTTATTTTCTGCAATTAAAAATAAATAAATAAGGCTAGGAACTGATCTTGATTTCCCTGCTGCTAAAGCCTTCTATGACCAGGACAGAGTTTTTAGATTCAGAAAAATTCTGAGACCTTTTTTTCCTCAAAAACTGTTCAACTTGAATTTCTATGTCTTTGGGAGGTGGAGTGAGGAAGGGGGCCTGCCCAGTTTCACTCACATTCATTGATCACAACGCTGTAGCTCTCAGCTCTTCCCAGACATCTCAAATCATTGTAAGTAATTGGGTTAAAGTCAGAATTTATCATACTTAGTTAGCTCAGATCTAATCGTTCTTTCCAGAACTGTTTGCTGAATCACTTGGCATGTCTAACCTTATCAGCCCCGTTAACTTCTTAGCCCCATTTGACAAATGTAATCTCTGTCTTTACTTCTGCAAGGAGAGAGACGGGAATCCTTAGAGACTTTTGTGGCTTGCTCTGTAGCCTGCTAACAAGCATCCCAGGAACAATTGGGGAGTTGCTTGCAGCTGCTGGAGAAGATTTGGAAGGGTTTAAGGTATAGTGGGCATGGAAAGTAGGGTTTCTTGTCAAGATGGTTTACTCATTTACTCATTTCTATCTGTTTTAAAAACACAAAGTCTGCTAAAGTTAACAGATGTCAGCAGTCAGAGATTGCTACATCGAGCCTAGGGCGAAGGGTATAGATGGTGTTTTGTGCCTTTCACAATCCAAGCCATTGTATCTTGCTTGAGACACTTTCCTCTAGGCTTATAAAATCACTCTTGGCTCTAGTTATTTTCTGAGCATATGACTGAACCACTTTACAGGAAAACACTTACAGTGCTGTGCCTAAGTTGCACACTGGGGACCTGAGATTTTCCTCCCTCATAAAGAAGTGACACCACAAAGGCAAATGGAGCCACAGGGTTGTGAAACTGAAATCAGCAAGCAGAATTCCAGCGTTATGTTCTTCAGCGCATGTTCATTGCTGGCTATTTTTGCTACGAGAAATTTTCTTGAAAAGGAGGGCAGGGAGTAGATAGGAATATATAAGGCCAGAAAGATGTTCTTTGAGGATTTTAAGGAGTTTGCAAGCACATGCTGAAGAGCTAATACATGTCACAGCTGGGAGAAGAAGTTGGATGTCCTTCTCCCCTGTGTGTTTATATGCATAATTTTACATAATTTGTGTTCTGATGCATAATGTTGTCATTTGCCACCCTGGCTTCCGGTGCGCTTGGCTCAGCTCAGTGGGTTGGAGGATGTTGTTACCCTCAGATGGAAAGGAGGCTCATCTTCTGCACATACTCAGTTCAAGGTACCTTTAGAGGGTAGCTGTCCTTGCATTGGGCGTGATGATCAGTAAGTGCTTGGTTTGCTACTCTGCCAGTTGGGACTCTAACTTTCCATGTACTTCAGCCTGCTCAGAAAGGCGAGGGCTTAATAATTGGTTCGGATTTTCAAAAGGGATGTTTGCCCGGATGCGAGCATTTCCCCCGAGAGCTCTCGTTCACAATGGAGCTCTACGTCAGAGCTGGGGCTGAGGCCCCAGGGATGGAGCCTGGCCAGCAGCTCGGCCCTTCCTCCGCCACCTCCCTGCATGACTTGGCATCCAGACACTCGCGGGTGTGTTTGCTGTGCAGAGTGCATGGACCCAAATGTAAAACTGAAATCGCAGTTTGAATGCAGCCTTAAACACAGCTCTGTCCTGGGCTGGTGACTCTGCTGATGGCTGTGGCTGGGCTCAGGCAGCACCCAGTGGTATTTCCTCTGCAGAGGTTTGGGTGGCACAGAGGCCCAGAAGTCTCTTCTTTTGCCGCGTAGAGGAAGGTAGAAATAGGGAATATAGTGTGTACCTGCTCCACTACTGCCTATCTCCCCTTTGACTGCACCTGTGGAGTGTGCCAGAGCTGGGCTATGTCTCTTTTTAACTTTTAAATTGACAACTTCACACTGGTGCGATGTCACATTGATGTGGCTGCCCACAGGCTCCAAGGGGCATACTCCTCTTCCCGAAGATGCTGACGGGGATAACAGCCACACTCCCCAGCCTACCTAAAATGCCTGGCAGCACCCATGGTGCTTGTGCTGGGAGAGGAGGCATCAAACTCCACTCAGTTCTGCCTAAGATGGCTAGGGTGAAGTGGCATAAAGCTACAGGAGGGGCCAGGGAGTCTTTCAAATTCAGAGGCAACATATGGGATAAAAGAGAGGAGAGAAAGAAGGAATTGTCCATGGAGTAAAACCAGTGTCTTGTGAGAGAGTAAGAACTTCAGGCTTTCCAGTGAACTTCACGCAGACCAACGTCTCTCTCTTCTCTTTGGTCTGGGCTCTCCTTTACACTATGTATTTAAACAAAGACTAAAGGGGGATAGAAATCTCCTTGCATGGCAGGATACTTACTTTTTAGTTACTCTGCTATCCCTTTCTGCTCTCCGTGAAATAAAGTCATTAGAGATTTTGCCTCAGAAACTTAGGAATTTAAATATACAGGGTTTACAGCCACATTGATACAGTGTAGCTGTTAGCCACCCCTGAATGATTCCCACAGGATGGGAAATATTGCTGGCGAAAAGAGAGTTTGTGTTCGAGGGCAACGGGAGGTTGTTTGTATTCTGACAGCACCATACTGATGGATGTTTGCAGCTGTGGTCTGGGCATCCAAAAATTATATCCATAAAGGATAGATCCGATTGTTAGAACCAAGGAAGCCTTGGAGAAAATTGTAGCAATGTAGTCAGCTGCTGTGGCTGCATACATGGACAGATCTCTGCTTCCTCCACCTCCCTTAAGTGGGAATTGAGGCAGGCTTCCTTCCAGTAATGTTTAAAGCACTTCCCTCGGGGTAGATTTCCCCTTGCATTCATTCTGGTGTGTGCATTATCGCAGATTTAACATCTTGGAGAAAAGCCCCTGGTCTGTTTATTCCTATCTGCCCTATCAGACGAAGGCTTTAGCTCATCCTCATCTGTGGCCGAGGAGCGTGAAGTTTGCTCTTGCAGCATGGCTTGGCCCCGGTGTGGCCCACCGAGCGGAGCAGGTCACTGCCATTGCTGGCTGCCACGGGGACGGATGTGGCACAGGGGTGTCGAGGGTGTGTGTGACACAAGGGTGTGCAGTTCAGCACAGCACAGGCTTAGCGCCTCAAGGTCTCTACCTCGCCTAGGTCAGCACAAAGTTTCCCTCCATTTATCTAATCCTGTCCCCTTAATTAAGATACATTTGCAACTAAATCTCCCAAGTTTGGAGTGCCTCATGGCAGCCCTGCAGAGGGTTTCCTGTCTCTGCTTTTGTAGCAATCACATTAAAATGAGCTCCCCTTACCAAGTGAGAATCAGAATGCTTCGAGCTCTGGCTCCGCATAAGCTGTGCTCTGTTAGCTCCAAATATTCTTTGAACACTATCTTCTTCAAAGCTGCTTTTCAGGTAGAGTGAGTTGAAAACCAGGAGAGATTACCACGGGGTGTTTTTTTCCTCTCTCATTTTGAGAGGAAGTTTGAATTCAAAATGTTTTGACCAGCTTTGTTTCCATAAAAGAGTCACCAAATGTAGCCGTGTTCTCTTTAGTATAAGAAAGGTAAAAAGGATGCAGTGCTTTGACAGTTACCTATCTGCTGATTGCCACGTGTACCAAGTGTCAGGATGAGATTGATGGCCTTTGAAAATAAATCCACTGAGGCAGGAAGAGTACATTTCTTTGCTTTTTTACAATGCTAAGTGTGTGTATTTTCTGTGCTGAGACAGTGCTGAATAATAATGAGTGACTATAGTTAGTGTCTAAGCTAGGGGAACCCAGGCCTCCAGCCAGCCTGGGGTTAGGACCTCTGCTGATTATTCAGTTTAGTTTGAGCCAGCTATACACATTTTGCCTAAATGCCCGAGTCTTTTCTTCCCAATTATTTCGAGGTCTAGGAGGATACACTCTTTTCTCTGTAATTTCTATGAAGTCAAAATGTTAAAGTCTAAAACTTGTAAGATTAGATTTTTAATGCTTTGAGCATGTTTGTTTGTTTTAATCTGAGAAGAACTTTTGGCTAGAAAATATCAGTTAGGCTTGTGATTGGAAAAAAAAAGGCAATCACTAAAACAAACAAATAACCTCTCCTCCTTCCAACTTGCTTTGTTTTGAAGGGGCTGGAGCGTGACAGGATTTTGAATCTGTTCAACATCTGAAAATCAGAAAGTGAAGGTTTCTTGCAAAACCTTTTTTCCTGTCTACCTAAGCCTGCTGTTGTGCCTGTGTCAGACAACAGTGCTCATCTGGTCCATCTCTGGGGTGCCAGTCAATTTATATCCTGTCATCTAAGGAGGGGACTAGGGTAAAGAAGTTCTAATTCCACCTCTCAGATCTCATTTTAGACAGCCCTGAAAATGGATCTCTGGCAGCCCATGATCTGAGTGGAGTGGATGGATGAAAAGGATTAGGGATTCTGCCTAATCCAGCTCAAAACTCCTGACAGCACCCAATAAAAATTATACCCTGGCTGCTTTTGTGGTCTACTCTTTACTCAAAGCAAGAATATGTCCTTGGTGGCCACTGTCAAGTAGAGAGCTGGAAGTCTGACTCTGTATCCCTGAGTGGCTCTGTGTTTCATGGCTATTTGGGGTCTTGTTTATTATCAGCTGTTTATTATCAGTGTTCCATTTCAGAAACAGAATTAACTCCCTGAAATACAAGGCTCCCGTTTCCTTTGGGGAAGAGCGATTGGTAGCTCTGCATGTGGTGGCAGGTGGGATTTGGCAGCGTGTTTTCCATTCAGATGTTTATGATTTTGAGCAGGTTCAGGGCTGCTATTTGTAAAATTCTCATTAGGTTAAAAAGCACTTCAGAGTTTCAGGACCTGCTGCCTTCTCTTATCCCTTATTTCTTTTCCTCTTCAGCCACCTCCTGGGGTCTCTGCACTGTGCTGAATGAGCCCTGTTGCTCTTGCCTGCACCTGTATGTCGCACATGTTATCAGTACAAAAGCCTCTTGACAGAACAGCCCCGAGGAGAACAATCTGGAGCAAAGATGTGATGGGAAAGTTTTGCTGGGCAGCCCAGCTGGGTGGCTTGGCTTGTTCTTGCTTGGGGCAGGGAGGTGGCTGCTTCTGTTCCTTACCTTGTTGATACCTTGTCAGGGTTTTGGCTTTTCAGCCACTGCTGTAGCTGACATTGAAACACAGAAGACGCAGTTTTCGAGTTCGGACTTGGTGTTTATTAATGTTTATCTATATTGCAACCTCACAAGCTGTGAGTTCTGCAGTACCTCTAGTTAACAAGGTGCAGAATGGAGTACTTCTCTATCTCTACAAGGTCTTTTCAAGGACAATTTATCCAACTGTGAAATGCCACCTAAATTATTTTTACTTTAAACCCAATAACTACTTGAAGTCCACAATGCGGACCCCACCAAACAGTTACAGAAAACCACGCAAACCCATGAAGATGAAGGAAGAAGAAGGTGAAGAAGGACTTAGACAATACCCCAAATCCTCCATCTCGCCCCATATATTACTATATGCTAAAATGCCAAATCTAAGTTTTTCACCCTGTGAGATCACACAATACTATTCAAACTACACAACCACAACCCCATTGTTATCACTCAACTTTGGAAGCCTGTTCCATGGCCTCAAGTCAAATGCAGTGCTCGCTTGAGGGTTAGTACCTTTTAGAATAGAAAGCCTGAAATTTTCAGCCTCCAGAGTTCCGACAATACCCAATGAGAATTTTTGCTGCTTTGGTTCAAAAGGGGAGGCCATTGCTCTGAGGGCTTCCTGACTCAGGCAGAGCAAGCTGTGCTTGCCTGTCTGCTGTTTCAGAATGGGGAAATAGGAGAGAAAAAACACCTATCTTTTGTTAGGAATGCAAAATAATATTTAGTCTCTTTCTACATCTTATATTGAAGGGTTTATTAGCTTATAGGAGTTGTGGTGCCTGTTGAAGTTTGGAAATAGGATATTATGTTCTGAAAATATGGTATTTTGCTATAAAGCCAGTGTGGATAAAGCACAGAAATAAATTTTTGAGTGCTGAATTTCTAGTGGGAAAGGAATTAATTTTGCTTGCTTTCTAGCTGTTTCTGCTGGACTAGGAAGACAAATTAAAGTGAGACTAGACCAGCAGTACTGCAGTGGGAGGAAATGAGAAGACCCACTTTGATCCCAAATGCTCAATCAAGAAGCATTTGCCAGCAATGTCAAATGAGATTTGTCAAGTCCTAGGCAGAGGCCAGCAGGGCCCAGAACTGAACAAAAGGAGGAGGTATCATACTATAAATTTGGTTTCAACATATTCAGAGTTAATCTTCCTTTACCTACATAATATGAAGGTTATTAACCTGACTACAAATGGACCTACTAGGGAGTTAAGTGTCACGTGGACAGGATTACCATGTTTTGAAAAGAATTTGTGCTGGTGACTGTAACATAATAAATGTAATATGTGCCTCTTTAGATCTTCTATAGGTGGCAAAGAATCATTGATCACCCTGTGGGATGGGAGATGGGGAGCTTGTTTTTGATGTTCTAATACCAAGTCAGAAATGAGAGCTCAGAGTAGCTGATGAAAAGAGCACATAAATTTGTTATTATTATTATTCATTTTTCTGTCTTAAAGAGACCAAGAGGGAGTTGATGCTGAGGGGCGGGAAATAAATCATTAGCATCTTCACATTTGCACTGCAGATTAATCTGGGGAAATAAGGCTGGTCGTTTTTAGGCCTCTTGCATATTTGCCAGGTGAACTATTTAACTTGATCTCTCCTTTTACTTTTTTTCTAGCCAGAGAGTTTTTCCACACACAGATTTTAAAAGGTCACAAGGTTAAACAGAAATCAGAAGCTGATTGATTGCATAAGTACCCTTAGCAGGCATTTTGGCCAGTGCCATATTAAAGTTTGTTTTAAATTGTGCTATTTTTTTTTTCCTTCTACTGAAAGACGTGATTTGGTTTTTTTATATTCTTATTCCACTTGCCTTGTGCTCACTTTGCTGAACCTTAAAAGGTTCTCAGTGCAAGAATGATCTTCTGATTGTTTCCAAGTAAATGTCTAGCTCAGAGGGCGGGCAGTGGCAATTCTGACATTATTTTATGCTGCCCTCAGTGTTCACACTTGATTTCTCCTGCTGGTCAGTACGTGTCAGGTAAATCTTAGAGCTGCTAGGAGCGGATGGCAGCTCTGAGCAAGGCTGTGCCGTGCGAGGCAAAGGAAAGTGATGGTTGTAACAATGCAACACAGAGTGAAAGCTCTGGCTGAGGGAGCTGTGCTGGGTATTTGGAAATGCATCTTTAGTGGAGACACGAAACAGAGATCCCGACTGCTTGTGAGCACTAGAGATCCCCTAACACGTGTTCCAACAGCCAGCGTCTGAGCCAGAGTATTGGAGGTAATTAGTCAGTCTGCCTGCATTCCTGCTGCAGCCTCAATTAATTACGAGGCTCTCGCTAACTTCTGGATAAAACGGTTCTGTAGTGGTGTTAGAGGATGTTAACCAGCTGCCACCTTCATTTTCCATCGATACTGTATAAATACTGTACAAAGGACTTGAAAGCAAGGCCTCCTGCTTGTGAGCGCAAGCTTGGCTCCTGCTGATCTCCTCCTCCCTGAGCACTTGGCCTGGGAGGAGGAAGACGCAATCCTACCTGTGCTGGTAGCAAACACAAATACTACAGCAGGAAAATGCTTTGGTACGCTTCAAGGGGGAAGCTGGTACTTTCAGTGTTTCATTCTCTGTTGACTGAAGTATGAACACAGGCCGGCAGAGACGTGTAAGCAGATTCAGTGGGAAGAGCAGTACTGCAACACAACTATCAGTGTTAGCTCCTTGAATAAGGTTGATGGGGAAAGTAGGTTGGATCTTTTATTAGGTCTATTGATACTGTTGGGGGAGGCAGACTTTGAAACATGTAAATGTGGTTTCTCATATCTGAAATAGAAGCATCAGCCTTTGAAACTAAATAAATACATGTTGAGAACACTTTCCCCAAGTTTAGCAATATTATGTTAATCACTTAGACCATCTGTTGGAGAAAATGTAGTTGTGAAGCTGGGATAGGTTGGGGGCACATTAGTGAGAGAAGAGATAATAAAATTGTTTGTTTCTCTAGGACAGAATAAAGTTTTTGAGAATTACTTGGTTTTTTCTGGTGGTTACAGTTCCTTTTTTAGAAGTAAGAAAGGTGTTTTACTCATCTTTAAAAGACACATTTTCTGTGAGGCTCCAAAATTTTGTTGTATTGGCTTGGTGTTCTCATGACAGCGAAGTTCCTCAGTTTAGCAGGAGGATGAGGTTAGGATCCTCCTTGCCTGTAGCCCTGCCTGGGCTGGGAAAGCTCCAAGGGTTCCTGGGAAAACTCTGCCCAGCCTCTGCAGCTGGGGGGTGCGAAACAGCTACACTGCTACTTTATCCTGAGAGGGCAAGAACTGTGCAGAAAAGAGTTAAATCCCGTCACCCTAAGAAGTGTGGCTGGTTCCTAATGGCCTGCTGCCTGAGCTTTTCAGCCTGACAGCATCTCTCCTCCTTAAATACATTGTGAAATGCTGAAAAATGATTTTGGATGTCTTTATGACAGTGGCATTTATTCAGGAGGAGCTGTCTGTTTGTTTAAATACAGCCTCAAAGGAGGTGCTTGTTTTCCTAGGATTTCCTCTAACTGCTGGCCCAAGCAGGAGAAGAGAGTGTTCAGGGAAGGGACATCACAGAAGCCTGGCTGAGTGCTGGCAGAAGCGTGATTAATCTTGACTAGACAACCATGCCGGAGCCACTTCCAAAACGCTGGACTCCAAATCAAACACATAGTGTACTTGTGACAACTCTCCTGCCTTTTTCAATTACTTTGTCTCGCTCTCAATTCCAAATACATCAGTCTTGTTTGAAGGCTTCGTTATACCCCACTGATGTGCTAATGCAAGCTGTAATCTGTCCTCGTTGTAACATTTACTGCCAGTAAAGCTCATGTGGACAAGGAGAGGTACAACTGCAGGGAAAAGCAGTACTTAGCAAAAAGAAACCATTTACTTAGGTTGCCCTACTGCTTTTTGGGAGATATCAAGACACGCCTGAGGGCAAGTTCTTCATCTGGTCTAGTATCCGACCTGAAGGAAACAGTACGAGTAAAACATACAGGCAATGCATCAAGTCTCATGGTTGTTAACATTTTCCCAAATCTGTAATTCATGGAAGGCTTTGGAGATATGTTGAGCTGCTGAGATGTAATAAGTAGGGATCTAAACATTTTCGAAGGGGCAGGTGGTAGAGCCCCAAATGAATGAAGGTACGTGACCCAGTGTAGAATCACAAACCCCTCAGATTCTGTGGGAGGGATGTTGCTTCCGCCTTTCTGCTGCTCTGGTTTCTGTGATTTAGCAAACTGGGTTATTTAGTCGATGTGATTCATTCCTCTCGGACCATCCACTGCAGCGCTCCTAATTTCAGGTCAAGAGGAAGGAAGCAAAAGCTTCTGTGTGAAACAAAGGATGTCACGTACTGATCTCCATTGTTACAGCAGTAGAGGACCACAAGATCAAATGAAGTGCAAAATCGAAGAGAGAAGCGGAATGATAAAATAATTTTAAAATGTTGCAAAATCTCTGCAGCAGCGTTGGCTCCTGCCACTTTATTACTGAGGTTAAGGAAATCTAGTTCTTTTATAAGATCTGTCACTCCGTGAATTTTCCTTCAGAATAAGACCCTTCTAAAAATGTATTTCCTTTTGCTCCTGGAGTAGATCTCATTAAGTTGAACAGGGCCAGCTTTCCTTGTATTCCATAGCCTGCTGTTTTCCTCATGAACTGGGAGGCTCATGAATTTTCCATCTGGAACTGCTGGCATGAACCTGGGGGACTGAGGGTTGTTGGTGACTGCTTGCCGCCTCCCTGAGCAGTACTGTGGTAAATTCAACAAATAATTGATTTAGCAGTGCAGGAAGGTCACCAATCTTCTTTTCATAGGTGTCATGTAGAGTTTGAGATCCCTGTCCTGCAGCTCTTAGCTGTTGGAAAAAACATTGCTAGTAGAGCTTGTGGATTTTATTTTTTCCCCAGTTGCACAATGGTGGCAAATCAGGTGCTTTAAATTTTTAAAGGATTAAAGAGGGCCGTGCTGTGTATTGAATCGTAGGTCACTGCTCTTCTGCAAATCATGAGAATGAATTTGTTATCTGGTACGGTCACCTGCAGGAATGAGATTGAATAATGACATTAGTACATTCAAGTACAGATTCATTGACGTCAGATTTTGTTCGAATTTGGTGAGAGCGAATCAGATTACTCAGCCATCAGGTTTCATCATCGTGCCTCCATCACACACTAATGGCTTATGCCTTGGGGAACAGCAGAATTATAACTAAAAGTATTATTCTAGCGCACCTGATTGGTTACAGAATATAATACAAGAAAGAAAATGCCTTTTCAACCCCTGGTATAATTACTTTTGTCTTTGCATGATGAATCATAAATGCTCTTTTGATATCTACATGATAATTTGTAGAAATTTTAAAATACATTTTTATGTGAGTTCTATTGACAAATTGTCTACAAATAACTTACTGACTTTTCAAATGCTTGAGTCTTTTGAAATTATTCGTAGATTGCTTCTTGGTTTGCTGATTGTTTACAAGCAATTCCTTTTTAGTATTCAGTGGCTGGTATTCAAGTGTTCAGCTTCCAGCTGCACGATTCAGTTCGTATTTTGACATATAGGTCACACAATAGTATTTCTGTTCCCTGACTAAATGCATATAATTCATAGGATCTAGCTTCTTGCACGAATATTTGCATTGAATTACAAAATTCTTATTCTGCAGCCATTCTTTAGCACTTGATTATCAGCAGAAACTGAAACAATCCTTTTTAATCTTATTTACGGAGTATTTATGGAAATGCTAATGCACAGTGGACATTACCATAAATGAACAAATTTGCTGTAAAGCTTCAGCTACGCACTCAGCTGCATTTTTATTAGTTTCACTGTGTTTGCCCATCTTCTCTCTATGATCTCAAAGTACTAATAATTTAAATATTTTTTTGCATATGTGAAATCAAGCAATTCTATGAAAAATTTGTACATATATATTGTTGAGTTATAAGCATTTCCTGTGGAAACTGCATATAGTGACTTCCACTCAGTTATGGTTGCAGAGTGCCTTATATGTGTCCTTCCATCTGATTCTGCAAGACTTTTCCTGTTATATGTTGCTAGACCTCCACAGTTCTGTTTAAAACAACATGAATATAAAATCAATAGAACAATAAAATCTAACACTTACTGGACAAGCCAGAGCCATTAAATGAGCAATAGCCAGCTGCTCTTTGTCCCAGTGTTTGGTTTGTGGTCTCACAGATCCCTTTTTCCCCTGCTGTCCCCAACTGCCCCTTGCTCTGTAGAGATAAAATGATTGCAAGTGTGGAGACATTTCAGTCCAAGGAAAGCAGAGAGCGTGTTTGAAATTCTTGTACACATTTCTAAAATAACAGTGAGAACCATGCTCTCTTGCTGTTCAGAGATAAGGCAAAACTGCCCTTGAAGAGCTAAGGTGTCTGAAATAAAAAAATATCATTGTTTCTTAGTACATGGACCATTTTGAAAACACTTCTATTATTTTTCTCCACATATTCAAATAACCACCACGCAAGGCATCTGGCTTCTCTGGATTCTGTTTGCTGTGTTTTCCCTACACCTCTCACTGGTCCCTGGGGCTCAGGAGGGTGTTTATTACAAATGAATGTTTAATGTCTGCCTGGAAAAGCTTCTTGTCTCGCTTGGAATTTCTGGTTGCCGTGCTCTGGAAAGACCTGCATGTGGAGAAGGGCCCTGTGGAGCATTAACTGGGCACTGAGAGTAGTTCTTGCATCTTGTGATTGCTGCTTTTAGCAAGGGCTTTCTTGTCTTGCTGGTTGGCAGCTCATTTGGCAGAACTGACACTGATTATTTTGTTTGACCTTCATTTCCAGTTAACCCCTGGAGCAGGGAGTCCACTGCATTGAGACTGAGCTGTGGAGACAGGACAGTCAAAGGAGATCCCTGACTCAGCTGGCCCTGGGTTCCAGCAGGACACTGTGGCAGCTGTTCAGAGGAGACACTGAGAAAGCAAAGCCCAAAATGATCCAAATGCTTCCTCTACCTGTCTTGCTCCTGAGATGAGGCCCAAGAGGGAAAGAAGCCTTTAGTTGCAGACACTTGTGCCGTAGCATTGCTCTGACTGCTTTTACCTGAGATGGCAGCTGGTGCCTGAACCTTAGCTTTCCTTCCCACCTGCCTTTAATTTAAATGCAGCTGTTTTCTGCTGTGGCTAGGAGGTGGAGTGTTCTGAATGCTTCAGCAGCATGTAAAAACTCTGGCAAGCTCACTCTGAGGTGTTACTTAGATGGGGGATATGCACACTGCATCTCTCGTTACTGCCTTGAGACTGACATGCTTGTGCCTTGGAAGAGCTGTCTGATAATTTGCCTGGGTGGGCTGGAGCTGTGCAAGTGTTGAGAAACCTTTCAGAGGCTGTAGATCTTGATTGCACCATTGGTGTGAAAGAGCAAGGTTTCACAGCCTCCCAAGGCTTTGTCCTTTCTCCCAGTTGCTGGGCTCACTTTCCATGTGCCAAAAGGCATTTCTCTGATAGAAAGCTCCTCCATGGTCCTAGCCTGAGCTCTGTGCTGACTGCTGTATCTCGCCAACTGGTAGCCAGGCATTAGAGCTGACTTAAGTTACCATCAATTATAACAGCAGGTGAGTCAAAGGGAACAAAAGTTTCCCCTTGCAGGAGCTCTCTTTGGCATCTTCCAGCTAAGAGCTGCTTTCTGATGGCCTTTAAACATCTAACTCTTCCCAAAATGAAATACAGCTGTCTGTCCAGAACATCTGTCTTATGAGCTATGCCACAGCTCCTCTGGAAGCCTTTTGAGCACTTGTGTGGCCCAAGAGACCAGGACAAATAATGCAGCAGAGGGTTTTTGTGCAGTTGTTTCCTTGTCGTGTTTTCCTGATTGTAATGCCTACCTAATTACTTAGGATGTTGCTTCCTCTAGATTCTTGTGGAATGCTGCTGTTAAATTTTAGTACTAGTAAAAGCTCTTGTTGCCAATTGTAAGACTTATATTAGTTCACACTATCTTTGCCAAACTGTTTTACAAGTAGTGTTGGTGTTTTCTTTCTCCCTGTCTCTCAGTTTCACTATTTCTAGGCGAGTGCAAAATGCTGATTTGCAGATGTGCCCTTCATTGAAATGCTAAAAAAACTTGAAGCTGAAATTATAGAAAAAAGCATGGGGGAAGGTCAGGCAAAAGATAAGGCCATGGTTATTTTCAAGATATATCTTTGCAAGCAGCTCTGTAAAAGAAAAACAGAATGCAGAGTCTTATTGGAAGGAATAGCCTTGGATCTCACTTGTCAGGAGGAAACCTGAGAGTCAGAACCCCTCTTTATTGTTCAGGCTGGTAAAAAGTTGTGTTTTGGCTTCTACAGACTATTACATGAACAGGCTTGGAAAGACAGGCATACCAGCACGTGCGGCATTTAGGGAACACTTCTAAAATTGTGGGCTAATGAACAAGGCAGAACTCCCACCATTTATGTCAGTGACATCTAAAGTTTTGAGAGTGGGACAGATTGTTTTGGTTTCATTTGAAACACTTTCAGAGGGCCAGGTTTTTCAGAAACAGCTAAGTATTTCTTGCCTCAGGAGGCTTGAACACCCAGACTGAGGCATTTGTACTGATGCATCCTCAAACCATTGACCACTTCTAAAACTTTTTGAAACTGGCCTCTATACATCTGTTTGGCATATGGTGATGGTCCTATTGCAGACACAGAGTTTTGCCCTCAGTTTCAATGGAATTTTAGTTTTCCTTGGCATCCCTCCTTCTGTTGTGTTCAAGGCTCAGAATTGCTCCTTTTCTAATTGCTGGAGTCCTCCAAAAGGGTATTCTCTGACAATACAGTGTTTTTACAACAGAAAACATTGTCTCACATTTTAATGACTGTATTAATAACTGGGAAAGCTAGGGAGAGATGTTTCTTTGCTAAGACATTGTGACAGTGAGCCAAAGAGCTTGATTACTGCAGCTTTCAGAGGGGTAGCATCCCATTTCTCCAGTTCTGGGAGATTCTTTGGGATTCATCCAGAGTTGTTGCAGAATCTCCAGAGCATTGTGCCGTATAATAACAACAATTGTCCTTGATCTAAACTGCATGAGCAGCTCCATACTTGCAACTTCCATTATGCTGCACTGTTTTTGATTACTATCCCTTTAAACAGCTGAATCAGAGGACAGAAGAGAAAAACAGTGGGTTGGATTGGGGGGAATGCTGCTGATGGAAAACATTTGCAAATAGGGAAGATGCCCTAGTAATGAAGGCTGATATGAGTCCTTGAAAGCCACATCACCAGAAAGTACCAGCAAGAAATTAATACCTGCCTTATCCCCAGTCAGTGCATTCTGATGCGCTGTAATTCTGCTGAATGCCACACAACACAAAATGGCTATAAAAAAATGGCTATATTGAGCCTTAACTAAAGAAACAATTACCTCATCCCTATGTTTCTAACATGTGCTGGAGTTGCTAATACATTTACTGATAGTCATGTTTGTTTTGGACCATTGAAAAGGTTTGAAGTTTTGACCATTTATAATACAGAATTCCAGGGAAAAAATGTGTCAAAAGAAAAAAAAAAAAAGTTCTTTCCTGAAATATTTTTTTGTGTTTCTATGTTTTTTTGGTTTGGTTTTATTTTTAACATACAGAGAGTAGAAGGGAAAAAGAAAAACACAGCTCTTATGAATTTTTTTTTTTTTTTTTTTTTTTTTTTTTTTCTGGGAGAAGAATAGGATGGATAGATGTTTTTGCCTGGTGTTAACTTAGAGTTCTTTATCTTGTGCTGCTCTTTGTTTGGCAGATTCTGTATGTTCTTAGTTCCTGCTTAGCTCATTCCAGAAAGTTACAAGCTTTCTGTCATTAATAGGTGCCTTTCTGTTGTGCAGACAGAGCAGACCCTTTTGAGGCTTTTAAGATTTAAATTGTTAATAGTATTTACATTTTGGCATCTGATTCTTGGTACTTGAAAATTTAGTAACTTTTTCTGTAGGGCTCACCTCTGCCTTGATTCATTTTTTTGCCATGGACAGCCCAGTTGCTCAATGACAATGCAATTTCCATCCAAGTCAGTTAAACTGTACTTCCATGTGTGGTGTGTGACTGGCTTGCATGTTCCAAGGAAGTTTACTCACTGGTAATTTTAAAAGTTGCTCTAATTTGGCTTACGCAGGTGGTGTATTTGCACTTCCATGGTAGTTCAATAATTTTCAAAAATCAAAACTTTATTGTGGCTTCTTTGTACCTGTGCACAGCCAGAGCTACCTCCAGCTCTAGGAAGAAGCAGTTAAGAATGGCGCAAGGTTGGACACTGAGGTGATGCAGAAATGATGTAACGTGGGCAAGGAGACCTGACCCACTCAGTGGGGAATATAGAGAAGGATTTGAAGCGAGAGGGTAGTTTCCTCCATGTCTTGGAAAATCAACTTTCTTTTCTCTTCATATCTAGCAATTTGATTTCATGTGCTCATCACAAGTTTCATTACTTTGAAGGACCAAAACCTTTGAACCATGTGCTAGATTTTCAGAACATGATGAAAATGCCAAGACGTTTGTTATATAATGGCTTTGTTGCAGTGGTCAGGAGGATTTAGGTGGAGTGGCAGGTGGTGGAATGGAATTTTGCAAGATTTAACTCTTCATTTCAAGAGGATAATGGAACAACATTGCATGTCCTTTTCCATGACTCACTGTGGCTTTCTCTTTGGCCTTTACCACTTGCTTATTGGATTTTGTGTGTTTTTTCCCCTTGAAATGCTCCTGCTAAGCCTTTTAAAATTATTGTGTTTCAAGAAAAACAATCAGGACTTAGGAGACATTTTTTGGGAGTGGGGGAATCTGGAGTTTGTTTAAAGGAAGGGGATCTGAAGAAGATAAAACAGAGATATCAGTTATGCAGAACTAATGACGCATTCCAAAGGAGAGTTGGAGAGCTATACAACTCCATTAAGTGCTCCATTCTGTATTAGCTTTTGCACTGGGAAATCTTTTGAAGGACCAGAATCACACACACGTATTATACATAAAACTCTGTAATACATGAAAGTGTATTTGGATCTGACACTGCATGAGGAAGCCCATGGCATTCTCAGGGAGCAAGCAAACGACTCTAAATTCCCTAGGCAAGAATCAAAGTCTTTCCAAACTAACCTCATTACCAACAGATGTTTGTATGGCTATAATAGTCATATATCCCTGCTGCACATACAGTGTGTGCTGCCTTGAATGTCTGTTTTCCTCCCTCCCCTTATATGCTCTTGTAATTCTGGGAACATCCTGTCCAAAACTCTCAATGTGCCTTCTCAGGTGAATCTGCGGAAAAAGGTACAAGAGATAGATGAGAGCCTTTAAAAAGTAGGGTAGAAAACTGCCAGATTGTCAGAACTAATGGAGTGACAGCTTGAGTGTGAAAACCCAAGCGCTCTGCTGCAGTATTCCAGGGATCAGCCAGCCCTTTATTCAAGGAAAGAGGAGAGAGCAGCAATCACAAACTTAAATTAACAATTCAGGCTGACAGAAAGCATCATTTCTGAGTCAAACAAGAAAAAAAACAACTTGAAAAACAGTTAGATTGACTGTTGTTTATGCACTACAGATATTTCAAACTCAAGAAAAACTGAGGAAGTAGTGATAGTCGTTAAAGGATGATTTAAAATTATTTGAAGTAGCTATTAATATTGCAAATGCTTCTGTTAGGCAACCTGCTTCCTTGGGGCAGGTAATTTAATCCTATTGCTCAGAAGTGCAATTGGTTTCTTCTTCCAATAGGTTTAGGGCACAGAGGGCATTTGAATTAATGAAAGGCAGACATAGAGGCAGATAATAGAGGAAACACTCCATTATCCTTAGCCTTTGGTAAGTCTGGCTAATTAGTGAAACTTTTGAAAGAGACATCTTTCATTTCCATGCAATTTCAAAATAATTTTTTCATCTGGTAGGGTTGTCATGTGTATTCACTGATGTGCATGGGTAATATATGAAATATCTACCTTGGAAGTACCTGCACTAGAATTAGTCAGTTGAAGGCCCCATGATTAGTTATATTAAAAAACTTCACAAAACTGCACCTGCCAGCACTTGTTAATTTAAACAGGGGGCATTTGGCCTCTTTGGGGCAATATTTGGGTGCCAGCTAAGAATTCCTTGTGCTTATTTACATCAGAATCCCTAAATCTCCTCCTCATGAAAATGAAAAGCACCAGTAGCCTGTCAATTTTGCTTTTAAGAATGAACTTTACAAGCTTTAAAAGGAACAAATTTCAGGGAAAAACAGGAGAACAAGAAAGGAAGAAACAGTGATCTCCACACTGAAGGAATAAACTTGAGACAGAAGATGTTCTCTTCCCAGGTCATTCACTGGCTTCTTGCCTGATCTTTACCACCAATATCTCTCTGGATTTCCGCTTCCCATCTGTAACAAGGGAAATACTATTTTTTCCCTGCTTTTTATTTGTTTAGTCAGCTAGCTTTTCGGGCAGGGAGCTCTTTTACGCTGCACACAGTAAGAGGCTTGGTTCTGCACGACCTCTAGGGACTCTAGTGATATGAACAGTAACAAAGGGTGGAAAGATGTGCAAAGGCATGTTGGGGAAAGATGACCAATAGTTCACTTTTTTTTTTCTTTTTCTTTTTGTGGGGAAGCGACAAATTCCTTCGCCTTGGTTGCCAGGGAAGTTAAAGCATTTCTGAAATGTAGCTTTGAATAGTTTGTCACAGTTCAGCGTGATGCTCACCAGGCCACGTGGCTTCTTTGTGGTAGGATCCCCTATTGCAGTGGTTGCCATGAACATGATTGAAATTCTTGTCATTGGTCCCAGATCTGGTAGATTTTCCATTTCAGGGTATGGGGGAAAAAAAAAATCTGTATTGTTTTGGTTAGCATTAAATAGTAATTGTGAGTGTTAACACTTAAGCAGCCAGCAGTGTTGGTGGGCAGACTCCTGGAGGACAACACAGTCACCGGTCACAGCCAGCACAGCTTCATGAGGGGAAGGTGGTGCTTGTCAAACCTCATTTCCATTTATGACACAGTAACCCACCCAGCTGATCTAAAAAAGACGGTAGATGTAATCTTTTTGCACTTCAGCAAAGCTTTTGGTACTGTCTCTCACAGTATCCTTCCGGACAAAACATCCAGCACACAGCTGGATAGACACATCCTATAATGGGTGAGCAACCGGCTCTCACAGGGCAGGCACAAAGACTTACAGGGAATAGGGTGACATCAGACTGGCATTTGGTCACTGGTGGGGTTCCACTGGGCTCCATGCCTGGCCCAGTTCTCCTCGACATCATTAACAACTTGAATGCAGGACTTGAAGGAATACCAAGTAAGTCTACCAACAACATTAAATTGGAAGGAGCTGTCAACTCCCTTGAAGGCAGAGAAGCCCTGCAGAGGGACCTGACAGACTGGAGAGATGGGCATTCACCAACCATGTAAAGTTTAACAAGGGCATGTGCTGGATTCTGCACTGCGATAGGACAACCCTGGATGTGTGGACAGATTAGGAAATGAGAGGAGCTGTGGAGCAGCGCTGCAGGAAAGGGACATGAGGGTCCTGGTTGACAGAAAGTGCATTAGGAGTCGGCAGTGCCCTGGCAGCCGGGAGGGCCAAGCATGTCCAGGGGTGCATCAGGCCCAGCATGACCAGCTGGGCAAGAGAGGGGACTGTCCTGCTCTGCTCTGCATGGGGATGGCCTCACCTGCAGTGCTGGGGGCAGTTTGGGGTGCCACAATATAAGAAAGACATGAAACTATTATAGATTGTTCAGAGGAGGGCTACAACTATGGTGAAGGGTCTGGAAGGAAAACCATAAGAGGAGCAGCTGAGGTCACTTGCTCTGTTCAGCCTGGAGAAGAGACTGAGGGGAACTCGCATTCCTCACAAGAAGTGGAGGGGCAGGCACTGATCTCTTTTGTGGCCAGAGGCAGGGACCCAAGGACACAGCATGAAGCTGAGTCAGGGGAGGTTTAGGCTGGGTATTAGGAAAGGGTTCTTCACCCAGAGGATGGTTGGGCACTGGAAAAGGCTCCTCAGGGAAATGGTCACAGCATAGACCCGACAGAGTTCAAGAAGCATTTGGACAATGCTCTCAGGCACATGATTTGACTTTTGAGATGTCCTGAATGGGGCCAGGAGTTGAATTCCATAATCCCTGATCAAGGATCCATGATGGGTCCCTGCCAACTCAGCATATTCTATGATTCTATGAATTCAGTAGGATAGAGGTGGTGGATTTGGCCAGTGTCTGATCTTGTCATTTGATGTGTGCTGGCTGTTCCCCGCAGCATGTTGAAAAGTTCTCACACTTACATATCTAAACTCAGGTTTCAGAGGTGAGTCAGATCAACCTGAGGCATTGGATGTAGTGACCTACATTCCCCCTGGGAGTAATTTCTGGGGGAAAAAATATATTGCGTAGATGGAGATGTACCTTTAATTTTCAGGCATTGTGACAAGACTGTTTTTAGAAGGGTAAAATGCATTTGCCCATAGTCTGGTCTGTAACTGGAGTTGCATCTGGTGCTCCTGGGAATGCCAAATCTCACATCTGATCTGAAATGCCAATGAGCCCATATAAAGCTGTTAATGTTTGTGTGAGGTTTTTTAGTCCTCATTACCAACCTGATAGAAAGATAATTCCTCAGCTGCTGTTCCAACCTGTGGGATTTTACCCACTTAATTAATTTTCTTTCTTGTTAAAAAAGATCTCTTTTTATGCACAAGGAGCTGTGCTTGACTTGCTTTTCAGAGACTCTTCTCATGTCTGTATCAAAGGCAGAGGCTCCAGAAATTGGAGGTTGAGCCCTAGGGGCAACATGCTTGTGGAGGCTGAGCTTGGAAACGCTGCCTTGTGTGTTAAGGGCAAGCTCCTGGAGGGGAGTTAAGTCTGCACAGTGGAGGGGATCCTGGTTCCTTCCCTGCTCCCCCCTTTTGCCACCACTCTGCAATAAAATGGAAGCTTGTGACATGACCAAAGGATAAAGAACCACTTGCTGAATGTCTGCTGAGAGTTTAAAATGCCAGCCTACACCACCCTCCCCAACCTTTCAGCATGTCAGCAAGCTGTCTATATAAATAAATACACATATCAAACAATAAGCAGACGCCTTTTTAACATGCACTGTTTCAGGCTGGCACACTCAGTTCTGGTGCAGCTCATCTCAACATCTGTCAAGCTAATGCCAGCTCCACAGCTCCCTTTCACTTGTATTTAATGCACAAAGATTTGTGTTGTGTTAAGTAATGAGGAGTTGGCTTGCTTTACATCTGTTTTGGTGTTTTTTCTGGTGCCTAAAATGTTAAACAGGAATGCTTTGTGCTCCTCCTGATGTCTGTGTCAGTATGTAGTGCAAACTCTTGTTGCTTATGCTTGATTAAGTGGCTTTATACAACCCATGTGTGTGGTTGTACCAGTATACATGGAGGAAAAAAAATGTTATTTGCAAAATATACCACCACTGGGAACCCAAAGGATAGAAACATTGAGCTGGGGAGAAAGCTGTGATGAGGGTTGGATTTAAAAGAAAATTTTTTTTAGAAACTAAATTCCAGTAGAGTCAGTTGTGTGCCTTAAATCAAACTCAGGAGCCGCAGAGTCTAAAGCCCCAAGGGTGTGGGGCTCAGTGCAGTCTTGTGGGAGCAGCACCCCTGAGCTGCTAGTCCAGGTCAGGTCATGTCTAAGCCAGGGTCTTGTCTCTGATAGCAGCCAGCACAGATTAGAGAGAATGCAAGACCGGGGCCACAACTGGGAGAAATTTCCACATTAAGCTTTTGTTTATTTTTGTTTTCATATTGAAAATGTATTGAGCCCAGATGACCCACAGTCCACTGGGCCTACTCCTCTACAGAAAATTCACTTGCAGGCTAGAGGGGTGTTGGATCCTCTAGTGCAGCTGTCCATCTATGTTCCTCTGCATCAGTCTCGGAGAATAAGTCTGCTTTTTGTTTTCTTTATTCACATTTCTCACATGCTACTGCTTTTGCTCTGACGAGATACTAAGGAATCACATTTTCTAAAAAAAACCAAACCAGACAGACTCTTGATGTATGCAAGAAGTCTTTAAGACAGCTATCAGGCTTTTCTGGAGTCTGCTGAGAGAAAGGAGAATATTCCTGCTGCCTGAGATACTTCCAGTTGGATTACATGTAAACAAAACAGGGGAGAGAGGAGAGGCATCATCCTCCACTGGAGAGGAGGATTTATATGATCTGATGTATCTTGTGTTTCTTAATATTCCTTGAATAGAGGTGATTGAAATCCCTCATCTGAGCAAGCATGCTCAGAAGACAAAATACATTATTAGTGACCCTAAGTATATTAGAGCCCTCTGCTTCTGATCACAGTGGTGCATCAGCTGGAATAGTAATAGGGGATGAACGGGGTTTGCCTACAAGGACAGGACTGTTCTTCCATAATGGAAAGGGAAAATTGCTACTAAAGATGCCATTGAATCAAATTTTGATGGCTCTGTATGCCTGCCTGTGACATTTTCCATATTGTGGTTTCAGATAATTTACAAACTTGAATAAACTTTTATTTTCCCTCACTGTCTTCAAAGACTGGGAATTATTATCCAATAACTTACGTCTGAAAGGACTAGGACTGTGTTCAATGTTTTGCTAGGCAGCAGGCATTTTGTCCTGTGCAGAAGTGTATGGATGTGCATTTTCTACATACAAGCACTTGCACCTCTCAAATATTTGCCCCTCCCCTTCAAAGAAACCATGATGTCACCCTGGTTTTTCTGAGTTTTTTAAAGCCTTTTGATTGTTCATAAAATGGAGTCAGACTTTTTAGCTTCTGTACAATATTAGTAGCAGGTTTTGCCTTTTCTCACACATGTAACATAAACAAATCCTTTGTTTTTCATTCTCTGTCCTTTGTTTGCATGTTTCTAACCTGAAAACAAATGTAACTGACAGTTGGTCTGGCCATTCAGCTGGGAGGTGATAACTCCAGAAGCCAATCCACAGCCAGACCCACAAATGTATAAAAAGTAAGAAATAAACGGGCAGAGGGGCTCTGGGCTTGGCTCAGCCTTGGGCTCTCTCAGAGGAACAACTCTGCCCTGCAAATCTCTCGTCTCCGTGTGGTTGCTTTGCGTGTCGCGATCACACCATGATGTGGCTGGTATGTGTGTATTTGAACTGCTAGGTTGTACAGAGCAAAGAAGAGTCTTGTAAACAAACACCCACGGTTGGATGGACCACAGCTGAAAGTGCTGAAAGAGTCCAGTGGAGACATGGAGAACATCTGCCCAAGTACCATTTGGTGGGCCCTTGCTCTGCTCACCAGGCCGTGCTGCCCCTCTGTTGTATGTGAGATGAATGTCCAGGGTGCAGAGCTCTCCTCATCAAATGCCCTTGCGTTCCCACTAATCCCTCTCTCTCGTCCTGGGGAAGTGTGAAATAACACCCCACTGGGGAGCAGGGAGCTGCTGATGGAGGGCTGATACCCTGTGCGGGGGAGGAACTTCCTTTCATGTGGTCTGGTGTGACATTGGCACTTTCCAGCTGGCTTGTAGGTGGCTTTGTAATCCCTGGATTGACAACTGCCAGTTCAGCGCAGTATGGCTGTCATCTTCAGACAGCATGACAGAGAAGGGGAACTTGACACGTCCTGCTGCAGCTCTGTCTAGGGTCTTATGGCACTGATGGGTGGAGTTGCTGTGACAAAACCTTCTCTCCCAGCTTTTTATCTTGATCTCGAGGGAGGTGCTAAGCATTGTGTGATGCCGAGGGGTCAGAGATGCTACCTGATGTTTCATATGGACAGTTGGTATTGGCCCTGAGATCTGGAGTGGCTGGGCAGGGCAGAGGATTTGGGCTTCAAAAGAGAGCAAAGCAACAAGATAGACTAGAGAAAAGAGAATTAATTTCATGAAATAGATTTACATGGCGCCGTCTCCATATCTGAACTGGAGCTGTCAGGGAGAATGAGATCCAGACTTGCTGCTGCTCTCCAGTGAGGAGCTGTTACGGAACGATTGCTCAGTTAAAGTGATGGCTCCGCCTCTGTGCCCCGTCTCTGGCTGATTTCTGCAAGTAGAAAACAGACACAACCTGGCATGATCCCTTCTCCTCTCCCACTGGCCTTTCATGCCTTTCTGCAGGCTCTGATCTCTCTTCTTTCACTTGCCCTATTGCTTTCACCCCTTGAGCACCTGTGGGTGTCCTCCTCCCACCCTCTTCCTGCCCCTTAGCTCCATCACCTTGCCTTCTTTTTCATCCTCAATCGTTTCTGGCTCCCTCCTTTCAGAGTAAGTGGTACTTCAACATCGATCCAGTAGGTGAACAGATGTGTGCATGTTTGTTGCATACAGAAATGGGGAGTGTGAGTTAAGTGTGTTTTATCACACACTTCTCCACCCTCTGTTCTGGAACTGGACATCTGGGGACTCACAGCACCTCTTCCTGAGCATGACTCTCCTCTGCTGTGCAGAGGAGCAAGGGGGGTAAGATGCTGAGCAACTCTGTTGCTTCTTTCTTACTCTGCTGGAAATAGTCCTGTCCTCCTCCTGCCTTCTGGTCCAAGCCCTTTTCTGCTCAGTTTAGAGAACTGGAAACTAAGGAAGAAGAATTTGCCTTTAGTCCTGGTATTGACAAGATCAATGAGAGATGCTTCCCCTCTTTTTCTTCAGGTGTACAAGAAAGAGTTGTTTTTTATCCAAGCAGGAGGAAGTAAAACAAGGTGGCAGTCTTCTCCTCAGGTCCAGTATGTGCCTTATATGTTTTCTTTGCTGTTTCTGACAGGTTGACCAGCCTCGATCACAGTGCTAGAGACCTGAAGCAAGGATCCTGACCGATGCATACTCAGTACAGCCTGACTTCTTGAGGAGAACAAGCATTTTTCTGGAAGCTTGTCCCCTCAAAGCAGCACACAGGTAAAGGGAGTGCTTCTGATGCTCCAGCTCACCGGCACTGGATTGAGCAAATTACTTTTTTCCATTCATTTGGCTCAAGAGGGGCTTTGTCACCACTGTCTACCTTGTCAGTAGGGATGAAACTTTACAATGTATTTACAGCATTGGGAACATTTCTCAGCAAAAATGTACTTTCAGAGGATCAAGACTTCCCATATGGTTGAGATAAATATAGGTTAAAAGTGTGGGAGGAGTAGGCTGAAAAAAGAAAAATGTTGCATACGAGGTATTAATAAAGCAATACTTGGATCTTGTATTCTAAAATAATTTTGTATTGGAAACACAATTTCCAATTTAATAATTTAAACAGAAAACTTTTAAAGAAAAAGGACTAAAGGAATGCATGTTGTGGAGAAGGGGTTTAGTAAGAAATTAATTTAATAATATTGTTTTCAACTCGGGAAGATGTATCAAGTCATCCGTAAGTGAAAAAAAAACAAACACAAAAGCCTTGCAGTTCCAATTGCTATGACTCATGGAAACCAGATCTAGAAGAAATGAGGCCCTTTAGTCCGAACTCTTAATCCCCTACTAGCATGTAACATCGTTCCCAGCAGCGTCTACCAGTCCTGATTTAAACGATGGGATTTTCCCTTGTCCCCTTGGGATACTATTGCACAGACTAATAGAATTAATCTGCTTACTTCTCTTTCAACCCCTGACCGCTGCAGATGCAATTAGTTGTAGGTGATGGGAGGATTCTGTTTCCTATGCTGTATTATGAAGGCTTAGGTCTGTATTGTGTTAAACCAGACATCAGCTGCAAGTGTGTTTGCATGAGTGTGGCTTATCTGTCAGTACTCATTACTGCCCCATAAACGTCTCTGAACTACATTTCTCAGACTTAGGAGCTTTCCTACAATCGTAATTCAAGATCTGATAAGGCACAGACTAATGTATTTGAATGCCTGTGAGAAAGATAGTATGATTGGGAACTAAAGTGAAATGCAAAGTCATACGCTGCCAGTGCTAGAGACTTGAAGAGGCAATTTACTTCTGTGCTTCGGGAGCGTTCTCTGGTCTCTTTGGCTTTTCTCCCAGACGATTTGTTAGTATGAAATACCTTTTTGCTGTGTGTGGTGCTGCTGGAGGTACCGCTGTACCTTTCCACTGTACATTTCTGTCTGTGAATTTCAGGCTTGTCTCTGATGAATGGTGTGGGCTTCTTCCAATGTTTACTGAAAGGCTCCAGTTAAATAATCAGATAAAGCCAAACAAAGTTGAGCTGGAAAATCGTAGCTGTTGTATTTAGTTAATACAAAGTAGAACATCTTTCAGTGACATTTCACCTGGGGTTTTTTCCTCAAATTTGGAACAATTTTATTAGGGAGAACAGTTCATTTCTAAAGGAGATGAATGCTGGAATGCAGGTGATTGGGTTACACCTGGAGAGTACAGCAACAGCTGAGCTGTACAAATTCCGTGCGTGGATATATGGATTTGCCCACTTCCAAAGCAAATTAAAAGCAACATCCTAATACAGAAAGCAACTGCAATATAATTGCCACTGGATGTTTGAATGAGACTTCAATGTGAAATGGAGCCCACATGGGCTCTGTCCTCTGGCACTGAAGGGGGAGGTTACAATCCTGTTCCTCCTCCCTCTCAATAAATCCTGCCTCTAACATACCATAGCTTTTCTGGAGTATTTCTTCAAACAGAAAGCCTAAATATAATCTTAGTCACTGGTCCAGTCTTTCATTATTAAGATAAGTTAATCAAGCTTTTTAAAATTTTACTAAGTTGCCTGTGTTTGTCTGATACAAAATTCTTAAACACTTGTTTAAGAGTTTTGATATGCTCAGTGAGTCCTGTGCTATTTTTCCTATTGTTTTTAATCACTTGAAACCCTTTCCCAGCTTGGTGCTTGGCTGCTTCATGTGGTTTCATAACATACCTTAAAGGACGGGGAGGTGGAGACTAAAGCCAGGGGTAATGATCCGTAGCACTCTGGATCATCTCCAGCTTATGTTCCCTGTCCTTGCTTTGCCAGTCAAGCTTTATTCCACTGGAAGTGCCAGTAAACCCAAGGCAGATAGGCACTATTTCTCCTCTCCCCTTTGCTTTTTCTTTACCCTGAGAGTTTATCTTGCTGCTTGCTTTTTAAAAGCTTTGCATTAGCTGGGGGGCTGTGAAGTAAAAGGCATGCTTTAAATACAGATGCTGGTGATAGTCCTTTCAAAAGCTGCATTTCTCAAGCTGGGAGCTATTGACCCCTTTCAGTGCAGTCACAAAGAAATCCAAGAGGAAATGGAGGGTGAGGGCCGGCAGGGATTTTTTTTATTTATATATATATATATATATATATACACACACACTCTTTTTTTTTTTTTTTTTTTTTTTTTTAATTATTTTTTTTCCCCTCCAGGTCTTCTTCTTATTCCACCCCCTGCCAAGCTGGCTGTTGTTTGTGCCTCCACATGGGATACAGTGGCCATATAAGGAAAATGGCATAATGTTGCATTCTTTCTAATAATTGATTTCTTCCAGTAGCTTTTTCTTCCCCCCTTGCTGAAAGTTGTTCTGTCTTGGTGTAAGCTCTAGGCAAAGGAAAGTGGTGGCCCATGATACCCATGGTATAGCATCTTGGGCTGTGCAAAAGACTTACTTTGTCTCTGTTATCTCAGTTCAGGCGATGAGGCAAAGTGGCATATTGCAAATTATGAGGTGCAGCTACTATGACAGGAGGAGAGGTTGTTGCATTTCTCTGCATCTTGAACTCTGTAATAAAGAGTAATAATGATGTTTATTCTCTTTTCTTTTTTTTTTTATTGCATACGAGGATGCTCAGGCCATGGGACAGAGGCACAGAGCACCCCTCTGTGTCCCTCCTCATTCACAATCTACCTTGTATTCATATATTTTGCAGCTGAAGTGCTGAGGGAGTGGCATGCACCAGTTTGGGCCAGCAGCTTCCTTTGCTCTGTGGGATGACCAAGCCCACTGCTGGGGATGACCACAGCCCAATTATCCCAGCGGGCAGATGAAACATTTGAGCCTGCAGGAAGCAAGGCTGTGAGCAGCAGTATTTTGGGGGCCGAAGTTCTGCGGGGACAAGGGTCAGACTAAACACGCACCAGCTCAGGAAAAGAACTCCTGAAGTTTGGGATCATTTCCTGGTGCTACTGTCACTTGTTGATGAATAGAAACTGCCTGCTTTTTTGAAATAAGTCTGAACTTCAAACACATCCACTTAGCAACCTCTACAAAGGAACAGCTGTAGCAACATGAGCCCAAAAAAGGCTGAATCCCCCGGCTCCAGAAAGCAGAGGCAGAGCCTGGAGTAGGAAAAGCATAGGTTTGGAAGTTGGGAAAAAGATAATTCTCAGAGAAGAATAAGTAAGTGCTTGTGCACGTGAGCATGAGGTTTGGGCACTCTTTTGTAGCCTCTTGAATTGGGATGCAGTTTTTAGTTGCACTTTCTGCGGTTGCCATCAATTCTGTTTCCTTGTGATGCTCCCCCATAAAAATCTGTTCAACAACTGATAATGTTGCAAACTTGTTAAAAATCAAAATACAAAAAACCTAATTCCTTCTTAGAAAGAAGAAGCAATAAATTTTGAGGTCCATTTACCACAATTATGTTACAATATTCAATCTGTGTTATGCTGAGGTGTGATTACAGAAGTGGAAAAAGGGAAAGTACTTTCTATAAACACATTTTTGGCCAGAATAATAGTAGTTCAATATTATTATGATGATTATCTGCGTGTGCATTGACAACATACACTTTTTTCCTTATTAAAATGTTGAACAGTTTGACAAATTTTAAAGAAACTGTGATTTTGTGAGAATGGAGTAAGGACTTTTTGAAGGTTCAGTGTCTTTTAAATAAGCCTGTAAATGGAGGCTGCATTGACCAAAAGAATCTGATATTGTACTGAGAAAGTTCTAGTTTTCTTTAATTTTTCTTTTGGCTGTAAATTAAATTGTTTGGAGAAGCTGTGCTACTCTCAAATGTCTACAAAATTAGCCTCCAAGAGAATCTTACTCTATGATAAATTGTAATTATACTAGAGATAAAACAGGGGAAGCCTTCTGGGCTTTACTTTACTTTGTGCTTGAGTTGGCACCAACATAACAGGAGAATGTGCTCATGTAGCTATTTCTTCATGAAAGGTAATTCGGTGCCTCCTAAATGCTGTCCACTGTGGTATCAGGAGGAGATATCACAGCGAGTGGTGTGGAACGATGCGATGCCCCATGTTCTCGGTTCTCAAATTACCAGCGAAGCGGCAAATGACTTTTGACATGTACATGGCTGGCATGGGACATCTGAGTTAGCACTGCACAGATAAATGGAATGCTCCTGGCCTGGCAGCCATTGTTGCAAGCTCCCTGCAAACTCCCAGGCCACGTGTTTTGGTTGCAGCCTGCTCGCATTATCGCTGTCCCACGAGCTGCAGTGGCCGACGTTTGTTGTGCGAGCGCTAACGAGGGACAGAAGAGCGTCAAGGGTGAGTGCCAGGTCAGCCATGCATCCCAAGAGCCTTCCCTGAGGAGCAGCGCTTGGGATCTCAGCTGGGATAGCAAGAGGCTTCTGCTCTTCTGCTGCAGGAGGTGCTCATCAGGCTCTAAGTGGCTGCTGACAATGTGGCATGCGTTTGCTGCTCCTGTCTCTACTGGCTGTAGAGGACCCACATGTCACTAGAGCTGATTCTGCCAGCAGAGGACTGAGCTTTTCAGAGGTCTTGCTCCAGAGACTTGGAGCTAATCCTTCTGATGCTAACCATGGTTTGGGCTGTTTCCCTGTGAAGTTGTGAGCTTGTGTAACATGGAAATGATCATGATGGAGGAGGAAAGAAATTGTCATTAGAAATATATTTCTAACAGTTCCTGTCACTAAGATCTAATGCTACAAAGTAATTTAAAGCTTTTTTGACTAACTCTATCTTGGGTAAAGCGCTTTGTCAAGGGACAATGAGGTTTACCCAATGTGACAGGACAGGAAAGCAGAGCTGCCTTTCATTGCTGTGCCACGTCCTGGGCAGAGCGGCTGAGATAGGGTGTCACTGAGAATGGCAGGGAAGGCTTTGCATTGCTTATTTTGAGACCTACAAAAGTACGTTCGCTTTTGATTTGTGCAGCTTGAAAACTACTGAGTGAAGCTGGGGACTTAGTTTAAAAGCCGCTAGAACTATTCTCTCACTGTGGAGATTTCTCAGGAAACAGATATATAAGAGGCGTATATGTGCATGTATTTGAAGCTTTTATTCTTGGGCTTATGAGTAAGAGCTGGGATCAGTGAAAGGTGATAACTACTAAAATCAGTAATAAGGATAGTATTACCCTCTAAGAAGTGAAGTGGGTTTGGGGAATTTTGCATTCAATTATTAGCTCTGTGCCTAGACTGCATACTGACAGTGGGAAGTAGCTTGATTCCTCTCTGCCTTCTTTCCTCATATATATAAAGTCATTAAAACAGCTGATAAGCTTTTTCTTGTAGGAAATGTATTTTATTTTGTGCAGAAACTAGCTTTGTGGCACTTTGCATGTCTTTACAGAGAAATCTGATGATGAAAAATTTTAATTCTGGAGGGTTTATGTTCGTACTTTTCCCTGTTTTTCCTCCTTTCTGTGACAAAACAGGAACAAGGAAGGGAAGTAAAAATGAAAGAAGTAATCTAGAAATTCCCTTTCCTCACTTGTAAAACTACACATGAAAAAATATCATGGGTCTTACATTAAAAAGAAAATAAACTGAAAACTAGTTGGGTTTTAAACTTGCAGAGCATGAAAAAGGTTATTATTACTATTGAGTGCCCTGACATGTTTTAAGCTGGAGTTTCTTGCTTGCTTGCATTGATGTATCTAGTTAGGGCAAAGTCTTGAGAGCTCTTTCGAGAGAGCAGCCTACACATAGGCCAGCTGCTGGCCAGGCTTGTGCACAGTAAAGATTATGGTGACGATAATCTAATGTCTGGCTTGTCCTTTGTAAGATGACTCATGCTCTGGTTACCTTCTAATGGGTGGGAGCCGTATCCTTGGCAGACATCGCATTTGTTGACAGTTGTTGGCAGATAAGAAAGTGGAGCAGCCTTGGACATGCTTGTGCTGGACATTCAGGGGTGCTCTCCTCAGAAGCAGGTGTCAGGAGAGCTGAGGTAGAGCGGACATGCAGGCATTTTGTGGCTGGAGGAGATGGAGGGGTTATAATGGCAGTGCTCTGCCTGTATTTTAGCTTCCAGCGTCCAGCATATGGAGGTCTTGAGCTGAATATGTGACTGTCTGCAGCTGTTCCTTTCCCCAAAACGTGGAGTACAGCTCATGTATGAGTGGACCAACACCCCCAGCAGCATGTGCAAATATAAATATATTTCAAAGGAGTATGTTTAACATAAAATACCTCTTTTAATCATCTGTGAAAGGTTTCTTTTCAAATGCCCAATCACTAAACAGGTGCTAGTTTTCAGATGGACTTGTAGCACTGTCTTGACATTTTCAGGTATCTTGGAGGTTTAACAGGTTTAGCTCCTCCCTGAAGCATGGGAGGAGCCAGCCCCTGAGCCCAGGAGGGTAGGAGGGAGCTTTTCCTGTGAGCTGGCTTTGTGTAATTGCCACCTTGAACTGCTTCTGGCGCTTTTCCTTCGTGGCTGTTAAGGACAGGATATTAGAGTTTGTGGCTATCCGACCCACTGGTTTCCCCATGTTCTGCAGCAGGGTTTTCAGGCTTGGGTATTCTTGCTGCTGTCTGGGTAGCCCTTGCTGGTGCTAGAGAGAGAACAATGGACACCCAGTGCAGTACACAGGACATGTTTGGCAAGGCAGAGTTTGTCACCGACTCCTAGAACTGACCTGGACCATTTATAACATTTCTGGCTGCAAAGTATATCCAAGAGTACATTCCAAGAAAGCTAAAAATAATATCCTCAACTTTAACTTACTTCTCCCACAAGGATTCAGTTAACAAGAAGAAAAGAGTTTGTTCTCTTTTTCCCCCCATGCTAAAGTGCTCAGCTCTCAGAATGGAGCTATAAGTTTATCGCAAGCTATTGGCCTGTGAGTTGGATTCATGTATGGATCACGTTACTGGAAAGTGTAATTATTTGCCAGGACTGCCTTTACTTTTCCATTTCCCTTTCCATCTCCCAGTTCTGCATGTTATCTGGTAGCAGCACTGAAGGCCAAAATCTCTCTGAACTGATTGGAACCAGGAATTGGCATTCTGCTATTCTGGGTCCTTCTGCCAAAAGTCAGTGTTCAAAGTAAAGGCTTAAGAACAGACTACTCACATGAGCACAATTTATGGTTGCTTAAAATACCTGAAGATCAGTATGCCAAAGCTCTGATTTTCCTGGAGACTTAGTATGACCACACAGTGGATAAAGTTGTGTATATTCCACAAGTCATCTCAGGAAATGGGGATAAGTGATGGTGACTTCTGAAATGCAGTGATGAAATGGTTTATGTTTTGGGTGGGGTTTTTTTGTTTGTTTGTTTGTGGTGTTTTTTTGTTGTTGTTTTTTTTTTTTTTTTTTTCCCCCAAGATGCAGTTAGAAAGAACTCATTTGGAAAACTCTAAACTAGCTAAATCTAAATCCAGGTATTAAGGACTAGCAATATAAATCCCCAGGGATACTCAAGAGTTCTGACTGTTAGGTGCACAAATCGCAAGCTACTGCCTGACCTGCCTGGGGTCTTGGTCTTTTGCTGTTTTTTTTTTCTAGTGATCAGTATTAATGACAATTGATGAAAAGTCTAGTGTTCTGATGGTTCTTTTCCTGTGAACAGAAAAACAGCTGTGCATATCAAGTCTGTGAATCACATCTCTGTAGCAGACAATTTTTATGAAAGACAATTTTTTATGAAAAATTACACAAACTTTTGCATCCAAGGATCTTTACTGAGACCATACATCTTCATAAAATCAAGTTAAAATTAAGTAAATAGTTTTAATCAACAGTAGGAATACGTATATATATCTATATATACATTTGTAAACATTAAAATATTTACTTCCAGACTTTTAATGCAATATATATTTTTTGTTTAGAAATGCTGAAGCTGATCTTTTTAATATCTAAAAATAAAACATACATTTTCCTATTAATATTAGGTCCAAACATTTTATAAAAAGAGGTTTTGTGTGGTATTTTGTTTGGGATAGTTGGTGTTTTTTAAGTTAGAAAATATAAACAAATAAGATTTCATCTTAGATTAAACAAAACTTTGGGGTATTAATGTGAAGAAATACCTTTGTGGGTTTTTGTTCTAGAAGAAATCTCTACCAGTTCAAACTGAAGCAATTCTTCCCATCTGGTTTGGGTTTTTTTATTTTTTTCTTTTTTGTCATCCAAACAACAGAATCTTTTGAACATCTTGCTATGTTCTTTCTGGGTATACTAATGAAGAGTAATTTTTGTTTGTTTGTTTTTTTTGTTAATGTAAAATTTCTTTTTGTGCCCCATTTCTGAAAGAGTTTGGGGCTTGTCTGGCAGGAAAATGACAATTAGGGCATTACTCTTCTTGCTGCTGAGTTGCTTTTGCCACTCTTAGTGATTGGGAGACTGCTCTAGGATTTCCTTTCCTATTTTCTCATCCACCTCTGAATTACTGAATAGCGTCAGCTGCAAGTCAAGGAATAAGGCATGAATGCTCATTGTTATCATCAAATGTTTTCTTTGCTAATTCTCTTTTATTGTGTCCCAGTGACTTGCAGCTGAGGATTAAAATAACTGCCTTCAGCACCAGCAGCAGGCACTGTTTGAAACCTCCAAAGGGCATTGTTTATCTTCCCTGACTCCCTTGCAATATGCCTGCCCAGGATGAGCAGCACTCTCCTCCCCATCCCAAGTGATTCTGTTATTGAGGAATGTTGGACAGATACCATTACACACATGGTAGAGATGCTCCAGATTTGGGGTTTGAGCTTGATTTAAAGGGGAGGAGAATGAAAGGAAGGGAACGTTTGTTTTTTTTTCAGGAGAGACCCTGGCTGTAGTGCTTTGCAGAACTGTTTTAAATACGTTCCTCAGGCAGGGAGGTCTGTGGGTGCAGGCGAGCTGCTCAAGTGTTTCCATGCAGGGCTCAGGGCTTCTGTCCCAGGCACGTACTTCATTATTGCTTCAGGGAAAGGCATTCTGGGAGTAATCAATCAGCATCGCTCGGGGTTCCTTCTCAATCAGAGCTCCGCTGATGTGTCTTTCAGTGCTGCTCATTTTGGTTTTAGTCTTTGAACGAGGGATCGATTTGCACAAAATAGCAGCAGGCACAAGAGTTGGTTTTGCAATGGGTGAAAGCATCTGGCCTATTTTCTCTGAGGCACTTAAATGGGTATTTTAAGTTGTAGGTCCTGAAGAAGATAGTGGTGGTAGTGCTTTGCTGAAGTGTGGTCTGAAGATCTCAGTGGTTTCCTAACACAAGATTAAGATGTCCCCTTGGATTTTTGCTGTCACCTCTGCTCTGGAGCACACCTTATCTCAGAAGGGACCCCTCTGCTTCAGCTTTGCAGTGGTGCCACATCACTGTCCTTCCCTTTTATTTATCTTTCTGTCCTTCCACTTACCATACCTCCAGATTCTTTGCTGCAGCTCTTCTTGCTTTTCCTGAGGCAGTGCTGCAAAATGGACCTGTTGGGAAGGGAAAAGCTGTAAAAAATATTTCTGTGATTCAAGACAGTCTTTATGTGTGCAAGAATTTGGGGAGAAAAGCTGGTCTGATTTAAAAGACAGAAAGCTTTGCCGCTCTTCTCTCAGTGGGTGAGCTCAGACTGAAATCCAGGAGACCTGGTCCCACCTCACCCTTCCGACTTAAGCAAATTGTTGTAGAATTGGTGTAGCTGGCTGGGAAGATACACCCTGTACTGCAAAGGATGGGTATTGCATGCCCTGATTTAATCTCCTTGGAGACACCTGTACAACGTGCACTTAGGCCAGTATTTTCTGATGTTCCATGTCATTGCTCACAAAGGAGAAAAGATGGACT
Organism: Hirundo rustica; assembly: GCF_015227805.2. Classification (NCBI taxonomy): domain Eukaryota; kingdom Metazoa; phylum Chordata; class Aves; order Passeriformes; family Hirundinidae; genus Hirundo; species Hirundo rustica. The sequence goes on along the minus strand of NC_053455.1, from coordinate 41,002,317 downwards.
GTACTTATTTTTCCCCAGAGTTCAACTGAAGTTGAAGGGAGGTAGTTCTTTACCTCCCTTAATGAGTAACTTTATACTGTGCTGTCTCCTACAATAACAGCTGTCAGTGCTAGAAGAAAAATAAGATATTTGCCAAAACAATGAGGCTGTAAAAGTTGGTAAGAGAGAAGGAAAAGTATGTGCAGGGAGCTGAGATTGCAGCAGGAGTCATGAGAATTCCCAAGGTCTGAAGCGTGTTCCTGATTTTATCTTTCTATACAGCTCTGGGGGTGACGTTTGTTTAATGTTTCTGGTGATGGTGGATGAAAGTAAAAATCCTGATTGGATAGTGTATTAGTGCTGTGATGATGAGGGAGGTTAGGCTACCTGTTGTGTTTGCTGTGCAGAGTTGTTGTGTCACAAATTATGCTTATGGCTAAGAACCTCAAATGCTGACACAGCATCCAGTAAGGTAGGAAAGGGCCATTGTGATCCCTTTTTCATCCTAGACACAGGGTTTCTTTGAATTAATCCTGGTTCGGATCAGAGCATCTTCATGCAGCAATTTGTCATATTCTTTTCTATTCGTGACTGTTCTTCCCCGTATATCTTGCGATTACATAATGCCCATATGGCAGCTTGAAAAATCATTGGAAAGGCGGCTGAACACTGCAGAAGCTCTACGACCATATTTCCAGTTGTCTGTAAAATAATTTCATCCTCTGCAGTTGATGTTTTGAATATCAGTGGCCTGTAGATTATCTGAGAATGGAAGACGCTCGGGGACCAGGTTTGTGTCTATAACTTTCTTAGCTCATGTTGTTCTTTGGTCTTTCCTCAAATATGAAATCTCCATCAGACTGTCCCAGTCTCTGTCAACATCAGTGGAAGTTGGAAACTGTGTGGAACAGTGCATCATGAGTAAACCTGCCCAAGGCACTGCGTATGAAATCTGAATGTCACTGGAGTCGGTGTACATACTCCCACATATCTCCCTGGCCCTAGAAGTTTATCCCTTTACTGATGAAAAACTTGTGAATATAAGGATTGATGAATCACCTGTTCTCAATGGATCTTTTCCTCCCACAAGCCATCTCTGAAGCTTGGTGATGTGGGTGCGTGTCCATTAATCATGACACTGGTAGGTTTTGCCTGGCCAAAACATGGCTCGAGGAGTTGAGACTGCTGCCTAGAGGCAGCTAGTAAATCTGGAAAATTCCTGCAGTAGGAAGAGATGTACCTAGGTAAGAGCATACAGAGCACTGAGAAAGAAAAGAGGTCAGAGCAAGTTTTGCACCTTCCCGGTGAGCAGTGTTGGGAAAGCAGGCAGTCCCGGGGAGACCTTGGAACATGCTTTCATTGACAGAAAATAGCTTGGCAGCTTGTTTAATCTCTGCCTTTACTCTTTAAAACTGGAAAAGCTCCTTCTATCTCACGCTCCATGAAGTCTGGGGAGGTACCTGTCCCAGCTTCTCCTCTTGTGTGATGCAGAGGTTGGCAGAGCCTCAGGGATGCCTGTTGCCTGGATACAGGGTAGTCCTGCATCTCAGCCCCCCAGCCAGCCCTGCGAAAGCGGAGATTGTGGGGGGAGAGTTGGGTGAAGTAATCCCTGTGTGCTTGGAAGCAGGAGCACAAAGTCCACCTGATGCAGCCTGCAAGCTCAGAGCTTCCTTTTTCTTTGCTAGTGTTATTATTATTTATCATTATTATTGATAGGAGAAAAGTGCAGCCCAGCTGCTCAGCGCAGAGATCTGAGGGCTCCCGCAGGGTGAAGCGCTTCGTGCCACTTAGCAAACCAGCCATTGTGCTGTCTCTGGCGTATGCACTTTATTTCACAGGCTTGTTCTGAGCCTCCTGCTGCTGCTCACACTACAGCTGCTGACAAGTAGCCTTCCTGGCAACATGGAGTCACAGCCTGTGACTTGAGACCTTGTGAGTACAATACGGAGAAGGCACTGAATATTTAAAAATAAATTATTTCATCTTAAACATGAAAATGCTCTTTGCAGTTCATACACATCACAGCTTGGTGACAGTGACTGGCCAAGTCATGCATTATTCTTGTGTTCCGAGGGGACTGCTGACTGTAGAGCGAAAACCTTCTCCTCTCTCCTTTGCTGGGCACATGAAAGCTCATCGTTAGGAGGACGCCCTGTTGTACGGCATATGTGTAAATGTCTATAAACTTCACTAACTGAGAATAGTTGGAAATAATTTTTAAGTTCATCTAGTTTAAATTTGGGCTATTTCGTACTGCAATGCTGAATACATCTGTAGAGTATTGTGCTATTTCAAACAGCTCTTAGGAACTGTGGCAGTAATGGTAATTAACCTTTAGACTGAGAGAGCAGGAAAGAGCTCAAATACCAGATCAGGGTCCTCTTCCTCAAAGCACAGTCAATTTTCATGACAGAAATTCTACCTGATCTAAGAATAAGTATGTTCAACTTCAATATGCGAAAACAAATTAGTATAATGAAATGTGTGTGGCAGGGAGATGAACACCTGAGCAAAGTCACATTGAAGATTGGCTCGTATTCAATGTTGAAGGAGGACAGCATCAAACTTTGAATTAACATTAAAAACAAAACTCTTAGAAGTCTGAAAACCCAAAGGGTTTCAAGACAAACAGTAGAAGGTCATGAAATGGTGAACAGTTTTTCCTAGGTCTTTAGAAAATCTCATTTATGAAGGTATTTGCATCTCTGCAAAACAAGTGCAAATGATTGACAACACAAGCGTATTGTTCTGATGTTGCAGTCCACGCTTTGTGTTTCTATTTACACATGTATGAAGAGTGTCAGAGGATGAGAGATGGGGCTCCTTGTGAGGTGACTGTTGAAAGGCTGGGCTGAAGGTGAATCTGCTTTGTCTTGGCTCTGCGTGTGTATAAATATACAAATATATACACATACATGTATATGTATGAAAATGCGCACACAAAGCCACTGATTGTCAGTAAATAACTATTCACAGAAGTCTAGTATCTATTGTGAGTAGAAATGAGGAACCCTTTTCTCTCTACTGAAGGTGAAGTTAGATGTTAAATTGCTATAGTTCGGTAAAGGGGTTTTGTCATGTAAGTTGTTTATTGCTCTCTTCCTCCTGTCTTCATAAATAAATTTATCAGGTGTTTTACCAGATTATTTACTTAGGTAAACCAAGTATATGCTAACCAGGGGAATCAATAAAATTACATCTCCTAATCAAATTTTAGTGTTAATATCCCAACAAACCCTTTGATTAAGCACTTCCACCACATAAATTTTCCTGTTTTAAATTAAAACCACACCCCTTTCTCTTCCCTGATTTCTCTTTTTAGTAGTAGAGAAAATATGCAGAATAGAAAGGCCTCTGTAATTTCTGGAAAATTGAAATGGGAGGAGTGAATGTTCACTCTGGTGCCTGCTGAAATGGAGAGTGGAGTAACATTTCTAGGAACATTGATATTAGTATCAATGAACTTGAAAAGAAAGTGACCAGAATGGAGATTGAAATTCTTACCTCTGTCCACACAGATCTGTGTGAATGACAAGGCTGGGCTGAACACCAGTTTTGTTGAGAGATTAAGGAATTATCACTACTCAGCTTCCTCTACTGGGGGAAAAAGCCCCATAGCTCACAACATACAGGACAAATAGTTACGGGACTGCAAGAAGTTCTGACTGAAAAATTGTTTGAAAGTTCTAAACCAGACTTAGCTACGCCACATCACCTCCTCTTCCAGCCAAGTGACAGTAGTAACCAGAATAGAAATTGAATTGAACATGTGCAGTATTGAAACACTGGATTAAACCATCAAACAAAACAAACAAAAAAAACCCCCACCAGAAATAAATACACCCAAACCTGATTTCCAGTTTTGTTTTAAATAAATGTTGGGTGGTTTTTTCATACAGCACAGGCAGGCAGGACCAAAATCCCTAAAACTTAATCTAGTCTCAGTTTTTCATTTAGTGAACTCACAGATACAGTCTCCACTAAAGAGTTTACCATTGCATTGAGCTTTAAATCCTTTGGGCAACTAAAAATATGATTTTTTTTAAGGCAGCACCAAAAAAAGCATAATTATTTTTCTAAGGTTAAACAATTAACCTCTCTTTCTAAATTTAGCGCCATACAAAATTGAAAACTTAAACTAATGAAAGGGAAATGGTACAGGATTAGTAAACTGTTGTCTTTTCCCTCCAGCTGTGGGACATCAAAGATGTATAAAGCTTCATGTTCTGTTGCTTTATTGAAAATTCTCTCATATCCTTCTGAGTGATGTGGAAGGGGTGGGATGTTACAGCTGTGTTTCGACAGAGCCTCAGTGTATTTTGCTGGTCTTTCATGACATTGCAGAAGTTTCTTTTGTCCCTTATTGATTTTTATTGTTGTTCTTTTGAAACAATTTGCATGAAAACAAAAGGTCTTGGTTGCCTTCGGTGTGACTTATGTGATGATGATGAGTTTGCAGCAGAGATATCATGCGCGTGCATTTGGAATTGGCTTAACTGAATTAATTTTTTAAAATGATTATGACAATGTATCAGCCTATCAAAACCAAAGTCACTCTCAAACCACTGATTAGAGGAAAATAATTAGGATTGAATGATAAATTGAGATTCAACTGCAATTTACAGGAGTGTTTGTTTAAAGAAGAGCCAACAAAAAGAATCTTGGCTCTGAGGATCACCAGGAAAAAGCCTCTTTATATATTACAGCCATGTAGCAACCAACTCCAGAGATGAATTGCTGGAAGTGACATGTCTGATTTATTGCCCGCTGCAGCTTTGAGAGTGTTTGCAAACTGAAGCGTTATGGTTAGGATGATCACGACTGGGGTTTATTTTATTTTAGAGAGAGGAAGAAAATAAATATATTTTTGTGGCTCCTGGATGTGGTTGACTTCAGTGGCTGCTCTTGGTTCTTAAGCCAGCCTGGGCTGCTGGCTGTCACGTGCCCTTCCCCTGCAAAGGGAGCTGAGGCTGGTCAGTGCGAGGAGAGCCCCAGCACTCACCCCACTGCAGTGGGACAGCAAAGGGGCTGCACAGACAAGGGGCTTTGCCAGAGACACGTAGATCTCCTAGGGCAAAATGTTCCGCTGTTACCCTGGTGTGAAGTTCTGAGGGGATAGTTGGGCTTCAAGCCCCTGCAGAAACTTTGTTTTTTCTGGTATATCAGTAGGTCTGCAGCTGGTTTTGTTTCTGACTCTTATAGCATGGATTTGTCAGTGCACTGGAGTTGGAGAATAACTCTCAATGCCTGGTCAGAGTGATCTATCTAGCTAGTTAGTTCTTTCATATACTATTCACTGTATTACTGTTACTAATCCTAAATTCCCCAAATGCTTCCTAACTTGTACACAATGGAATTCCAAGTGGCCTTTTGAGCAAGGACAGTGCCAGAGTGGAAGGACAAGGAACTTTAATCTGTGTAGTGCATTGCAACACGTTTAAGTTAGGGTTGTGTAGAAAAGGTGTGTTCTGTTTCATCTAATTTTAGGTCAGTAGCCTAGCTAGTAGGTTGCTTGTGTTCCCTGGTAATAACTGGGAAGACCAGGAATGTCAGCCTGAACCTTCTGTGTCCTGCATTAATTGACCACACATTGACCACATATCTGGCTAGTTCAAACAGTCTATCTTATTTTGATTGAAAGTTCCAACCTAGATTGACAAAAATATCACAAAATACCTGGGTTTGAGTTTAAAAAAAATTCAAGCAGTAAATGTCTCTTCCCAAACTGAAAGAAATTCTCAGCTCAGACTTAGGCTTCCTCTGGAAGTTGCAACATGCTCTCAGGAAGTCCATGATATTCCATCATGCAGAATGATAGGTGAATGAGTTGGCATCAGAATGCAAAAAGACAAATATTTCAAGTTAGAAACTACATCTCAGAGCTCATGTTTTCAGCTTCTGGCTAAACTGTCTTACAGAAAATATTCAGTTCAAACCTTTTTCTGTTGTTTCCATTTGTGATGAGAAAAAAGAAAAAAAAATCCAGTGAGAGAAAATTCCTTCAGACACGATTCATCTCTTTGTGCGACCTGTATTGCCAAAGTGGGTTTGTTCTTTATGGAAACCTGGATAAAATTAACTGGATATCAACACAATCAGAGAGCATTTTCACTAAGTTAAGTAATAATGAAGAGGAGATGAACTATCCTCACTATTCTTCGCTGATCCCCTCCTGCACACTATTTTAATATCCTTCTCATCCTGCTGGCAAGATGCTGAAGCAGCGCCAGCCATCCAGTTAAAATACAGAGTAGTCAGATGTTTCAATCAACTCAGATTTCCTCGAACACTAACTCAACATTCATTACAACTCTTATAAAAATGTCTAGACAAGTCATTGCTTAGGATTTCAGCTCATTTTGTAGCGGCTGCTTTACAACACTCTGATTTTAAAATACAATTTTACAAGCGTTACTTTACTGACTACACTTTCTTTTTCACTGTGCATTTCTACATGCCAAGAGTATGAGCAGGCTGGAAAGGGGACCAGTGTTGTAACAGGTAATGCAGAGCTCTGGCTATTCTTGTTTCTGCTACTGTTAAATATATTTCCTCTCTTTTAGGTAATTGTAAGAAAGAGCATATAATGAATATTCAAAATATATTGAAAGCAACTCATTATTTGTGAAGAAATATTATGTTTGGTCAGAATGCCTCTAGCTAAAATATTTACTAGCCCTATAGCTCTGGAAAAGAATACTTTATGCTCCTTTTCTGAGAAAAGTTGGGTGGATACGGCAAAGCACCTCTGGTAAATCAGACGGGCCAAGAAAATGGGAAGGTTTTTACCCTACAGACACTTTCCTTTTTCACAAAGCTTCTTAGTCCAAGGATCCAGCAGTGAAGTGGGCGCTTCAATGCAAGTCATGGATGTATTGTCAGAGGAGAAATGTGGAACCAGAAGAGGAGGCATGTGGTACAGGGACTGAGTGCCACAAAAACAGCAATGTGAGGGTGCCCAGGGTGAGACTTGCCCTGTGTGAGATCATCCCCCTTATTAGAAGGGCTGGAGAGGAATGACAGAAGGGGATGCATCAGAAGGATAGCTGGCTCAGACCTCATTGCAGAGAACCAGCATGCCTCAGATAGTGCCTTCTGTGCTTTCCCTCGCTTTCCTGAACAGCGCTAACCCATGCTCCCCCCACAAACTTATGAAGAAAAATGGCGGGACAAAATAATTTTTTTAAAGTCTAGTACTGAGTGGAGCTGTGTTAATAAGCCTGCATGCCTAGCAGAAGAAAACCCTCCTTAAACATGATGAAAAATAAATCCCACTGAGTCCTCAGCATCCTGCTTGAGTCACTAATTCCCTAGGGCAGAAAACAAAGCAGGCAAAAAAAGGTTTGTTTTCACATAGCAGAGCCAAAACATCTCCAGTTCTGACTTAAGACGAGTCGTGGGAGCCGTCTCCTTCTTTAATGTAACATGGGGCCAGTATAGGTGAGTTGATAAATATACAAATTGATTTTTTTCCTTGCTTGTAGAGAGGACCTATTCCTCTCTGTGGGACTCATGTCTGCATGTGTTTTGTTCCTGGAGCTGCCCCAAAGCGCATGAGGACCGGAGACTGCCAGCACTGGTGGGTGCAGGGAGGGTTCAAATGCCTGAGTCACATTTTCCACAAGCACAGCTCCTTGTCTGGCTCCAACAGCCAGCTCCAGTGGGACATTGTCCTGGTCCTTCCTCCCTTCCTGGCTGCCTGCACAGGCTGTCCCGTCACACCTCTTCTGATGCTTTTTGCCTCTGTGAGACATCCCTGGTAAAGGCGTCAATGTCCTAAGGTTTCTACAAATAGTATCTGCAGTTCCTGGGGAAACGGTGGAGTACTGCTCTGGTTCCCTGAGGCTTTATAAATACATTCCCAACTAAAGGCACTTTATAAATCTACTCAGCCACAGAATTGCACGTTTGATGAATATTCTCCACTTATGATGGGATAGGAGAGCAGAGAGTAAGATTTTGTGCTAGCAAATGAACCCTGGCAGGAGGCAGTCTGCTAACAATTTTTCCATGAACTACTGCTCAGGGCTTGACCCAGAAGCACAATAGAAAGTGCATTATTATAGCTGTTCTGATTATGGCTGATAATTGTTCTGTTCTCATTTACAAATTTAATGGTTTGTTAATAACGTCTGATTTGGGAATATAGTATAGTCTATCAACGAAAAGTGGCATAATGGCATTAATAAGGGTAATTGAGGTATTTCTATGATCAGTTTGCTCTTTGGTTTGTTAATTAAAAATTACTTATCTTAATAAATCATAGAAATAATATTGCTTCCTGTGAAGCCTGGGCATCTCGAAGGAAAAAGGGACGTGTCAGTCTGTGCTGTTAGTACGTTGTTGGAATATCTGCACGGCGGGGAGCATACGGACATGAACCAGCCTAATATGTGTCAGGTATTGTGTGTCCGTGTTTATATTTCGTATAAATAACAGCATGTGCCGTTACTTATGGCTGCACGTGTCTCCCTGTTGCGAGACTGGGTGTGTAAGGCTGTCTGCGTTCCGTGCGATTGATTAAAGAGCCGTTACAAGAGGAAATGGAAATGAGAGACAGACAGGCCGCTGAGTATTTAACCCTGGAGAAGAACCTTGGCATTTCATCTTCTATCAACATTTGCCTGTAACTACTATTAACGTTAATTATGGAGATACTTAGTGTAGACCCTGTTAGCCCTAATTAGAGCTAATGGAAGATATGCGTGGATGTTAACAGGACAAGAGACAACCAAGCTTCCATTTCTAAGGTTAAATATTCAGTAGCTCCCTCTTAGACATAACCAGCATCCTATAATCATGCAGTCAGACTCATCCAAAAGCAGAATAGTTTCTCCTGTCTTTTTTTTTTTTTTCTCCCTCTAACTATCGCCACCTTACACTATTTTTGCTTAAATTAAAGAGTGAACAGCAATGTGGCAGTGACCTCAGTTACCTTTACTAATGTAATTATGCTACCTCTCCTTTATCCATGGTGTACTTCAGAATCAGTCTTTATTAGCAAACCGTTTGCTGTCCCTTTTACTGTCTTTTTAATGAATGCTAGTAGTGTCATTTAAATGGAGCTGAAAGGACTTGGCTTTGTTCTGAACAGAGACCTTGTGACAAAGAGCTCAGGGTCTGAGTGCTGGAGTAGGTCATGTAATATCCAAGGTCTGTAAAGCTCCTATCACTGTGCTATTGTTTGAAGCTGTAAACAAAAAAAAGACCTTTCCATTTCACCTGGTATCTTTGGTATTTTGAAAACCAAAATTGCTGAAGAACTGAGGCTGCAAAATATAGAGGTGGTTTTATTACCCTGCTGTTGTGAATGATGGCACTTCCCTGCTGCTAACCTCTGCCCAGCAGGTCAGTGTCCTCATGGAAACTGTCTTCTCAGGACAGACTTGGAAACCTGGAACCCTCCCTGAGAGCCGTGAGCCTGCCTAGGGTGCTCTCACACTTGTTAGGGTAGGGTGTGTTGCTCTGTGGTCCTTTTACTTTGCCATGGACAAATGTAATGATCTCAGGTACTGTCCTGGGTAAAAAGTGCATTTTTTTCCACACAATTTCTTACATAGTTCTGGGGTTGCCAGTGCAGTGCCCCTTTGAATACTGCATAGTTGAAATCTTACTACCTACAACCTGTGGCTCCCAGGTGCTTGTTGGCTGGAGCAATCTAGAAGGAAGTTCCTATCACTAGATTGACTGAATATGCTATCAACTGATTTGGAAAGTAACATTAGAGCATTGAAAAGAGAAAGGAGAAGTTGTGGTGTGTCCTTGACTAGAAGTCCCATCCTTCCCTGGCATATTGCATAATACTAAAAATAAACACTAAAGTATGTACATATCTCCCTCCTTCTGACCTACAGACACCACATTTCTCAGTTAACCAGTAAAAATGCCAGTGGCTGCCTTCCTGCAGGATGGTGCCCTGTAAAAGGTACATTGGATAGATGCCAGTGCAAGGCATCCTGAACGTGCTTTGGAAGTTTCTTTGTTCGCTCTTTACAATGTCACTTGGGTTTCAGCAGAGCTTCATGTTCTAAGGAAACATGCCGCTGGTGTTAATGGGTGCAGTGTGTTCTCAAGAGAAAAGCCATAAAGCAGTGTTATCCCAGCTTTCCAGCTTGGTGGCTTTCTCATTTTTCCTGAAGCAGCTCCAAGCATAAGCACACATGTGGCCCAGGTGTCACATTTGCCCTTTTGCAGAAAGTGCCCATTGTGAGTGCTGGCTGAGGATCCTAGCACTCACGCCTGGGGCTCATCTGGGGGTGGGACAAGGCACTTGGCTTCTGGGGCTGAGTGGAAAGTCAGTCTCCACTCATGCTTACCTGGAGGATGAGCTGGGGAAAGGTTGATAGACTTTGATTTTAGCTATTGTTTGGTGTATTTTCCTAATGATTCTGTTTTTCCAATTGTGCAATTACAAGAGCCTATTTCATTTTGTGGTGGTCACAGAATCTGTTCGGCTTTGTAATAATGCTACTTTCTTTCTTCAATAAGTGAAGTAATGCATTCACAAGTCAGGCCTACATGGACCTTTTTTTTAGTGGCCATGTAAAGCCTAAAGTGCCTGTATTTAAAACAGTGGAGCAAAAAGGCTTTGGTAAAAGGCTGATGGTATTTTTCTTCAGGGTTTGGAGTGAGCTTATTGACTTAGGAGCTCTTGTACAATGTGTGAAGTGGACAGATGCTAAGAAACTTTGGTCTATGCTATACAGGGTTGCTAGCTGAACTCTTATCTGTACAGTTAAAGTGGCAATATCCCCTACTACAATATGGCTTAACTCCAGTTTTTGGGAATGAGCTATTTTTTTCTGGTGTACCTCCATTTAGATCTTTTAACAAAAAGGATAGATACATCATCTTTTAAAAGGAGAAAAGCACTCACATTATAAAGTTTCTATTAAATTGCTCACTAAGCCTTCAGGTACAGTAGGAAGGAAACTGATGCTGTAAAGGGAACAGGGTCATGACATATCATTTTATTTCAGCTGGAAAAATGTGTCCTTGCTTGGAGCAGAAGCTGCTTCCCTGATGAGGCCATGGTCTGCTTGTGTAGTTGGGAAAATGAAACACAGTCTGACTGGAGATATTGTCAAACCCACCGAGGTTAAGCACCCTTTGCCCCAGGTGAATTCCCTTGTTTATATGAGTCACTACAGCTAGGCTGTAAAATGCAGGTCTACAAGCAAAGCTGGGGTAATAACCACAGGTGGTGACTTAGAGCTGCCTTCATGAACTAAATCCTGCATTTTCAGTCCTTAAAGAAATGAATGTGCAAATTCCTCCCTATCTTGCCTATGACTCATATAAATGTATCATACTTCTTGAAGCAGATATTTAAATTCTTCAGCCAAAATCTTGCACGTCTGTGCCTTAACTAAAATCAATTTTGTAGGTTAACAGCTTATACCATACCCTCCAGTGTGATCATTTTTTTTTTTTTTTAATTAAATGGCTGAATGAGATCTGACATTACAGGAATATCCCACCCTAGAATGATTTTTTTTTTTTTTTTTCCAACTGGACCAAATAATGGTCCAGTTGAAAGGACTAATTTCAGATTCACTGAGTCAGTAGCAAAGTTTAAGTAGTGAGAAAATCATTATTCTGGGTGTTTGGTATATATTTAGCAGTATTTCATTGATTTACAGAAATGAATTCTCTGGGTTGATACTGATAGACTGCAGTTATCTGATCACCTCTGAGTATGATTTTTTAAAAGAAGGATATCCTGGCTTTTACTCCAAAATGCTTTGGAGTTACCTAATTCATTTGTAATCTTCCCAGGATAACAGGGAAAGCAGCAGATAAGTATTGGCTGAGATACCTGAGCAGTGTGACCCTGGGATAATGGAAAGATAGCATATAAAATGTCATCTCATCAAAAAATGAATTTTAGGAGTTGATATTTCATACAGGATATGTAAAGTGCTTAAATGGGAGCTTACTTGGCACTCACTTTTGTTCTCTCATTCTTTTTGACTCACAGATTTGTTTGGATTCTTCTGAGCAAAATCAGATTTTCTAAATGACAACTCCTAAGCAAAAATCAGATGACAGAAAAGATTAATATGGTATGAGATATATGGCACAGCTAACAGTGTCAACACCATGCATTGCAGAAGAGAGGGAAACTTAAGAAATAAAAGGTGAAATAGAGCCTCCCCCAATTTGAAGCAGTGGAATGGATGAGGAAGAGAAATACAGACAAGCCCCTACTTGGAGGAGAGGAGGGGGGACAGTTCAGTCAATCAGGGCAAGGTGAGCCCATGCTTGTTTCAGCAGCTGCAGAACTTTGGGGAAAGGTTGCACATCTCTTGTGTGCTCACTATTCTGGGGCTCAAGGGGCTGAAAGGGCAGTACTTGGCTCTGCTGATGAGGTGTGCTCAGCTCCAATGAGTCAAAGCATTTAAACAGCAAAGCTGGTGAAGGACAAACCAAGTCAAAGCTATTCTGCAGGGTTTTCCACAGTGGGCCAGCATCATCACCTGCTTTCCCCTTGCCCATAGGGAGTGTGCAGGCTCAGAAAAGGAGCGCAGCCTATCAAAATGATAGATCCCTAATCACATCTCCTGCCTCTCATATTTCTCTGTGCATCTCTGGTATTTCATCTTCCATCTCATCAGAGTCACGCTGCACTCACCTCTAGAGCACCTGGGTGCACAGCTTGAAAGGATGGAGGTTAAGTGTGGGCTCTGAGCTGGAGGAGGCTAGTGCAAATATACAGAAACAGAAATACTGGAAAGCCAATTTACATGAATGCATCCTGTGTTCAGATTAATGCGCTTCATCCAAAAGTTATATGAACAAACCTGTTTTTCTAAGCCATGCAAGTAGGTGATCCCTTACTGGGGGAAGTTTTGCTCTGCAGCTTTTGTGCTATGAGTATGAGATTATTGCAAGTTCCTGCTTCCAATTCCTGATTGTGCTGACTGGAAAACTTCAGTTCCTTAGGTACTTCTGAAGGAACTACATTTTCCAAAAAGGTCCCCACATCCAGTGCCCATGCCTTATTAGCAACTGGGGCCTCCAGGATACTGATACTTGATCCCAAATGCCCTGAAGACTCTCACGTCCCTGCTGGCCCCCTGGAAGAGCTGCTTCACACCATTGTCAATGGGGAACGGCAGGGAGGGTGGTGTGTGGGCTGTGGTGCTGAACATGGGGTTTCAAAGTGCATTGAGATGGCAGTGGCCCTTTATATTGTGACCAAGGCTTTCTTCCCCTCCAATGCACAGCCCCTGTGATCCAACCTCTCACATTCCTGGTGGTGCTGGTTGATGTGGGACCTCATCTATGTTGTGGACCACGTCCGTTTTTAAGATTACAAATCTTGCTGTGTCCTCATCAGAAGCTCATTGACTTGAGATTCCCCTAGTGAGAAATTTCGTGGTGTAAACCTGTAGAGTAAACTTAAAGGGGTTATCTGTTTGAGGGCTGCAGGAGTGCACTTTTGGAGACATCAGCTCTAAATGGGTATTTCTACAGTTTTGAGCACATTGTTGAGAGGAACATGGAGCACAAACCATCTGACATTTTTTGGTCCATATGAAGGACCCCACCTGGGGTTTTTGTACTTGAACAGTTTTAAAAATACTGGCAGTCACTCAAAATACTTGTTTTCATCTAAAATGACAACACTTTGAATTCTGTCCCTGTACATTTTTTCCTGTTTTCAGTACAGGCAGCCTGGCACTCTCATAGGATACTAAACTAAATCTCTGAAACTCCATGGGTGACAGATAAGTGTTGCTGTTAATGATATTAAATACAGGCAGTGAGGGAGGATGATGAACACCAGCTTGAAATGACTTGCTAATGTCTGTGAGTTTCTGTGAGATATGTTAGCAGAACTGGAACTATAAAAGTGTTTTGAGCACTAGGCAGGAGACCACAGAAGCTGCCCGGGACAGCTTCTGGGTATCCTGGAGCAAAGCCACATCAGCTTTATAAAGGACACAACTTCATAAAGGGCTTTCAGACTAATGTGGAAAGCAATCTAAGGCTTAAATGGTATTAATGTTCTTATGCAAGGTGGCTTGTGCATCAGACATGAGGAATGGTAACCACAAATCTTGTAATGAAATTGGCCATAAAATTTATTTTCATGGCAAGACTCCACAGTGTTTTCAGAAAGATTCTTCTCCCCATGCTGACAGCAGGGATGGGAGAAGAAGCTGTTAAATGCTGTGTTTCTTGAGACAACTTTTCTTGTCCTTTATGCAGAACAACACTGCAACCTAACTGGGAAATTGTTCCCAAAGGGTTGTCTCTCCATGCTCAGGATAGCTTGAACATCCTGTTGTTTCCTATGTTTTCTCAGCCTTAATCTGGGCTTCTTTGGCTCTTTGCTCTGCAAACCTGAATTTGGCACTTTTAAAATACGGATTTAGCTGAAATGCAGAATTTCTTTCAAATTGCACGCTGATCAAGAAAAGAGACATAGCAAAATGTGGGTATAGTGAGCTCCAGCCACTGAAAACTGGTGTGATTTTGCATTCAGAATTCAGCCTAGTCCTGACTGATGTGAAAGTTAGCCTGTGGAGTCCTGTTCATTGTAAGAGAGCTGATTTTGTTGTCCTATCTAAGAAGGTTGCCTGAACTTTCAAAATCAGAATTGCCAGGTGGGGTCACACTGTGTTTGTTCTTCTTTTGGGTGGGAAGAGGAAGGTGCACATCAGTCCATCTACAAATTGTTTTTTTGTACTGATTTGAGGCCATGGGACCAGCTTGGGCCTTCATCATTCACTGATTCATTTGTGATGATTCCAGCCCTTCTGATTTGAATTAGAAAAGGTTTCATGCCTTTAGTTTCTAAGTCCTGACTTCCTGTGGGTAAAATAGAAGTGCAGGCTGAGTAAAGCAACCAGAGTATTTCCACAGTTAAATCTGCTGCTTTGGTTTTGTGAGAGTCCTCACGGTGCCCTGTGAGTGCATGCCAGTTTTTATGTGTCTGGATGATGGATGGTGCTCCAGGTTTTGCCCCAGGCTATACCCAGGCCTCTTGCAAGCTATGCTGGCAGAGAAGTTTCCAGTGCTGCTCTAATGTAATTTAGACTACAATAGAGCTAAAAACCTACTTCACAATCAGAGACACAATTCCTTCCCCCCAAAACTCACACACCTTAAAACAAAGTCTGCCTGGGGAGACTCTCTGGCACTGTATTAAATATCTTTGATGAGAAAAGGTTTCTTACAATTGTGGCCTTCCTAATAGGCACTGTGGGTAGTATCAACACAAAGATATCTGTATTACATGGTTTGACCTGCTTTAACCTCAGCCAGTCTCCTGGAGATTTAGAAAATATCTGTTCCATACAAAGGTCTTGGCTTTCAGGCAAAGTAGAAGCGGTTTGTTTAGAGTCCCAGCTTTGCAAGAGGAGATGTTATATTTTTGTGGGTGAAAGTCACCCCACTGAGGCTGTCTGAAAGCCTCTGGATCCATGTCATCGGCACGTAAGCTGCTGATTTTGTTTGCAAAAATAAATTACGCCCCAAGTCCCTACACTTAAGACTTCTACTTCTGCACTGTGCTCAGGGAATAGGGATATTTTGGGAAAGAGGGTATGTTGTTCATAGTGTTTCCTTTGGGGGAAAAAAAGATATGGTCTTTTAACTTTTAGCTGTCGTGGAATGCTTGATCGAATCTTGACTAAAAACTAGAACCCCAGTTTTGCAGGTTTTTACATCCTTTAATTCCCCCTGCCCCTCCTTGGGGAAGTTTAAGTCTGTCAGCAATGTAAGTGGGATTTAGATCAACCTCTGAGCAGTTAAGTGGTAAAGAGATTCCCATAAAGTTATTTGGTCCCCCTCCCACATGTGGAAGGATGAGGTTATGGAGGGGGAAGTGGCAATGGAAGGGAGTTCCCCCCTATCGGCCCCTCAGCAATGTAAAGCTCCTGCCTCCTCAGGTCTCCCCAGCATATGTTCCCCTTGTTGCCCGGTTTTCCTGCAGTGAGAAACCTCCGGACCCCCGAGTGGGCTGTGCAGCCATGTCTCAGGGGCTGTGTGACCCACACGGTGCTGGTGGCAGGGCCGTGGTGGGTGCAGCACACAGGGCTGCACACAGGGCTGAACGTGCTGCTTCGGAGGCGCAGGTGAGGCGTCAGCCGAGCAAGTTTAATTAAGCACCTTTTATTTCTTCATTTCTGCAAGAGCTGAAGTGGCTTGCCTGGGCTGAAGGGCTGCCAGGCTCCCTGTGTCCGATGCTAGGAGAGGTGGCTGTGTTGCTATGGCACTGGAGGTGTCTCCAAACCCCACCGCTCTGGCAGCTGAGCCGGCTCCCAGCAGCATGTCCTAATTGCGGCTGTGCGGCAACAAAACAAATATTCGGAGATTTCCATAAAGGCTGTAATCAAAGGAGCATCCCTTGCTTTTTAATATGTGCTGAATGGGTTCATTTGTAAGCTTATTACGACTTCAGAGAGAGAAGCTATTAGGATGATCATTAGCTGCCTGTGCAAATAACAAGGAAAACCGTGGCATGTTCCAGAATAACCCCCTTTTAAAGGTCTGCACTTTCAAATGCATTAACAATAACCAGCGGTGCCGTCTTTCATGTTTCCCATGCCAGGAGTAAGGACAAGAGAGGAAGGAGAAGGGGACAGTGAACTGCATGCTTTCAAAATAAGTTAGATGGAGAAAAAAATGAGGCGTTAAGAGAGCAGCAAACTCACTAGCATGACATTGTGTGTATTGATGCAGTATCTGTTATCCACTGGGAAAGCAAAAGCAGCTGGGAGCCAGCCTTCGAGTCCTGGCTCATATCTCACTTAGTCCCTCCAGTCCTGTCATCCACGTATGAATTGTGCTTGGGGTCTTTTGTCAGCCTGGAACCTGATGGTTGCTGGAAGACTTAGATTGTATGTCTTATGGAGAAAGAGAGAATATTTAGAAACATGTATGCCAAGATTATGGGATTTATTAACTCTCGTTTATTTTCCTGCAGAACATCTGAAGCCCTCTTGTGGGCTGTGGCCATGGTTCTCTCTCTTAATTTGAAATTAAAAATAGCATAGCAAAAGATGTTGAATGTTTGGGTGTTCATAGCTTAATTGGGACGGGTGTGGTTTAGATCAGTCACAAACAGATCTTTCACTTTCAAATAATATTAGCTGCAATTTTATGTGTTAGAGTAAGTTAAAGATTGCGACAAAGAGTGCGACTTGTCAGCCATTTAAGATCTGCTTTTCTTACAGGCTCTTTTCCCTAGCCTTTGCTTTTCTGGACTGACTAAACCTGACTAAACTGACTGGTTTTTTAAATATCTCTGTAGGCTGTTACCTTGAGCAGAGAAGCAGAGAATTTGTTAGTTTTCTGGAGTTTGGGGGATTCTGTCCGGTTTTGGTGGGGGTTGTTTGTTCAGGTCTTTTGTTGTTGTTTGCCTTTTTTTTTTTTTTTTTTTTTTTTTTTTTTTTTTTTTTTTTTTTTTTTTTTTTTTGTACAATAGTTAATGCATTCAAAGTTCTGTTTGGGATTTCTGTTTTAAAAAGGAATTAAAGTTATTACTTCCCCAATTAAATGATCCTAAATAGTGGGTTGGTTTTTCCACACTTCTCACACTTCTGCCTTATGAGGAAACACTGAGTATAAACACAATAAAAAGAAGTTAACCTATTGATCTGCAACTACATTCTGTGTTAGAACAGATGATACAAGCAGGGATTTCAAATTCCCTTGCCCATGGCCCCTTGCCTCTGCTCAGACAGTCACAGCTTCTTTTCCTAGTTAAGGACATCAACATCATCATCTTTTTGATAGGACAAAGCCCTGAGGCTTATAGTAATCCCTTTTCATAATATCCTTACTTTAAAATAATTTTTCTCCTTTGCCTTGCTTCCCTGAAGCTTGCACAGTATCAGGAAAATTCTTAAAATATTGAAAATCATGGTCTGAGGGGGACAAGGTTGCCACAGCAACTGTCCAGTGTTCCTGAGATTTTTTTCCTGCATCTCTCAAAACCATCACAAATGCTATAAACTGCTGAGGCACTTGCTGCAAACAAAGCAGGGCTATAGGAAAAGAGCTCAGAAAGGAGCACCGAGGAGCCAGTTGTAAAGGTGAGATGTGTCAGGCTCAGGGAGAAAGTGTCAGGCATTTAGATTTTGTGTTAAATCCCTTCAGCGTCTGGAACGCCGTGCAAGCGTATGGAGTGTTTCAACACACGGCAGTATCTGACATGACAGTGGATAATGTCACTTGGCTTGTGTTGCAGCTCCATGATCCGCTCAGGAGGGTGACACTTATTTCATCCAGAAGGGAAATACCTTCTGAAATAGGAGGCCAAAGTTAGCTGCCTCCCTTTTGGTTTGCTGAATGACAGCTTTCTGGGACAGAGGATGCCCGGCAAAGAGTGCGACTTGTCAGCCAGAAGTGATCAGCTTTTTGATGGGTTTGGGATTGGTCTCAGTACAGACCAGTGAGCAGAGAGCTATACTGGAGGTCAGGAGCTTTAGCACATCCATTCCCCTTTTAGCCCTGGTTTTCTCATCTAATAAACAAAGTTAATGTTGTTATATTATCAGTGCATATAATCTCTGGGTCATCTGTTTAGAAAGGCAGACAATCGGTACCATACGGTTCCACTGTGCTGCAGTTCATACAAGGGAAAATACACCTGGGAGCTATCTGAGGGCTTTTTTATAAAGAAACAGAACTTAAAAGAGTTGCAGGCTATCAGATGTTTTGGTTCTGTATGCAGGATCTTCTTTTCTGAGACGGCTGGTGCCTGTGTATGAGAAGCTGTATGAAAGAGCCAGATGTGATTACCTATGGAACTTTCCTTGGGAAGGGGCCAAAGTGAACAAGCAGTTCATGTTTTGAACGGTGCAGTGTGCACTTCTGCACCAGCTGAAATGGAGTGGTCTGTGGCCTGAAGCCATGCTGGCACTTCGAACACATAATCTGGCACTTTTCAAAATGTTACAGCATTTAGAATTGGTTTTGCTCTGGGACTTTGGAATTTCCATTCTGAATGGCTGTGCACGTGTGGGAGATTTTACCTCCACATGATCTCATGTATTCTATGCACACATTGTGCAAAGTTGCAAATATAAAACAGAGGGTAAGAGTCATATTAGTAGTTTTGTTGCAAATATGGTGGTTTTTATTTGAAAATTTAGGGGGTTCAGCCCAGCCCTCTTTTTCCTCCTGTATGAGACTGATGTGCTCTTAACACACACAGGCTTTTGGTGGCAGAAATGTGTTCTTGTTAAAAGCAATCAGGATGAGATGGGACCCAGTTGCTCCGCTTGTGTAGGAAACTTACAGTAGTCTTGGAGGCAGCTCCGATTCATTTAAACACTGTCACAAGCCTCATATGTTTTTAGTGTTATGAAAGCCAATCAGGTTACTATTTGAAGGTATAAGACGCCCCTAAGGGCTTTGCTCACTCAACTGTGCTGAGGAATTAAATGCTCCGAGGCAGTCTCATTCACTCCAGCGCTGCAAGGCAAGGCAGTCCTCGCTGGTAAACCGGCCCATATTACAGCGACATTAGCATTTTAATGCAACTAAAGAGGAGGTAGATTGACTGTAATTTAGTATCCAGTTGCATGGCCTTGTGCAGGTCCCCTCCTCGCTGCTCCATAGGGGCCGATTACAGTTACACAGTGCACTTTGGGATCTAATTGGATTTACAAGCACTAAAGTAGTTGTGCCATAGCAACGATTCTGCTGCACAAGTGCTATGAAATTCCAGAACAATTAGTTATTTATGTAGGAGCAATAGTTACAGGATGACACATGGGGCTGGTTGACAGCTTGTGCCAAGGTCCAGTTCTAAATCAAAGTGTTTCACCTTTTTTCTGAAGCCACTGCAAGGGAACGGAATTATTTTGATCCGGCTTCCACAGAGATGTTTCTCCTCACCCTTCACTGTGAAAGCACTGACCTGACATAGAGATCCAGCAGGACATGACTTCTGCCTTCAGCTTCTCCTTTGTTTGAACATTTGGGCTGGCATGTGTTCAAGTGTCTCTGGACCCTGCAAGTTTAGTGAGCGCAGGGGACTGGCAGTAGCTAGAAGCCCTTGTGAAACACGACAGTTTTAAGGGTTCATCTGGTGGCACCTCCTGTTCTAGTCAACAGGCTGGATTTCTCACAAAGACAGGCCTTGCTTCTCCATCCTGCACACTCCATCAGCTTCTTGTTTCACTTGCTGCCCGTTGTCTGTTTCAGCTCCTCTCTGTCCCATCCCTCTTCGCTCTGGAGCTCCAGGTGCCTTCCTTGCAGCATGATACCAGCAGTAGGCACATGTTTAGCTGCTTTTCCTTCATCAAAGCCAGCTCCTCAACAGGCTGCAATGACAATGTTGAAAAGAAGCCAATGCTCAGCAAGGAGAGTGGATGTGGTGGCTGTGGACAATGTGCCAGCCGCAGCTGGCCAGCCCAAGGTAGAGGCTTAGCCTCAGCTGTCGTTCCAGCTCCCACTGTGTTTCTCCAGAGACTGTAATTAAAGGCATCAGCTTGCTGGAGTCACAATTAGGCATGTTGGGTTTGCAGTTTGTGCAATTCTCCCTAATGACAAAATCGTAGCTATTAACCAAAGAGAATCTATTTGGCAGGGACTTCCTCCCTTCCTCCTAAGGCAACAGAGTCAGGTGGAACATTGCTTCTCTTTGGCACTAAATGCAGTCTTTCATCCCTTCTGACACAGTACCTGCTGGTACCTACTGAAGCATTTAAGCTCTTCTTCTCTGGGGTGCTGTAATTTCTTTAAAATATTGTGACTTATGATGGATAAAAAAAATAAAATTCCTCTCCCACGCAGACCTCTGAGGGCTTGTAAGAATGTAATTATATGCACACACAGTAGGAGCAGGAATCCTATCATTCTGGTTATTTTCTTAATGATAGGTTTATATAGCACAGTGTCATCTCTGTTTTAAAGTAGAACCATCTTCTTCTCTTGGCAGCATCTATCCCAAGGCAGTGGCATCACAGGACAGGACAACCAAAAAATTGTCTCTCAAACACACCTGCAAAACACAGGATGAAGCGTGTGAAGTCAGAGCACTGTGCTCTGACTGCCAAACTCTTTCTGTGAGGCACTGTCCCTTGTCCTAGATGTACACTCTCTTCAGACCTGCTGAACCTGCTGCAGCCCTCTCCCAGGCAGTGACACAGCACCCTCTGAGCACTGGTGGAAAAGCTGCACTGAGCCAGAGCAGCCCTTGTACCCAGCATTGTACAGTAGGGCAGTTCAGCCACTGCTCAGCTCATGCCTTCAGCACTTCACAGCAGAGACAGGTGGATAGGCAAGAGACGTTTGCACTCTCCAGATTCCAAATGGTGAGCCATCCCTGTTCTTCATCTAGAGATGTAGGTTTACAGTGACAGAGGAAGGACATTAAATGTGAGGGATTAATGCAAAACAAAACATCTATGAATATTCATAGTATGTTTTATATTGTAATGGTTTCATCCACCTTGAAACTCCTTGTTCGCTTCCTGCCAACAAAACGATAAACTTTTACTCACAGAAGTCTTAATGGCAGGCAATTTTCAAAGGCACATTTACAAATGTTTGTGAGAAACATGTTAAATGCATCCACTCCAGAAATCATGATGAAATGCTGGCAGTGAGAAAGCAGGGAGAGACCCAGGTGACTTATCTGGTGCCTCACGGGGAAGCAGCGGCTCCAGCAAAGCTGCTAGTGTGCCAAAACCATTTTTGAAGGATGAGTGAGTGAGTTACAGTGCTGAGCCTCATGTGAATATTGGACTCTTATGGCATGGGGTGCTCTTTGAAGGGTTAAAGATTGCCCCTTCCCCACAGACCCTGCAATATGGGGTTGGGACTGTGTCAGACAGGTGGAAAAAGCAATCGAGGAGCGGGTGTCCTGAAAAAGCAAGAGTCAAACTTGCGTGCCTTGCACATTAGTCTGTAGTCTCAGCTCACCTTTGCCTAGTCAAAGGCTATCATTAGCATTGTGTGGGCGGAATTTAAAACT
Source organism: Hirundo rustica (assembly GCF_015227805.2). Lineage (NCBI taxonomy): Eukaryota > Metazoa > Chordata > Aves > Passeriformes > Hirundinidae > Hirundo > Hirundo rustica. The sequence goes on along the minus strand of NC_053455.1, from coordinate 40,980,395 downwards.
TACTGAGAAAATTGTGATTGTTTCCTTGAGGACAGTGGCAGTCTGCCCCTGAATCCCTCAGGTCTAACACATGCATCTAATGCTTTTGGGTGGACAGGGCTGTGGTTTTGCTGTCCCTCTCTGTTATTGCTTCCCAGGCAGTCACAATGAGGCAGAGGGAGAGGAAATTGTTTGCTCAGCTTGGCGTGACAGCTGGCTGGAAGAAAGAGGGATAGCACCCAAGATTTCACACTGCTGCTCCTAACGGCTGGGCTTCCCAAAGATGCATTCCATCTTCCTTCCTGTCTTTTCCATTTTCCCAGTAAATGGGCTGTAAAGTCACAGCAGATTAAAGTTTGTCTAAACCTCCTATAAAATATTGAAGGTGCAGCTGGTATTAATCTAGTCCTCTTGTGGTATGAAGCACACGTGTAATGGGACTATAGATTTACGTGTGGTCTGTGGGCATTTAAAACACCCCAAAGATTGTTAAAGGGATTCTGAAGAATTGAATCCCTCACCGGGTATTAAAAGCTCTTCATTAGTGCTAATGTACGCTAAATTAAGGTGGCAATTAGACTGAGCACGTTCATCAGGATGGTGTGTTTTAATAAATTGTGTATTTAACATGATTGCATTTTATTGACTTCAGTAATTGCATATTTTTCTCTTACAGGACAAGCTCTGATAGAAGGAGATACATGGGACACACAGACAATTAAACACTGGAAGAGACACTGTGCTTCAAGTCCCAAGATTAGTAAAGGTGAGTGCTGTTAATGTCTCGCCCTTTCTGCATGCCAGGTCCTATCTCTCTGTCGGGGCAGCTTAAGGGTAGCTGTGGTGTGCTGGAGGCAATAAGGAATACACAGCTCGTCTGCCACTCTATCACCAGTAAGGTACTGCAGAAAGTCATCCTTCCTCATGAAACTGCCCCTAATCTCTGTTGTATCTAGAGGAGCAGACTGTGTGAAAATAACGCTCTGAGAGGATTTTCTGGAAGGGCTTTCCTGTTAGATACGTTCTCTTAGGAGATCCCACCGCTTTGGTGTAAAGGTGAATGCTGCTTGCAGATAGTGAGCAGAGAAATCCTCTTATGACAGATGTATTTGGGAAGGAAGCCAAGCATGCTGAGGCAAGTCTCCATGCCTGCAAGCCAAAAGGTGGCCTGCCACATTGCTGGGGAGAGGACACAATGGAGCAATCCGAAGTGACAGTGATCCTTCACCACTGGGGCAGCTTAGAGCTTCAGGGATGTGTCCAGTGACGTCTTATTTGGGACAGCCTCTAGAAGCCAATACATTTACTTGAGAGAGAATCTAGTCCATATTTTCTAATGCCTTTAAAGGCTACCTGGCACTGGTTCTGGAGAACTTCAAACACATCTCTGCTTTTACTTGGTACATTGTGTATGGCTATGAATATAGGTGTGAGTTGGCATCATTTCCTGCTCAAGACAGCCTAATATTTTGTAGGAAGTACTGCAGAACAGGCTCTTACATTTTAGAGGAAGCAACAGTTCAGCATCAGTTCAGTGAACAAGTTCTTCATGCATGTTGACAGCAAACAGATATTTATGTTGAAAGAAGATATACACGGATCATGTGATTGAAGAGCAGTGACTGAAAAGTGATTTGCATGAGTGTAAGAGGACCTGTAGACATCTCTCTCAATCTCAGTTATCCTGTGCTTTTTATCAAGTATTTGAGATGGGGAGACTGTGATGAGCAATCAATCTGTCTGAATTTCCATACCAAAACACAAATTGTCTGCAGTGGCCTGTAGGGATGGGCAAGGAAGGTGGTTCACACTCTTTTTTTCAGTAGAGGGTAGGAGTGATAAAATACAGAAGATATGAGGATTGAGACTGGTGAAGATGAGGTGCTCCTGACAGTTCTTATAGACTGGCACATCCATGAGATGCTCTTGTTCCATTTGCTCCAAGGTAACTCAGACACTGCTTGGGCAGCTGTTTGGAAAACTCTTTTTACCAAGGAGAATCATCAAACACTGGAGGAGGTGTCCAGGGAGACTGGGGAATCTCAGTCCTCGGAGATATTCAAAACTTAACTAATGTGACCCCAAGCAGCATGCTCTAACTTTGAAATTGAATCAGATTTGGAATTGGCTCAGGTTGGAGGCAGTGGGTGCTTGTACTCATTGACATCCAGAGGTCCTGTCCAACCTAAGTTTTTCAGTGATTCCTTCTTCAAAGCAAAAGTAAAGAAGCAATCAAAGTGAATCCATGAGTTTCAATCCAGTGTTAGAGATATGAGGGTTGAGGGAATTGTCAGTGGCAGCAAAGAGAAAATTGGAGGCCTTTTGTAGGGGTGTGGTTGGGCAGCTGCTTTTAGAAATGTGAAGTTCAAGGCAGCTGCAAAGCAAATGACAGAAGGAAGGAAGTGGCTGGAGAACAAAAAATGCATTGCCTTAAAAAACTAGTTTATTCCTAACTGATTACAGCAGCTGGGCTGTGTTTCCTGGCTACACTGCTGAGGACTTTTAGCCTCCCCATCCCTTTGCAAGATAAAATTCATGGGGTATACAGGGGAGAGACAAATGTAGAATAATGTGCCTAAGAGAAAGCTGAACTTTTATAGCTACATTTCAGACAAAAACAAATGCATCTCATGTGTCTCACAGGTCTGAGATAGGACAAGCCAGGGAGAGCATCTGTCAGCCGCTGTCTTCTGCAGTTCTGACTGTTAATGTTTGCTTAGCATTAAATGTCTCCTGCAGAGAAGAACTTAATCTCTCACAGATTTGGGGCCTGGAGGAAGGGAGTGAAGGTTTTTTTAAAAGGTAGATTAAGACATATGCATTCAGTTTTTATCACACTTGTATCAGTGTGTAGTAAGAGTAACTCAGATAATTTGCTCTTTGTGTGTATAGCTTTAAAACAAAAGTAGAAGGAAAGCCCATCTCTGTGGGTCAGGACCGTCCTTTAATGTCAGTTATTTTAGCCATGAAGCCTGTCATCAGGAACTCCAGGTACATTCAGCTAATTAGCAAAGCAGTAGTTGACACAAGTGCATTCATAATCATGTTATTTGTAAGTCATATTATTTGCATTTTGCTTGCATTGTTTGTAAACAGCAATACTTATATACTCTTCAGTCTGGAGCACCGCTGTAAATACGAACTAGATGTATTATATAATAGAGTACCCAAACTGTGACAACCAGTTTTAAGTGCCTCATAAGAGATCAGACCATGCTTTTGGTTGATTTCCCCTGTTTGAATCAGTGCAATCACAGGATCCAAACGGTGACCTTGCATGAGCAGTCCGGAAATCTGGGTGCCCAGCAGAAACTGGAAAGTGTGTGTTGTGCTGGTGTGTGTGGGTTTCTCCAAGCTCTCCCAGTTCCACCAGCCCAAGAGTTGCTCAGAGCTCCTGTTTCTCAGATCAGGTCAATGGCCTGGCATTTTTTGTAAGCTTGCACTGAGTTCTTCTGATGTGGAAACTCTGGTGTGGTTTGTTCTTGGCTTTACCAGGCCAGTCCTCACATTATTGCCCCTAAGTTCCATTTGCACGTCCTGAGTGGAAGAAGTTTGGAATCTGAAGGCCCCAGCGGGTGTGGTCTTGATCTGAAGCACAGCACAATGAGTAAGGCTGCATTTAGTTATTGCTTTGCTGTGTGAAGTGTAGAGGGTTTAGGAATTACAGATCTGAGCCCAGTACCACCACTGGGGACAATTTCTCACCCAAGCAGAGAAGAAGGAGCCCTTGTTTGTCAAAGCTGAGTGTGCATGTGTTCGTGCGACTCTCAAGTTATTGTGACTGACTGGTTCTTTCGGACAGTCAAGTTTTCTGGATCTGATTGCTTAATGGATTTGCAATCTCCCTTCCCTACTTATGCCTGGAAAACGTTTTAACATACTGAGTGGATGGTCAGGCAGGAAAGATGCAAAGAAGCATAGCCTATGTTTGTCTTTGAAAATAAAAGTAGACCTGTATTCAGCTCCTGTAAATCGGAGCAGTTGCAAGGGAGCTTGCTCACGTTGCAGAGGAAGCAGTCCCAGACGTGGACAGGAAAGTAAGGCAGAAATGTGATTTATCAACACTACAAAACAGCAAGACAGTGTTAGGCTTAGGAGCTGCTGCTTCATGGACCACAGGCATTGTTTTTCATGTGGGGTACTGTCGTGGGGTGTGTGAATTATGTATAGTGTCACAACAAGGCTAAACTTGTTTTGTTGGGGGTTCTTTTTGGTGTTTTTTGGTTTTTTGTTTGTTTGTTTGTTTGGAGGGTTTTTTTGGTTTTTTTGTTTGGGTTTTTGGGGTTTTTTGGGGGGGTGGGTAGTTGACAAAGGCTGCTACTATAACATGGATCACACAGGTGGGTGCTCAAGGCAGCAGGACTTTGAAATGTCTGAGATAACTTGAAGACTTTGGCTAATATACTAAGATTTAGCCATCCTTTGTTTCATTGGAGCGTGAATTTTTAGTGTGGTGATGGGAACATCTCGGTGACACTAACTGTGGAACTCTTGAAATCGCAGTACTCCGTTGATTTGTCTGCATTTGCATATCTCTCTCTAGTGTCCAGCTCATGTGTTAGTGGAGCTGAAGGCTCACCTTTCCCATGAAACTGAAGAATTCCCTGCCCAGCTCCTTAGCCTTCTGGACTTCGAGATCCCCTTCCTCTGTCAGATTTGCAGACATGGCTTTAAACAGTGTCAGGAAGCTGTGGGCATTTCCTGCAAGCCCACATCAGAGCTCTGTGCCCTTCCCCATCTCCTGCAGTCCCTGTCTTGTCTTTGAGTCTCTCTGGGCAGAACAATTATGTATCAGGAGTATAAGAAAATAAACTTTGTAAAGAAAAGATATTGCCTCTGTGCTCAGGTTTAGATTCAGGTTTGTGTTTCTCCAGAGGAAAGGTGGATCTCCTCAGGATTCCTCCAGCAAAGGGGGTTCCCTGGGCAGTTCCCAGCCAGCAGAGGCACACTGCTGTCCTGCCCCAGGTACAGGCAGCTGCAGAGGGAAAGAAATTGATTGTCCACATGAGCTTCTGTGTCACACCATTTGCATCTCAGCCTGTTTTGTCACAAAGAGGGAATTGATTTGATTTGAAATCAAGTGGAAGCAGTATACCAAACACACACTGTGTAACAGAAATCTGGCTCTTACCTCAGGCAGCCCTGTGCTGGGAGCTCTGCCTGCCATGGGTTTTCTCAGCTCTCAGGCTAAAGCAGAGGAGTTCCTATGGTCACAGAGGAAAGCACCTCGTGAGGCTCTGGAGCACTCACGGATTTTGTGGTTTAACAAAAACAATGAAGTGAAAGGCAGTTTTATTTCTGGCCTGGTGAAAATCTTGGATAATTTCAGCTTTTTCTTTTAAGTGAATTAAATGGACTTTGCTAACATAGCACGTCATTAGATACACGTCTGTTAGGGAATGGCATTTGCAGTGGAGAAAGGGAATGAAATGCATTAAGAAGGCTTTGGGAAGGCTCCTCTGGGGAGCCAAGCAAACCTGGGCCTCTGTGTTTGCAAATGCATAGCTCCGTCTGTGCACAGTGCCATGACTGCATTGTTTCAGTGGAAGGTTTACTATTTCATGTATTTATTTGTCTCTCCCTCTAGGGTACTTGGTGATATACTGGCATATTTGGACACATAGTCACTTCATTAAACAGCAAGCAGGAAATTTCCTGCAGTGTAGCCTCACCTGGTCGGGATTTATTGCTGCTTTTCCAATAGAACCACTGGCCAAGCAGTTTGTTGTCTAAATCAGACACTGAGTTTCAGAACCAGTTAAGATTCCTTAGCATTTTTTTCCTGGCCTCAAAAGCTTTCTAACATTGATCCATGGGTTCCTCTTGCAAAAGACCTGTGCAGGGTGGGGCATAGAGCAGCAGGATTTCACTGGCACAGGCACATCTCACACTGCATGGCAAGCAGGTGTTGTGCTCCAGGCTGAGTAACCATGTGAGGACAACCTCCTTGGGCCCTGCCACGTCCACACACTGCTGCCATTCCAAGCCTAAATGTCTACAAGTTTCCCTGAAGCTGTTGTCCATGTTTGTGTGGTGTTCATCCTGTAGAGGAACCTTGTATGAAGATAACTCTCCCAAATGCTTTTTGTGTGTCTTCTGGGTGGGCACAGCTTGTTCTAGCTCCTGTTTCAATATGACCTTTTCTCAGTGTGAAATACACAGGTACATTCAGTGATTCTTAGACTTGACAAATGTTAAGGAATGGGAAAAAAAAATTCTTTGTGTGCAGCGAGATATATTTTTCCCAGTATCTCACTCTGCAAGTAAAGCTAGACCTTTCCTCTCCTTCAACCTTCCCCTTCACTTGTGTGTTCGCCTTCAGACCTCAAAAAACACAAAGGGACCAAGCAGCAATCATTATCTCTTACTAGCTGGTGCTATGTTCCCCGTTCAGGTAAGAAAAAAGCTCTTCTGTGTAATGAACTCCACAGGGTATTGGGGGAAATACAAATAGATTGGAGATAGCTTTGTGTCATTCCAATAAAAATGAACATGCTAAGAAAGCGCTGTTGTTTTGCAGGAGGAATTGGACAAAGGACCCTGAAGACCATGGAGGGAGACTGTCTGAGCTGCATGAAATACTTGATGTTTCTTTTCAATTTCTTTATATTTGTACGTATTTGGAATTCACTTTCTTTTCTGGATCCCCCTGTTTCCAGCAGCCTGCTGTTGCCCAGCAGGACAGGCTATAGTGCGGTAAAGTTGCCACAATACAGAATATCCCTTCTGCTTTGCACTAGCAACCACCTAGCATTTTGCAGCATCCAAAGATGCTCAGACATTCAGCAAGGCAGCACAGTGGTCACTGTTGTCAGAGTTGGTGCTGTCCTTGACAGGGGAAACTACAGGGAAAGCTGTAACTAATGGTGCACATGGTTCATCCTTGAATGGCAGAAGAAATTCTTTCCTATTCTTGGATGCCCTGCTGAGGTTTTCACTCGGAACCAGTAATTTTCCTACCACATGTGGAGTCATTCTTAGCTGTTTTTGTTTATGAAAGGAAGGGTGGGAGTATCTAGCCACCCTGGCCTCTGTGGCAGCTATGGTTCATGTGAGTCCCTTCACCGGGCTGTCCTCTACAGATGTGGCAGCAGACCAAGACTGTCTTTCACCAGTACGGAGGGAATAAACAGTTGGTAGAGTGATGTGTCAAGAAAGAAAGGTGCTTTTACTGAAAATGATTCATTTATTGAGCAAGAGATACTAAGAGCAGCATGTCAGAAGTCACCTGCACAGCAGAGAATGCATGCCTTGGAGAAACACAGATGCTCCAAATTAAAGTCTTTGATCAAAAGATAGCAATGAATTCAGTTTTTCTGCAGCAGTTGCTTCATGTTGACCTGTCTACCTCTCTCTCCTGCCCTTGTGCTGTGACAGCTGGGAGGAGCATGCCTGCTGGGACTCGGAATCTGGGTCATTGTGGATCCCACGGGTTTTCGAGAGATAGTGGCTGCCAACCCCCTGCTCTTCACGGGAGCGTACATCATGCTGGCCATGGGAGCAATGCTCTTCCTGCTGGGCTTCCTTGGCTGCTGTGGTGCCATCCGTGAGAACAAATGCCTCCTGCTATTTGTAAGTGCCCTTGCAATTTCTGTTGGCCTCTTGGTGCTTCCCGTACGGGTGACTGGATGGATGATGCTGGGATAAGCACAGGAATGGGTGACTGTTGTTGTAGCCATTACTCCTTCAGATGATAAGATGATAAGGCTTAGGATGTTTTTATACACTGCTAGAAATACAGATAATTTGTTTTTTCACCTATATAGATTTGAGCCCAGTCTGGAAGTGTATTTTGACCTTTTTAAGCTTTCTTTCTAATTTATCCCATTTGGTTGTTTGGTCTTTTTCTACATTTATAAAGTGACCAAAAATGGTCCTTTCTTGACTGCTTTACACTTGTAGATTCATTCCTCGGGGGTTCATAAAAAAGGAGGGAAACACTGGAGCACAGTCTCTGTGCAAGGGAGCCCCCCCATGCCAGTAGAATGGCCAAGCCCAGAACAGCATCATAGGAGTCATTGCTGTCATTGCTGCTCTCAATAGCTGGTCACTCCCTGGTGCAGCCTACTCTGCTCCTAAAATGAACCACATTTGTTATCTTTGGACAAATTTTCCCCTGAATGACAGGATTAAATTTCAGCCCATGGTGGTCATCCATAATTACAAACAGCTAAAATAAGTCACTTTTGCCCTTGCCCCTCACTCCTTCCAAGTTCTGACACTGAAGGATTTCCAGCCATTATCTCCTACTGGAAGGCATTGCCTGTTATGTACAGTAAGACAAAGACCATTAGTTTTTCTTTTTTCTTTTTTGTTCTTTTCTCTTTTTTCTTTTTTCTTTTTTTCTTTTTTTTTCTTTTCTTCTTTTTTTCTGTTTTTCTTTTTTTCTTTTTCCTTTTTCCTTTTTCACTTTTGTGAAATACGATCTTTTGTTTCTCCCAATGAGTCTGGTAGCACTTTGGGTTTGTTGTGTGTTTTGGTTTGGTGGGGTGTTTTTTTTGTTTGTTTGTTTGTGGGGTTTTGTTCATTTGTTTTTGGTGGTTTTTTGTGGGTTTTTTGGGGGGTGTTTTTTTGGTTTTTTGTTTGGTTTTTTTTCTTTTCTTTTTACTTAATCTTGATTTTATTGTATTTTGTTAAGATTGTGCCTTGCACAGCAGCTTCATGGTTCAAAAAAGGCTTGTCTCTAACTTTAAACAGGATAGGAAAGTCCTCTTTCTTGACTGCAAACCCATTTTTCCTAGAGATGCGTGTGGATTCACTGAGATAAATTCTCTCTGTCCCTCGGCTCCCATATGCCTTGAGTTCATAGCCTTCAAATGAGAGCCCTTTTGGGGAAGCTGCTCTGGGTTTGATTCATCTCAGAAGTAAATAAGAAAAACAAATGTATCACCTGTGAAGTCTGTGGAGATCTGCTCAGAGGAACCTAATAAAATGGAAAGGATGAGGCCCAATGAGCCTGAAGTTACTTCAAAGCCTATTCTTGTAAGATTAAGAAAATAAAAGTTAAGTTGGATGAGAAATGTTGCTGCAATTGAATGGGAGAGCAATATTTTCAGTTTGCTGCATACAGACTAGCGACCTGGCTGCAGACAGGGAGCTCTGGGCCATGTCCTTTCCTGATTTAGCATCATTTACAGGTTTGAATGTTTCTCCATGTGTTTTAGTCATACTCCAGTACACTCAATTTTATGGTTATTACTTTCTTTACTCCTAGAGATAGTTCTGAGCCCTGCTGCTTTATTTATTTACCTTTATTATTATTATATTTTGAACAAAATGTGAGAAAAATATGAGCTAGAAGTAATGCCCTAGACTAGAAGAAATTCCAAAAAATAATTACTGGATAAAGAATTATTGTTCCATTTTGATCAGTTAGATCTTCGAGGGCTTTTTGTATCAACACCCACTCAGCTAAACAGCCAACCATCTCATGTTCAGCAGTGTGAAGCACATGGATGAGGACCTGTGCTGTTACCAAGGGAGAAGAAACATATTTCTAACTTCTTTTTTGGGGCCACAACAGCTGATGTTAAAATCAATTGATCTTAAAACATCTGTGAAACCCAAAGTCTGATAGGAGTAAGTTTGAGACATTGAATAGGCAAAAGATTCCTGACTGTACGCCAGAGAGACTGGGAACACTTGCAAAACAGAGAGCTTAAGTCTTTGTGGGGGTGGTACCTGGGGAGAAGTTGCTAGATCAAATCAAGTCCACTTACAAAGTTGTTAAAGAATTGATGAGCCAGAGAGCTGCTTGAGTGAGATTTCACAGTGATGCATAATGTATGCCTGAAGCTTTTAGGCCAAATGTAAACAGAAAATAGAAGGGACAAGACAGATGCATGTTCTCTAGTGTCTGGTTTCAGTGTTTGCAAGGACTTTTATTTTTCATTAAGCTTCTTGTCTTTTGGTTAAAAAAATTCCCATCACTACAGAACCTAACATGTTGCATTAAGCACGAGGCTGTGAAGCGTTTCTAGATTTCCTGGCATTTGGACCTAGGTCACAAAAAAAAAAAGGAACAAACAGTGGCCTGCAAATCAGACATTGAATAACTTGTCCTGAAGGTCTTCTGACTGCAAAACAACACTGTAAAAATCAGAATCCAAAGTACTATTGAACATACAACATTGCACCAAGGGACTGAATTCAGGTTTTTTAAAAGAAGAGCCCGTGTTAGCTTCATTTGGCTTAGTTTCAAATCTTAGTTTCAAATGCAGACATCCTGTTTTGCAGCCCTGTAAAACGGATAGAGTAACCCCTCAAACTTCTCAGCATGAAAATGCATGTCCTTTGAGTTAAAGATGGTTGATGCTGTTTTTGGAACAGCAGTTCTGAAACTGGAACGTTGGATGAGTTGTGAAAAATAAACACAAAGCATTAATTTGTGGAAACTTCTTATAGACCACTTGTGTGAAAACTCCTGTAACCATCACCTGGAGCTGAGGCAAGATTTTTGACAAGTATGAGAGATCCCATTTCTCAGGATGTTCACCTTGGATGTGGGGAGTGTCTGTGATCAAATGTCAAGAATCAAGCTTGAATTTGAATGTGAGGTTGCTGTGTCCCGCGCACTAACCAGCTGGCTCCTTTGTGCTCTCACATATCAGGAATCAATTTAAATTTTGGAAGGAAAACACGTTAAGCCGATTTTGACTCTCCTTCAAATGCAGAATGGGAGCAAGTTCTGAAACACTGATGATCCATCTTTTTCTCATCAACCCTAATGGCTGCTTGTGGGTTTTTTTCCTACTGTAACTTACAAATCTGTAATGCAGAGTGCACAATGTAAGTGTAAATCAGTTTGGGAATGATAATGAAGCTTATCACAGATAATCTGGGAATGACTGCTTCCACTTCTGCACAGACCTGTGCTGGAGCTTGGGTGAACATGTGCCCCCCAGTAATCAGTAAATGAAATGCAATTAGCAGGGTGATGGGATTAATCACTTGATCACCACCTTAGACCTTAGTGACTATGCTGAGATCCCTTGATGGATGATGATGTGAATTTGCAAAGCGTCGTTCATTCTCATCACTTGTTCTTTGCCCTCCTGTGGTGAAATTAAAACTGCCTCTGAGCAGGAAAAAAAGAAGCCACACAGAAAACTCCAGCAGTAAGAATAAATTAGAGAGTTAACTAGTTCAGCAAAATCAAGCAGCAGCATGTTGTTAAAAACCAAAATCCCTGCTCATCTGACTTTTCTTGTTTTGTCATTTGAGCCCAGGCTCCTTTTCTTTTGTTTCCACTGCAGAAGTAGGAAGACGAATGCAATAGGGTGGTGCATGTGCTTTTCCAGTGGGGGAAAAAAAAAAACAACCACTTACAGCTCTGATAATTGTCAACAAAAAAAATTTTGCCCATTCCAAGCAGATAGTTTGAATTCTCTCTCCATTATTGAAGTGCACAATGCACAGCCTTTCAGACGCTGTTTATAAATCAGTGTTTGGGGTTCACAATAGTACTTCTGCCCCTGTCTGCCTGTTTTCTATTTGAGAAAGATCTTCCATAAACTTCTCACACACAATCACACATACACACACACACACACAGAGAATATATATATATATATAAAATCCAGACTCCTTTTGTGTTTATTTTTACTTGTTGCTTCATCTACCTTCATTGATGACAAGTACCAAGTTTATTGTCCTCCACATGATGTGGCCTTATAGGGTTCTTCATTCATTTTTGCCTTTCTCACACAATGCCAAAATCTGAGTTAATGTCTTAAAACTTACTCAGTTCTGTAAAATAATCTCAAAGTCTGTGGGCAAATTCTTGGGCTGTTTGAACTTTAGACAGGCTGATTCAAATGGTAATTTCTCTTTATGGCAGTAAGAACGTAAAAATGTCCACCTAGTTCAGACTTATGGTTATTCAAGTTCATGATTTTGTCAACAAGAATGGAAATAATTGTCATTTTGGGAGAGAGTGTGAATCTAGCCACTTTCAGCTCCATTCCTATATCTATTCCTCAGCACCAACATTCACTGTTTTAAGGATGTTAAAGGGCGCATCCCTGTCTATTCTTTTTACTGTTTCATAATGACTGAAACAGCATCAAATTAACATGAGGCATCAGTGTCACTGAGAACTGGTCACAAGAACAGGCAGAATTTGAGGAGTCCCATCACTCATCCTGGGCTGGAAACACTGCTGAGTACCTGAGTGCTCAGGTCCCAGGAGCAGCACCCCCACAGCAGGACGAGACCCCTTAAGTGCATCTGATTTACTTCTGTGGGATGGGGAGTGAAGGCACAGCGGATCACTCAGGCTTGGTAACCTCACCAAAAAAAGGTGCCTTTGGTAAGACTGAAAACCAAACTTTCAGACTTTTAGAAGCAGTGGTATGTTGCAAAGACAACAGGATGAAATATAGTTCCAGCTCAGATTGAACAGCTGTGTGCCTCTCTGTTCTGCTTTCCTTCCCTTCTCCTAAAATTATGATGACATAAGTGTAAGAGTTTTACTTCAACCTGGAGGCCTGTTTCTCTTTTACTATCAATGTGCAGGCTGTGCTTTCTGTCAAGTCTGCAGCATGTCCTTATCTTAAAGGATGTGAATATGCACACTTTAGATACCACACAAGACAGGGATGATTCTTGCATAATCAAATTAAATTATTATGGTGTGTTATCAACTTTCTGTAGAGGTCCTGTGTCATTAGGACTTAACTCAGTGCATCCCCATTGTGTGGAGGGGATATTAACCAAGCCTAATTTTGTCCTGAAATGAAAACAGTCCATTTAAGGTAATGGGTATAAATATTTGAGGGTATATCCCACTTCCTCCTTCCACAGAAAACAAGCTGTGATTATATTACAGTAAATTTGTGTTGTTTGTATTAAGATCAGGGGGGTGTGTCCATTTACATGTGATACCTATACTTGTGTCTGGACAGTTTAACCTGTGTGAGCATGGTTAAACTTTTATAGAACAATTATAGAAGTTTTATAAACAATTATAGAACTTTTCCATCAAAGTAGACTTTACTGTTTTGACCTGGTGTGGGTTTATCAAGGGATACTACGGGTTCTGTAACCTTACACGCTTTTACTCATTACAACCAGGCAAAAGTGTCACAAGTTGCCATGTCCTGTGATGAGGTCAGAGAGGGAATGTGTGTGCTTCAAGTGACTGTCTCATGTGGTTTCTTAATTGCCAGAGGGAAAAAAGTGTTTCCTTAGTTATTTTTTCCATCTCTTTGGTGACTAGCAAAATCCCGTGTTCCTACTACCTACTGCACACATTTAATGCTACGTTTGTTGTTTTTATCTTCTCTCTTCCAGTTCTTCATGTTTATTTTGTTAATCTTCCTGGCGGAGCTTTCAGCTGCAATCCTGGCTTTTATATTCAGAGAAAATGTAAGTATCTGTTGTGGGCAATCTCTGGGCCCCAGTGGGGTTATACATTGCTGGAGCAGGGCGTTAGACAGTGGCTGATTTGTCTGTACAGTGACTGATTCAAATATCAGCCAAACCTCGTTCGTTACTACCCTGTCTGCAGAACTGCCAGCATGTCAGGGAATGCTAACTAACCTGGCTAGTGCAGGATGGAGAGTTTATGGGCACACACTTACTCCTGAAGTTTTTAGAGTCTTTTAAAGCCTTCCTGATTCTCTTGCAGCCAAACCAGCTGCACATTCCATCAGAGAGAAATTTTATAATAAAGTCACACTCTGATTAAAAGCAACTATTTTCCTTTTTCAATGTAACATGTGTTTAATATTAATAGTTGAAAACTCCCGTTTTCCAGACAGAGCCAATGCTTGCTCTTCAGTGCAAAAAAATCTCATATAAATCTAATCCTATTAATTCTTGATCTTGCATGTTCTGCTGCCCACCAGACTCCTACCAATGCTGCTTGTAAGATATCCCCCTGACCTGCCCTAAGCAAATCTCTCCCCACTTATCACCCTGCTTAGTTTCTTTCTTCTTTTCAAAGCTTCATATGATGTAGCCTTTCTCTATTCTTCTGCAATGAATATTATTATATGGCCATCATCCCTCCCCTGTGCTAATGGCAAACTTCTACTACTGTAGTAGTAACCACACTCTCATTCCTTTCTCTAAACAGCAAAGGTTGGTGCATTTTTTTTCATGTTCACACATGTGCAAAGGAGAGGCTGACTGAAGTAGGCCCATCCTTTTCTGGGTGATGGCTGTGAAAAGACATTGACTGGTAGAAGTGGTCACTAGTGACTGCTTATTTTGCCTCTGCCAGTAGCAAGAGGACATAGAGCACATTTGTTGTACTGAACGTGAGAGAAATGTGGTACGAGCAAAGCAGGGCCATGTATAATGATGACTTTCTTAAATCAGGATATACTTTTAAGGTTATTCATTTTAAAAAGCTTTTGATAGAAAATAATAAAAACTGAGGAGGCTCACAGCAAGAGAGTGTGGTGTTTGTATAGTAGGATCAGCTTGGGGGAGAGGTAGTGAGAGGACATTTTTTCTATTTATGAGTTGGTGGTCTTTTGTCTTTGCCTCGGTTCTGAAGACAGTGGGGAAGGGATGGCACTCTGCACAAAAATGGGTGCCCCATTTCAGTTTAGGCTTCGAGACCATGCCCTTATGGGAACACCTACAAACATATTGCAGTATGGGGGGGTCTGGTGTCTTCTGGTCATTACAGCTCTGCTGTTAGGAATTTTTAGAGAATTCCTTTGGTTCAGCACAAGGGGCAGACTGCACACATAGAAACTGCCCTGCAGACCCGGGTATGTGCTTTGTGACAGAACATGATCCCTGGGGAGTAGGGCCAGGGCAGGCAGCTGTCAGCTGATGGCTCCCACCTCCCCCTTTCTCTGTGGGAAACCTGGAAAAGGTACAAGAAACTGCCCAGGCTTTCTGCAAGTCCTGGGTGTGGGGTGACTGCATTTCTGATGTGTCCTCCTCACTTACAGCTTGCTTCTGGGCAAAGCATCGGTACCTTCGACTCCCATGGGAGCCACAGGACATCTAAGGTCATGTTATCTTGCAAGATAAGCTCACAGTGGTTATTCTAGACTTCTGTGGCATCTGGCAGTGTTTTGTGAGATAAAACTTGAAGGGGAACAAACTTCTATCTTTCTAGAGCTTGACTCCTTGTTTGTATCACCAGCTTCCCACTCTGTCAGAATGATTGACTGTAAGGGCTTAAATGGGAAGGAATGAAGAGCGTCAGATCCCAGCATAGCTGGAAATGGCTCTATGCAGAAGTCAAACTCGATCTGCGAGTTCTTGTAATTTGTTCTCTCCTCAGGTTTCTTCTGAAAAAATAGCCCTTGTTTTGGTGTTGCTGTATATTGTAGTGGTAGCTTGTCTGACTTGGAAGCTTCTCATGGCCAATTTTGCTGTCACCTTTGGGTTAGGGTGAGCTAGATGGATGGACAGAGGTGGTCTTCCATTGATCCCGTGACAGGAAGAATTCTTAAGAGTAGCAAGTTAAGGTCAAGATCAGATGTGCTTTTCTTCTCCTTGCAAAATAAATTGCTTTTACGGCATATGGTGGCAAATGCACATTTAGCCAATCTAAATTTCTTCAAAGCTTACCAAGTGGGATTCTGTGATTGTTGTTGCACCAGTCCATATGGCTGTGGCCTCTCTGGGTACATAAAATGAGACAAAAGATACTTTATCTGTTTGCTTTACAGACAATGTTCAGTGCAGCTTTCTCTTGTACAGTTTTACATCCAAACCAGCTCCCAAATTCTCAGTGGGATTAAATTATTAACAGCTAAGAGAGTGAGAGAAATCAAGAGCCAAAAATAAGGGAGAAAAGAGATGTTTTCCATTGAGATTTGACATGAGAGGAGGAGTCAGCAAAGCAGAGCAAGGTGGTGGAATAAGTGAAGGTGGTGTTTGTGAAGGTGAGCTGCTGTGACCTGCAAATCCAGCTGCACTTCCAAAGAGCTATCTAAAAGCAGTCTCTGAAGAGGAAGGCCACTGTTCATCAGCCATGGGATTACCAGAGTTTCTTTCCCTTTGAAAAGAAGGTTTTGGGGGTGGAGAACCCTTTTTCATCTACAAGTTCACCCATAAAATAATGACTTTCATGAACACTACAGAGAGACTGTGAAAGAGCAATAGGAATGGCTCTTTTTGTGCCCTTCAGAGGTCTGGGAGGGAAAAACCCTGGAGAGATATTTGATTATTAGTGAACTGTCTTAGCAAGTAAGAAAGCAGGATGGTAGGAAAGAGAAGAGTCCAGTGGCAGGGCTTCGGAAGGAGCCCAGATGTTTGGATTTTTAGCCCCAGTTCTAGCACTTAATAAGCAAACCACCTTGGTTGCTGGTGCCTCTATTCCCTCAGACAGGAGGCAAAAGCTAAAGAGCACAAACCTTCCTCAGCTGAGCAGAGGCCTCAGATGGAAGGCACTGCAGGAATGGGAAGGGCAGCCCTAGTGACTGCACCTCCATGCCTCCTAGTCTGCCAGCCACATCAGAATGCTCCAGGCCGATGTAGATGGGTAGAAGCGTGTCCTGTTTCCCAAGCAGGCACCATGAAGGCAGCCTCTTGCGCAGCATTCAGTATCCTTGAGCACAGTGCAGCATGAGAAGGCTGTGACCTTCCTGGGGCGTGCCAGCATGCCTCTGCTGTGCAGAAATGCCCTTCTTTTTCTAAACACCTTTTATCTGGCTGCACTAATCCCAGCAAAGCTATTTTTTTCGAGTGCTGTGACGAAACAGTCTCGCTTCATTCACTGCCATGTAAATGTATGCATGCGTTGGAGGCACCCACCCAAAACACAGCTGAGCAGCCCCTTACTGTTCATGGCTTCAGCTGCCACAACTGTGTCGTCAAAGTGTGTGTGAAACTCTAGTTTTATCAGTAGGTCCTTTGCTCCCTTCTGAATGGTTCTTGCCGTAAATATCCAACGTGCACCGACCTCATCAGGGCCTGTACTTGTTTTGGCTAGAGGAGGGCCATGGGCATGGCAGTAGGATTGTCTTATTTCATCCTCCCTTGTCAGCAATTTTTTAGAAGAAGAAGTTGTTTTTTTGGTTTGGTTTTTTTTTTGGCCCCATTCTTCTTCTTCTGAGATGGTCAGGATAAGTAGTTTAAGACCAACAAAATGAAGTCAGTTATTTTCCTGGCAAATGTACTCTTCCAGCACTAGGCTTTGTTTTAGGCCAAGTGTTGTAAAAATCACACACAAACTCTGAACATTTTCCTCTGGGATTGCTGCTGTCAAAATAAAGATTTCACATTATATTTAAATTACTCTTTTGTTTTAGACCCCAACAAAGGCAGCCAGCTGGGATTATTACCAGCAGTAATATCAATTTCAAAGTCTGTGCTTCAGGAACAGACGAGCATCAGAAAAATGTGCTGCTGTCTGCAGGGTTGGATGCTGGGTGGATAAAGTACACAGAGAAAGGGAAGGAAAAGAGAACACCAAGAACATATTTCAGCATCTTCTAACCACACAAATTCCCAAGGGAAAAATGCCATGTCCTGTGCTATTTTAATATTCAATAGGGAAAAAAAAAAAAAAAAAAAAAAGAGTTAATCTCCGTCCCAAAAAAAGTAATTTAGGAATTTAAGAGCATAACTAATTAAAGGTACTGAGATTGAGCTAATTGCATGATTCAAGTATTTGTGACAAAGTTTTACCCAGTACTGATGTAGTAATTATATTTGGCCTTTGTTTATATTTGTAAAAGAGAAGTCATTATTAGGTGGTATGCAGGGTCTTTTTAAAACTCACTAGAGCCCTTTCTTTTTTTTATCCTTACATTTTGTGATACAAGCAAAACAAACAGTATTGTGCTTGTGCTTTTGTGCCCGCCCATGGAGCTCATACATATGTATGTGTGTGTGAGATATTTCACGTTGCATATCAAGAACCTGAAGCCAGCTTGTAGCAGTCGCTGTTACTGCGTCAGCAGTGCTGTATGAACAACGGGAGGGAATTAAAAGGGTGTTTTTCAGGCAGCTTAATTCCTGATCCTACAAATATGCAACATCACAGCAGCGCTCTAGCCAGCCAAGTCCAGCCCCCTTCACTGTGGCTTTTGCAGTGGCAGAAGATTTTGCCTGCGTGGATCACAAATCACAAGACAATTTGGAGAACACACAAGTCCAGACCTATTGGGAACATGGAGGATTTCTTGAAGTTTTTGTCCTGAAGAGACAGAAAGACAGCAAGATTGAACTGGGATGTTCAGTTTAACAAGATTATCAGGATTGTATGTTTACTATCCCTCCTGAGAGTAATCCTAAGTAAATGTAATTTCAAGGTGTCTAACTTCTTGAGAAGACTCTGAAACAAATTGTTTGGGGATTTATTCTGTTTTACTGTAAATATAAACAGGGGTAAATGAAATTCAAATAATTTATATTGTTGACATTCAGGAAAATGCTTACGTCATCTAAACACAAATACAAAGAGAATGTTTTTCTTCATGTATGCAGGTTAGTTTAGGTAATCAAAAGCATTGTCAAGCAAATGGTGGGGTTTTTTCTGATTAATAAGCTGTCTTTGTTAGATTCTATTCATTATTTTTTTTTTACTTCTTTTTCATTTCCAGAAAGTTTCATGTTAAGGCTTCATTCTGCTTTCTCATTTGTTGAAGTAAATTCAGAGCAGTTCCCCTGTTGTTAGTAGGTAGTTAACTGGTTTGACCAAAAAATGGAGGGGAAAATCATGCTTTGCTTGCAGTCCTCATGAAGCACAGCAAGTGAAAAAGTAGTTTGGGTGTGGATTTGACAACCTTTCTGAAATCTGGTTTAGGACTGTTTCAATTAATTAAATATTTTCAAATAGTGCTGGGAAAAAAAAAAAAAAGCCCCCACAACAAAAAAACCCAAAAAACAAACAAACAAACAAAAAACCTAAAACAAAGCAACATTTAAGTGTAAACATTATTTTAGAAGTACAGGTGTAGTTTAGTCCCTGATTTTAATGAGTGACAGTTTTATTCCACAGGTCCCTTTCATCCTCTACATAGATATGGCTCAGCCAAAATCTTGCCACATGTTTCTCCTCTGAGGTTTGCAAAAAAAAGAACAAACCCAAAAAACCAAAGAAACCCCAGCATTCACAGAAGGGAGCTTTGGGAAATGCTTGGGAAAGGTGCTGGCAATAGCCTTTACATTTCCACCTGTCTGTACATTTCAGCTGACCAGAGAGTTTTTCACCAAGGAGCTGAAGAAGCATTACCAGAGGAACAACGACACGGACGTCTTCTCTTCCACCTGGAACTCTGTTATGATCACAGTAAGTCAGACTGCACCAGTCCCATTCTGCCTGTGGTCAGTGGTCACCAACACGTTGCTCAGCCCACACCCTCAGCTCTCCCAGGGTCAGCCTGCTTCCACTGTTGTGTCCAGCCTAGCGCCAGGGCTTGTGGTTGGAGGGAGGTGAGACTTTGGCTGGCAGTCACTCTTCTTCAAATGGAGCTGCCACCAGTCCTGAGACAGAGACACTCCTAGTGACTGCATCAAGGTCACCTGATTTGCCAAAGCCTGAGGCATTGGAGTTTTAAAATATTGGGCATGGAGAGCAGTGGAGGTGTCTGCAACTGGATATCACTTCATTTGCTCTGGGCCTTTCATCTTGCAGACTGCTTCAGAATTATTCCCAGCCAACAGCAGCCAAAAGCTGGCATTAACTAATGTTTTGCTTAGGCAGGAGTGTGCCTAATGAAATATTTTCACTATAGAAATATTAGCCATCACAATTGACTTTGTTATTACATCCCTAATTGGGCAGGTTACAGGTCGACGGTCATTGGAGCTGCAGCTGCTATTACCTACCACAAGAAGTTTAATTTCTCTGTGTTTGTGTGTGTATGTGTGTGTGTGTACACGTGTTAGTGCTCCATACACCCCACGGTGTATCCCTTCAGGACTGAAAAGCAGGACATCAGGTTCTGCAGATGAAAAGTCAATTTTAATCTTAAAAGGAAAGGAAGATTGCTACCCTTCATGCTGATTCAGGACTTTAATAAAGACATATCCTTTTGCTGACTGAAAGGAGACAGAGTCAGAGTATGACTTGAATCCTTAAAAAGCATCTGACTGGAATCCTAAAGAGGGACCTTACTCAAATCACCTAGCAGTGCTTTTGAACAGCAACAATCCTGGCCGTTAGGGTGGTTGGGAGCCTGGATTATATTGCTGTGTGATCTCAAGCAAGTCATTCTGGATATAACCCAAAGCCCTGCGTAGTTTGCAGCAAAATTCCCAGTAGTACCTTAGAATCTACAGTACGACATAGAAACAGTGGGGCTTCATATACACTTCAATGAAACAGAAGCTCCAAGGTACAAGCACAACCCACTTCTTTGGAAAAAATGGTTGTTTTGTCTCTGCTTTGACTAAAGCTTCAATCCCTGTGAGAACAGGTCTTAGATTTCTCATGTCTGCTTTCAGGGAAAGGTGACAATTCTCTCTTCCTTTCTTCCCTGTGCCTCTCCCCAGTTTGCCTGCTGTGGAGTGAATGGACCAGAAGATTTTGAAGCTATTCCTCACCTTCCACACTCCTCTTCAGAAAATGCGATACCGGAGGCTTGTTGCCAGCGAGAGCTCCAGAGCCGGGAAGGGATGTTTGTCAACAAGGAAGATTGTCTAAAAGGCAATGAGAGGTTTCAGAACCGGCAGGTAAGGGATGCCAAATGCTAGGAAAAAGAGCTTCACAGTGGGTTGCAGTGTTCATGGGTAACTGGTGAATCTGGCAGGTCCTGACTGTACCTCACATCCTGATTACACTCCTGCTGACAGCTTTTGAATTGATGGCATATGGCTGATTTTGAAAATCTCCTTTCATTGAATACACTGAATACACTGATACTGTGCTGTGTCACCAGAAATATTAAGATTTTCCTAAGGGATTGAGAGGTAAGGTGGAAATTTAGATCAAGTTCTGCTGTGTTTATGAAGGTTAGAACTACCTCTGAGAAGTTAACTAGCAAGCCAGCACAGGTCAGGTAGGATGGGATGGAGTTGACTCTAACTGGCTGCAGGAGTGGTTCCAATTTAGTTCACAAAGACTCCTAATCAATATATACAATCAAAATATCAAGGGTTAAACAGCCACAGAAAACCATGTCTGTTTTCTAAGGAAGAGAAATATTGGAAAGCTGCATTTCTCCGCTTCTTTACTCTTCACTGTAGAAAAAGGGCATTTCTTATAGCTGACTTCCAGTGCCTACAAGAAAGCTGGAGAGGGACTTTTTACAAGAGCATGTAATGATAGGATAAGGAGGAATGGCCTTAAACTGAAAGAGTGTAGTTTTAGTCTAGATATTACAGAAGAAATTATTGACTGTGAGGGTGGTGAGATGCTGAATAAGGTTGTCCAGAGAAGTTGTGGATGTCTCATTACTAGAAATGTCATGGCCAGGTTTGGATGGGGCTTTGAGCATCCTGGTCTAGTGGCAGGTGTTTGATTGTAGCAGAGGGGTTGGAACAAGGTGATCTTTAAGGTCCTGCCCAACCCAAACCATTATTTTGTTCTATTCTATGATTCTTTTGCCAGGCCTCTCAGCTTGGCAATTTTTTTGCAATACTCGACTATGACAAGACAGTTCATCCCATTGATGCTGGGTCAAGTTTCCTTCCAATATCACCAAGACAGAAGGTTAAAGAAACTTTCCAGGAAAGTCCCTGACTGTGTTCACCTCAGCATTAGTTAAACAAACAGAGCTCTGTACTGACCATATGTACAAGCCTCCTTCTCACTCCAGACTAGGCAGTGGTCCTCTTTTCAGCACTTAAGAACAGATTGAGAAAGAGAGGAAAGGATTTTGGAAGCAGCATGTGAACTGTTCCCTGACTGGCAGCTGGAAATGGTTGGCAAAGGCACTCTGGGTGAGAGATCATAGCAGGCAGCACCATGCTGCTTCTGCCAGGTCTGATTGCTGGGAATAGATGGGGAGGAAAGAGATGACAGACAGCAAGGAGAGAAAGATAAATGCATTGTGAGAAAGAGGGTTAAAGTTTTCCCTGAGTGGTAATGCTGAAGCTTTCTACTCCCATAGAAAGGGAATGTTTCCTGCAAGCCTGTGTCACCAGAGTGTTGGTGGAAGCTGTGTGCACGGTTGAGTGTCATCAAGCACAGAGTGGTGCACTTCTGAAAAATAGGAGAGACAATCCCAAGCTGAATTGAGGCATTGTTGGAGCAAAGTCAAGGTCTTGGCCCACCATGCTGGTCGGACATTGCTGACCTCACTTGTGCTCACTCCTGTCTGTAGCCAGCTGAGCAGAGCATGCTGGAGGCTGGGTTAAGGTTGGAAGTCTGGCAAGCACACAAGTATTTGTTGCTGGGCCGGATGCTTTTCTCTAAAAATTTGGCTGAAACTTGGCTGGAAGAGAACTGATGCTGAGCAGTCTCATGTTGACAAGAGCATGGTTTTAAACAGCTCTGTTACTGCCCCAGCAGTCTGGGTCCCCTGGGGTGATCTCATGAGTGGATCTTCTCCATGCCCTCCCTCTCTCTCCACCAGTTGTGCCTCACTCACAGTGAGCAGGGTCTGGCATGGACACAGGTACATACCTATTGTGCTGTCTTTGCAGTTTCAACACTTTCATTATGGGAGGAAGGAAAAAAAACCCAGGTGATCAAATCATCCTAGCAGTATGGATAGGATTAAAATGTATGTGTGAAGTATATTCTCAGTGGAGAGGAAGCTACTTTTCATATTGGACAAACTCCAATCTACTTTTCTCTTTATGTGTCACCTGTTTGC
Organism: Hirundo rustica; assembly: GCF_015227805.2. Lineage (NCBI taxonomy): Eukaryota > Metazoa > Chordata > Aves > Passeriformes > Hirundinidae > Hirundo > Hirundo rustica. Next base: position 40,957,734 of record NC_053455.1, on the reverse strand, counting down.
AGAAACTTCCCAGAGGGCTGAAATTTTAGGCTGGGAAAACTGAGGCCAGGATAACCTGGTGATTTCCAGAAGTATCCTGAAACCTTTGCAGGAAGATCTACCTGCCATTAATTGTATTAGCAGTAATAAGTTTAATTAAGGGTGATGGCGGCTGTGTTTCATATGTGGAATAATTGCCATCGTGCATGGCCCTGAGTTCTTAATGAAATTCTTTTATAGTGAGATCAGCAGGTGTTCAGCCAGCCTCTTTTGGGGGAAAGCACAGAGAAAAGGTCCTGGGCCACTAAAGAGCTGCTGGCTGTGAGAGATGAATCAAGAATCTCCTGCCTCGGCTTTAAACAAATCATCCTTTTCTCTAGCCAGTCTTGGATGCGTGTCGCCTGCACTGAGTGTCCTCTCTGTGTTCAATCTGCCCTTTGCAGATGGGGTTCCTCCCTGGGCTGCTCTTCTCTGCCCTGCAGGAGCTCACAGTTCCTCATGGTCAGTGAGGGGTGTGAACCACTCCCACCACACTACAGCAACACCTTCCCCTCCCCAGCACTGCCCCGTGGACCTCTGCCTCCTGTGCTGTGGGGCTGGGTGAGGTGATGAGAGAGAGCTGTGCTCGTGGTGCCTGGGTCTGAGAGCACCTCGTGTCCTAGCGAGGGCTCTGCTGTGAGAACACCACCATGTGCTGCTCAGGTGTGTGTCACCGTGTTTTGTCTTTCCTAGGGCTGCTACACCGTGATCCTGAACTCCTTTGAGACGTACGTGTACCTGGCAGGAGCTCTTGCCATCGGAGTGCTGGCTATTGAGGTACTTGCTGTTGTCTGACTGGAACAAAAGCAGTGTCAGTAAGGTGCCAGCAGCAAGGCAAACAGGCAGCTGCTCCCCTTCCTAGGGAAGGGTGCTCTGGCAAAGTGCAAGCAGGCCATCAGCTTGTGGTTTTAATTGCCTGGAAAGAGGCTCCTTGATCCTTTGAGACAAAGGGCAGGGAAATAACCGATGGCACACGCCTGCAGTGCCACCTCGTGCTGGGCCTGTACAGAGCCCGTGCCCTGCCACGCTGGCCACAGGGGCTTTGGGGACCCACCGCTCTCCACGGGGCCCTGCACAGCCGCTGCCCCCACTGCCAAAGTGCCCCGGCAAGCTGACTAATCTGGCACTTGGTTAACGTGTTCAAGCCCTGCCTATGCTTTAAAACCTTCTGTTTAGAGACTGAAACTATGGGCCCCAGAGCACTTCCATCGTCCTGCGTTTGTAGCCGCTTCTTTGGTGATATCTCTGAGGAACAGACATCCACCAGATATGGCTTTAGCCCAGAAATTATGTCCCTGTAGCATTGCAGGGAAAGGCTGGGTACTTTAAAAGCCCCCCATCTTGTGCAAAGGAGAGACATCTGGGCAGAGAGGCCCAGCAGTCTCCCACAAAGGCTGTGCTGTGCCCATGCCAGGCAGCAGCAGTGATGTGCAGAGCAGGGAGTGTGGATCCTGCAACCCTGTGACACCAAGAACAACTTGGGAATGAAGTCAGGCTGCTACTGTCACCACTAAAAATCTGGGGGGGAGGGAGGGGCAAAGGAAAGAGTGTTGCCACAGCCTCCCATAGGTGGTAAGGGTCCCCATCTCTGCATGGCAGACTGTTGGGCAGGAGAAAGCAATGGGGGTGGTCCCAGGGCCAGGGAGGGCTTTGCCAATTTTGATGTAGCTGACATTTATGGTTCTCTGTTTTGTTTTTGCCCTCTTCTTCCCCCCTCCTTTTCCCAGCTGTTTGCCATGATCTTTGCTATGTGTCTCTTTCGAGGCATCCAGTAAGAAGTGGCCCATGAACCACCACGTTCCCCACGTGCTCAGAAGGAAGAAGGAAAACCCGAAGAAACAAAACCTGAAAACACCCAAAAAACTTTATTTTTTTAACAAAACGGGACAGGGAGAAAAAATAAAAAGAAAAAAAAGAGGGTTGTAATATATGAATGACCAAAAGGATTGTACTTCAGGGGCTGGAACTTTGAGGTGATGTGCACTACACTGTACACCGGACCCTTGCCCAGAGCCACCCGCAGCAGCCATGGAGCAGGAGCCCAGCGCAGCCGATTGCACTAGAGACGGATGGAGCTGGTGGGGTGTGCAGCAGGATGAGCACAGCTGCCTCTCACACCAGGCTGAGCCTACCATTCGCCACTTTATCGTGCTTTAGACAACAAAGGACTCAAGAACAGACATTCAGGGGCTGCATAAGGCACCAGGTTGGCCTTGACTCTCCTTGAGGTGGGTTTGAAACAAGCAGTAGTGGCTTGTCCAAGCAGGTGTAGTCAACGTTTGCGTGATTCTGGCTTTAATTTCCAACCACAGGATGAAAATGCTCATTCTTCAGTGGCAGCTTTGCCCCTGTCGTGTGAAACTTGTCAGAGATGTCAAGCACTTCAGTGAGGCTGGCTTTTCTCTGGGACTCCAAGCAGGGGCAGCGTGATCTAACTTAGCAATGGGACTCAGCTAAGGCTGGCTGAGGGTCAAGAGTTTGGTGCCTACCTTTCTGTTTTTACTAAGATTTATTGTTCATTGTTGTGAAAGAGACCAAATGGTTCCCTGCTGTGTTCCCATCTCCTGGGAAAAATAATGACTCTGGTCAAGCATCATTGATACTGCTGCCTTCCTGAGAAGGGAGGGATATAATATTTAAATCTTGTCAGCCTTTGCCTTTCCTCTGATGCTTGCAAAAAAATGGTTTGTGGTGCTCTGCTAGCATAAATATTTGCAGTGGTTCCTGCATGCTTTTCCAGCCCTAAGGGGAAGTCCAGACACGGTGCTGGATTGAAGAGGCTGAAGTTTGTCAACCACTCCCATGCTGTTTTCCCGGACCAGTCTGGTGGAATCATTTCTGGTCAGGGAATTTCCCCTGCGATTCTCCTATGGGCTCATGATGAAAGTAATCATCAAGTCAGAATTGTTTTAGTTGATAGTGTTTCCTCCCTTGGGACAGTTTGGTATTTAACTAACATGGTCATCTGCTCAATTATTTGGAAGTGAACTTGAGAAAAATGCCTGGGACTGGACCTTGGTCAGAGATTACGCTGGAGATACTGAGACCCCAGGCAGGATCCAAGAACACCCTGTATGCAGCCAAACTTCTGCAGCTGTTGCTCCTATGGTTGTGGCTATTGACTTGGACAGGTGACTGGTTTCTCTCATCTGGAATCATCAATCTCTGTTGCCTTAATTTTTCATCTGGTCACTTATTCCCTGACCCCAAACTCATTTTACTTGGGGAATGACAGAAGGGACTGTGGTTTCTTGTTTAGATCAGGTCTTTTTATAGATTTTATAGGCTCAGATTATGGGAGCACTTTTATATAGGCTCAAGCCAGCTCCTCTAAAAGCTGTAATCTCTGGCAAGGAAGGAGCAGAGCATTAAACTTTGTGCCCAGGTTTTGCAGCAGCACCATGTTCATCCTCTGGCTCTTCCCTTAGACCCCTGGGGCTGCGTCCCTTGAGCTCTCCCAGTGACACTGCACAGGCTAAAAGGCAAGGAAGGGAAGCAGCAGAAAGCCTGGGCCACAACAGACAAAGATCATGACTAAGTATCTAAGTTGGGGAATCAGGATACTAGGGAACAGGAAGGAAGCATTAGAAGCTTTTCCAAGCTTCATTTGAGAAAAACAATTTATTCATTAGTGGGAGAGAGCTGGGCAGGTAGAGCTGCAGCCCCCCCATGCTGCAGTCAGCATTTTCCAGCTGAGCAGCATCAGATGTTGCATTAAACCTTGTGGGAAGCTGTTCTGAACTATTTCCCTCCGGATCTCCTTGTAATGAAGCATTTTAGCATTAAACTCTGGTGTGTTGCTTAATAAAGAAAAACAGTTTTGTTAGCCAAAACCCAGCAGTATTTGTACTGGACAGCAGGTGCTGCACTTCAAAAAAATCTGTTCCATCTACCAGTCTTGTAGGGAATGGGCTGAGCAGAAAGCAAGCTTATCTGTTCTCCTTCTGCTTCAAGAGCTGGTGTTAGTGACTGTTCTGGGAGAGCAATTCCCAGGGAAGGAACAAAACTGTCAGCAGAGTTGGTAATTTGGCTGGAGGTGATCGAAAGAAGTAGAACTGCCTCCCCAGTCTCCAGTTTCTTCCTTTCCCCTCAGTTTATTATGCAGAGTTCTCAGGTCAGAGCCTGTCTGGCAAATATCCTCCTTTGTGCGTGGTGGGTGGCTGAAGGGGAAAAAAAGCCTTAAAGCCTTTTTCTGCCACCAGTGGTATAGGGGAAAAAAACCTGTTAGAGCCAGGGGAACTGGACCAAAGCAGCCAGAGCACAAAGTACTAAGTATAGGTGCCTGAAGTATGAACTCTGCTGGCTTGTTGCTCTTTGGCTTTCCTAATTCTGTACTCATTGCTTTGTCTGTTTTTAGCTTTCTTGCTTTCCTTCTCTCCCTAATGGTAGTCCCTATATCTTCAAAAGGATCTCTTCTTCATCTGTTATTCTGGGCTATGCACAGCTGTTTCACCTCTTCTACATTTTCTGATCCCCCACTGCTCTTTGCTGTGTGAAGATTTCAAATCTTCTCTGCAGGCTGGCTCATGTGCCACTGGGAACACAGCTCAAAAGGCCAGGCAGCAATTCCAAACAAGAACTGGAGATAGCTGTAAAGATATGTGCAAGTCTGAGAGGATCTGTAGCAGTTGGTAACATGCAGAAGGAATTTTCCTTGGGGGAATTTAATGAAAAAGCAAGCCCAGAAAGCAGACTCCTACTGTATGGCAAAGCATGTAAAGTTATTGATTTTGTCCCTTGGTTTCGTGGCTGCCCCCTCTGTGGTACAGTAGTTTTCAGAACTGTTGGCAGGAGAAGCAATTGTATTTTTGTATTTGTTTATAACAGCTCTGGTGAGTATTTTGGGATCAGGGGCTCAAGCTGAAGTCACTGCTGGCTGAAGAGCTCTGGGCAGGCCAGAGAGCAGAAGGAGCTTCCGTCTCCTTTGCTGTAGCACTGTGACCACGGCCCAAGCACCTTGTAGGGAGTAGTAGAGACCAGCCTGGGCAAGCCCCCAGCCCCTCTCAGCATCCCTGCCTCCTGGTTGCTATTTAACGCTCCAATGACCATCACAAATGCCTGGGAAAAGGGCTGCGTGTGAAATAATGTTTGAAATCTATTTTAAAAAAAATGTAGATGTTCTTTTTATTAGATAGTGGAGCTAATTTATCCTGTATTCCCTAATGTAATGCTTTTTTATATTGAAATTTTTTTTTTTTTTGGTAATATAAAACAGAACACAAGCCTGAAGCACTCTCTGCACGGTTTTTGTGTGCATTTCTTAAAAAAACCCAGAAAATAAAAGAAAGATATTGTGACAGTGAAGTGAAACAGCTTTAATTTTCACTATTTGCTTGGTGTTAAGTACAGTCACTTTCTTCTTACCAGAGGAGAAATAAATTCAGGTACAGCAGCTAAAATGAGGTATAAATTGAAGTGTCCCATTCTCCCCTGCACCACCACCCCCCACCCATACCCTCCCAAGTAAAAACCCTTGACCAGAAAAGAGGCCAGCTTAGGGACAGACAGAGCCCCTCCTGTGTCACCAGCTCCAGTTTGCCAGATATTGGGTAGATGCAAATAAGATGATGTAGGGAGTTAAGTGAATGATGAGTTTTCTTCACCCTCCAAAGTGAGGGCTCTGTGATAGCAACAGTTTGGGTTCAACCCTGGCAGAGAAAGGGGTTCAGCTTTAAGTCCTGGCCTGTGCCTGCTTGGAGCACAATTCTCTGGGGAACAGACCCCCCCAGTCCTGCACAGCATTGTACAAATGCAGGAAGTTCACTGCAGCCTCCCTTGGGAGATGACATCGGTCCAAGCCCTCTCTCACAGTGTAACAAATGAGGAAGCTGAGGCCTGTCGAGATGGAGTTCTTTTGGCAGCAGATCAGTAGTCAAGCCTGAAGTGACACTTCAGGCTTTTGATCCCAAATTATGTTCTCAACTGCAGCTGTGATGTCAGCACTTCCATCCTTGGGGACACAGTTCTGTACAAAGGTTTGGCATCCTCCTCCCTTTCTCCCCATTCACTACAGAGTGAAGACAACCAGGTGCAGTTGGTTTTTGGCAGTGCCACAGCTGCTCTGTCTGGGCTCCATCCTCAAGCCACCCTGAGAATCTCCCTCCTAGACCTCACCTGCTATGCATTTACCACCTCCGATGGGCCTGGCAATGTTTCTCCTGCAGCTCGTTGCTGCTGAGAAGGGACATGCCAGGAACCACAACTTAGGTGTAGAGGAGGTGTAGAGCTCTGTATTTTCCACATGGTCCACTTAGAGCAAGATGGAGCAAGAAGCCTCAAAATAAAACGTCATCTCTCCACTTTCAGGAGTAGGTGCCAATTAGCATGAAATCTTTTAAGTGTCCACTCCCCTAGGCTTTACTCTGTGTTGAAGCAGAAAAAACCATTGACCAGCAAACCTAGGACTGGCTGACTATTTCAAGTTTTGCAGAGGCAGCTGCTAATCAGGAACCAGACAAATCTGATCTCACCTTATTTAAAGCTGCCCTGGAGAGCTGTAACTTCTTCCCCCACCCTCCCACCTGATCTAACCATCAAGAAGTCTTTGAGTACTGCTCTCACACAGTGCAGTAACTCATGTCCCTCACCTATGGGACAACATTTTAAGGTATGCTGATCAGACCCAAGTCATAACTAAGTTCCTAGCACCTGTGGCCAACACAGATGGGAGGCAGCCTGAAGAAGACACTCAATTTCCTTCTTCTGTAAGATTGTTTTTGCTGTGGTAGGTTTTACTTGTCTGTCCTAGAAATATAATTTCCCATCTCCCCCACCCCCCAAAAAACAACCATCAATCTGTGTATACATTCATGTGATGCCCCAAAACACAAAGAATCAAGCTTCACGTACCTATACCCACAACTACAGCCAAAGTGCCACACTGAGGCCATTGCAGCTGCCCACACAGGGGATGCTCAGGGGGAGAGCAACAGCCACAGCATGCCATGCTCCAGCTCCTGCATGCTGCACCTCGTGGTCTAATTTCTGATCCTCTCCAGCCTGCATTTGATCAGTACCTGCCTCACAGGGTTTCCCTCTTAGACCCCAATTCTTCCATCTGAACAGGAACTTTCCTTTTAAGTTTTAGTTGCTCAGTATAATTTTTGGACATGCTGAAAGCAGCTTGACAAGCGTGTATTGTCGTGAGGCTCCAGAATTTAGCCTGCTGTTGGATGTTGCCTCTCCATTTGATTTACTTATTAAGCAAAAAGCTAAGTTACATTGTGATGTTTCCTGATTCAACAATTTCCAATATTCTTATGTGACAGACGTTTTGCATGGCCAGTAAGTACAATGCACACAGTGTCCCAAGCTTATGCAGCTGCTTCTAAATGCCAAAAGCACTAACACAACATACAGTAACTACCCACTACCTTCTCCTAACTCTACTAAGATATTAAATAGCAATAGCTGTAGATCCCAGTCTTACCAGTGGCTTGAGGAGTGTTGTTCACACAAGCAGTTCTGTTCGTGTAGGAGCCTTTCTACTGGGATTTTGGAATGTCAGCTATATTCCAGGGCATGCTTTGATCCAGTCAACAGTAGTGCATGAGTAACAAGTCCATGTACTGTACACAAACCTTCTGGCTTTAGTCCCATAGAGAATAAAAAATGCTACCTCAAGCTGTGGACAGTGATAATCCACAAGGAAAGCACTAGGAAGCAGGGCAGTCAACACTGTTAAGCCCAGGAGGTGTTGGAGAAACTGGATGGTGAGTACTAAAGCACATTTAGTCTGTCCTTGCCATTATATGCTCTGCTCCTTGCTGTTCTTCATCCCAGTTAAATATTAAATACCTTAATGCTACAAACTTTGGACTTCTCTTCTCAAGGTCAGAAGAGATGTGATGCAGATACTAGCAGAGTTGGAACACCATCTCCCACAGCCAGAGCCCATGTCTAGAGGCTGCCCACTGACCCAAGCATCTCTGCAGATGCTCTTACTGTTACAGTCCTCTGCTCTTACCAGTGCTAAACACAACAGCACTCCAGCCCCTGCTCAACTAAAGCATCAGATAAAGCTACTGCACACCCACCACTGCTACTACCACCAGTAAAGCTTCAACTGTAGGAAGTGTTCTGGGGTGAAAGGGACAGGACCTCAGCCTAAAAACTTCATGAAACACCCCAAACAAGGGGCTGTCTTTGTGCTCAATGGACTATTTCCAATAGCTTCCTTCACTTCTTGCATCTTGTAATTCAAGTTCCACCACTGTTCCCAGTGCTGTCCCTGCAGAGGGAACAAGCAAGGGTTCTCCCCCTTCTTCTGCTGTATCTCCTGCCAAGCTCTGCACAGCATCTGGTGCAAAACTATGAACTACACAAAAATGCACCTCTGGCAGTGAGGAAAGAAGAGCTTTTTGCAAAGAACTGAACTTGACCCCATCCAGCTCCTGGCTACCTAGACAGTCCGTACTTGTTAAAAGCGGAATGGGCTGTAAACCAGGGGAGGTGCAAGGCTTACCAAGCAGGGTAGCCAAGTCCCTTCTTGGTTGTCTTACTGCCCTGTCTCCTCAGGGACTTGGTTTCAATATGCTGGCCTTATTTTGTGCTTTGTTCCAGTGGGTTCAGAGCCTGTGATCCTGTCAGCCAGTTCCCCATAGAAAATTGGCTTTTTTCCCTGAGCCTGCCAGGCCCACACACTTCCCTGAGCCTTCCTCCCGCTGCTCCTCACCTCCTGCAGAGGGGCTGGGGGGTCCCACCAATGTTGTTCCCCCCGTTTCACCTGGCAATGCCACCAGCACTAGGTTACACACTGATTCATGCCGGTAAAGAAGGAAACTACTTTAGAACCAAAAGGGACTAACAGAAAAAAAAAATTAAAAAAAAAAATTATAATTATAATGCAAAATTACCGACACAAACTCCCCCCTCCCACCTTTCCCGTAACAAAGAAGCCCAGGAATTAGACTTTCTTGGGACGACGTCCAACTTGGTAATAATAATAAATGCTGACGAGGATGAAGAGGGCTCGGCTGATCATGAGGAGCACGGCACCTGTGGCTATCCGGCTGCTCTCAACCAGGGAGACAGTGGTAACTGGAGGAGAAGGAAGGAGACAAGGCAGAGGTTGGTGACACAAAACCAAAAGGAGACAAATAGCACAACGCTGTTTTCTGCTGCCCTCTAACGCAGAGCTTTGGCAGGAACTGCTGAGCCTTGTGAACACAGGAGCTTTCAGCACAGGCTCGTTCATATGCACAGTGGACCCACAGCAAAGGCTCTTCACTAGCTTATTTTCACTGCCTTGGAGCCTGCCATGGACCCCAGAGCTCTCACTTAACAAAAATCTGCTTTCAAGGCAGCCCCACATTCAGGCAGCCTGAAACTGTCACTCGAGCAGATGTGAGTTTCCATTACGCTCAGGTGTTAATCTGGGAGTCACAACCTCCTGAGCTTGCTTTGTGGCTTGAACATTTCAGTGTTGATAAACATTTCTCAGCTTTAGGAGCATCTACAAATTATGCACAGTCACCTCTATTGAACAATTCTCTTTTCTGGCCACCAACACTCTGCTCATGTCTAAACCAGCTACACACTGAGCTATCAAAGACACACCTACAAGAACCCCCTTCATTGTTAAATATAGATAAGTTCCCTAGAAACAAACTGTTATGCTCTGTTTTGGTAACTCTGAACATCCCCCTTTTTAGTGTAGCTTGCTGAAGTCTTCTCTTGTTAGACCCTGCATCTAGGCGGCCTGCTCCAGCAATGACCTGTGCTGGCTATGAAGCCCAGGACATTTTCAGGGAGAAAAATTAATGACTTGTCAGACGGTGATGTTGAAGAAGCAGCTCAGGGCAGAGGCTGTTCCATGAGGGAGAAAAAAAGGCAAGCAGCCGGCAGGAAAGATGCTTCACCACTGCCCTGCCCACCATCATCCCCGTTTCCCACCACACACAGTTTTTCTCACCCTCTTCCTGGTCCCGGCCGGCCCGCGGGCACTCACCCAGGAACTGCACGGCGAAGTAGCAGGCCTCGGCCAGCAGGCTCCAGCGGATGATGGCCTTCTCGGCGGTGTACAGGGCGTTCCACATGATGAGCGCGATGCCTGCGGGGACAGCGGGGCGCGCTGCCCGAGGGCCGGACGGCGGCCAGGGCCGCGCTTCCCGCCCGCCCCGCGCGGTGCCGCTGCAGGACGCGGGTCGGGCCCCCTTCGCTTCCCTTCGCTTCCCACACCATTTCCCCCCCTCCCAGCACCTCCCTGTCCTTCGCCCGCCTCCCCCTGGGCCCCTCCCGGGATGCCGCCGCCTGCCCCATCTCCCCTGCCGCTCCCTCGGAGCCCCAGCCGCGGCCCAGCGCCTCTCCCCGGGCCCGCCTGTAGGCTCCCTTTGCTGGGGTACATGGGGGGATCCCCCGGGGATCCAGAGCATGCACAACCCTTCTTACCCTACCTGCAGCACGCCTGACTCCCTGCTAGGAAAAAGCAGCAGTAGCCAAGATTTTCAAAATACCCCTCAGCAATTTCTTTGCTACCAGCATGTGCTCTGCTCTCCAGCCGCAGGCGTCCGGCTGGGCACGGACTCTGTCCCCCGCTGCCGTTTTGGCCACCTGTCCCCTTACTCCGTGGGGCAGCAGCGTGCCCCAGGACAGCGGTACGGCACTCACTGAGGAGGGCTCCTCCATAGAGCCGGATGGGAGTCTTGCTGCTCACCGATTCCTCCTCGAAGATGGCATCAAAGAGCTGGTCAGGGAAAGTGAGGGCCTGGCAGAGGCGAGAGAGAAACTCAGCAACCTGAACTAGCCAGGGCCACCTGTCCTCTTGGGCAACAGTGCTCCAGCATCATGCCTCTGTGGGAATTGGAGCCACTGGCCAGGCAACTGGAAATTAAGGAGGCACAGAAATATCACCATGTCAGCTATCAGCTGCATGGCTGGTTTCTGTGGCCAAGGCTGCTGTTCCTTGGTTTATGGGCCGTGCTGATGAAAACAGACTCAGGTGATGGGAACAAACTGTCAGGGACACTGTGGGCAAAGCCTGTTACTGAGACACACTGAGGGCAAAGGCCTCACAGGAGAAAGTGGCAGTGAGGGAGGAAGCTAAATGTCAGGGACTGAAGGGCCATGCTGAGGCACCCCTTTGTCAGTCAGGAGCTGGTTCTTGCCAGGACCACATCCCTCACTCACCATGATGGCGACCCCGGAAAACATGATGGCGGAAACCAGCTGCCAGACCCTGCATGAGATGGAAGACAGAGGACCCAGCGTGAGCTTGGAGGTGACCCCATCACTCATGCTTCACAAAGCATTTCTGGCTGCCTTCTCCTTCATCAGCCTTCATCCTTCCCCCATGCACAAGCGAGACAGCCAGAAACCTCCTGTGGAAAGACTCAGCATTCCACATTCCACTAGCTCCAGCCTCAACATGCAGACCAGCCTTGCTGGGGAGACAGAGACAGACTCCCCCTCACCCAGGCAAAGGAGGGAAGTGACCCTGCCAAGAGGATGGTGCAGAGCAGGGTCTCACAGGACACACCACCCTGTCACACAGTAGAACAGGAGCTCCTGCAGCCCCACGTGGCCTTTGTAGTTCTCTGCACATGCAATGAGACAAGAACTTGAGGGCCTCAAGCTCATTTATGGGGTAAGAATGCAGAGCTGGTCTGGTTCCACAGCCTGCAAGAAGCCCCTGCAAGGAGCAGTGATGCTGGCACAGCAGCAGAGTTGGTGTCAGAAACCAGAGCTGGCAGGGATGCCGTGGATAAGGGGCCTCAGATGACCTAGCTCCAAGGTGATCCAGTACCTTACCTGAGTCCCAGTGGTTCCCGAACTGCAAACTTGATTTCATTTCCCAGTACTTGGCTAATCTGAAATTCAAATGAAAGGCACAAGCTAAGCAAATCCTTCCCCAGTCTTCAGGCAGTACTCACCAGCCCAAAACCACATATCTACTCCCCCATGTGGCAGTTTATCTCTGAGAGGGCTGGAAGGAGGAGGAGGACAAAGGATTCAGCTGTGACTCTTTGGTCCCAACACTTGCTTTGATTTTCATCAAGAGCTGCAGCCTCTGCTGCTCCCTTTCTGGGATCAGCCACCTGCAGCATGCAGCTGAGGAAGGGTCAACACTACCTCCTGTTTTCTCTTACCTGTGGAAGAAAGGAACTGACTTCTCACACCTGTGTGTCACATCCTGATGGAGCACAGGCCCCTGCAGAGCCCACAGGATGTCACAGTATCTATCCCACTGTCAAGTGCACACTGCCCAGAGCTGCTCATGTTCCTGTGAACATGCTCCTGTTCACAATGCCTGGCTTTGACGATCCCAAGCCACACACATGGGCAAACCCTGGTTTGCCCAGCAGAAGGCCCCTTTTCCGCCATTACTGCACACGGGCTCCCCTCTCTGCTGCCCTTACCTTTGAGCGATGGACCTCGCCGTCATCATCCTCGCCGCCGACGCCCAGGATCTTGCGTGTCTTCAGCCTGCTCACCAGGTCGGTCTGGCTGTGCTTCTTCATCAGTGGTGGGGGCTGCTTCGCCGCCATGGTGGTGGCCCTGCCCCACCGAGCCCTTGGCTGCGAGGTGGCACAAGGAGGGTGCAGGAAGCGGCTCCGCTGTCACATGAAATCTCACCACGTTTGGGAAAAATAAAGCAACCGCCGCCAAAAAAATCTTTCAGTTAGGCCGGCAGACGGCTCCTCATCCTCGCGGGGCAGGGAGCCCTGGCAACGAGGCCGGCCCCAGTTAAAGGTGGCTCATGTCAGAATGATCCTGCTGTCTCCGGGATCTGCCTTGGTGGGGGGAAAGAAAAAAGGCTTTAGCATGGACATTTAGTTATAAATGCTTTTGACCTACAAACCATAATCTTGTCTATCCCAGCATGAGACAATGCCCAATAGCACCTCTTTGCTGTTTTTCAGATTAGGGGAATTAAGTGCGTCTCAGACTAGGGGAATTAAAATCTTTAAGTAATGCTTGGCCTTTTTTATTTTCCCATGCAATACATCACATTCTTCAGCTGCCATTTCAGGTCAAACCCCAAACAAGTATCAATTATTTATTTGGGTGCCCCTCTCAGATGCTGCAGGCTGAACATAGCCCCTGAACAGCAAGAAGCCAGAGGCATGATTTTCCCTGAAGACACTCACTTTGCTTTCTGGGAAATGATGGCAATTAGAAACTACAAATACTATCTGGGATAATTAAATACAGACAACAAGAATTGAAAATGATAACTTCTGCCCTGGCGTGCGTATAAAGGTACAGATGTTGAGTCCCATTAAATCACTCTGTCTCATCACGCAATCATAAGACCCTGGAAAGGCGCAGTTTGGAAAGCCTTTTCTTCCAATTTGTCTTCATTTCATCTTGACTCAGCTGAACACTTTTCCACTGGCCACGTCACCCTTCCAGAGACCCACAGAAATTCCCTGCAGGCACCAAGCACAGCTAATCCAGCCCAAGGAAGTGTCAGCCTCAAGCACCAGCAGCCCTGTGCCCCAGCCAAGCCTTCCCAGAGCTGCCCCAGGAGGAGACAATTTATGCTGATGTCTAAATATTTCACAAGTCTTTGGAGAGTAATAAAATGAAGTACAATTATTTTGGCACTGTGCATGCAAATGTTGTCCCAGTGCCTTGCGAGGGATTTCCCTCTCAAAGGAAAACCTTTCCCTGTGGTGGTTCAGATGAGAACAGCCAGTCCTGTCTGCAAGTGCCCGATGTAACTCTTTCTTTGAGGCAAAGTTAAGAGGTCTTGCTGGGATGGTGCAAAAGGTGAACCCCATGATCAAGGGTTTAATAAGGTCCTTTCAGCAGATCAGGCAAAACACTTTTCAGTGAGCCAGTTGAGCTACTCAGTGCTTTGGAGGTACTTCTTTTGGAAGCAGGGTTTGTTTGGTCGTGGGTTTTTTGCTCTTATTCCACTGAATAACTAAGGCCACATTCCTGGAAAGGCAGCACAAAGCCAGATGCAGCAGTCAGGGTCTAGAAATATTTCAGAATTGGGACAGTGGAAAAGAACCGCACAGGACGAAGGTAGAAGCTGAATATTCAGGCCTACCTTTGAGCACAGGGCAGAAAGCTCAAATGGTAGCTGACAGTAGAAAAGTTTGAAAGACTTACCATGTCTAGGGTTTGCCAACCTAAACTGTCACAACAAATTGTGTGTATTCAAGTCTGGATAATCTACACACAAAATCCACCCCAAAGCCAGAGTGATATGTCTCAAAGAAAAGCTCAGCCTCTTTAACTAGTGACAGTTTTTGCATTTTTTTTTTCTGCTCCTGGCTGACCCAGATGCACAAGGTTGGCTGCTGAGTGGTTTCCCACCAGAACTGCTGAAACCAGAGATGACATGTTGCTGTGGTATTTCTAGCCCAGCATTTTCTGATCAAAGCCATACATTCCAATCGTGAAGCAACAGTCCTGTGGTGAATGCTCCTCTCTCTCACTCTGAAGCCATCCCACATCTCTAAAGTTAGGGGAAAAGTATGGCAGAGGGCCTGACCAGGAGTCCTACTGGCTCTCCTCAGGGATAAGAGACCTGAGGCTTGCTGGTCTTGACAGGACTTGGGGTGCTGAGTGTGCTGGCCATGCCATCCTGGCGCTTCTGGATCTTTCCTGGTTTCTTGATAGGGAAAGCCTGATGCCCACACCTTCTGCTCTGGACTCATGGTCAGAAATGACAGAGGAAGGGAAGATGGGACAGGGGAAAAAAAAAAGAAAGGAAGGAAAAAAAAAAGTAGGAAGGAAGAAAAAAAAAAGAAGGAAGGAAGAAAAAAAGAAAGAAGGAAGGAAGAAAAAAAAAAAAGAAGGAAGGAAGAAAAAAAAGAAAGAAGGAAGGAAGAAAAAAAAGAAGGAAGAAAAAAAGAAGAGAAAAAAGAAGTAGGAAATAAAGAAAGAAGGAAGAAAAAAAAAAAAGAAGGAAGAAAAAAAATAGAGAATTTCTCATGAGAGCAACAAGCAAAGAAAGGTGGGACTCCATGACTCACCAATGAAGACTGCACTGAATAGCTTTCTGATTACAGAGGCAGTTTAACAACTGGCTCAAGGCCAAAAGATCAAAATTTGCCTTTATCATTTGTCTCGCCTGTTGCTTTCAGGGCAGGAGTTGGTGGAAATTTATCCACATCATCATTAACACAGCTCTCCCATTAAGAGTTTCCACTAATTTGTGGTAAGCCACTGGCCAAGAGCTGGGACAACACGGGCCAGACATAAATGCCAATAAAACAATCTGGTGCATAAACCCACACTCCTACAGCACAGCTATGGCATGGCCCCACAGCCAGTCCCACATCTCATTATCCCCATCGTCCAGAGACAGAGCCAGTCGAACGAATGCTGAATATTAATGGCTAACGAGCTAATGAATGCAATTAGTGCTAATTCAGTGACATTCAGATAGAAGATGCTGAGGATTTGAAAGCATTATACTTACATTAATGTATCCTGACACACTGACAATTTAGAGGATGGTTTCTATTAGCCTGTGAGTTTGCAAAGGGAAACCTCCGCCTCCTCTTTCTCCTGCGATTCCCTCCTCCTTAATCCTTTTTCCAAGCATCCCAGGGACTGTGCAGATCAACCACCATAAACAGGCAATTCCTGCTCCCTGCCACAGCTCTCTGTGATGGGCAGTGCCTATGTGCAGCTGAAAGAGGGTTTTTTCCACATAGATCCCTTTTCTTCGCAGGCTCTTTTCAGTGTCTGCTCGCTTGCTCAGCTGTTCAGCATACTGCATTCAGTTTTGATAGCTACTGCTTAGTGGTGCAAAGAAACCTCACTGGTGCCACGCCAATGATAGCTCAATCTCTCCCACCTCCACAGCTCTTCTCCTAACGTCTCTGCTTCCCTCCCAGCGTCTGGAAAGGAGAGCTCCGCAGCGTGGGAGAGAGGAGACTCAACTGTACACGCCACAGTGCTGCAGCAGCCAGAGCTGTGCACCCAGCGCGGAGGTGCAGAACCAGACCCCGCTCCAGCAGCGCCTGGAGCTGACTGCCTACAGCTCCTGCAAGCCAGAGCCTAACTGATCGTGGGTGGCAAGCTGCCTGCCTGGGAGGACACGGCTCCCCAGGGCCCTGGGGACAGGGATGCTGCCTACTGCTAAGCTGGATGGCACTGTCATCCACAGTGCAGCCTTTTACTTAACAAAGCAGTGGTGCTTGAATTAAAGAGGCGGCACTACAGAACCTCTTGCTCCAAGTGTTTCATGGCACTTACAGACTGCAAGCAGGGGAAGAGAGTACAAAATGAGTCAAGCTGGGACAATGAAATGTTTATACATTGAAGCTGGACACAAGTTTGTTCAGCTCTATCACATTCAGGCCAGTGAGAGGATTCTTATTCTCCTGTTTTAGATTTCCTAAGTCAGGACGCCCAAGACAATGCAACATCTTGAGCCCGCTTTGATTTGTTATGCCAATTAGCCAAAAAGGTTCAGTGGGTGTATGTCCTTTGTAACAGCCTAACAGGGCACTTGCCATGCCTAAGCATCTTCTCCAGAGCACAGGCTGAGAACCGACACCAGGTATGAGGCAGATGAAGCAGAGGCAGTGTCCCTTTCCAATACAGGAGCTCTCTGGGAGCAATCTGGCAGAGCCCAGGGGAGTTCTCCAGTACTGCAGCAGCACAAGGAAGTGTGCACATGAGAGGGTCATCCCCCGTGGCAGCTGTGCTTACCTGGCCCTCATAGATGGGCTGATGCCCACAGCATTTCTCTTGCAAGGGCCTGGCAGCTGTAATGGATCTGTCCAGCTCTTCTGATGTTCCTCCAGGCTGTGGCAGTTCTGTTTCTTTGCCGCTGAGGACAGTACCAGATCCATAGCAGCTGCTCTGGACCCTGTACCTTGTCAGCCACAGAGTGCTGGAGAAAGCCTGGGCTCAAACACATGTGCACAGTAAAGGGGAGAGGCAGTGGAAACACAGGTGGATTAAGGACAGGATCCACAGACCTACCAAGGACCTTGGTCCTTGCAAATTACATTACACTGTTACCTAATCGCATGGGGCCTAGTGGGACTCCTTTTTCCCCACCACACATGAAGGTTCAGTCTGCTCACTTTTATATGCTTAAAATCTGCTCATAAATAACCTCAGACAGTTCAGGACTCTGAAATCCTGAGGGATGAGGTAAATTCCATGTGTCTAACCCAAAACCACACCTGAGAGTCACAAAATATCTTTGTGCATCCTATCTAGATGGCCTATCAAGAGTTTCTCCTGGAAGCCCATGGTGCAGCAGACCCTGGGCCAGAACTCCCCATGTCCCATGTAACTACCAAAATATAGCTATTTTCTTCCTGTATTTCTGCAGCTGCACATCCCAAACCCACGGTGACCAAACCAGCTCCCTGCCTAGATTTCTATCAAGCGTGGAAACTTAGAATATTAGGACCTCTCTACCACCAGCCAGCAGGGAATGAAACTTGATCAAGCCAAAAATAACCTGATGCTCAGGGAGTAAAAACAATTAGCACTCAGCCACCACAGCAGCAGAATGCGGTGGCTGCTCCCACTCCGTCTGGCACAGTGTGTACCCCTAAGCAACAGGGAGACTTCAGATTTCCCACTTGTAACGAGGCAGGTACACAGGACTCCGTTCCCACATAAACACCAGCCCCTTCAGCACAGAAGGCTCTTTGCAGTACCAGCAGGAAGCACGCCTTCACAGAGGCTCATCCTCAGCCCTGCCACAGCCCCTGAAGCAACTCTAAAAGGCACAGGGTCATCCCTAGGGAATTCTTACAAATCTAGGCAGTAGATTTCCTGCCCCTACATGCAAAGCAAGATCCTTAGGTCAAAGGATATCTCCACTGGCTGCCTCCAGATCATCTCCCAAATCATCTGCAATGCACCAAGAGCCTCAGGCACATCTGAAGCTCACCCTTCAGGCCGAGCACATCTTATGGCCAGGCACCATTGAATGCCCTCCAACATTGCTTGTGAGAGGTGCAGAGCTGCCCATTGACTACAAAGCCTCCACTCACAAGGCAGTGGCACCCAGTGCCTACAGGAGCTCTCAGCCGTAATGGATGTGGCCAGCATCACCCCTCAACAGGGGACAGTGAGTCCTCTGCAGCCTGCTGGGGAGGAAAGAGTTAACTTGTGTTGCTTACTCAGTCACCACTCCACGAAACACGGGACATCCAAAGTCTGCTCGGCCTTTTTCATGCATCCTCTCCTCCACCTGCTTCAGGGCTGCTTTAGCTCAAGCAGGCTCAGCCCCTGTACCCTCCTCCCCACTGCTCCTCTGCAGCCCCCGGGTGCAGCAGCTCCTGCCCCCAAGCTCCCCGCGGCTGTACAAACATCCTGCCCCAAGAAGAACCACTACTGGCTATATCCCATTGCAGCTGGGAGGCACGGCCCATCTCCACAATTTTACTGCCCGGAGGTTTCAAATTTCCTTTTGCAGAGACCACAGGAAAGTTTCTGTCTGTGTCACAGGATGTGTTATACAGCAAATCAAAACCTATAAAGTGCTCGGTTTCCCCAGAACACGGTAAAAAAGCTCTGTTGCCCTACTAGTTTCTCAAATGGGAGCTATAATTAAACACAGCAACCTCACTGCTGCCGGCCTGCCAACCACCACCTGCAGCAGCAACTCCTGACCCCGCCATGCGAGCCTGGGCAGCACCTCAGGGAGAAATGCTTGTTTGCCTCTGCAGCAGCAGGCAGGGCAGCCTGTGCCATGCTGCATGTGCTCAGGCAGGAGCCCTGCACAGCTGCGGTGACTGGCACGGTACTCAGGGCTCCCCACGGGTGCCCAGCTGGACACCTGGCCCCAGCGTGGCCCCTCTGTACGGGCTCCGGGGACTGCCGCCACAGGGGGACACACGGACCCCACCCTTCATCTACCCCACATGCAAGGATCCCCACAAAGGGTGCAAGGTACAAGCACAACAATGCACAAGAGCTGCTTCAGCAGCTCTCGTCTGTCTTACTTACATAAAGGTCCACTGCCTGCACCATCCTCCTCTCTGCCACCGAGCCCCCCAGCTCAGCCAGCCACAGCAATCCATCACCCCAAGCTGCCCCTGCTCCCCCCAAAAGCTCTGGCTGCCACCTCCCCACCCAGCCCCTCGCTGTCTCAACAGATGGCCACAACCAAGCAGTTAAGTTTCCCAGGAAGCTGGGAGAATGGAGAGAGAGAGAGAGGGAAATAGGACATATTAGGATAGGGTGCTGTTTTTCTTTAAGGGCATTAAAAGAGGAGAATTCCTCTTTGATTCCCAGCTGCCTTAGACAGGTGTTTGTGAGAGACAGACCCAGAAGCTTAACGGGCCATCTGTCCTGCAGATGATTTCTACAGGGAAACATTAGAAGGAAAAATAAACCCCATATGCACACACACAGAAACGCACACACACAGAAACACATACACACAAAAACCCATCCTTTGCTACTGAAAAAGAGCAGCTTAAAAAGCTAGGAAAGCCCTTCAACCAAACAGGGTAATACAGGTCAGTTTTACAGAAAATATGACGCAACTGCATTTCATCTCCTCTGCCTCGCACCTGAGGTGTAACAGAGGACCGAAGGAACTCTATGGAAAAACCCTGGGAGGAGCAGGGAGGAGTCCATACACATGATTTTTATCCATAACACCACTGGACACTGCACCTTCACAGTAACATGGGACTTCTTGGCACCTCTTTTCCTGACAACCTCAAACTTCCCCAAATTTTCTTTCTACTGTGCCCCCAAGCATCTGACGAGAGACCTCCATAAATGCCCCAGGAAGCCAATGCTCTTTATTCTCAACAATTCCCTCTGTCCTTTTCCAGAACTCAAAAGAAAATTGTTGAGAAACTACAATTTTGGACATTAAGTCCCGAGTTACATACAGGTACAACATCCATCTGTATACTGTCACTGAAACAGTGATTTCAAAGGCATTTTCGATGGATTCCCTCCCCCAAGACAATAATCTGCACCTCCAGCAACATTAGTTCTCTATCTGCAGTCCTGGAACTTACTCAGCACAATACAACAACTGCAATTTATACACTCTCAACTTGTCTGCAGCCATGAAATGGAAGATGAAATGGGTTTGTTCTACTCCAGAACTGCAAAAGCAGATTCCCAACCAGTTTCATGGGCCAGTTTGCAACCCCAGCCTGAGAACAACTGCAGGACACCCCAGCAGCATCAGATTCTTTTCCTCCATTTGTGTAGAAAACAAAGAGTTTCTCATCTCCATAGTCTGTCATGATATGACCAGATGTGCAGTCTGGGCAAACACAATAGGGAGGAAAAAGGGCAGATGAATAAATTTGCATTAAGCAGGAAGATTGCCTTTTGGTCTAGCCAGGATATTTCCTGAGTTCCAGGCACACAGGCACCCACAGGACTCACACCTCTATTGTACAAGCAATAAAGTTTTCCTCTATGACACAGAAGTTCTGTAAATCAGGCCTGATATGAAATGGCCCAAGCAATTATCAGTCAACAGCTGAGTTGTTAACAACCCTGTTATAGAGCAGTTCCCACATACATGGTTACATCCACATCCTGGAAAAAATAATACAAGTTTATTATTTATAGAAATACATTTAATTTATAAATAAGTTATTTATTAATAAGTTAATCCAATAAAAATGTACATATACATACATATGAATATATATATTTGTACATGAATATATGTATATAAATATATATAGTATATATATACACACGCACTCACACACACAAATAAGAGACATGTGTTGCTTTGTGTGGACTTACTTTGGGTCCCACTGCACGATCTCTTGACTGGTTAGTAGAGAGAATTCATACTATCATGTATGTTGGCATTGACCTGTGTTTTAGTCTCAAGGGAGCAGCTTGTCCCAGACTCCTTCCCAGGAGACGTCATTTAGAGTCTCAACTCCTGCTTCCATGTCAACAATCTACTGCCCCAAAGACTGATACCACCTGCGATCTCTCAGCCCGGGACTACCACCACCTACACACTTGGAACCACCACAGCTTGGGAACACCTTCTCACATCTTCCCTAAGCAAGATGCCAATATTTCCTGTTTGTTCACACACAATTAGAACTCTGGGTTTATCACTCCCTCATGGCTCCTTAGACATGAAATAAGTCCAGACATGCAGACAGGCTCTGGAAGTTGCTTAGCAAAAACATGATGGAGAAGGCCTCCCAACAAAACACATACTTTAACTACTTGGTAGCCTACCCCAACGTGGCAAAAAAATCTCCGACACCTTAGCAGTTTCTATAGCAACAGGTTACTGCTAAAAATGTCAGATGCAAAATTCCCCATGTTGGGCAAACAGGAGCTAGAAGGACAGATTTAGAAGAGGAAAACTTCTAAATAGCTTCTGCCAGAGCTAGCACGGGCTCTGCTAATTCACAAGTTGGTGAAACAACTTAAAAGAAACTTCTAGCAACCCACTAGAGGAGGAACACATGTTGCACAGGGACACGTCTGTGGAGCACTGTTCCACAGCATCCCCCTCTCCTGCAATGAGGCACTTGGAAGTGAAATCAGCTGTTTTTAGGAACAGAAACTACAGCACAGCATGCAGAGTAGGAAGCCTGAAAGCCGAACTAATAGATTATAGGTTTGGCAGTACTGCTGCTCCTTTCATAAAATCAAGACTGGGTCATTAAACCTTTGAGACCTTAGTTTTCCCAGACGTATATGAAAAGTAAATCTACCAGAGAAGTTCATATAGCTCATGTGCAGCAGGTGAGACATCTTACAAGCAATGGCTCAGCCACTGTACCCCACCAGTGCCAGGTCGTGACACCTCGGCCTGCTCTGTGGACTCCTGTACAGCACTTGGTTCATTACACACAACATGTCAGAGGCAGAAATGCCCTTCCCTGGCCTGATTAACAACCAGCTTAGCTTGACATCGACTTTTTCTGTCTGTCTTCATTCACTGCTGGTGGGAGAAAGCACTGTGGAAGCCTTGGGGTGAACCTCATATGGATACTGCCTTCACATACACCAGAAACCCTCGAGAAATTCTCGTGGTCAGATTAAACCCAGATGCAGAAAATCAGAAAAGCCACAGTTCAGCAGAGATCTGTACAGGGGAGGAAGGCGGAAGGAAGCCCACCACACTAACAAGAAGTGACTGCATTTGCCAGTGTGGTTATCAAGTCAGTCTTGAAGAACCTACAGACTTTCCCCACGAACACAGCATTCACCCCTCTGGAACTCACCCACCTGACTTTGCTTTTATGTGCTGCTGAGTCAGGGGAAAACTCTGCATGCACCCATGTATGTGGATGTGCACGTTTGTTTATGCATGGGCTGTCAAGCCCTGAATTATGCACAGATCAACAAGGCTCTTCAAATTCCCCGACTGTGAAGTGCGTGACATTTAATCTGAGCCTTCCTTTTGGATTTCATGTCGTGCATTATCAACAATGGCTATTCAGCACACAAGTGCCCTTTAGAAAGCTTTCATCAGAAAATGGAACTCATATAAAGGAGATTGAAATAGACAATATCTCTGATGTATGACAGGTTCTCCAGCCTCCGCAAAAGACCGGTGTATGTGTACTGTGAGGAGCACACACAGAGTCAGTCTGCTCTCAGCCCAGAGTAAAAGCACCTCATGGAGTTTGGAAGTATCAATGGTAACTTGAATCTGTACATCTCCTCACCTCCCTCAGAAATAGATAGGGTGAGCCAATCCCCAGAGGTGTCCATTTTAGGACAAGATGCATCATCCCCTGCAATGGTTCACCTCTTCCCATATACCATAGGAGGAGCCTGGATGATGAGCAAGACTAGGCTTTTGATTGCTTTTATATGGATGGACAAGATCAAGATCCTTGCAGGATCCTAGGCAAACCCTGTATCACTTTTGCCAATCTCACAGCATGGAGTCACACTTTGGGATTATGAAAAAAACTAGACAACAGCGTGCATGGAGATGGTGTGTCCTATAGTCACAGCTACAAGGGTAAGGGTATGGAGATGCTATGTCCTATAGTCACAGCCACAAAGGACACACATCGGCCTAAGGAGCAAAAGCAAGATTTCTCTTTTCATAGCGGAGAGGAGCAAAGGAATGGACACCGGTATGTGGCACAAACAGCCTTGGTGATAAGGGATATCTGAGAACTGAGAGCTCTCTCTCCATCTTGCCTGGCATGTGCAAGAGAAGTCTTAGGAAAAAAATATTCTAAAGGCAGTACTGGCTTGTTCTTCTCCCTACTTTTGTTTGATTCCTCTACCCAGGGACAAGGAGGCAACAGAGAGATTCAGGCAGCCAAATGATAGCAGCATCACTGCTACATTGTCAGTGCTACTGACAAATCAAGGTCTCAAGTAACCATGGAAAACACAGCATTGACAGATGTCCCATATCTGCTATCAAGGGTTGTTTAAGGACCTTCCCTTCTTTTTCAGTTTTAAGTCTCAGACACTTGTGTGCAACAAGTTCCAGTAAAATCAGGATCATCCATCAGGACTCTGTGTGTGTATGTACGCGCTACTGTGCCTGTGTATATTTACATCTGTCCACAAACATACAGCACAGCCTCCCGCTTAGAAGAGCTCGTGACACAGAAGTGTCAGGTTTTAGTCAACCCCTTCCCCATTACCTCTCACTGTAATGTCATTTCCATGCAGCCAGGGCTCTGGGGGTTTCAGGTTGGCCTCTTCTCCCCCGTGTTCTTTGACTAATGACAGGCACTCGGTTTGCATGGTGATGTGATGCAGGGAATAAATTGGCTGGAGGGAATAAGCTCAACTCCTTTATTATTCCTCCATTAATCAACCCTCAGTGTATCCTGCTTGTCCAGAGATTTAAACAGTGGATGTTGTCACAGTTCATGGAAGGGGATTGGAAGAATTCCTGATGGGTTTTTGCCGGCAGACAAGGCAAGAACACATTCATACACCCCAAGGAGAAAACAGATGCACTGGGTCAAGCAATAGGGCTGTAGGGCAGAAGGATGCACCATAGGTACCTGCTGGTGCTGCTCAGAAGCACACCATATCTCTGGTCAGCACTTACAGAGACTCCATCAGCAATGCTGATATTAAAATCAGCTAAATTTTACTCTCACTTTACCATGAAAACAACCTGGGAAAACACAGACAGATGGTCTAAATTCTTTGATGCTGTGAAACCTTTGACTCCTGGTAGATTTCTGCTTTCTGTGGAGTAATGTTTGGATGCTCTTTATTGCTATTAAGCAGCTTCTACAGAAAATTTTCATGCTAGGCCACAAAGAAAATGTTAGGGAAAAGCCAATACCACCTGGCTCCCCCGGATTCAGTATAGTGGTTTTTGAATTTCCCTCTCCCCTCTGTAAGGAGGCAGCTTGGAATATGCCAAACATCAACCATGAATGTCATGCCAGGCAGCTAAAATGAAATGTTCAACAGAGAGACTAAGAGGGACTTAAAACCATGGACCTTTAAGAAGTCTTGTTTCTTCAGAAAACAGCTTGCTTCCTGGAGCTCTGGCTAAGAGAGCCCTCCATTTCCACAACACAGTCCTTCCTGAGGCCTCCATAGAACACGGCAGAGTGTCTTCACCCAGGCTGTGCTCCAGCGCTGCCCACACATCTCTCAGCTTTGCAGCAACACAGTACGGGGCATTAGCAAGGCTGCTGCCTGGCTGGGTGCATGCCACGCACGGCAAGGCAGGGCCAGACAGCCAGGAAAGCTGAACTAAAGGCACCTTCTTGGCTGTCAGGAAGGATAGGAGGCACAGCTGTCCTTGGGAAACTGCCTGCTCTTTGTCGCATCTATCTCCATCTACAGCAGTCCTAGCTGGAAGCCCAGAAAGAAACTGCAGCACCCAAAAAGGGCTGGGATTATTTTAAGGCTCAGCAGTGGAATTCCTGGAACAACATCTATTGGCTGAAAGGGCTTCTCAAGTCTTTATATGACCATAAACATCCAACACCAGAGGTTTGTGTTTCACTCATAAGGTGGCATCACTACAAGCAGTGCTTCTGCTGCCATCATGGGTTACTGAATGAATGGGTACTCAGACAAAAACACCGTCTGAGTCACCCATGGAGTTTCCTGAATACTTGTGGGTTTTCTCTGTACGTCTCTTTTTTGGCTGCTGACACAGACTCAAACTGTTTACTTTCTTAACCCAGGCAGGATACAGTAAAAATGAGAGGTTGCAAGCCTTGGTGTGCTGCTCTGCCTGCACCTGCCCCGTTGGGCCACGCAGTCAAAGCGCTGCTGCCTAATTTTACTACAAAAAGGAGGGATTCCTTTCTGGTTTGCAGCAGCAGGCAGCTGCAAAGGGGACTGCACACTAATCTCCCTCTAAAATACAGAATCCCTTCAAAGAAATAATTCGGTGGCCAGTGTTATCTGTCACTCCTCTGTGCACGTCTCCCGCGACACCAACTTATCCTGTAATACCACTCCTCGGGAGACCAGACTACCGAACCGTGGATTTATTCCTAACTGCTTTTCTCCCCATGCTCTCCTCTGTGTCGTTGACTTAAATTATGTTAATCCAAATCCCTAACAAAAACATCTAGGAAACTCTGCACCAATGGAGCCAGCTCCCAGTCCCTATGCTTAGGCTTCTGATTTTGGCCGATTAGGTTCAGAAAGTGAGCACACGGTTCCTGACCACCAACATCAGCAGAAGCTGCTCAACCTTTAGCACTAATCCAACTTCCAATGGTTTTGATAATTTCCCTGTTTTGGTGATGGATCTCTCCTCCCCATAATGACAGCAGCAGTCAGTATAAATCTGGAGCAGAGCTTTCTTACAGACACTGGTCCTTGATTTTGCCCTGTAAGATGAGCTGGGTAAGGGTCCAGCCAAGGTATAAATGAGTTTGGTACAGCCTAGGCAAGAGCTTCCCCATCAAGACCAATATGTAAATGTGCTCCATAAGTTCTTACTTTGCATGCAGAGGGATAGAAGGACACTTACGGATTTAGGTAATTGGAACATACACCCCCTGCACAGAATGAGGATGAGAGGCTTACACACATTGTGAAACCCAGAAGGAAAGTTTGCTACTGGAGTTTCACAAGAGCCCTGGGAGACAGAGTTGTGGGGCCAGCACTGTGTGGTGGGCCTTCCAATAAAACCCTGTGCATCTAAAAATGTCATCTGGGGTCAGCCACACTAATCAGCATCACAGATAGACACTGAAACACACAGAGATGCATTAGGCCTTGCAGATGACACAGAGCTTCACAAACAGAAGAAGCCCAAGAGGGCCAGAGAGTCATTTATGATTTGTAAACTATTGAGAGTGGTGCCTTTGGTTATAGGTGGATTTCTTTTTTAACATCTTTTAGCATCTTGAATAAGAACTTTTCAAACTCATGCTAACCTGTGATCTCCAGGACAGCACCAAACCCATATTTTCCAAGGGAAAGCAGAAAGCAATGTGAACAGGGAACACCTGGTCACCTCTTAAGTCTTGTTCTTCCTGCTCTGGAAAAAATCCAACTGCATTTTGTGGCCACCATTGCGTCTTTTCCTCCCAAGACTTATTTTCACATTCCTACATCAAAAATACAAAATCCAGAAGATCTACGTTCTATAAATAATGTCCCAATAGTGCCAAGGTCACCAAGCTGCTCCCTCTGGCACCAGGCCAGAAGTCAAACATAAACAATCTCCACATCTTTCTGGTTCACGTGTGCTTTTATCCTGTGCCAAGGGAAAGCTTGTAGCCAAAAACGTAGAACTAAGAAGACCGACACCCCCACCTCATGCACAGCTCCACCCAGGTCAACACACAGCCTCCTGGGCAGCCCAGTGGGACGGCAGCCAATCCAGCCTGCGTCAGAGGGGGATACTCTTTGTGTTCTGATGGCACTGAGCAGTTTACATTCGAAATTTGGGAGCTTACTGGGTGAGGACCAAGCACACACTTCGCACGGAACGTTTCATGATCCAAAAAGCACAGAGTGATATTTGTAACCGGCATGTGGCACCATCCCTCCCAGCCCCTACTATTCAACATGATGACCTTCAGAGATCTGCAGGACAAGAGAACACCAGATGCAGATGTACTCCTGGCATTTTGCATGCTTCAGAACTTGATGCTCAATGAGAACAATAGGAAAACATTTCCCTTTGGATCACACCCCAGCCTCCAAGCAGCTCCAAATGGACTGAAAACCTCAGGGGAGGGCACATCTGTGGTTTATTCTCCAAGAGATCAATGGCCACCCCAAGCTTTGCCTTTCTGTGCATTTCTGGACGTGCTGCTGTGTTCCTATCTCTACAATAAAACCTCACTACAGGTCTGCAAGCAGAAAGGACCAACTTCTCTTGAGACTGTAGAGCAGACCTCACCTCAGCCTCCTGGTTGGGACAACCACCTACCCAAGGAAGAGCTCTCTTCACCTTGCTCCACACTGCAGTCAAAGAACACACACATACTAAAGCAACCAAGTCCCCCTTTCCCAGCTGCCATCAGCATCCAGCCCCTCACTGCTGAGGGCACCAGGACACCACAGGTTCATGGTGTCCCTCACACTCTGCTGTGCACGTATCAGGTGTGTATTTATGCAACCTAGCTGAGACAGGGCTAGGGCTAGTTGAGGTGCCTTCACAAGTGAGTCTTAAGACAGTGCTTATTTTGGGGTTTTTGCCAAAACCTTTCTAAGAAAACTTCCTCCCTAGGCAGACTCCCCTGCTTGAAATGTAACCACTATTTATTTGTTTAAAAATCACTTTCCTCACCCACAGGCCCTGAATGCCATTGTTCAGCGGACTGCTGTACTGCAGATAGTTACTGAACAAGTTATTTATGCCAAGTCCAGAATAGCCAGTGCTCTTGCATACTCTGTAGTTTCTCATGGCTCAGCTGTGCTAGTGGTACCCTAATGTCAACAAGGCTTTGATTGCTGCTGGCATTTGTAACTCCCAGCCTTTGCAGACAGAGGAGATTAAATGGTACCCGTTTAATGATTTGCAGCCCTGATTCTCAGGCAGCTGCAAGAGGGTCAGGCTACTTGCTCAGGTAGGTAAAAGGCTCCCTGAACTCCAAGTCCAAGCAGCGCTGAGGCAGGGCAAGGAGCAGGTTCTGAATAAGGTGCTGCTTCTTGTTCAGCCTGGTTTGCTCAGTCAGAGCTGAACTCAACAGAGAAGCCTAATAGCTGCTGCCACCCTAGACAGAGCAATGCACCTGCTCAGATGGGACAGCCAGACCCTGCTAGAGGCACAGCAAACCGCTCAGCACGCAGGAACGTGCAAACTCTTGTGGGGATGCAGAGCCCGCTGAGAGCTGGCGCTCCTCACCCTTCCCCTCTGTGATGGCAGGGAGTCTGTCCCGGCTCCCTCCCGCATCGCGGCTCCCGCACCCTGCCC
Source organism: Hirundo rustica (assembly GCF_015227805.2). Taxonomy (NCBI): domain Eukaryota; kingdom Metazoa; phylum Chordata; class Aves; order Passeriformes; family Hirundinidae; genus Hirundo; species Hirundo rustica. The sequence goes on along the minus strand of NC_053455.1, from coordinate 40,929,485 downwards.
CTCTCCTTCCATTCCCCCAAGCAGCACTCTGTCCACCGTGGCCAAGCCCTCCTTGCAGCCAGGATTCCCCAGGATTGCATCCCACGGGGAGTACCGCTGTGCTAGCTTCCCTCATCCCTAACCGACGCAAAGGTCAGCCACCGAGGCTGACGCCCAGCCTGTGCAGTGGTCCGGACTCAGCCTCCCCTTTCAGGCACCTGAAGTACTCATCTGGGGACCGTGGTCCTCCTGCGACGCTTCCCGAGCACGCGGAAAAGGACGGAGCACTTCCAGGAAAGAAGTGACATCGGACCCCTGCCTTTGGGTCGAGTAACAGCCAGAAGAAAGCCGAGGAGCCGCCTGCGCATCACCTCGCAAGGCGGCACGGCTGCTGTCCTTCCAACGCTCTGAGTAACCTGCCACCCTCCCAGCCAGGATCCAACGCTCCACCACCTCCTCCACCCATCCCAGCCGCACCGGGCACGGCCAGGACGGAGACGGTCCCATAGCAGCCATGCGCATCCAGAACAAGGGCTGATCCCTCTGCTTAAGCCCCTGTCCGTCCGGCCGTCCCTCCGTCTGTCGGTCCATCCATCCCTCCCCCGTCCGCGCTGACTGCGAGGGTGCAGCGGGGCCCGGCTGCCAGCACGGGGCTCCCGCGGGGCGCACGGTCCGCGCCCCCGATCCCCGGGACGCCGAGGGGCGGCGGGGAAAGTCCGCGGCGCGGGGGGACGCGCGCAGCACTCACCGCCCTAGCGCAGGTCCCGGCTGCGGGGGCCAGTCCCGGGGGCTCGGCTCGGCTGCCCCATGGGCAGAGCGCTCCGGGGGCGGCCGCGGCGCCGCGCAGCCCGCAGGCGGCCAGACTGAGCCCGGCCCCCGCGCGGCGCCGCCTTTACCGCGCCCGCCCGCCCCGCCCGCGCCGGCCCACGGCGGGCGGGACCCGCCACCGCCACTGTCACCGCCACCGCCCGACGGAGCGGCCCCGCCGCCCGGCCCGGCCCGGCCCGGCCCGGCACCGCGCACCCCCGCCCGCCGCGCAGCAGCGCTGGAGCGCTGGGTTACCTGCGGGCTGCGCCGGGGTCCCGTGTGCCTTCTGCGCGGGTTACACCTGTGAGCGCGTCTTGGCGCCTGGGAACAAAGAGCGGCGTCCCGGGGCCGGGTTCCTGCGAGGGAAGGAGGGGCGGGGGCAGCCATGGAAATAAGCCCATGGGAGGAACAAAAGGCTCCCGTCCCACCCGGCCCGCCGGGGAGCTGCCGGAGAGCGTCTCATGGCTTCATGTCCGACGGGTTAGAGCTACCGAGGGTCGGCAGCGAGACCGCCCCAGTCCTTTTTTGCGGTACAAATGAGGCCTCGATCGTGCTGGTCACGGCCGCGTGGTTTCGAGGACTGCTTTACGATTCCCTGAGAAAGGCAAAGGGGAATAAAAGTGGGCGAAGGAGAACACGCATAGTTTTTCCAGGTGAAGCGATGCAAGGGAAGAGCCTGGTTGCACAGAGAGCTGCGGGGCCACCTCCCACCGCCAGCCTGGCCAGAGCCTGCCCTGGAGCGAGGCTCACATCGCAGGGTCCCTCTGGAAGGATGCTCGGAGACCAAGCCGAGCGTGCCGGCATTTGAATGTTGCGGTTGTCTCAGGGCAGATAAGATTGTAACGAAAGAGGATGACAGCATGGGAAAGGGCAAGCGTCAAGGGCTGTTAGACACAGAAGGGTGGCAGAGGAGCTGGCGGCAGTTCTGTCCCCATCTTGATGCGGCTCCTTTTTCCGAGGTAGGTTTCTAGAGTGCTGATTTGATCCAGCTCCTTCCACGGGTCCGGTTTGAAGGTGTAGAAGAGGACGATGGTGTAGAAGAGGACGAAGCCTGCGTGCGGGAAAGGGAGAAGGAAGTACAGAGAGTGGGGTCGAGTGGGAAGCTTTGAACTCACTTTAACCCCATGGATAAACCCTAACGGAGAACCACATCCTCAAACATACAGTGTGATGAGGTCATTGCAAACACAAGGGTGTCCTTTGAGGAACTGAAGGCTTATCCACTGGGAACTGGGCTGAAATGTATCATTTCACAGAGGCCGAGTAATGAATCTTTGGGAAATAGAACATTTCTTCAGAGGGAATATCTGACATTTCAGTAGCTGGTTTTGCTGCATAGCAGTGGGGGAAACGCTGGGGGTTTATTTATTTATTTATTTAATCCAAGTTCTAGAACAAATTCAATCCTGCCTTGGAACTAGTCAAACATTTTACTGTAATAAAGTTCAAAATTTTCAGTGTGATTGTGCCAGAACATGTACAAGAAATGAAATATTATACATACTCCATCTGGGCTTTGTGGCATTGAAATATGATAATGAAATACAAAAACACGCAGAGCAAAATGAGAAGGCGCAGCCGAAACAATCACGTTTTACATTATTGAGATGAAATAACTATGATATTGCCAAACAAGGAAAGTCAAAATATGTCATGCTAGCTTTTTTTAAAGAGAAATTTGCATTCAAGGAGATCTCTCAGGATTGTTTCAAAGAAGTAATGAGCAGTTTTCTGAGGATAGCTCAGGCTGCTGCATCAGGGTGAGAGTCTCAAAAGTAGTAAACGTTTCTTTTCAATGTTCGTCATTCAAACAGTTGTGTCATCTGATGTCACAAGGGACTCTGGGGTTATTTCTGGCACGTATAAATGTGCTTTTGAAAATATTAACCTCAGCCAAGATTTGAATTCATAAACAAGAGCCAGAGGCCTTCTGCAGCAACTGCATTGTTTGAGACTGCCCACATCACCCACCCACCCTCCCACCTTTTATTAATGCAGAAGCCTGGGTCAAGCCTTTGTCCTCCCTGCTGAGTTTCAATGGCAAGACAGATGCCACAGGATGTGCTTTCAGCTCTGTCACTCTCCCCTCTCTCTTTGATGCTGTTTGGTCAGAGCTGATCGTCACAGTACTAATACTGGTCTGTGTGACCACGTTTGATAAGTAACCTCAGGCTTTCAGGAACATTTTTTTCCCAGCTCCCCCAGCAACAGGCAGATGGATGGGCGCAGGCAGATCTCTCCTGACTCCTCGCAGGCTGGCGTGGGGTGTGACACAGCTCACAAGGGGGGTCAGCAGCTCTCTGCAGCAGGAGGCACTTGTGAGAAGATGTACAAAAGGCAGCAGCTGGTCTGAGGGAGGCTTTCACCTGCGCCACGCTGCTGTATTACAAGGGCCCAGACAGCCTTTAGTTTCCTCCACAGCAGCTTTAGGAAGTGCGCAATCAAACCCTCGCTGAAGCATCTCTAGCAGGCACCAGTGGCCTGGGGCTGACATTGACGTGCAGCGTTGGTCCCCGGGACCAAGGAAATCAAGTGGCTCAGTCACCAGCTCGCTGTGCCCCAGGAGCTTCGGCTGAGGCACTTAATCAGACAGGAGAGAGGGAAGGATGGAAAACAAACTCCAAGCCGGACCTGGAGGAAGAAGCGTTGCAAACCAGAGTGGAGAGGGGTGCAAGAAGGGGGCTGCACCTGCCCCTGGAACGTGCACGATCCAGCCAGAGCCTGGTGTTTGAATGAAAGAAAAAGGAAAGGAAAAATTTGTGAACTATCCCTGAGGAATGTCCATGCTTGATAAGAGTCCATGGACAGAGTGACTCACAGAGAGTGGGACACAGAGAGATGGGGGCTCAGAGGCCCCAGGCAGCAGTGGGGAAGGGAGAGCTTGGTCCAGAGTCCCTCCCAAGCAGTGCTCATGAATATCTGGTGGAGGAGCATCTGTAAAGGAGAAGGGTCTAGCAGCCTCCTCCGCTCCGCTGCGGGGGAGAAAGCCTTTTGTGTAGATCAAAGGCACGGCAGAGCCCTGTTTTTCATAGTCCTGGGCTGGAGAAACACCAGCCTGCTTTCTGCATCTCCAAATAGGACAGTTTGTTAAACACGATGCCTCTGAAATGTGCTAAGGCAGCTAGATCAGTAGGATTTGTTATATGCAGTGCTGAACACATTAAAATACATTCTGAGAGGATGCAAGGCAGGCTGGAGCAGAGACTCGGTTCTGTTAGACTGTGTGTGGAGAAAGCCCCCGCAATGCTGATGGGAAGGATTTGGTTTTTTTCTCAGGCAATGCTGAGTCTTAATTTTTCTCTCGGGTCAGCTGGAACTTTGGAGAGGGCAGATAAAACCTGTGAGTGGCACTGCCCCCCTGCTCTTCCCTGGGGGACTGGCCCCTTCTGTCATCTTCTCTGGGAGAGCCGAGTCTGGGAATACCCATGAGGGGTATGAGTGGGTGTGTCCTGTTTGTGAGGCAATAGATGGAGAGGCAAGAGAGAAGGCTGCTGTGAGGGGCCACAGCTGGCACTGGGTTCTGCTGCTCCCTCAGAGACACCATCCCAGGCCCCAGCAAGCGATGGTGGTCCCTGTCCAAGGGGCTGGAGGCTGGAGCCATCTTCAAGCAAGCCCTTTGCCTACACAGCACCTGATGAGTGCAGAACTACTTTACTTAGTTATGTTGCAGGGCGTTGGGTGGAAAGGACTTGGGGAGGAGAAGAGTGTGTGTCCCTCTGAGCCTGGGGAAGGGGAGCAGCAGGCTGGCACAGAGCAGGCAGCTGCCTGCAGCTTTCAAACAGCAGAAACAATCAATACCCTGTAGATGGCTCTGGTTTTTTATTGGCGCCTCTCGCAGCTCTGGCCACCTGTCCCCTGGTGTCCACCAGGTGTGACCCCAGCTCCACAGGTCCTGCAAGACAGCATGTCCCATTTGGGCTAGGATCACTTCTCATGAGAGGAACTAATTCTGCCCCGAGGTTGAGCTGGGGCATGAAGATGATGACGGGACACTTTCTTTACCGGGAACAAGACACAAACTGCTTTAAGAGCAAGGCAGGCTTTTTGTCTTGGAAGGGTAGCGCAGAGATCTGGTGCAGGGTCTGTGTCCCCAGGCTGCTCTTTGAGGGTGCTGCATAGTCAGATGGACAGGATTTCAAGGAAAAAAAAAAAAACCAACAAAAAAACAACCAACATTGTGAAAATTGTGTTTTCTGATCTGTGAAAAATGGCAAGGCCTAGAAAGAGGAAAAAGTGGATTCTATATTGGCACAAACCTTTTGCTCTTCTTTCAAGGAAATCTCAAGAACTTGTTTCTGGTCAAGACATTTTGATTCCGGGCCTGCAAAGGGTTGCATTTGAACATCTGTCTTTTAAATGATTTTGTGTATACACAATTAAGCAGAAAAGTTGTCACTGGAATACAGACTTTAAAAACAGTATCTGTAGATTCTATCTGAAGCAGAATAAGACATATTCAATGTCTTTGATGAAATAGCATTTTTAGGAGGAAAAAACCCACCAAACCTCCAAATCAAATGAAAACACAAAAAATTAGAGTGAAAAAGCTACTCCCAGGGTGTCATCTGAAGGAGCCAGAGGGAGTCTTGTGTGTACTGAGTGTCCCTGAAAGGGGCTCCAGAGCTTGCACAAGACCCCTGCAGAAGCTTTGCTATCTCAGCAGGTTGGGCACAGACTCCATCCCCTGTAAAAAAAGGTCACATCAGAACAAAGTAATATTTTTTCCCTCTTTTTCGTGCCCCTCAGTGGCCTCTCACACCCCTTTGGCTTGCCACTCTTATTTTTCAGAATTCTGCAATGCTTTTTTGCTGTTCCCCTATAGCTGCTTTTACCCTCAGCTGCTCAGCTCAGCCACTGGGCTCCTCTGAGCATCCATGAGAGTCCTCTTTTCAGTCCTTTTATGCTGTGCATCTGAGATTGTCTTGTTGTCCCTACAGTATGTTGAGATAGTTGATTACTTCAATTTTCACCCTTTAGGTTGTCATTTTCTCACACTTGAAAATACTTCCTACACTTTCCTTTGAAAGATGCTCCAGAAAATGTGCTGAGTGGTAGATTTATAAGCTTTAAGAACAGGGAGGATGGTTAGACTATGCAGTCCAAGCTCTTCTACCCATCACAGCTACTCGAGTTCCACAGCCATAGCAAACTTTCCAGAAGGGCAGTCAGGACTAGCTTTTACCTTAAAGCTGCTTTGCAGAAGTTACCTTCCTGAATGCTGAAGGACTATGGTCACCACTATGGTCACACAGGTTTGACCTTGTGTCTCAACCCACAGGTCACCTTGCTTTCCCCCACACAGCCTTCCAGAAGGCATGTGGCTGGCAGGGGCAAAAGTCATCCTGCTAAGCTCGTCCTACAGGCAACATCTTGAGGCCAACAGCAAGTCTACAGGTAGGCACAGCCTCCCTCTGGGCACAAAAACCTGCTACAACAGGCAAACGAGTGCCTCTCCCCTTCCAGAAACAGGTTTTGATCAGCCTTGTGGGAAAAATGCCTAATTTTGCATTGGAGTTTGCTTGGCATCCATCTCTGGTGACCAGAGGTTTCTGTATCCTGCACCGATGGCTTAAAGGACATGACACATCTGGAAGCAAAGGGTGACATGCTCTCCTCAACCGTGATGGGCTTGTGGCGGTGAAGCAAATATGTGGAATAGTTGTGTTGGAAAATGTATAATTTGAAGCTGTTGCACCTCAAAGTTTCTCCATGTGTTTTCTTCCTCATGGACACTTTTTTTTTTTTTTCTTTTTTTTTTTTCTTTTTTTTTTTCAGCAAGCATCTTCCCCAACCCCAGGAGTAGCAGTTTTATGGCCCCTGTATCTAAAGATCTAAAGGTCTTATGTTCAGTTTTCACAGGGGGCTGCTTTGGAAGCATATGTATTTTACATCTCCTATTAATGAATGAGACACCACAGGGTCATCTCCTGGATTAACATTCTGCATTTGTCTCAAGCCTCCCACCCTGGGTAATTTATCTCCCAAGCCCTCCTTGGTGCTCAGCAAATGCAAGGCAGCCCGATTTGCTGTAAGAAAAACGCAGAAGCCACGTGTGGATATGAGAGCAGTGTGAATCTTGTATGGAGAGAGTTGGTTTTTGGGAGTTGACTGTCAAAATGTGGCAATGTTAGGAGTCAGCAGATACCATCCCAGCAGGCTTTGTTGCCTGCTGGCAATCCCAGGTGCTGTGCCGGTGCAGTGATTATACCTGGGATTAGATTTCCACGTGACTGTCACTTGTAAATGGTCCATGATTGTAGCTTGTGCTGTGGTTCTGCTCCCTTGTGCTGGTGGGCAGTGTGGTGGGTGGGCACTGGGCTGGGCTGTGGGGGCTGCAGCTCCTGCCCCTGCCATTTCCCTCATGTCCAGAGCCCTACACCCACCGCTGCTACTGGTCTGGCTCCTCACCCACAGCTGGAAACCACAATGGCTTTATCGCCGGGATTGTGGCTGGGGCAAGGCAGGAAAAGGCATCTGCCTTCCTCTCTCCCCAGCAGGGAATGGCAGCAGGGAGGGATGTGAGCTACACTCAGGGGAGGCCACTGCAGCCCCTCTGGCATCTTTGGCACCTGCTGTGGCATTTCCTTGGGGAAAGCAAAGCTGATGGAGAGGTGCCCACAGGAGAAGAGCTGCCTGTGCTTTGTTTTTGCAGGCAGAGGCAAAGGTGAGTCAGGTGACACAGGCAAGCTGCCTGTCCTCTGACACCTGAGAGGAGCCTGTCTTACACCCTAGTGAGTGGCTCTCCCAGCCAAAAACAGGAGGGATAGAGCAGTGCGAAATGGGAAGAGGGCTGTGGAGACCGGTGTTGCAAAAGTGTTAGAACTAATGGGGCAAAGTGGAATTTCCCCTAAACCTAGGCACCACACTGGTGGCTGGTAATCCTCTTGACACCATCTGGAAGGCTGTGAATATTTCTGAGGTGCTGCAACAATAGAAGCTGTGGAAGGAACATGTAGAAACAAGGGCAGAGCTCCCTCCCAAGCTCTGTTGTCTTTGATTTGAGCTGGAAAATTAGTGACTAAGCCTTGTTTGGAGCCTTTCCTTCCAAGGTCAGCTGTGCTGTCAGTTGCAGCCATTGCATTCTCTCACTGCAGAGAGAACGCTGCCACGCCAATGAAACCGGGAGTAAGGAGCTTCTCTCCCTGCCTGGACACCCCCAGCCATTTGCTGCTGAGTGTTTCTAGCAGGGAGGGAAAGCTCAGGTGCCAGCTCAGTGGTGGTGTTATCAAACTGCAGAGGTAGGGAAGGGGCAGCCAGGCTGCCAGCGCTCACTTACCCAAGCTGCACCCCAGGACAGCCCCAGTGCTCCCCACACCACCCAGCAGCCTGTGCCCTTCATCCTGGATACTCCCAGTCCCTTTTCCACATTAAATTAAGCTGATTTAGCTAAAGATAACAAAATGCTGTGAGAAGGATGGGTAGGTAATCAACACCAGATGTTCGGGTAGGCGCTGCAGTAGATTTCCACAAATATGAGGTTGCATGAGCGTTTTCCTTCTGACTTCTTGCTTCTGGTTGTTTTTTGCTTTTCTTTTCTCACCTGGTGTGCTGAGATTTCCTTGGGTTAATCTCTGACAGAATGTGAGATGCTTTTCCTTTGTCTTAATAGATTTCCACTACCAAAGTTCCAGGTCAGAAGGGTGGGAGAAAGAAAGGAGATGTCTTGTCCCTTCTGAAAAAGGAATTGCTCGGCTCTTTTTGTAAAGCAGGGAAGCAAGGTGCTGCTGGGGCCCCTCATGAGCCAGGTCTGGGGGCTGGCATGGCCCTGGTATGTACACACAGTACAGATGGAATGTGTGTTCCCCACATCCCAACAACAGCGAAGCAGCAATTTACTTTTTAAGATGCAAGTAAAGACTTCAGAGCTTGTTGGTACAAGGCTGAGAACAAAAGATTGCAACAGGACTGAAGCAAGTGCCACGGCCAAGCAGAGGCGTCTTAAGAAGGCATCTCTCATTTCCCAGGGTACTTTCCCAAAATGCATGCAGGACATGAGCCCAGGCCCATGAGTGACCAATGAGTGACCCTATTACAGCCTCCCTGTGATTCTGCATGGCCCCTTTCTGGAAGAGCTCCCAGGTCTACTAGTTTTCTTCTCATCTCCTTGTTAAAGAGTAAGTGTATCCCCAGGATCCAGACCAAGTGCATGCCTCACCTTTGAATCCCAGGGCGCTGGTGACTGAGGAGGGGGCTCTGTGCCGCCCACTGGGGTTGACAAGGATGGAGGGAAACACCCACAGCTCACCAGTCAGAGAAGCTGTGATGGCCAGGGTGTCCTCCCAAAGAGGGAGGAGGCAAAGCCCCTTGGCAGAGCCCCACAACAGGATTTCCCCCTGCGACCTTAAATGACTGCACGCAGTGTTTACAGTGCTGCCCGCTGTTCTCTGCATGCACGACGAGGTCTTTGTAATTAATTTATATGAGATGCACAGCCAACCGTACTTGCACAGCATACTACAGATTAAATTTAACATCAAAGAGCAGCTGTGAATGTTTCTTGGCATATATAGGCCACCTAGTTTAATATTTCAGCTGTTTCTGTAGTTAACTGCTTCAGCCCCTGGACAAAGCCAGGCAGCTGCCAACAGCTGGAAGGCTCCAGCAGAATGGGCAGAGCATCCACCAGAGGCCTCTTTGTCTACATGGCACTATCAGAGGCACAGCCATGCAGGACAACACCCTGCATGACCACGAAGGTGAATATTCAAAGCAGGACCCTCGCTAGAACTGGGGCTGGTGATTTGCTGCAGGTGTGTCCTCTCTGGTCAACAGCTGTGCTCTTCTCAGAGGCAAGTCCCAAGCAAGCTCCTGCATTCTGCTGAGTTTTTGGTTGGTCACGCACGGCAGACCATTGCTGTCTGCCTCTAGTTGCTCCCGGCCTGGATAGCAGCGCAGCCAAAGCAGGGTTTGCAGACCCTCCCCCAGAGCATGCCCAGCTTGTCTCCTCATCTCGAAAGCTCAAATTCAGGGCTTCCTGCTGGTGGCACTAAAGTTTTCACTGGGGTCACTACCACTGCCGCTGCAGCAGCACCTCGGAGGAACAGTCACTGCCAGAGGTGGGTGTCCCCTCCTCAGCCACCACGGCTGGTGTGCACTTCCCTGGCCTCTAGCCATTTGCTCTGGGCTGTGTAGCTCCGCTCTCCCAGGTTCTCGCTGATACCAAACTCACAAGGAACCAGTCGCTCTTCCAGAAGAAACCAGGATGTGTTCATACACCTGTGACAGATTTTCTCCTGATGGCAGTGGTTTATTTAACAAAAACGTAAAAAAAAAATCATAAACAGTGAACTAAACCCAAGGCTTATTCACTAACTTCATTGGGGGAAAGGGAGCACTTTTGCTCATTGGAAGCCAAGATTTACATCAAAAAGTAAATTACTCGTCAGTGTCCCTTGGTGTCTGCAGTGCACTAGAGCACCTCCCTGCGAGCAAAGTGGTGCTTGTTAGGGGGAGGCTGCAGCAGGCTGTCCTGCACCTGACTGTAGCATCAGCAGGAAAGATTCTTTTAGGGAAAACACGACGAGTTCCTAGGACATAACCTATTCCCACACCCTGCTGTACCCTACTGAGCTGGGCAGTGAAGGGCCACAGGCACCCACAAAATTCTGCCCACAAGGAGTCTGATGCAAGAGGAACCAAAAGAAGGGAAAAGCACATTATAAGAAAAGTGGGAGTTAGCAGGAGCTGCTGAGGCCAGCAGGATCCAGGGCCAGTCTTGTGCAACACCATATCCTGCTGTGTGTGGGGTACATGATGGGGACACAGCACGATGGCATTCAACCTGTCCCTTGTGGAGGAGAGCTGTGACCTGCTGCCCACAGCCAGGCGTCAGGATTTGCAGGGTCCCACAGCCCTGCTTTGCATCAGCCAAGGGGTCAGGCCATGCTGGCTGAGGCTTGCCAGCTTTCTCTTTCCCTGCTGACTGGGAGTGTTCAGCACTGCAGCAGAGAGTATTGTACCTTAGCACATGGTGGTCACCAAAATAAGTGTGAGTAAGTGGTATGAACTCAGTCGGGGTAAACAAGGGAAAGCTTAAAAGAGACAAAGCATCTATGTAGATCTGCCTTGGTGACAGAGCAGGGACAAAATTAAAATTGACAACCCTTGGCTGATGGGGTTGACACTGGATGAGAGGCAGGATCTGATCCTCACACCAAAGGGACAGAGCACTTGGTTCTTCTTCAGTCACTTCTGCTCCTTTCAGTGTAGCCTGGAGGGCCACTTGGGTTTTTCTGTCACTAGGCTGCTGGCCCACCCTCTGCCCTGGCCATGGGGCATCCTGCCTGACCTGTTGGGCACTGATGTGTGCAGCTGAGAGCACTTGGTAGCTCATGGTGGGATCCTGAGGACACATTTCCCTTGGAGAGCAGGGCCTTGGTGACCATCTAGCGGGATGGGAATGTTCCACTGCCTGCTAGTTATATAAATATAACACTTGGCATCTTTGCATATACGCTTTTAATGCCATGAATGCCTTTGCCAACTCCCACATTTTCCAGTGTGCTGAGTTCTGTTCTCAGTATATTTTGCCAATTTACTGTACATGTTTTCAGTCCCATTAGGGTAAATAGAAAGCTTCCTGCATCTGGCCTCTTCTTGTCTCTGGGCACTCTGACAGCTCCCCTCATGCCAAAAGTGAGGCCAGTTCCCAATGCAGATGTTACTGGAGCCTGTTCTCCTCTCAGAGATCAAGGATAAATAGCAGAATTTCACAGAAGCAGGGCTGAAGGGAAATTCACCCCTTAAAATTGGGATTCAAAGTCATGGGCAGGTTTGGGGAGAAGAAACTTTAAATGAAGGAACAAGAATTAATCCAGATTCTTCATCTATAAGTGACACAGACTTTGTCCCATCCCTGCTTGTCCCTGCATCAGGGATGTGCAGACGCCTCTAAAGCAACAGATGTTAACAGTAAGTGAAAGTGTCCATCATAGCTCTGGATCAGATCTGCAGTATTCCTCTGTGCCAAGAGCCAGCCCCAAGCCTGTGAACTACTTCTGTGCTAACTAGGGATGCAGTAGGATGCTGTCTCTAGTGAGTGCTTCTGCCTAATAAGTTTTAACCTGAAGTGATATAGGAAGTAAACAAGCAGCACAAATAGCAACCAGTCACCTTGCTTTCTAATAACCAAAATAATCAAAATTAAGCTTTAAATACAAATCAATGGTAACAACAATAGGCAGCTTGAAATAAGGCTTAGATGGGACCATCTTTCCATCACCCTCTTCCTGAAATTTCTATCCATAGCCAGAAAGGGTCAGTTTTATCACTGGAGGTACTTCACCACAAGAGGCCAGGACTCTGACAATGTCTGTTACTCAGGATGAGGTCCAGCTTTCACTCCTAGCCTTGACCTAGGGCAGACTTGTCCTGAATTTTAAACATCATATATTTATTCCCCACACAAAGAGCCAGAGAAGTTAAATCCTGTATCAGCTGGTAGCAGGCCCGCAGCAAACAGCTTTTCTCGTCACATCTGGGTCAGCCTCTAGGCCAGGCAGAGCTGGGACGTAGTCATGGGGTGGCCAGATCTGCAGGGGTCCAGGCAGGGCAGCTTCACACTCTGCTCCAGTGTATCCTTGTAATCAGAGATGCCTCCAACTCTTCTCCAATGTTCACCTTGAGAAAGAGATGCAAACCGGCCTCAGCCCACGCTTCCTAATAAAATTACAATGATGTTTTTCCAAGAAGGGTAAAATATCGTTTCCCTGGGAGGTCAATAGGGCCAGGTAGCCAAGGAAACAAATGTCATTAAATTTAAAATAAAACCAGCACTATCAGAGAGGTAAGAGCCTACTTCATAGGAATTACTGGGAGCTACTTTAAGTGCAGTTAGCAGTTTAGACCTTTACCTTTGTGGAAAGAACATACAGGGGGAAAAAAGGTGTTCATAATTTCAATTCAACTTTACCTGTTACACGTGTGAATTGCAGCTCGTGTTTGGTCATGGATCTACCAAGGGTGTGCACTCTCAAACAACATTTTAGTGAAGTAGAAGCCAATTAATACTTAGTAGATTTTCTAGGGTCACATCTGACAAATATCACTCTGTGATCGGGATACGCAAAGCAATCACACGAGAGACGAAAGATTTTCGCAGGGCAGAGGGTTCCTCTCAGAGAGCACAAGGCTGCGCCAAGGCCGAGAACAAGGTGGAGAGCCCTCTGCCTGTTTATTTCTTACTTTTTATACATTTGTGGGTCTGGCAGTGGATTGGCTTTTGGAGTTTTCACCCCTTAGCCGAATGGTCAGACCAACTGTCAGTTACAATTTCAGGTTAGAAATATGCAAACAAAGGACAGAGAATGAAAAACAAAGGATTTTTTTATGTTACATCTGCGAGAAAAAGGTAGAAACTGCTCCTAATATCGTACAGTAGCTAAAAAGTCTGACTCCATTTCATGAACAATCAAAAGGCTTTAAAAAACTCAGAAAAATCAGGGTGACATCACTCATTTTATTAAGAAAGTCCTTCCTGGGGAAATAAAAAACTCCACAACATTCACACTCTGTTCCTGAAGCCCTAAGTTATTTGCTCTGGTAACTTCAGCACAGACTACTGCACGTACATTAGCTTGCTTTTGAGGAACCTAAACCCCATGCAAGGTTCCCCTTTATCTTTTTAACCCTTGTACTGTCTAAGGTAATTTTTTGAGAGCTTCTTTACCTGCTTTGTGCATTCATGCAGAAAGATATAATCATCTTTCTGATTATACATATCATCATTTCCTCAGCGTGCTTTACTACAGCGAAGAAGCCTTGCACTTCCTTATTCAGCAGAAACAGCTCTTGCAAACAGCCCAAACACCTTCACTTGGCAAAGCTCCACATCTGCGTAGCTCTCACTTATCAACAGAGATTTCCTTTGCCCTTTTAGGGTAACAGCATGTCAGCAGACGTTCAGCCAGGTCTGCGCCGTGGCGGCGGCGGCTCTGCGATGAGCGGTGCCCAGCGCTGCGGGCGCGTGCCCTCTCCCAGCATTATTGATGCTGCGCGGTCTGACCCACGGCCACATGCCTCCATCACCACCTGCAGAGCCTCCCTCTCCCCACAGAAAGGCTTTTTTCTCCCCTGTCTGGAGATCTCAGCCCGAGACGTCCCTGGATCTAAAGGCTTTTTTCTCCCCTGTCTGGAGATCTCAGCCCGAGACGTCCCCGGATCTAAACAGGACAGGCTTTGGGATAATTGTACCAACCCTTCATCCACTTGAGTGAGCAGAGTTTTGGAGACAGGAGCCCGGCAACAGCACTAACATTGAGGCTGCTGCTCAGGGCAGCTCCTGAGAGACATTCCTGCTCTCACCGAAGGATGATTTAAGGAGTGTACAAGAGCTTACAGAGGGCACAGAAGGACATGTGCCTCTCCCAAAGCTCTACATTCAGTTTTGCAGTTTTGTTTTCCCTTTGTCTTTTAGTGGGTTTTAATAATACCTGTACATATGCCTTTAGGTGGACTTGCACCAGTGAAACAACCCCTCTGGTTACAAAAGATCTCTGCTTAATTGGCCAAAAAGCCTCTAGGCTCTCGAGAGAACCTTTGTCTGTGTTTTAACAAACAGCAGTCACCATGGCATTCTAAGCTATCTAAGGAAATGTGTATCTTAAGGTAAAAAATGAGTGTTTGAACTGTCTTTGTGAGTGTTTGTGAGCATTTGCTAAGTCTCACATTCTTCTGCACAATGTGCCCAGCATAAACGGTGGGCTCCTATTTTGCAGACGTGAGCTCATTAGGGCTGATCTAAGCCTCCTGGTGCAAGGGGACAGCCAGGAGAGTGACAATGAATTACCTAAGGCCTACCTGCTTTAATCCTATAAAAGGAATCTCAGAGGAGTTTAATGAGATTTAAGCTCACACGTGTTGTTTTTCCTTGGTGCTGCTTTTGGTGGCGTGGTATCCCAGCATGACAGACCCCCACTGCTGCTACACGGTAGAAAAGGCTGTGGGGCTGTCCGCTGGGACAAACCACCAAAGAGCCTTTTGCTCAAACTAACTTGAGGACAAAATGCCATTGTATGGCACATCAGGAGCTGGGCTCATCTTGGAGTCAAATCAAGCAAGGAGGCGGCCAGAGCACATCTCTCGAGCGAGAGAACAAAGGAAGGGAATAGAGATGTGAGGAGGGACTTTCTTCTCAGGTGGGGAACAGCTGGATTTTCTCTGCTGCACCTGAAACTGTCTCCTGGAGAAACCAGGGCTTGTGGCAAAACCCAAGTGGTGTAGCTGAGGTTGGGTACACTCCAGGGTGTTTGCTGTGCAGGCAAAGAAGACTGCTTTTTTTTTCTGAGGAAACAGAGAGTGGGAGACAGGAAGAACAATATAAAACAGCTTGAATTCCAATGGGTCCTTCACTTTTAGAAATAACGTAGGTCGCATCAGGTTTTTTTCACGTAATACAAGAGAGAAAACAATTTTCATTCCACTTGTAGTGAGGCATAAGATTGTATGGGGCTAAATATGTGAGTGGGCAGTTTATTAGCAAATGGAACTGAGCAGAGAAGGTAAACAAACAAGCTTGTTTTAGGGAGACTTTATCATTATATCACCGGTCACAGGCTCCCCAAGGAAAGCAGGCAAGCCTCTAATTGGACTTATGCTGCAATCAGCAGCTGGCAAAGATCCCTGCTCAAGTGTAGGAGAATTGTGAAATTTGGCTTGGTTGAAAAAACGTGCCATTTCGCCCAGTGGAGCGCCAGCACCTCCATGGTTTGCAGGCATTCGTTGAGAATTGGTTACCTTGTGGCCAGTGGGACTGCTGCCACAGCCGGGTGGGTCAGAGGGTTAAGAGAACTGAGCCAGGCAGAATCCTACCCCCATGAAGTTAAAAAAAAAAGATGGCTTCATTTCCAGGCAGTTCAGTTGCTGGGAAAAGAGTGCAAAGGAAACACTTGTTTTTGCCGGGCTGGTGCTTCAGCTGCCTGGGCTACCCCATCACACAAGTGGTTCCACCCCAGGGGCTGTGTGGAAGTGAGAAGGGCGGAGGAACACAGCCTTAATTTTACACAGTTTAGGCTGCCAGGGAGGTTTACTTTTGGGAGGTTTTTGGGCATTTAGCCATTGATTGTAGTGCTCTGACTGGGAGAATGACTTCCCTAGATATTTTCCACTCCTCTGCAGACCAGCCCAGCAGTGACAAGGACATCCATGTGGCTCATGAGCCACTTCTGAGTATCAATGTCTTTTTCCAGCAAAGTAGACTCGCTTTCTTTGTCTTGAAAAGTGTATTCATACACCCCAATATGATTTTGATTTTTTTCCACCAAAATTTAACTGTTGTGAAAATTCTGCATGTGTGACATTTTATGAGCCCTTTTCCTCCAGCTAATCCATTACCCATCCCACCATCTCCACCTTATATTTAGGAATCTGATTATTCCTTCCTAAGGATACTACTTTGTACCTGTCTTTATTAAAGTGTCTCCTGTTAGTTTCAGGCTATTTCTTAAACTTGTCAAGAGCATTTTGACTTCTAATCTTATCAGATGTGCCAGCAATCCCTCCCAGATTAATGCCACCTGCAAATTTAATAAGTTTGTTCTCATTCCATCATCTGAACCATTAATGAAAACATTGAATAACATCTGCTACAGGAATGATCACTGCTAAATCTCAGCTGATGAATCATTCCAGCTTGACAATTAAATGTGAGCAGTTTTAAGCTACCCTTATATTCAGTCTATAGAAGCTGCCTTTGGGCCATGCTGCCCTAAATTTTCTATGAGTGTGTCATATAAGCGCAATGTCTTAAACCTTACTGAAGACATATGACATTGACTGCTCCTGCCTCATCCACAAACCCTATTAACCTGTCAGGAAAGAAATTGGATTGTGTTGACACAACCTATTCGTGACGTACTCCTATTAACTTAAAAGTTTCTCAGCCTTATTATCTAGGTGCTTAAAAAAAATCTTCAATTATTTGTTTTAGGATTTTTTTTTTTCCAGAAATAGTTCAGCTCATGGCTTTATAATTTTCTGACTTCAGTCACTCCCTCCCTTTATTCAGATGAAACTCTTTTTCCCTGCCTGGGAGCCGGATTTGCAAAAGCTCTCCGCGGTGGCCATTATCTTCAGAGAGTAGCCTTAGGTCAATATTTGCTTTGGGCTTTTGAAAAATCTCTTCTCCATCTGCACAAAAGACTATGAAAACCAGAGGAGATGTTGTTCCTGCAATGCCTTTCTTTAATGCTACTCATTTTTGGGATACAGGAGGACTTTACCTCTTCTCTCAGCAGCAGTTAAAGCCTATTGCTCTAGCAGGAAAAAAGATGCTCTGCTGCAAGCCTAGCAAGCCCACTCATTCACCCACCGCTGTGTTCGGAATGTGCGAGCACGTCGGCAGGCCCGCCAGCTGCGCTCAGGTTCCGCAAAAGCCCATTAGGATGATTTTAGAATTACTTTCTTATCGCTTAGCTTGTTCTAAAGAGAACTCCGATGCTGAGAATTAGTAATGGGTGAGGCCATTTGCATCTTTCGGGAGGACAATGAGAGAAGAATTAACAGCGCAGGTATTGTGATGCTAATTTTCCAAATAAAGGGTCAGAGGGCTTCAGGCAGTTATGAAAGGAAGTCTCTCTGTTCTCCCTCGACCTCCCACTCCCCACTGCATTTTAATCGGCAGTGGAAGCAGAGTACACCTCGGTGCTGGGAGCACTGGGAAGAAGCAACACTCAGACGTGCCGCAGTGGAGAGGTGAGCCTGCTATGTGTCCATCCAAAACCTCTTCATGACAGATGCACCTCGAGGAAAACCAGTTTGCGTGAGGAGCTTCGGTGGGTGCAGTCGGCGGCAGATGTGAACAATTGTCCAGACAGACGCCCGGCTGAAATGAAAGCGTTTTCAGTCAGCGCTGCTAAGGCACAGCAGCTCAGCTGCTCCGGGGTCAGACACCGCAAAGGCCCTGGCATATGGCGAGGCCAGCCTCTCCCTTTAACCCCTCCCCAGCCTGACAGATTGGGACATAAAAGGGAGTCGCTGCTGCAGACTGAATGGCCGGAGCAGGCGGTGGCTGCAGGCCGCCGTGGGAAGAGATAATCCCTCGGGAGGCTTCGCTCCTCGCTGCCGGTGACACCTGCGGTGGGATGATGTACCACCTCACTGCGGAGCATTCCTGCTGCTGTGCCCACAGGGATGGGCCCTTCTCCTCCTCTTCTCCAGGAGTGCTTCTTTGGCTTGGAATAAGAGAGGGAATTATAATGTCCAAAACTACTTTGTAGCAGAGTTCTACCCCTTTCTCCAAATTCCTGGGGGCAGCAAGGAGAGCAGCAGGCGTGGGATTGTAGTGAATCCTGGGCATTTCTTTTTCATGGCAGAGTCTGATGCCCACTCTTCACTGGGTAGCAAGGATGTGAATCCCTCAACGCTAGTGCGAGGGTACCTGGTCATTTGGGAGGGCTGGATACAGAATGAGAAAGGGCTATGCAGGCAGTGGGAAAGCAAGACTGAGTTTGGAGAGGCAGGATGTGTTCCAGGGAAGGTCTGACAAGGTGCAAGTCTGGGCAAAGCTGGGGGGTCAATATGGAGCTGAGCAGCAGAAGCTGGGGGAGAAATCTACAAAGAAGCAGGCAACAGAGGTCAGCAGGAGGAGGGGGGGAGGATGGGGGGGACAAATGTGTTGTTTGTAATTAAGCCTTTGGGATACCTTTGTGTCATCCCATCTAGTTTCCAGTGATGCCCATGAGAGCCTTACCCTGTGGCATTGCAGCCCCATAAGTGTTTGCTGGAGGGAGTCACCTTCTAACATCGCTGGCAATTACTGCTGGTGAAAAATGGATTTTCTGCACTCAACTAAAGCCTTATTAAGTTGATATGAATCTGATCCAATAAATTATTCCAAATTAAGTTGGACAACAGCCTCTGAATGAAAAGTCCAGTTAATGAGGGAGCATTGTATCCAGAGGGTGAGGGGTGGGTGGAGGAGGGGGCTGTGCCATGCACAACGGTCTCTCAGTGTCATATTCTGCACAGAGGGGATTTTTATTTATTTGCCTCCTTTTCATTCTGGGATGACACAAAGGAGGAGAAAATAACTCCTTTTTTACTCCAAACTGGAAATCAATGTTGCAGCTGTACAAGCAGCACCCACCCTGATTTGCCTGAGAGAAAAGCCCCAGTTAAATGACGGGAGGCTCCCAGCAGCCAACAAATTATATTACAGGGGAAGAAAGATCCAAGCCTCTCTTGTTTGATGCCGGTTCATTTACTGAGCAGCATTAACCCTTTGTTGCTGCTTTGTTGGTTGGTCTCTGCATGAGCCTGTAGTGACCCCACCCACAGGAGAGCTTCCCCTCGTGGGCTGGAGGGTCACCCATGACCTCTGAATAACCCCAGCATCTGCCACTCTGCCTCGCTAGGGGCTGAGAGTTAACGCTGTATGGCCAGCTCCCGAGTGCCCTACACTGGTAATTAGCTTTCCAAGGGGAGGACTGGGACCGGCTGAGAGGGAAAGAAGATTCATTACTAGCAGTGGGAAGGGAAGGGCTTTCTTTCCATTGCTAACCATGCTGGCTTCCCATAGGATCGGCCTTTAAAATCTTCTTTTTGATTTTCTTTTTCTAAGCAGTAAGCTGAGCTACGCAGATAATTTGTCTCCTGACGCTTCCAGCTCTGCCTTTGCCATACAATGGGGTATGAGATGCTTAAGTATTTTTTGGAAGAAGCAGTGGTGAAGCAGTGGACCCTAGTTTCTCTGCAGGGGAAAGTGTAAGCAAGATGAATGTTTCTGACAGGTAGATAGCAGCTCCAAGCTGAGGATACAGAGAGATTTGTGTTCCTGGGCCAGACAACCTCACGCATACCAGGAAAAAAAAAACCTCCAAGAACTGGACAAGGAAAAAAGAAAAATAGTTAAAAAGTGAACTAAAAATAAAAACAACACAAGTGCTCACAAATGAAAATAAGTGAGGATATTCTGTGATTTAAAAAAAAAATGAATGAGGATATTGAGAAATAAGGCACAGAGAGGCACACATTATGGAAATAAACAAAATGAGTCAGGGTTAAAAACAGGTAAATACTGAGAGCAAGCAATGTTTAACATTTACTGACTCTAAGAGCAGGAAGGAATTCAGACTCAAGCAGCAATAAAATAAGAGCATTTCAGGCAGAGCAATCTCCTGCCACCCCCCGCCTCCCAACTAAGCAGCTTTAGCTGCAGAATGAGACAATCAATGACTTGAAAACGTGCAACAAAGAGGAAATGAAAGCGGCCAAATGAGATGAAGGATCAAACGCATTTGGACTTGAAATTAAATATTACTTGAATTAATAAGATACATCCAACTTCTGTGTCAGACCCTAACAATTTTGTTCTCCATTTTATTCTCCTTGGAGAGCAGTTACACAGATCCGTGTAAGGGTAATGGATTACAAGTCCGAAGGAGGCATCCACAGTCCTCCAGTGGCTGAGATGCTGTGCTGCTCCCTCCTTTCCCCAGCCTGCCTCTAAGCTGGTTTTGTCCCAAGAGGTTCTCCTGGACCAGGAGCTGTTCAGAGCTCTTCCTATTTGTGCAGTCTCCAAGCTGCAAGTGGAATGGCAAATCACAGGAATTACTGGAACAAACAAACTTGTCCTCTCGGATTGGGGAATGCAATTACATAGCTGCACAAAATGAGGAGGATTAATGCTCATATTTGAAAAAGGGAAAACCACAATAACAGGACTGAATTCAAGAAAATTGTTCTGATTTTTGATTTATGAAAGGAAGAATAGTATTTTTCATGTGCCACTCTCTTCAGGGCCTTCTCTACTGTCTGTGAGGGATTAAAAAGCCTTTCCATGATATTGAAGATTATTGTCCTTCTTTAAATGGAATTGAAAAAGAAATAAAATCCAGGTGCATCTATTCTTACAAGAATGGTGTGGGACCCATTGAGATAGTCTCTGCTATGATTTGTATGTCTGAGGGGTTATATGAATAATGCTTGCCTCGAAAAGGATGTGGCATGTCCGCCTCTCTTGTTATTATTGATCCCAAGGGCAGAAAGGTTTTGTCATTCATTTCTTTAGTATCATAATCTCTGGCTCAAGGACTGGCTTCAGGCACGGACAGTGCAAGTCAAGGTTATGATCCCTGAAGGAGGGACCTCTGTGATCACCCCAGGCCATTCATCCAGCTGGGTCCAGAAGAAACCTCTCTATACATCACAACCCTCAAAGCATCATGTGACAGATTAGGACCTTCATTGCACAGGACCAACTTCCTTGTGTGCGACAGACAGATTATTTTATCAGTAGGAAGCATAGAGAGAACCCCAAAAGAGGAGCCCCTCATCACCAGTAGACCATTATATCACACCAGAGAAGATTGCTTGCTCCTCCTGATTACCACCAGTTTAAGCACTTTGTGAAACAGTGAACCAAACGAAAACTTAATGTCCGTCTGTGGCCTAAACCTTCTAAGGACATGGAAGCGAAGGATCAGATGAAAATCAGTTTGTTCCTGGCTGTCGTGGTTACAGATCCAACAGCCCAGCAAGGACTGGGGAAACTCAGCTGCACCAGCTCCTTAACAAGCCCATGGTATGCAGCACCATACAGCAATTGCCCACCATGCTGCAACAGGGCCCATGCCCCTAAAATAGCACTAACATCACAGGCAGGTGCATAGTGTTCTGCAAACACCAAAAGCAGTACATCTAGAGCATTAATACCTCTTGTTTCTATCCATCCAACCCTTTATACCAATGTTTTCCCCACAGAACTAGAGTGAGGGGAAAGAGGTGTTCAGGCAAGGCTCCTCTTAATTTCCCCCCAACCAACACTGAAGGACACATTTTTGTTTTAAGAGGTCAGGATTATTCTGGCCATGACAGGTGGTCTTGGAGCAGCACAGCATATGCTCCATGTCATGAGAATCATCATAGAGGGGCACGGTAGTTCTCCAGCATAAGAAGATGAGATTGATTATCTGCCAGGAATATTTTTTGAGTTTTCTAAAAGTGACAAAAGAATTCCCATTTTCAACTCATTCAGTCACAGGCTATTGAACATTTTCCCCTGAGTCCAGGCCAGGGTGCCAGGCCAGGTGACGACTGTCCTCGCTGTATCCACCAAGGTGATTACTGAGTAATGCCCTGAGCTGCCTGGTGCTGCTCATGGTGATAAGCTCCCTGCGGTACAGAACACCTTGATAGGTACAGCCCCTCAAGGCCAATGAGTGCTTCCAAGCCATCTGTTCAAAAGCTTAAAACCCTGCAAGTTTGATGGCATGGTTCCAAGGAACATCTGATGGCACAAAGTTATTATTCTCATTGCATGTCATCTCACTGACCTTTTTTTAACCCTAAGGGAATTTAAATTGCACAGTGGCCATGGTCCTAATCCTGTGTTTGTAACATCCCAGCTGGAAGCCACAGGGATGGCTGTTTTGTTACAAGACAGAGAAGTACAATAGCGAGGTGGAGAGAAAGTGAAAGAGGAGCCGAATGCTGTAGAAACGTGGGTCCAATTTGTTTTGAGATCCATGCTGCCCTACAAAAGAGCAGCACATTGTGAGCTGTACTGGGGTGACGTGTTTTCCACAAATGGCTCTACTGCTCTGACTTATGCTTTTGGGGTCATCCAGAAACCCTGCTAGAGACAGCAAAACAGAAGGCCCATAGAAAAATAAAAGGTTAGACAAGGCTGTGTGACCCCATTAAGATGTGTTGTTCCCTTTTCCCGAACTCTAGATCATCTTAACTCCACTCTCACACAGTGTGAGAAAGCAGCTTGTTCCCAGGTCTCTGGAGAAAATGGGTTTGGAAAGAAAACAAAGTGTAAGTAAGGGTATCTTTGCACAGGCTGGTTAGGATTCAAAAGCTGATGTCAATGTTTGTCTTGAATTTGGCTACATCTCCCAGAGTGCTGGTGAGTAGGCCAGTGTGGTCTCTGCCTTGGCAGAGTGTTTAGAGGGAAGGAGATCTGTTTTTGTTTCCACAGAGATACGATCCAGGCCACCTGGCTCAGCCATTCCGAGGCTCTTTTGCACCCTGTACTAAACTTGCAGAGACTTTCTCAGGCCAAGAATGTGTCTCCACCATCCAGCCCCAACACTGCTGCTGCAGTCCTTGCAGGATGCTCAGCCATGGGGATGCAGCCTCAAGAGAAGGACCATCAGGACCCTACCCGTGGCTGCTTCCTCCCTGTTAACCAGGCAGTGCTGGTCTGAAGCCAATGCTTCTCTTAGGGAAATGAATAGAGAGAATGTGGTCAAATACTTGAATAAAGCAGAGGATACAGACCCAGTAGATTTGGGGTGGAGTATCACCTTTGCCAAAAATTTGCCATGCAACATGTCAATTGCCTAACTGGTAGGCAGGAAGTTCAAACAGTGTCCTTGCTATTTGCCATCTTGGCCAAAGACCCTCACCAGAGCCACGCTCTAAGCTGATCATCGCTTCCTGTGCTGGCAATCTGCTGCCCTCACAGAATACCATGTTTCCAGGGCCAAGAAAGGGGTATTTTACCCATCTTCCCTCCCCAGCTGAGGGGTGCCCTGTGCAGCTGGGTTGTGCTTGGTTGCTTGAGTCAGTTTGATAGCTATCTCCCATCCTTGCCATAGAATCGTGTTGTTGCTGTGCGTCTTATATTTGCGTTGGTTTAGCTGGAGCCACTGCCTTCATTGCCAGTTTCTGTTGGCTACACAAATCTGCTCTTTTGGCCGCTGGATCCCATTTTGGTCCCCACACAAATGCTAGGGAAGGACTCAGTGCAGCTGCTGTCCCTGTGGACTCACCTGGAGCCACAGCCACAGCTGGCAATGGGTGCAGGCAGCCAGCCCCTGCCAGCATGGCACTGACCACACACAGTGGGAAACACCACTCCCGGTGGCTTCATCCATCAGCACCTGCACAAGAGCTTAAAACAACCAGCCACAGTCAGAGCCAGAGATAAAGATGATTCAGCCTTTTGCAGACATCTGAAGTGTGAAATTGGGATGATCTTTTCCCATATGTGAAGCAATGAGCAAGAGCATTTGTGGAGGGAGAGGTAGTACCTGTCACGAGCATCACTCCTACAGATGGGAGAAAACAGCAATCTTTTGCAGGGAGTCTTAAAATTTGAACTCAGATCTAAAAGGCATATTCGTTAAGTATCTATTTCTGCTATTAATGAAGATGTCAGGGGATGGCAATTAATTTCTATGGGCTGGGCTTTTTTCAGGGGGGGAGATACAGACTGGAAATATACTATAACCTGTCCTTTCTGTCATCATCAATGTGCCAAACCACATTATGTCTGGGTAGCTCCACATAAACACTGCTGAGTCAAACCAGAGATCATTTTGGTCTCGAACAAGTCTGTCTCGTTTTCTAATTTTGTGGCATAAGCTGGAGTGATGTGTAAGTGGGAAGCAAATATGATGACTATATAAAAAAAATAGGGACTATGAGTCAGTTCTAGCATTCAAGTCACCAAAAACAAGCCACTTATTCTCAGGACTGTGACTTAGGGTTGAGCAAGCTTTGGTGGGCCCTGTTCTGGGGGTATGGCTGGCAGAGGAGAGCACCTGGGAAGCTGCATGTTAGCCTGAAAAGCAGTGGGCTCAGGTCAATGTGACATCTTGAAGGCTTTGCTCTGCAGCTGTTTGTGCCTACTGTATGGAAAGAGGGACAAGAAATTCATCACCTTTTCAAAATCTAATGCTGGCTTTTCTTTTTTTTCTCCTCCCACAAAATACTCTTTGTGGAACATGTAGTCATGAGCTTCACTAATTGGCTTCGTCTCGAGGATAAAGATTTCCTTTCTGGAACCAGTCAGCAAATATACTCCTGGATTTGCTTCTCTAATTTGGAGGAACAACCCTTCCCTTTTCTCAAATTTTTGGGGATGAAAGTTCTCCTACCTAGCCTTGAGGTTTAACAGCTTTCAAAGGCTCTTTCTTCTAAAGGAGAAATAATGTTATAGGGCATTTTAATTAAGAGGAGATAATGATCCAGTAAGAACTAAAGCCGGATCCCACTCTCGTCTCCAGACCAGCTAATGACCAGCCACTGCCTTTTGTTCATGCCTGCAGGAAGGAAGTCCCAGTGTCTGGAAGCAGGCAGACCAGAGGCCCTGAGTTCACAGTAGTGAGAGCATCCTTGACAAATTAATCTGGTTTTCTTGGCTTCCTACTGAAAATTGCAATCAAAACTTCCAAATATTGTTGCTACATGGCTAGTTCTTATCCCTGGCACTTCATTGTCCTTTTCTTCTTGCTGCAATCTTTGGTTATGTCTTTTTTGTTTTTTTTTTTCCAGGGAAGTGTTCTCTCCTGGCAGTTGTTACCATTGTGATAACTCGTCAATAACATTTTTTTCTCTAGAGAACTGACCAGGGTGATAATTGGTGTTATTTGTGTAGGCCTGCACATAAAATGCTTGCCATGCCTTTGCCCTTTTAAATGATTACAGCTAGAGGTGCATAGATTATTCTTTAACAATTACACACATATTCAAATTAGATTAAATAAAGATGATTCCATGTATTTTTCTCTCATTCAGACACTGGTGATAGTCCTCTAATTTGTTCAAGAAATGGGGTAATCTTCTGTTAATTTGCTGATTCTTAGTGATATAAAGCCAAAGTCTGCTATCAAATATAAACCACAGAGCTGAGTGGGTCAAAAGCATAAATCTGCAGATTGTGCAGGGAAACAGCACATTTAATGGCTTGTGGACATATAAATATCATGTCTAAATCCCAGCATGGCTAGCAAACATGAAACCTTCAATACAGGAACATTTTGTCCCCTTACTGCCTTGAGGAACATAGAAAGGCATTTAAAAGGGTCCTCATCCCATCCCAAAGCCAAGAGCTGCCCTCTGGTTTTCGGGATTTAGGACAGCAAATCTCATACAGTGCCAGGAGCAGAGAAAGCAAAGCTGAATATCATCTATCATTTCATTGCCTCTATGCTTTGTGGCCTCAGTGTCAGAAAGCCCATTTAAAGAAGCACATGGGGATCTCTTGCCCATCACTGCCACCCTTGAGATATTGTTGAGCTTTATTGCTGAGAAGTCTAAGCAGACATTGAGCCTACCAGCTGCTTCCCCTGGCTCAGTGTACAATTTGTTCATACAGTTCTTTTATTAGTTTGTGGCTGATCCTATCTCTCCACTAAACAGTGCTTCTTTGGTATAAAATTGCTGCCAGCGCTGACAGTTATGATTACCATCCTCCCTTATTTTGACTATTTGTATTACTCCACAATTTATTCACCTGTCATGGGTTTTGATAGTGTATTCATTTGTTTTTTGTAAGTCTGCCTATCCTCAGTCCTTTCCCAAAATCATCCCGACTTATCTTAAACCAGACTTGAAATCTGTAATGGAACTTGAAATACCTATTCAAAGTCACTTTATTTTTGTTCGTCTGATTCCAAAGGAAAAAAAAAAAAAAATAGAAATAAAAAACCCCACACCAAACCCAGAGCTCACGCAATTCCTCTGGTGATTAGAATTTGAAAGCTAAGCAATCAGAATAACTAACACAGGTGCCTCTGACAAAAGTCAGGTTGACTTTGTCTGGTGTAGCCCTACAATGCAAAGGGTTAAAAATATACGTTCTTGAGTCCAGAGAGCCAAGGGATTCTAGGCAGAGACACTGGCCAGTGCTCTGTATACCCCAGAGAGCCCGTGCTGTTACACTACACAGGGATATGGAGACTATCAGAGCTGTCCAGGGATGAGGGTGATGAACGGGGTGGGGCTCTTGAAGACAAGGGTGCTCCATGATCCTGCTCTTCCATTTATGTCTCTTTACAAAGCTGCATTAAAAATTAGTTAAAAAGTGCTAAGAGAGGCAAAGAGGAAATTACCCAGGCAGCAAGGAATTAAGAGAAATATAAGAAGAAAAAGCTAGACATGCAAAACCTGAATTGTGCACTGTAGAATGATTGCTCAGGGTGAGGAGAGACTTGATGGGAGAGATGGGAGAATATAAACACTTCACAACAGCAACAGTGAAGGAAGGAATTAGTCACACCAACAGAAGACAGTAAAACAAAATGAAAGAACTGGTGCTAAAGAGATTGATTTTGCATCTCTCCACTGCCAGACTCCCCAGGAGCAGGAGAGCCGGACATGTCTCACCAGCCTGTCACAGTGTGAGGTGCAAAGGGCCAGCATAGCCCCGAGAAGCTCCTGGCAGCTCTCCTCGCTGGCAGCGCCTGTGGCTCAGTTGTCAGCTGGGAGCCATTGGAGGCACAGGGAAATCTCGCAATAATTGCATTCTGAGTCCCAGGAAAGCTGCTTTCCTCCCAATAAACCTGTGTGCAGCTGAGTGTGAACAATGTTAAAGGAGATTATCTGCCTCCAGTTTAGGGAACACAGAGTAAATGGGCTCCTCGTATATACTCAACAGGTCACTTTATCCACGTTTTATTTACTACTACACTCTTTAAAAGAGAGTAGTGGGGCTCCCTAGGACATGCCCTGGAACTCTGCCCAGAGAAGACCAATCTGTCCATCATTTATCTGCAACACCATGTGGGGATTTTGACTTGGCCTGACTTGGTATATCAGCCTCAAACAAATCCAGCAGTAGCCCAAGTAATTTTCTTCCCCTTTGTCAAATAAATATGCTCCAATATCCATGCTGTAAGTAAACTCTGGGCCACAAAGATTGTATCAGCACCAGAGAGCGGCCTTATTTGTAAATCAGTTTGACAATTCTATTAAACCCTTGCTTGCAGTCAGAGAGGTTTCCTAGAAAATCGTGCAAGCATCGGTAGCTGACCGTTGTCTGTACCCTGCTAACGTGCTGAGATGGCCCCTTAGTGTGGATGGAGCTTGGGTGCAATAAAGGCAGAGCACAGAGCGGCACCTGACACCTGCCATGGGGAACAGAGGGAAGGTGAGGGGTGAAGCCCTCTCACTGCTCCACTGGAGAGCTCCCAGCCGAGCCGTGGAACAAGGACATACCTGTAAGTCGCAGCATGGCTGAAACCACCCTGTGCCAGCCCAAAACAATGATAAAGTGCTTCAATAATCTCTCAGCATCTTCTGCAAATAAGGAAGTGTCAACACATGACACAAGCCACTCTCAATCCCCCCTGGGATGGTTTTAATAACATTTATTGGATACAGAGAAAAATGCAATTGAATTCATCAAAGAAAAAAGGATGATGCTGATGAAATGTGTTTATGATTAGAATTAGTTAGATAGTTACTTGTAGGCAACAAATGTTTTAGTGTTTATACATGAATATTAGTGCTTTGGGTTTGATTTTGTTTCGAGGGGATAAAAAAATCAGTCACCTTTTGTTTTCCACTCTGGTGAGATCCCCACCTGGAGTGCTGCATCCAGCTCTAGGGTCCTCAGTACAGGAACAACTTGGACCTGTTGGATTGAATCCAGAGGAAGGCTGTGAAGATGATCAGAGGGCTGGAACAACTTTGCTGTGAGGACAGGTTGAGAGAGCTGGGATTGTTCAGCCTGGAGAGGAGAGGGCTCCAGTTAGACATTAACAAAGATTTCCTATACCTAATAAGGACTACAAGAAAGGACGAACATTATTTGCAGGGCCTGTTGTGGTAGGACAAGAGGCAGTGGTTTTAATTTTAAAGAGAATCAATTTAGATTAGATACAAGAATGAAGTTTTTTACAAGTAGGGTCATGAAACACTAGACAAGTTGGTCACAGAGGTGGTGAGTGACCTCTCCCTGGAAACATTCAAGGCCAGGTTGTATGAGACTCTGAACCACCTGATTTTAGTTGATGTCCCTGCTCAATGCACAGAAGTTGGACTAGATGACTTTTAAAGGTCCCTACCAACCCAAATCATTCCCATGATTCTCTGATTCCCATGAACACCAAAATCACTAATTTACTCTGAAGGTGGATCCCATCTCTCTACACCTTTGACATTTAAAAAATGTGTACCAAATTCTGTATGTCGAACATTGCCCACATCTGCATCCACTGAAGAGGGAATCTTGTCCCTG
Source organism: Hirundo rustica (assembly GCF_015227805.2). Classification (NCBI taxonomy): domain Eukaryota; kingdom Metazoa; phylum Chordata; class Aves; order Passeriformes; family Hirundinidae; genus Hirundo; species Hirundo rustica. Next base: position 40,900,789 of record NC_053455.1, on the reverse strand, counting down.
GAAAATGCAGAATTCTTTCCATTCAGCTGGCAGGATAGCAGCTCAGTCCCACAACTGCTCACAGGAGAGCAAAGACAGCCTGCAAGCAAGACCGTGGCCCCTCCTTTTTCAGCATATCTATTAATGGCAGTGCAGAGATTCTCTTGATAGTAAGAAAAATTTCTGAAACTTCAGAGCAAGGTTTAGATCATATAAAAAAATCCCAAGTGATCTTTCGTGGCAGTTTCGAGATGTTGCTGCATCAGATACATCCTATTACCAGACGAGCATGCGGGTAGGAGAAAGATGTAGGGGTTTTGTGCCTTTCCTTGCTTTTTCTTCATCATTTTTAAGTGGTTGGCGACAGACGTGTGCTCAAGCTGTATTTAATGAGACTGATCTTTGACTCATCTTGCTTCCCTGGAAGGTTCCTTCCCGTCCCCAATGCTCTAGGGGTGAGAGGTAAAAAGCCATAACCAGTCTGCTACTAAACGGCAGACTGATTTCCACCAGACAGTTCTATTCATACCCCTGATTGTATGGGGTTTTTATCCTTTGAATTAGAGTCTGGTCTGAACAAGCAATGGAAAATGTTCCAAGAATAGATCATTTACTGTTTCCCCTTTGTCAAAAACTGCCACACAGGGGACAGAGAAGTTGAAAGTAGCAGCAAATTACTTAAAACGTTTGAACAAGAATGACAAGATGTGCCCAGATAATGATATATTTTTTGGTTTGTGGTCTTATTCATCTCTAGAGCATTAAAATGAGCCTTCTGTGGTGCTTTCCATTTTGGGATGGGCCTCTGTCGGCATGCTGATGAGCCCAGCCCTGCTGTGCTCCACCACAGGGGCCATGATCACCCTCCCCTTGATCTAACCATCTCAGCTCTGGCTGGGGCCACAGGGCACAAAGAGAGAGCCTGGGGATTGTTTTGGTTGGACCAGAGAGGATGCACAATATGTTTGCTCATGATTATTATTATTCTCAGTCATGTGTTAGAGATCTGACAGCCAGATCTGATGTTATCTAGTGTGAACCACTTGTACAAAGAACAGATTTCTTTCCTATTTGAATTTTAACCCCTGAGAGATTTGGAATTGGCTCCAAAAAAAAAAAAAAAAAAAAAAAAAAAAAAAAAAAGCATTCTCAGGATGGGTGCCATTACTATCAAGATGAATCTTCAGAGGGACAGAAGATTATCCACTCCTACAGATAGGGAATGGGCACTCCTACAGATAGGGAATGGGAAAAGGACTTTTATATAAATTTTAGACAGATAAGAAAAGTGAGCTTACAGTCCCATGCTGTTGCTTTAAACAGAGATTCAGCATGATCCTTCTCCACAGATATTTCGTATAAAAAGAAATTCATGGGAAAATAAATTTGCATGCTTGTGTGCACATTTATACGTGTCCACATATGTGTGTACATGTCTGTGTGTACACAGAGACAGTTTCAGCTCTGTTCACCTCCACATCAACCCCTTCTGCCTAAACCACATTGTCTCCCTGTGCTTCCAGAGTCTTGAAAGGCCTGTGATAAATGATGGAGAGTCACACGAGGGCTCTAACACCGAAGCATTTATCTTCCCACAAATCATCTGGCAATTACTGTTCCCTTGTTGCTCTACAAGGTTCCAGGTGTCAACACATCAGTGACAAGTGCACTAATGTGCAAAAAGAGACCCTCTCTCACCAGCTTCCATGACCACCAGGAAGGCAGCAAGCTTGTAGGGCTTTCCAAAACAGAAAATATTTGGAAATGCCTCTCATGTCCAGGAGCTGTTTCACCCTAAGAGAGTGGTTGTACCCCTTTGCATCTTGTGCAGAACTTTTTGATGGCTATTCTGAGCAGAAATCATGTTCCTGATCCTTCTAGAGAATGCTGGTCCTCTTTAGTAATAGTGACTTCAGTGGTTTGCAATTTTTTCTCTAATGGACTTACGAGGCTGCTAGCCTTTCTCTCACTGTACATGGCATCTGACAGGACCAGGCTCTGAACGAAGAGCTCTCTCCAGCTGCAGCTTTCTGCTTGCCCTGAATCCTGCTTGTCTGTGAGCTGATGTTGGTTTCTGTTCACATCTTGTTCAGGAGACAGAGGAGTTATTTCCTACGCAGGAGACCCAAGTGGCAGCACTGTAGTTCTGTGTATCTCCCGTTTTTAATTATCTCTGAACTTCCGATCTCTGTGTTCCAAGCCTGGAACTTCAATGCAAATATGGCTGAAATAATCTGCTATCAGGATAAATTGTACCAGATGTATTAGATAGACTGTACCAGTGCATCTAATACGAGGCACCACCCTCCCTTACAGTTCTTGCCTTGTTCTACTGATGACCCCCTTTTTGTGGGTGATAGGAGAAAAGGACTGTACAAATGGTACCAGCACAGAGCAACCATTTTTCATTTCGTATGTATCACACAGCTTTATTTTGCTTTCACTTTTCAGCTGTTATCACAGCATTTATGGAGGAAAGGAAATGTGTGGATGATTTGTGGAGGAACAAAATGTGCCTTGAATAGTTATATGGGTTTCCAATGACTGGGGAGCTGTCAAGAAGTCTATTACATGCTGCATGTGAAGTTCTGTACGGCAGTCAGGTGTAACTATTGCCACTTAGGTATGGGGTAGGAGGGCTTGGTACGCTGCCAAGATGTGCTGCATTTGTGTGGCAAGGTTTGGGTAGTGGCAGGGCTTCAGGCTGTCTTCTGCTGCCAGAAGCTTCCCCTATGTCCAAAAGATACAACACCAGCTGGCCAAGGCTGAACCTGTCAGCAATGGTGGTAGTGCCTCTGGATAACAGAGATAGGAAGGGAACAAAAACTTGTTCAATTGAAACTGCAGCAGGGGAGAGGAGCGAGACTGTGTGAGAGGAGCAGCCCTGCAAACACCAAGGTCAGCGCAGAAGGAGGGGCAGGAGGTGCTCCAAGCACTGTGGCAGACATTCCCCTGCAGCTCATGGTGCAGGCCATGGTGAAGCTCCTGTGTCCCTGCAGCCCATGAAGGTCCATGGTGGAGCAGAGATCCACCTGCAGCCCATGGAGGAGCCCACACCAGAGCACAGGATGTGACCAAAGCAGGCTGGGAAGCCTGTGATGGAGCAAACTCCTAGCAGGACCTGTGAATCCATGAAGAGAGGAGTCCATGCTGAAGCAGGTGTGTTGTCAGAACTGTTCCTGGAGGATTGCACCCCATGGAAAGACACCCATGGTGGAGCAGTTACTGAAGGACTGGACTGTTTCCCATGGGAGAGACTCCACACTGAAGCACGGGAAGAGTGTGAGGATTCCTACCCCTGAGGAGGAAGGAGCTGCAGAGACGTGTGATGAACTGACCACAGCCCCCCATTCCCTGCCTTCCTGTGCTGCTGGTGCAGGAAAGGAGGAGGGTTGTGGGGAAGGGAGAGAGAGAATCAGGGATAAAGTTAATCTCAGGAAGAGGGTGTTTTAAGATTTATTTTTAATTTCTCATTACCCTACTCTGATTTCATCGGTAATAAATTAAATTAATTTCCCCAAGTTGAGTCAGTTTTGCCTGTGACAGTAACTGCTGAGTGATCTCTCCCTATCCTTATCTTGACTCACAAGCCTTTTGTTGTATTTTCTCTTCTTTGTCCAGCTGAGGAGGGGAATGATAGAGCTGTTGTGGTGAGAACCTGGCATCCAGCTGGGGTCAACCCACCACACAAGGCCCTTTGAGCTTTGCCTTTTAAGAAAAGATATATTGGGCCTTGTGATTCTGGTTTATTTGGAATGAAGCAGCCTGACACTGTAGGCAGAATGGTGTAAGGAAGCAAAAATGTCAAGGCTACATTTAAAACACAGTGTTTCCAATGCTATTCTGGTTACTTTGCGTGTCTCAGTTCTGGGGTCGTATCTCCCCATGTCAGTCAGCACTTCTGACCCACATGGGCCAACTCATGGACTTCCTGAAGGGATGTTCAAGAAGACTGGGAAGGAGTGAATACATGATCTAGGAAAGTGTGAGACTGCAGGTTTCGGTCACTACACAACCTCTTGCTTTCCAAAATGTGTGATGGACTACGAGAAAGGTACAGTTCAACCCAGTGGTGAAAATACATGCAAGCAATTTGTAATGAGTAAGACTTACTTGGGTTGTTTAGTCTTCTCTCCCTTGACTGTGTTGTTTCATGTATTTTTTAATTTTGTTTTTAATTTTGTAGCCAAGCAGCATTCCCAGTTTGCTCTTTAAAATCCCCTTGGGCCAATAACAACTCCCTGGAAATCAAGTTGTTTTACTGAGGCTGCTCAAAAAAAGCCCACACTGCTCCAATGTGTTGCTTCTGACATCGATGTTTTGTGAATAAATGGAAAGCTTCTCGTTCACAAACAACTGGGCACACAGCTCTGGCAGTCCCATTCACAGCCCTCCATGCCAGAGCAACCATCCTGTGTGAGTGCTCAGAGAAAGCAAATCCCATCAGGACACAACCAGGTCGAGGGAAGTTAATTTAAATGAATATTCAAGAGGCATTTTTTGGCAGTAACAGTCTGTCTTTATTCAAAGGTGAAAGGCTAATTGAAGACGATTAGCTTCAAAAAGCCTTGCCTCACACTGGTACTGCTGCTGCCTTGCTTACCACCCCTGCACCACTTCGTGCACCATTCGCTTTCATCACTTTTGTACATAAAAGCAGCTACACTAATCAGGATAAAAGCCCACTTAATGCTGCCATATTTCCAGCAACTTCAGCAAGAATTCAGAGGAAGGGTGTGCAGAAGCCCGGGTTCACAAGACTGAGCTCTCTGAGGCAGCAGCTTTTAGCTCCATGTAATTTTAGCTGCAGGGACATCCAGTGCTAGAAGTTGAACACAAATTACCTTTAATTGACATTGGTATTTAAATGCTATTGGTATTTCCACAACTGAGATGCCTTTATCTTTAAAAGAATTTCTGCTTTTAATCAGAATAATGTCCAGTGACAATGAATTTTGAAGTTTAGTTATTATATGGCATTCATGCATTTTTCTCATCATTGAGACAATATAGAACCAGATAATTATTTAGGTTAGAAGGGATGTGTGAATATTGTCTATCCAATTGCCCACTGGAAGCAGAGCCAGCTTGGACCAGGGTACTTGGGCTGCCTGGGTCCAGACGAGCCTAGAACAGCTCCAGGAGTGAGGGTGGATTTTAGCAGTTCTCAAGGTATGTCTTTCTTCTGCAAAACTCGTCGTCGTTCCTCATTTTCGTACCATTTATATCTAACTGGATGAACAACAGAAATGCTGGTTTGTGGTTCTCAGATCACCCCTTCAGTTCTGGTTTTGGAAATTGTGTCCTGGTTCCCACGCTCAGGTTTTTTTGTCATCAAAGCAGTAATTCTTCACTAATAGAGCGGGAAAATAAACAAACTTTTTTCACATAGTGACAAGAAAGTAAATAGATAATTTATGAAATAAAGTGTTTTGAAAAGCAGATCTAGCCCTCTGTCACACCATAATCAAGGTGTTTATCACAGTATTAAAGCATACCTATGTGGCAAACTCATTATCATTAGGTTACACTGAGTAGAGCAACGTGTACATCTACAACATAACGAATTAACAGAGACACTGCCAGGTTTCTGAGCAGTGAATTTCATGTGATTGCACCCAAAGACCTCCATCAACATCAGATGTGTTATAGGAATGCACATGAGTACCACAGAACTGAATCAAAAAGAATCAAAAAATGGGGATAATTGCTGCCTTTTTTGTGAGGCAGATTGCATTTCAGAAAGAGTACAGAGAAAACAGAAGAGCTCTATTTAGATAAGGCTAATAATACTCTTCCTGGATTTTGGGCAGGAATGCGAGCATGCACCCTGTTCCATAGATCATAACTGGTTTTGTTATTAATTATGCATTCTAAAAATTTTTAAAAGGACTTCACTGAGCTTGTGTGTACATAAAAGACTAAGGAGATACAAGGAGTATATTGTCCTAGGGATACGTGTCCAACTGTGCAAAAATAATTAGTGTAAGGTATGAAACCTGGTTTCTGTCTCCTTGATGGCCGTTACATGACCAGGGTGCTGGATCTGCTCCATCTGCACCAGTGCTGGGTGATATAGCAGGTTTTTATGTTTCAGAGTTTGGATTATTTCCTCATGAGCACTGTAGGGGTACAGGAAGACCTGTCCTGTAGCTGATCTGAGCGCCAGAAGAAATTAAATGTGCTGTACTGGAATGGCATCACCAAAGTGTTTCTGCTAGCTGGATGCAGTACCTTCAAAAGATAGTCATCCCTGAATGGCTTTATTTATTATAAGGACTCTCTGGGGATGTGTCTTGGACAACTGTCCATAAGTGCTGTACAGAAACTATCTCACATTTTCATGCGTGAAATGCACTTTGGTAGGGCAGGCGAAACCAGCAGAAATATCAATTTCCCTGCCTCCAAAGGTAGAGTGGCTGAGCTAGATGGAAAGGTGAGATCATTGCTCTGGGTAAGAACAGGCAAGGCAACCTGTCACAGCTGATGGCCATCTCCAGCTCACTCCCTCCAACTTGTGCAGTGCCTGCTGTTCCTACCCCCACTTCCACACCATCAGCACTTTGGATTGCAGTCCAGAAGTGACAAGCTGGTAACACAGAGGCAGGTGTGGATGCTCTCAAAGCTGTAGCTGCAAAACTGTGCCAATATGGCTCAGGGCCCAGAGCCATTTTCTCCTGAGCTGAAATGCTGAGGAATCTGACAGCCCTCCTAGTGGCTGAGAATTTCAGTATCAGAAAGGATGTGGAAACTCTCCCATAAAAGAGTCTGTTTCCTCTTTCCCAGAGGTGACATGAACCTCACATAAATGGGAAGAATCAAACCTTACAGCAAGATGTGGCATAAGCGCCCCTGAGGACAGTGGCTCATTCAGGAGGTACCTGATGAGTTCCCCCTCAGTGAGGAGCCACCCTCAGTGCATCCCAGTGCTGCTGCTCTGGCTGAGCCTGTGGTGCACTCACAGCTGGCAGAGTGCACAGGGCGCTCTACGGAGCCAGCAGTGGTCCCTAAATATTTAGGTGGAGCTGAGGGAGAAAAGAAGGGCTGAAGTCGCAGTGAAACCAGAGTAACTCAGAAGGTCACAGCTGTACCTGCTCCACTTTATGCTTGTGATTGCAGCTGATGAATACCTGCATTGGAAAGAACCTATACACCCAAGAGATTCAGTGGGACATCTCCCTGGTCTTGGTGCTGCTAACCCAAATGACCACAACTGCATGGCTAAGTATAAAATCAGTGGGGGTCAGCGTGGTATAAAGTTGACAAGACTAAAGACAAGATAGTTGACTTCAGTTTTTATGGGGTGGGTGACCAAACCCTGTGCAGACAAGTATGCTGCAAGGTAAAGAAGTGGTTGAGGAGAGTAAGGCCACCTGACCTGTGAAAGTCTGATGTTAGATTATCAGTATTAAGTAGTGACAGCTCTTGTAGAAGGAGAGAACTGTCTGAGAAACTTCAGCCCCCAAAATGCCAAATTTCTACCGTCTGACTGGGACCTGTTGCACTACTGATAAAAGACAGAATATGATGATCAGATTGCACTACAAAATACTCCTATCTAGCCCCTAAGAGAAAAGAAAAAAAAAAAAAAAAGCCATGAGGCCATCCTGGTTCCCCTGGTTCTGTGCAAGTGAGAACTTCCATCACTATGTCTGAGCTTCATATTAGAAGTCATCATTAAAGTTAATGTGGAGAAGGAATTGCTGGTTGTCATCACTGACAAAGACAACTGCTAAAGCTATTATTTGTATCAAATACCATCAGTGGTTAATAATGTTGGTTTTTTTCTGTCTGAGACGATGAGTAGCAGGCTGCAATATTTAATGAGGGTTCAGCTAATTGAGCAGCATAGCCTGTATAAAGCTTTAAAGCTTTCAGAAACAAAAATGAAATTATATTGGCATCTAAATTTGGCTTAATTGCCTTATCATTAGCTAATATTAGCCACAGTACTTCTAATATATAAAATCCTATATTAGTACCAAGAAACATCATCTTGTGACTGAGCCTGCACCACAGGGTATGTTTTCACTGAGGTGCAAGATTTATTGCTGCCACAAAGATATAATAATGAGAGTTTTGTTCACTTACAGCAAAGAGTATTCTGGCTCACAGAAATATATATAGATGAAACAGAGACAACATGGAAAATTAACAGGCAGAAGAAAAAGGGTTTTAATTCTATTATTCAGAGCAGTCTGGTTGTTTTTCCAAAACTTATCTTTTACTTAAGCAGGAATATGACCCTCACTACAGTCATAAATGAATAAAGATCTGTGACTTTCCTGTGGAAGTCAAACTGGGCAATGGCATAAATTCTAAAATGTGCTTCATTTTAATCCTGCTGGATCAGAGGTCATGCCTGTGTTATTGAAGTCTCTCTTGGTTTTGCATGTTCCACTCATCTCTGACCTACTTTGTGGGATGGGTTTGTGCTGGAAACTGCTTAAATCCATGTTGTGTGTGTGGGATGATGTTCCATAGCTGTCCTGCCATTCCCAGAAATGAATATATGGATTCCACAGGGGACTGTGGCCCTGAGAGAATGCAGCTCTTGGTGTAGCTCTGGCTGCCTCTGGCTCTCAACAATGCTTCAGGGGACAGCACATACAATCAGTAGCAATTTATTATAAAATAAATAGCTCCAGGTGAATCTTCTGCCTTTACTCTCTATTAGTGAATATCTTATGTCCTGGAACACGACAGTTTATGTTCCTCCCACATTCTTGTAAATTTCCAGCTGCAAATTCAACCTTTGCCATAGTACTCAATAATATCCTCCTCTGTACAACACGCATTCCCTCTTTGTTCTGCTGAGCTCCTGGATTAAATCCTGAGTCTCACAAGCTCGCTGTGTGCTGTGTGCAAACTACTTTTTTTCCTGGGTTTTGTATTTATTGAGTATCAGCTTCGCTGAACATCTTATTTTTCTTCTAGAAGAAAGCATTAAGGATTTACTGTTTCTAGCCTGTTCATATATTATGGGGCATGTCCTTCTTACTCATTTTCCCTTCAAACTAGACAGGTTATCTCTTTTCAAATGTCTGCCTATGAAAGTTTCTCCATGCCTCTAACCACTTTTCATCCTGCTCTTCTATTACTCTACATAACAGCAGAAAACAGCCTTATCCTAATTAAGGCTGAAAGTGTTCTGATTCTGAAAGTGTTCAAGGGCTCAGAAATATGTGTTTATGAATGCAGCCCCACAGATTTTTCATGAATCACAGAGACACAGGACAGTGCTGGAAGTCCAAGCGTACAATTATTAGAGACAGGGGTCATGAGATCTAGCCCCTCTCTGAAAAAAAAAAAAAAAGGGTTCTGATTTCCTAAAAAGAATGAGATAAGACCCTTATCACTTTTCCTCCAAAAATATCAGGAATTCAAAATATGTGGTAGGTCATCTTCCTCTGGAGGTGCTCCTGGAAGGATGTACTCACTGTTTCCAAGGCTGACACAGACCCGGCTGCTGCTGCATGGGAGGCAACGAGGCACCACTGGGACACAGGCCCGTGTGCAGAGGGAAGAGCAGTGTTTCCCTGGTTCTGACTTCTCCATCCTCTAGTGCTTCACAGAGAAGACCAGGTGTTGAGGTGGCACGGGCAGGTTTCTCCTGGGGGAGAGCAGCAGACACCAGGAATGTGTCTCAGTGCCCACCCAGGGCAGCACCCACCAGCTGCCCGCAGAACTGCCCACAACAGCCCTCTCTCTTCTCCTCTGGGTGTGTTGGGATGTGGTCTGGAGCAGGATGAGATGTGCTCCCACCCTCAGCCTTCCTAGCAGGAAGGGTTTTGGACAGGGCTGTGTTGAGCAGCAACCACGCAATGCAGTGAAGCAAGACTGGAGGAACCTGATTTTTAAAACACATAGATCAGTCCTTCCTTGGCAGGGGGTCTGCATGCCAGTGCTCACCTCAGCGTGGCACAGGACTGCAGCGTGGTGCTCACTTGTGCCATGAAGTGGTTCACACCAGCACAGGGCTGGTATCAGGTGTTAGCAAAGCCAGAGGCAGCAGGTTGTTTTGGGAGCTGCATCCATCTCCCACTGCCATCACGGTGAGCGGGGGGCGGTGCGCTGGCACAGCCATCAAGTGCAGTCTGTTGTTGAAGACTTCAGGAGGCTTTTTAACCTTCTGCTACTCAAACCATTACAAAAACCATTTTCCACTGGTTTTGTTGGAAGTGCAGAACTGGAAATAAAGCTTGCCTTCAGCAGATGCGGGTGTTAAAATGCAGAATTTATGAGACGTCAAAGCAGGAGTGAGGAGATGCTGGGAGTATCTGTAGTTTATACTATTCTCCATAAAAATGAAGCCAGTCTGGGAAGTCAGAAAAGAACAGGTTGAAGTCCTTTCCTCTTTTTTCATTTGCTCAAATAGAAAATCACTCCTCGCTCCTGCATGAAATTGTTTAAGTATTTTCTGTGATGTGACATTTCTGCTCAAGTTGTAACAAAGGACATTTGTTAATAGCCAGTCTTTGTTGCTTTTGATACATACCACTTGCAGGGGAACTATTCATTGATTTATTTAGGTTTTTTTTTCTCTGAACAACAGGAGGAAGAATGGCAACTTTTCCCTTTCTCTCCCTCTCCCTGTTTTCAGCCACAATAATGACAAACCCTGAGGTACTAGGAAACTCATTAAGACCAACTCAGCTAATATTTGTGTTTATTATTTGACTTAGATTGAAAGGCTTTCATTTAGAAATAATTTCATACAATGGTAATGAATAAAGAGAACTCCTCACATCTGCCCTTTCCTGGAATGGTTTCTTTGTGCTGGGATGCTTTGGTTTGTACTTTCTTGGAAAAACTGGGGTATATTTTCTCTCAGAGCAAAAGATTATTATGTTTGTTGTGGTGAGAAAGTGTCTGGGGGATCATCACAGGCAGTAGCAACATTTTTTTAGCTGATGGGGCCTTTAGCAGAAGAAGCTGTGGTAGCTGTACGTGTTTTACAGCGGGGATCTAAAGAAATAGCAGTGCACAAAATAGGGCCATGTTGGGTCACTCATTAACAAGGCAATACTAAGAACATGAGGATATTTCTACATATCCCTTGATCCCTTGTCACACTGAACAGGTTGCCACATACTTGTCTCTGCAAGCTTGGAAGCTGCCAGCCCATTGAGACCTGCTGAGTAGGGGAACAATAAGAGCACAGAAATAGGAATTTGCTGCCTGTTACTGCAAGTTGGAAGGATTTTCATAGTTCTCTTGGTTGTGTAACACAAGTAGACCTACACTAAGTTATGCCACTTCTGTCATTGTTAAGAAAGAACAACAAAGAACAAATTTTAATGGCATTTATAAATTTCTTCTTGGTTTCTCCCACCACCTTGAGGCAGATGCTTTCTGATCAAAGGTGCTTTTTCCAGTGAGTTTTGCTGCGATTTGTTGAGGCTGGTATGGAAGTTTTTAACAGCCTTGTGTAACCTGGTGTGTTTCTGTGCACAAGAGCACATTCTCTGTCACTGGAGCTGTACTTCGGGAAGCCTGAAGAAGGGTACCTATTTCACAGTGTATGGATTTCTGCTATCACTCCGTACACCTGACTTCTGTGCCTAGATGCAGTACTGCCTAGCTAGATCATGTCCACCAAATTATTTGATCTCCCTTCTTCTACTTTCTGCAGTTAGACGGGAAGTTATTTAGCTCAAGACCTCCTGTTTCTTATGCTTGCATAGAGTACCTTGAATGCCTGCAGAGAAAATTACAATAAAGAATATATACTTAATTAGAGATAAAATGCCTTCCCTGTCACACGGAAGTTGGATGGTGTAGTTGTAAAATGAGATCCTGGGAACAGTTAATTGTGTTATAGGGAATAACTGCCTTCACTTTAGTGTTGATCTCTTTCATCCCTGGGGCTTAGGAATTATTTTTCCCTTCTTGCAAGAGTTATTGTAACCTGTCCTCTTCCACATGAAAAGGTGAAGTGGCTGCAGACTCAGACAGAAAGGCTGTGGAGCCATGGCACTTTCCAGCTGTGCCCATGCACAGCTGGCTGTTCTGTACTCTTTGCTCCAGTTGACAACCTTTCCCATTCTTCTTCTCCAGCATCTGCTGTCTATTTTGGTCAAACCAAGCATACCTCTTCCTTTTCCTTTAATTGTGCTGAAAAAATGAAAAACATTTGGCTGGGAAATATTTCCTCAGAAAGTCAAAAATATGTTTCATAAGCAATGCTGAGCTTTTGGCTTCCTGCAGAAAGATCCCGGACAAGATCCTTTTCTCTTGTCCTGTCTCTTTCCTTGGTGGTGACCTGAGGGTAAGGTGCTGCAAATGATTTATCCAAAAGGGAACCACTTCACTTTTCTCTCACCTGGTGACTGATTCACAAGAATTTGAGAAAGGATCATTTTACACAGCACACATCTAGCACCATAGGTCAGCACCGCATTTGACAAATTCTCCTCTCCACCACTCTTTATACCTTCAAACAAACTTAATTTTAAGATTTTCTATAAACAGCACATTGCTGCCTAGTGAAGGGAGGTAATTAGTTGTGTCTTTAGGACATTTTCAAGTTTCTTCAATGTCACTGGAGCTGTGTCTAGGTGAAGATCAAGCAAGGGTGTCTTGATGTTCAGTATTAGCGTGTCCCGAGGTTTTTTTTAAACTTGTTTGCTTTTGAGATTATTCTGCTGGTGAACTGAGACCATAAGATTGATAATGTATTCCTGAATGAGTAGTTAGAATAGAATTAGGAGATGAAGTTCTTGCCATCATAGTCACTCACTCCAGTCCAGGCTGTCCACTGTCTCTCTTTGCCCTAGTGGATGTCACAGGATGCTTTTTGTTGGAGTGCACCTTGAAAAGTCATCTAGCTTGACCACCCCCCTGAAGGCACAGCTGTCTTCACAGTTAGGTCAGGTCATCAGGGCTGTGTCCAGCTCAGCTGTGTTTCTCCAAGGGTGGAAATACTGCAGGCCCCTGGGGCACCCTTTCTAGTGTGTGAACACTATTACAGGACAATCATAGAAGCTTTGGGCCTTTGGGATGGTTGGTAAGGGAATCTGGAGCACAGGTTATTTTTTCAGCTCTCGTTACAGTTGTGAGCAGTGACATTGGAAAAAGCAGATGAAGCCAGTCTATTAATACACGTCTCTGTGGCTGGTGTTACTGCCAAAGAGCCTGTGAAACCTCATGGGACCCCACCTGGAGTGCTGTGTCCAGACACAGGAAAGACTTAGGACAGTTGGAGGGTGGACAGAGTAGGGCCATGAAGATCATTCAAGGACTGGAGCACCTCTCCTGTAAAAACAGGCTGATAGAGCTGGGGTTGTTCATCCTGGAGAACAGAAGGCTCCAGGGAGATTTTATTGCAGCCTTCCAGTACCTAAAGGGGACTCTTAAGAAAGATGGGGACAGACTTTTTGCAGTGTGTGTGCTGATAGGACAAGAGGTAAAGCTTTTAAACTAAAAAAGAATAAGTTTAAGTCAGATATAAGGAAAACTTTTTTTAACAACTATGGTGGTAAGACACTGTTGCAGGTTGCCCAGAGAGGTGCCACAACCTTGGAAACGTTCAAGGCCAGGTTGGATGAGGGTCTGAGCAACCTGATGTAGTTGAAGATGCAGGGGGGGTTGGACTAGATGACCTTTAAAGGTCCCTTCCTATCCAAACTGTTCTATGCTTCTATGATGCTATGACACAGGGAGGGATAGTTTTCCTCATAAGCAACCGAAATTTCCCTTTTTGCAATTTGTCTTCCTTGTTTCTTATATTCTTCCTACCTTGAGAGGAGGCTAGCTCTGTCTTGCTGCATGAGTTAGCTACAGTAAGCAGTGAGAAACAGGCCACAGCAGCCCAAGTTCCTTATTGTTTTCTTGTACCTGGTGCATGAGAGCCTGCCAGTGTCACCTTAGATGGATCTGCTTTAGCTCAAACACACAGCATCTTCCCTGATTTGGGAATAGCTGTTCACACACCACCTGATCTGGAAGCTCATCTGAAGAAGGATGCAAATCTGTCCTTCTGGGTCTTGTTTTCCTAACTTGCAAATGTAAGAGAGTACCTGTGTAAGAGATTACCTGTGACCCGTGAATATCGCTGCCAGTATTTGAGAATTGTTGCCTGAAACACCTGAGATTTGCTCAAGGACCTGTGTTTATCCTCAGTTATTTACAGGGAAATCAGATATTACCTTCCCCTGGAAGTGTGGTGTCATGACAATAACAAGTTAACCATGTTTCAGGGATGACACTGGGCTACATTATTTTTGACAGTGCTAGAAGGTGGATATGAGTAAAATCTGGAGAGAAAATGTGTAAGAATGAACTTGCATTACTTTTCTCTGGTCTTTGTGCTCCTGGCCATTTTTGCCTGAAGAGCTATTCTTCAGTGCTTGGATTACTGTCCAGAAAATGCTATGTGCTGTCAGTATAGCCATCCAGGCAATGGCAGCAATACCTGACAGATGGTGAGATCCACTGAAAAATTGGTTTTCCACAAGAAAAAGGGAATAAACAGAAGAGTGTGATGACTCACTGAAATGGAAACTAGCTGGAGAAGACAAGCCAGGAGGAGAGGCTAACATGCCTGTGAACCAAGAGCTAAAGGAGAAGCAACAGAGCAGCATGGCTTAGAGAGAAAGCATGCACCTGCACAGCCAGAACGAGCAAGGGACCTCTGTCTTCCCTGCTGTAATCAAGTGGTTTGGGAAAGTCCAGACTCCGTGTGTTGGGGCTTCAGCCACTCTCCACAGCCAGTGCAATGGTAGTTAGGGGCAGGAGTGAGGCAATTGGAGGTGGAGGGAAGGCTCTGCCTGCCCCGGCTGACAGCAATGCTCCCAGAGGGCAGGCAGAGCCTCTGTTGCCAAAAACAAGTCAAAGGAGGAGAGGGAAATTCTCGAACGGCTTTTCCAACCCAATGATGACCCCCTGCACTTGATAGCCGTGCTAGGTAAGATGTACCCTGCCCAAAACTGTAATAGGGAAAATAATCATAGAATCATAATTATAGAATCATGAAATGGCTTGAGTGAGGAGGGGACCTTGAAGATCATCAATTTCCAACCCCCTGCCATGGGCTGGGATACCTTCAACCAGACAGGTTGCTCAGAGCCTCATGCAGCCTGGCCTAAGCCCCATCCAGTCTGGCCTTCAAAAGGAGAAATGAATGAAAGTCTCTATGGTTTATGAAACTGTCAAAATGAAAACCATCCATATATTTCTGTTTGTGCCATCCCATGTCTCTTCACCCTCACCAACAGTGCTTATCAAAAGGAGGTTACTTGCCTTTCCCTGTAATATAACCTTGGGGATATATTTTGCCTTGACTTAGGTGACATAATGAAGGAATCATCTCACTAGCACAGCCTATTTCCCTTCATGCATCTGAGGATTTCCTGCTGGCTAGGGTCGCGTTTCCCTGTTTTGTTTGTTCTGTAAAATGTGCAGTTTTATGACATAGGGTTATTTCAGGCAGAACAAGACATCTCCTCTGCAGGACAGCATTTGTATCTGTCATTTGGGAGAGCCTTTGGGAGCCTGCATTAGAGCTCATAAAGTACTGTAAAGTTATATAGCACTTAACACACTTTATCAGTTACGCTGCTTCTGGATCTTCCCCTCCCTTCCCCAGATTGTTCCCTGCCTTCTGCACACAGGTTTTATATAAACTGCACTTCCATCTGTTTGGCTTTGTGGATATGTGTCAGATTCCCTTTCCCATGTTGAGTTACAGTAGCTCTCCACTTAGTCCATACCCACATCCTACCTCTTTTTTCTCCATAAGTAAACAACAGAAAAAAAAACCCCAAACAAACAAACAAACAAAAAAGGGGGCCTCTTATCTATTGACACGCCCTCAAATATTTTCAAATTTTTCATTGAAACAAACCCCTGCAACTTCCAAACATTTTCTGCAAATCCAAAAATGCCTCCACAATATTGCTTCTCCTACATAGAAATGTTATGACAACATCAAATAGGAATAGTCTTGATCTTTTCCAGACCAGGAAACTGAGTGATGGCCCATTTGGCTTCTCTCTTTCCTCTACAATTTGCAGGCGAAGGAGACAGAAGGGCCTGGAGATGCTGTTTGCTCATTGTGAGATGTGTTTATTCACTGTTAGTTGATAGATAATTAAGTTAGCTCTGTTTCTCCGCTTCTTCCCTGGGAACTGCCCTGGGAGGTGCTGAGAAAGCTCATATGTTTCAGAGATACAGACAGCCCTGCTAGCAAGAGATTTATCTCCCAGCAAGACTATTCAAGTCAAACAGAAATTACCATGCAGACCGGACAAACTCCCCTGACTGATGTACCAACAAACCATAAAACCAGAGCACTGTGCTTTGGGAGAGCAGCACCAAACCCCAGTGCCACAGAAGGAAAAGGAACAGTGCTTCATGCATGCTGTGAGTCAGTTCTGGTGGCACAAGATGAACTTGGTTGTCTCCCTGTGAGTTAGGAAGTGGCCTGATGCCACTAAACCCCCTTCCAGTACATCCCAGCGTCTTCCAAACAGGCACAGGGTGGTATGATGTCAGTGGAGACTATTGCAACATACATGTGCTTTTCTGAGAGTCACCTTCCCCTACTGCTGTGCTGAGAGGGCTGTGAGGATGACACAGCTGTCTACCCCTTTCCTTCTCTCCCACAAATATTCTTTATTTAAATCATCTCCCACATACACGTTTATTTTAACAATTCTTGTATTAGCAATCATGTGTTTACACTGAACTCCTATTTCACTGGAACTTGAAGAAATGTTAACCATTGCCTCTACCACCAGCTTGTGGAGGGGTGAGCCCTAATACAGGCTTTTTTACAATTTTTTTCCCCTTGAGGAGCACTGCACAGCTCTCCTCACCTGCTCTACGCTCTCACACAGAAACCAGGTGTTGGCCAGCTGACAGTAAGTGGGAGGAATCTCAGCACACAGTCACACTGAGCACAAGCCCCACACAAACAGGAGCCCGGGGCTGAGCGTCACCACTGTGGCACCAGAGGAGAAGAGTGGCAGATAAACTGTTGTGTGTCTCCCTCCAACAATTCATTCTGGATTATATCACCTTCCAAATCTGATCCAAAGAAAGCACACTGCTGATGGCAGGATATTAGTTCTGTGGATATGCACATTATGAGTTGGCCATATGTGGTGTGAAGCCACCTGCCATTTCTTGCTCTGGGAATGAGATCATTAAAAAAGGGGTGGAGGGAGAGGAAAAGTGTATTTCCTGCAAACATAGCTTTGCCTTTCTAAGCTACCAGATGTGTATATCCGGAAAAGAGTCTACAACAGACACTTAACTAAGCCTCCTAACAAGAGGTTAAAGAGCACAAAGCCCAACTTTCCCCATTTTTTGGATCAAAGAGGCAGGGAGGGTTTCTCTGCTCACTCCTTTCCAAGTAGCTTCACAGTCATGTCACTGGGAGAGCCATAGCCATGTGAATGAAGAAACATGCTGAGGAAAAATGAGGGATGTGGTCATCACTGAGATCATCAGATAACAAGGCGACTGAAGCCTTTTCCACATCCCCTGCCTATCTCATCCCTTCTCTCAGTGCTCCAGTTTGTGTTGACAGTGAGCAGGTGTTGTTGATAATAAAAACCCAGTAGATTTTTCTGTATTATTTGGCATTAAAGAGTAGGCAGTAACCAGCAGTCTGCCTGGGAAGAGCTGCTCCATGCTCTGCCCCTATGGCATACCCCCAGATAGTGGGCAGGGCTGAGCACAAGGGGCCCTTTGTCCCCAGCAGAGCCTTTATTTGTTCCCCACTGCCATTCCTGTTCCAGTCTTGTCTCCTATTGCTGTGGGTACTCCAAACAAACCTGGGCACTTGCTCCAGTCACCAGGAGTGCCTGTGTCTCTTCCAGCTGGTTTATTTTTGCTTTCTCTATCCCTGCCAAGAGGAGGGAGCCTGTGGTGCTTTTGAGCTGTGCTCCAAGAAGCTGCTAAACACCAGGCATCTGGTGTCTTTGGGCTGCCTTGGAAAGGAATTTCTCAGGGGTACAGGCAGCATGACCCAGACAGGTACCTCCAGGCACTTCACTCTGCTCCAGAGCATGCAGTCACTTGTAGCCAAGGAATCGCTCCGCAGCAGCTTCTGCAGGAGAGCAACCCAGCCTTGGCTGCCCTTGCCATCACTGTCACTGCTCCAATGCACTTTATCCCTCACTGAAGGTTCTAAAGGATGGTGTTTAGCTACTTCCTTCCTCGTTCACAAACACGTGTCCTCTGGGGGCTGGTGTCTAGCTGTGCTTTGCTGAAGCAAGATGATGGTCTCTGTTCAGCTTCCAAAGCATCCCACAAGGGATGAGTCTGCTCTGTCCTGTTAATTAATTTATGGCAGTGAAAGCTTAAGCGCTGCCATTCTCCTAAGTTTGCAGTGTGGGCCCCTTTGAGGCAGCTGCAGACAGCCTCCAGGTCTTTATCACCCACACAGCTCTGTCTCACAAGCCTGCTTTGCAATGGGCAATCTAAGGGACAGACTGGAGGCCACCACCACAATGTTCTGTCTGACTGAGAGCAGTTTACTTGTCACCACAGAACAAGAGCTGAGCTTTTCCAGCCGAAGTCAAGTACCAACCACTTTGTGCATGTCATCAAGGGCACTGCTGGAGATCTGCAAATCTGAACCTGCATGACATGATCTGCACCTCTAAGGAGGCTGATCCTGCATCCAAAGGCTCCTTGCTTCCCTTGCTGGCAGTCACTGCTGCAAAACCAGCCTGATACAAGCTGGGAGAGCTGGCAGCTGTGCTGGCTTGTGCGGGAGTTGCCTGGTGAGAAAGGGTGGTGAGCAAAGTGGGTTTTTCCACCGCCAACCTACATGAAAAATATTTAAAACAGAGAAAGAAAACCCCAAACCACAAACCAGACTGAAAGGAAACAACATGCCCAATAGGGTGGGATGGTTTGTTGTTCTTTTTTTAAAGAAACTGAAACTGCACAAATTTAAGAAGGTTGTGCCCTACACATTTTTTCAGTGTAAACTGGCTACATCAGCTAACGATTCCTTCTATGTGACTTGTCACATTTTCCTGCCTTTCCCTTTATGCTGAACAATGCCACTTCCAATTGCTGATGCCACATCCCGGCCATGTGAAGAAAAATGAAATACTTTTTTTCCAAGTAGGTTTGTATTTCTTGTGTACTTGGTAGATCCCAGTTTCTTTCCCGTTGTGCTGGCTTGAAGGCAAAACCAGCGAGAGACTCCAAGTCAGAAAACACAATTTAATAGGAGAGGAAAAAAGTAAAATAAAATAAAACACATGCAATGGTTCAAAAGATCACTGACAGAGTCAGAATACAACCTGAAACCGTGGTGGTAGCAGTCCAGATGAAGTGGTCTTGTTGAAGCAGTGTTCTTGCAGAAAGGTCTGGTAGCTCTTGTCCTCTGGGAATCCAGTGGGTAAGGCTGCCTGTGCTGTCCCAAATCCCAGATTATATCCAGGTGGGAATGCTTGGCTCCTCCCCCTGGGCAGAGCATCTCACAATGGACTGATATAATTTTATCAGTCTTGTAATGGGTCCTTGATTGCCTATTAAACAGAGATAGCTCCTGGGGAGAGTTATCTATGAGTCATGCAGGACGGCATTGATGGGCCATTAACAGAAGATAGTCTGGAGGGAGGGGGCACGGGAAACAGTGGTGCACAACTTAGTTTCAACATTTCATGTAGATGGTGATAGAATACATACTTTGGGCACATTTTACATTGTAACCTAGGACACCCGTTCTAGGGAAAAATGTTTTGTGTAAACTTCAGCATTATGATATAATCCATCGTGTGGTAGAGGAGATTGCCTTCTAACTGCATTTAGAAACAGAAAGTGATTCTATAATGTGTAGGCAAAAGCCTCACCCTGTCGTAATGCTTCAATGGTAATGCTTTACCAGTCTGGTGTCCATAGGTCGCAGGAATGAAGAAATGTAAATATTTGAAGGAGAATGTGGATGCAGAACCTCAGGCTAGAGGTGCAGTTTTCCCGAGGGATTTCTTGCCAGGTCTTCCCTGTCTGAGAGCAGAAAGCTTTCTGTCTCTGGCCCACCCAGCTCCCCTTCCCTTTCCCGGGAAGGGCAGCAGACGGGGCTCCTTGTGAAGGGGCAGCAGACCCCAGGGCTGCTGGACAGCTGTGCCCTTACCCCTCCTGTGTTTCCCCACGCTTTGGGGTGAGCTCGGCTGCTGCCCGCGGCTGCGCAAGGCCCAGAGCCCCGAGCCCTGCCCCGCTCCGCAGCCGCGCCGCCGCAGGCCCCGGCCCTCGGCACTGCCCCCAGTCCCTCCAAAACTCAGGCCGACGCCTGCTCCTGCGCAGGGCCTGCCCCTCAGAGCAAGCAGGAACGGCCCGTGAGATGGGGCTGGCCCCAAATGCTGACCTCGCGTGGCTGTGCTCTCCCAGTTGCTGCCCCTCAGAGAGGCCACCCCGGAGCAGCTTCTCCAGAGAGCACAATTTCAGTCCATCATGGATGTTCCCAGCTACACTCACAAGTGAACAGCAGTCACCAAGGGATCACTGGGGGCTGGTTTGGAAGGAAAGCAAGAAGGGAGCATTCCCCCTGCAGGCTGGGCTGGATACCTTCCCTCTTTTCCAGCTGAGCCAATCTTTCCCTGCTGAGGAGGCCCTGCCTGGGGCCCATGTGTCACTTTCCCAGGTTTGGCCATCACCTCTTCAAAGAGCAGAGCCCTCCTCCAGGATGCTGTGGATGCCTGTACTACACCAGCAGTGCCTGACAGCCCTACCAAGGAGTCAGCCGTGCTGGGAGCTCTGAGGGAAGCTGATTATGCTCTTATTTGTTCAGATAAATGTAAAGCAGGATTGCAGCTGGGGAGAAATGGATATTGCCTACTGCACAGGCAGCATCTCTTTCCTCTGATTTAAGCAAAACCCTGAAGGACTGAAGGGATATATATATTTCTTTGACCTAACTCTTCCTCCAAGAACGTTGCGACAAGTGGGTGGTGATTTGGCCGTGACTTATCATGGGACATTTGTGCACAGGACTTGGATACATCTACCACTAAACTGAGCTGGCTCATTGTCATTTTGACCTTAGCTGGTTGCCTCATGAATAGACCCTATTACTGGTAGAAAACCCTGTGCAGGTAGGCAGCAGTGTTTTACAAAATAGCTTGTCTAATCAGACCCAAATGATGTCATGGCAATAGCAGCAGCAATCCTGGACATGGATTCAGACCTGAAATATTAAATCCCTTTGATGCTCACAGTTCAGCAGTCAGCACAGTGAATAAATGTTTGTGCCCAGAGCAATGGAAAGGGACGGGGCTGTGATTCATCATGTCAGCACAAAGTCTCTGGGAAGAACCATTTGGCCTCCTCATCCCCCCACCTGAATCTTTCTGGTTTAAGTACTGATGCTGTCAACTCGGTTTAAGGTCAAAATACTTCTGTAATTCTTCTTTTCAGTAAGGGGCCACACGTGCTACAGGCTACGGGCTGGCAGGAAGGCAGCCTGGGAAGGAAAGGGTGGAGGAGAGGAAGTGTGGCAGGCTCTGTCGATGTAACAGAGGCTTTCTGGTCAGTTCAGTCTTCTGCCTGTGTCTTGCAGCAGGTGAGAGCACAAAAGAAGCTGAAGGAAGAAAATAAAGGTGAGTCAGTAGGCACATGGACCATTGGACACAAAGAGCGTAAAAGCACATTGAGCTTAATGATGTCTCTCTTGCTCTCTCAGCCTGCGTTTCTGAAGCATCAGTAAAGCATTACTGGAGAGTATTTTTCTCCTGTATTGTTAAACACCTGCTGTGGATTGTTTGATCCACATCTTCTCTGGGTTACTGGAAGAGGCCTGATAATCACAGGAGCAAATAGGCAACTATTCACAGTAGGACACTCTCAAGCAAATTGTAGTGTTGACATGCTGTTCACTGAGGAATTGTTCAGGAACCTCAGGGGAGGAACCAAAACCAGATAAGATTTACCATGAAAAGTCAAGGACCTTGTCCACATTTTGTGCACGGGGAGGTCAGGTACAGTGACTACACCATGACATAGCCTGTCTTCACCAGCTACCAGTTAGTAGTTTCGTTTAGTTTCAAGGTGTCACCTGTTACTAAAACAGGGGGTTCTCCTACATTATGATTTGATGTCATTTTGATAATTGGGAGCCAGGGGTGCTCTGTGACTCTTAAAGACAGTCTGAGTCAGGCAGCTTGATCTGTCCTTCTCCTCCTTACCTCTTTTGCTTCTGGATCCTCAGATTTCACCTAAACTAGTCTCTTCTGTGCACACAGGGTGTCAGTCAAGTAAATTATCAGTTTCCTCATCTTTCACCACAGATTGAAAACACTGCCTGTGTGTCAACCTGGGGGGCGGAGATATGTGGAACAAGGGCAGATTGCCTCCCATCATATGTATGGAGTCATGAACAAAAATGGGAGGATTTTTCTAAATGAAATGTTCCCCCAGAAAGGGAAATGTTGGCAAATGCATTTGTTTCCAGCATGGCAAATCAGACATGTCCAAACTGATCTTGGGATGTGATCTGGGAGTGAATGAATGTATGTCAGAGCAGGATGTGTGATGTGTCAGGTTTACAGGTCATGAATTGTGGCTTCAGGGTTCCTGTGGGCTAAATTTCCCAGGTGAGGCTATGAATATGAATGAGTCAATCCCTGAAGCCCTGGAAAAATTTGAAGGTGACCTTGCAGGAACAAAGGACAAAATGTACTGACTGCCATTCTGGAATCTGCTGTTTTGGTACTCCCAGCTTAGTTTGAAGCACAGACTGCTAGAAAACTGGCAAGAGCTTCTCACACAGCACTTCCCAGAGTCAGTTTTAGACTCAGAAAAAGTGAAATAAAGATTAGATCTGCTGTCTGCCCTGTTGAGGATCAAAGTCCAACCATGTTCCAACAAGCTTTTCTAATTTTCACAGTTCTGCAGTATCAGAGACGCTTTTCTAAAGCAAACTACTGAACTGTGCCCAGTGCAACCCACTGCCTGATGTGAAAAGTGGATGAAGTAAATGCATATTACATTTCATTCTGTTTGTAATTAATGTGACATTTTATGGTGAGTGAAACTAATTGTCTCCAAAGATATTAGCTACGGGAAACATAGCTGACAATTTAATGTGGTAAGACATAAAATTGGTGCATTAGAGCAGGCTGGAGAAGTTTTGACGAAGTGATGTCCTTATCCAGTCTGGCAATAGCTAGGACATGTAATCGTATAAACAAATACCTCGTTCTTGTGGGCAGATGCTCCCTTCTGAGATGGTTTAGAGACACAATTTTGCCACTGACAATATCATACAACTAGGCAGAGATGCTGCATGCCAGAGATTTGTAGCTAAATTGCTCTACCTAGAGCTAGCTGCATGGATTTTTGCCTTTTCTCACCTGTTTCACAAAGAGGTTGCCAATACAGTCAATATTTACCTGAGTTACTTCCCCTCTACACCAGTGCAGCCTGCTCCTGCTCTAATGCATTGTATACTGCAGTGTAATATGTACTGAAATGGTGAATCTGAGTATCCCACTTATGACTTCTTCCACTACAGCAAGCAACATTGAAAAGTTGTTTAAGATCCACCAGCCACTCTATATTTAGCTTTTTTTATTATTAAGATCTGTGAAAAAGAACAAATTGTGTCATTCACATGAATAATCTCTCCTATAAGGAAGCTCTTTGAACAAAGGAGGTACAATGAGTGCTATAATTATATAAACTGCAAACCATCAAATCACATCGTATCATTAAATAAAACAATTAGGGCTAAATGACAAAGACTTGTGTACAGGTGCATATACTTCAGCATCTACTGAGCTTGTATTTTCCAGAGTTGTTTGAGGTGCTGGATTCTTGCCTCACACAGCTTGCACAAAATATCATGTTACATAGACCTCAGATGCCATAAATTGATGTTTATAGGTCTGTCTAGCATAGAGATCAACACAAGCTAATCATACAGAGATTTATTCACCTTCTTAGTTGGATTTTGCTGGCTGATAGGAATTTAGAGTGAACAGAGCAGTGCTGTTATTTGTGCCCAGTTATATCATTTCAGTTAAAATATAATTTCAAACTGAAATAGGTGTATCAATGTGTACCACCTCCACACCTTGACCATATATTTTGGAGTTATGCCAGATAACTCTGGCAAGTTCTTTTTAGGAACTTTCTGTACCTAACAGCCCCAAACCCATGTTACCTTGTCTTTATCAGGCATTGGGATATCCATTGTCTCCTCACATATATTTGTTTCCAAAGTAAACTGATAAATTATAAGAAGTGGGGAACAGAAGCTCCCATCGATTTAGAGATACTAAATTTGATGCTACCCATCTGTTTGCTCAGAAGAAGCAGGTTTCATGGATTATTTGTATCCCATGAGGAGACAGGATTTGCTGAGCCCTGGGACAGGCATTCTTTTTGCCTGAAAATTGCAGAACTGTGACAGGCAGAGTACCATGAGCAGAGCAGAGGATTAAGCAGTTTGTTTATCAGGACCAGGAGTTGCAGGAAAGAGGGGGCAAGTAAGAGGAAAAGCTTGGCAGAGGAATAGGACTCAGCTTTGGGAAGCTACTGGAATAAAATGTTTTACTCTGAAGCTTTTTGAGTTGGAGTAACTAGCTACAAAACTTAGGAGCAAAAGTGCCTTGCAGTGAGACCACAGTCATAAGACTCTTATCTCTAAATATAGTAACTGTTTCATTAGGCCTTTAATTGCAGTCAGGGCAATGTAAATTTTTTTTTTTTTTTTTTTTAGTTTAATGCTTTCCTATTGCTGAGGGTGACTCGGGGGATTGGCATGCTATCATATTTCCTTTATGCTGGGGGCAATAGGCTGAAAGGGGGCTAATGCTCCTCTCCCACTGCTCAGTGCTCTGATGCAAGACCATAGATCCCCAGGGGCCTGCAGGATGCTCTACAACTAATCAGCAAGGCCATTTTCTGAGGCATAAATCCCATGGCAAGGTCATCATAAAGCAACTCTAGATTGTAAAGTAGCCAGTTTCCAATACTGAGGATGATCAATTTTGCATTCATGGTAGGGCTCATAGGACCTCAGGGTACTCTCTGGGCTGGCTGCTCCTCTAGGATATCTCTGGGGTTTGAATGCATGCTTCATACATATGTACGAAGATAACAGCTGCTTTTCCCAGGCTTTCTTTCTCTCTTTTGTCTATGTAAAATTATCTATCTTTCTGAAGAACTGCAACAAGGAAGAAAATGGCAAATTTAAGTTTCCTTCACATCTTTTAACCCTAGCATAATATAACTTCCACCAGTGCCTGCTGTGCAGTTGTGAATCTCCTTAATGTGCGTCCTCTGAGTCATATTAGTTCTTTTGGGATGAATAGAGGAGAATACAGAATTTATACTAATGTGGCCAGGAAATGGGAGGATAATCAATTTTATCTCTAGTTCTCAGCTTTTTCTCTGCTCACTATACAACCAGGAAGGGCTGTCATTTAGACCGCACATTGAGGTTCATGGGGTGTGGATGCTGTTCAGATACAGGCAACAGGGACAGGCAGAGATAAGGGCAGTGAGAGAAAAGACAGCCCAGCAATGGCCTTCAGAAAGAGCAGATTTATTTGCAGCATTAGTGTAACACCAGTGGGGAAGATAATTTTTTCTGCAGTTCTTAAATCTACTCACCTCCTGCCTTGAAAGAAACACCTCAAAGCAGAGGATATGTCCTGCCTTCTCTCACAAACCCAGACTGAAATGCCTGTTCTGGTTTGACAAGGCAAGCAGGATGTGTCCCTGCTTGGCAGGCAGGATGTGTCCCTGCTTTGCAAGCAGGGCCATTAAGAGATGGATTGCTGGCCACCAAACTGTCTCTACCTGGATTAACAGATAGGGCTCTGAGACAATAATTTATTGCTGTTATTTATTCTGAGCTAAATCTGAATGAACCATCTTTACATAAAAACAAAACTTTGTACTTTGTCCTCTCATCTGCTGTTCTTTAGCATAAAGGCAGGCAGTAACACTGCAGTGAGTAGAGCTCAGTCATGGTTTAACTTTACATAAATCAACAAATCTACAAGGGCCAGGGCTGGCAGCAGACCCGAGGTTTCCCAATATGTGGGTCTACTTTGCCATTTCCTGCCATTTGGAAAACCTTTTAGCTTTTTCCCTGGTTACAGATATCTCACAGATCTGAGTTCTGGCTCCAGCAAACTGTTCCCTTCTCCCAGCTCCTGTTGTAAGTGAAGCTTTCCCCAGCAGCAGCCAGCACAAGAGCTTGTTCTATAATCCAGCATTAACTCCAGCAGTCATGGTGCTGTGCAAGAAGACATCCAGCCTGGTGCAGCTCATGTCTCTCAAATTAACTTGCCTCTTGGCTCTGCTCCTTCCTTGCCTGGTCTCTGTGCTTTGCTTTCTGTGTTTTTGTATTCCTGTCCCCAGTCCAAGATACTCTTTCTTGTCAATCTGTATGTTTTGGTTTCGATTCAGCATTAGGCACGCTCTGTTTGTCACTGGGAAAGCCTTTGCAGGATGGGTTGCTTCATTTATAGGAGTCTCCTGGGAGACAGAGATGAGATTTTTTTTTTTTTTTTTGCTTTCAATATTGGAACTAGCACCACTTGTGCTTTAATTACGTGAAAGCAAGTTGGTGAAGAATTTGATACTGATAGATCACAGTTGAAGGCTGCCAGCTCGGGGCAGGCTCCCATTCCAGTCAGAGAAAGCAGTTCTCCTCAGGTATTTGCCTATTCTCACCTTTCCCAGTGAGCCCAGAGTGCAATTGTGAGCTGTATATATTAAATACATGTATATAACAGAGTCATATATATATATACACACACACACACGCACATATTTGACAATGAACCAACATGTGAATTATCAGCCAAAAGAACACAAACATCTAGAGACAGGTGGTACTCAACACATGAAAATTCTGATGTGTGGAAGACAGGTTTGAGGCACTGGGTTGTCTAAATACGAAACCTATTTAAAGTTTATTACAACTTTTGAATTCTTCTCCTTGATAGTGGACAGAAAGCTGCAAACAGCTCCTTGAAGGGCGCCTTTATTTACTTCTCTCTCCACAACATCCTCAGCAGACCACCAGGACATCCCAGCAGAAGCATGGGCTTTGGCCCACAGGCTGCTGTCAGCTTGGGCCTCTCAGCTAGAGGCTTCTGAAGACCACTAATATTTCTACCCAAATTTCTTTTTGTCTCCTTTTCTGCTTCACAGTGACACAAGGAAGAGAGTGATGATATAAGCAATGAATGAGAAGTAGATCTCCCCAAAACATCCCAAATAATTCTTCAAGAACATCCCAAATAGGGATGGGGACAATTAGTGAAGGATATGAATAGTTTTCCTCTAGGAAGTCCCAGCCTCGACAAGGACAGTATACAGAATGTCTGCAGAGGGTTCTGTGCCAGCCCCGTGCTAAGCCAAGGTTAGCATGGGCTGGCAGCTGGGTCCTATCAGCCTGACCCACGTTAGCCTTCCTCTGACACCTATCAGGGACTCTTTTCAGTTCCCCAGGCACCTGGGTTATATTTATGCAGCCGCATTTTGCCTCCTGAATGGGATTTTTTGGAGAAAATCTTGTTTTATAAACACCCCATAGACTGTAAATACCTGCAGAGAGCAGCTTGCCCAGTACCCTGGCAGCTTTGGCTGTACCTGTAGCAGAGCCCAAAGCTCCTGGCAATGCTTCCTGCAGCGTGCAGATGACACCAGCGAGTGCTGAAACCACCACACTGCCTGATGACACTGCAGTGTCACCACAGCAGGAAATTATAGACCCTGTCACTTATTCAGAAATTTTAAAAGGATTAAATTTTTGCACGGTTGGGATTTGCATGTGAAATGATACTCACTAGGAAATAATTATGAGATAAGGCCATCATTGTGCTTCAAGATGCGGCTGATTTCCATCTGCATCAGAAATCACTGCCTTCCCCCTCTTGGAAACATACTCTGATGCTTAAGGTGGTGCTTTTGTCCCTGGTCACTGAGTCAGAGACGGGAGTCCTGATCCAGCAAGACCTTTGGCTTGTCTTTAAACAGAAGGCATAATGTGAGGGACCAGTGCTTTCCTCTATTTTGGAAGTGAGTACAGTATTAGGTTGTGTTGCATAGGTCTCCAGGTTCCCACGTGTGGCAGGATGTTTACCCCCACACCCCTCTACCACAGACAGTTGATTCATAAAGAGATAACCTGGGTAGAAGACCCAGCAAAGGGTCATCTCTGGCACCAAAAGGGCTCAGGCCTCATCTGAGAATCAACATCTTAGTCTGGAGAGCTGGTGTGGAAAGAGATAAAAAAAAATATTCTGACTAAGAGACACTGTTTTACAAACTATAAAAGACACACGACTTATCACAGAGGCAGAAGCCTTCTATACACGCACCCTGAAAGTGTAGGAGACCTCTCCCTGGAGTTTGGATGCAAATCTGTGATTACTTCTATGGGGATTGAGGGAAAGGATCTCCATGTGTGCCTCACCAATATTTAGATGATAAGATACATTGAATCCTAAGTTATATTAATTCTTTGCTAGCTGTAACATTAATAGGTACCTTTAACCCTGCTGGATATACCTACTAGTAGTGTCTTTTTGTCCTTACTCCTGTGTGGTATTAGTTTGTTTTAAGACTTATATCTCTTACTTTTCTGTGTATTAAATAAGTAATTCATTCTATAATAGACATGATAAAGGCATCAGACATTATTAAAGAACTTGTGAATGAGAGTGGGTTTTGGGGTGCTAGCTACCTCCATAAAACCACTGCCTGGGCAAAAGGCAAGGACTTACCTAAGCCACCACATCCATTTGTAGCACCATGCCTGCAGCCAGGATCAGCTGGGACGGGGTTGCTGCAACCTGGCGAAGCAGTGCCTTGCCTGCAGCTTTCCTATCCCCAGGAGCACCTCAGCTGTGTTTGGGGGCCCTGCACAGCTCAGGGGTTCTCATCAGCTTCATCTTTCATTACTCGCTCCTGTCTGAGTACTTCTGTGATGGGTTTGTGTATCAGCAGGGCTTTTGCAGGGAGCCTGTGCAGTCCTCCCAGACACACAGAAAGCCTGTTCTGGAGACTGGAATGAGCCACAGACCCCTTGGCTGTGTCAGTAAAGCCCAGTCTGCTGGAACCTGGCTTTTTCTCTATCCCACCGTGAAAAACTTTCAGGAGGGGTTGTACAACGTAAAATTTATTCTATTACAGAACACCCAAGTTTTCCTCATTTTTTTCCAGCAAGCAGAACAAAAAAAGAAAAGGTAAGAAGGACATAGCGCTGGCTGTAAGTATATTTAGACGTGGCAAAGGGCTTCTCTGCAAGAAGTAGACATGGAAATATTACTCAGCCTGCTGGGAAGAGCACTTCAGCATTGTTACCTT
The DNA here is from genome assembly GCF_015227805.2 of Hirundo rustica. Taxonomy (NCBI): domain Eukaryota; kingdom Metazoa; phylum Chordata; class Aves; order Passeriformes; family Hirundinidae; genus Hirundo; species Hirundo rustica. Next base: position 40,871,515 of record NC_053455.1, on the reverse strand, counting down.
GCTTGCACACTGAGCTCCTGGCAGGGCTTTTAGGACAGGGCTCTAAAGAAAACAAGCAAACCTCATAGTGTCACAGCTGAAGTGTAACAACAGCATTAATAGACCAGAGGAAATTGTTTTGATCTAGCTGATTTCCTGTAAACCCAGAAGATTTGGAGATTTTTCTGAAAATAATTGCTTGGAAGCAAAAGAGTGTTTATATATGCATATTTATGTACCTATCTAGGGGAGACTGGAGAACTAGTGTGCATGCAGGTGCATCTCCCCTCCACAGCGGCACTTGTACACGGGTAAGAGAAGCCCTGGGTGAGTTCAGGCACCTTGGCTGGCTCTGCATCCCAGTCCTGCACCTCACAGTCTGGTTGCACCAGGGAGAGGGCTCAGTCAAGCTCACCCTGACTATTAAAAGAGCTCATAATGGTTTTTACAAGCTAGTTTTGTTTGCAAAACTCCCAGAAGCACTCTGCAGAAACAGTATTAGGTAAGAAGTTAGAAAGGAGAAATACTTACAACCTCCTGCAAGTGAAATGGCAAAAAAATATATGTACAGGGAATACTGCCATAGTTCATAAACAACACAGTGAGATATTGATACCTCAACTGACACAGCGGTGTGATTAAGAATCCCTTTGTCTCCTACAGCCGGCAAGGATGTATTAGCAAAGGCAACACACAGGTAATGTCATTATGCAGCAAAGTAATTAAATAACACCCTTCAAAAGCAGAGCAGTCTCAGTGCCTCCTGGCAAGCAGACTCCTGCTCCCAGCCACCATCCCCTCCAGAGCAGCAGGTACCTGCAGGGTCTGCTTTCCCTTGGGAAATCCCAGACACTTGGGAGGTTTTGTGTTCCCTCCAGAGAGCAACCAGGAGAGTCAAGACCTCCTCTCCCCAGCCTGACTCCCCTGTTTCAGAGGGCAGAGACACTGGAATGCAGCAAGCCAGGCCCTCTGAATCCACTTTGGCAAATGCACTCACACTTCTGGCACCGCAGTGCCACGGGGGACTGATTTTGCCCAGCCCACCCCTGGGGCAGAGCCACACTGAGAATGACTGATCTCTTGCCTGTCCTTGCTAATGATGGAAATGGTAGCCAGCTCGATGACTGAATTAATTAGCACTCCCACTTTGATCCTCTTTAGGATCAGAGTCCAGGATGTCTTGGGCAGGCATGGCTTTTACCTGCACCTCTTGGTGATATGCCTTTCCCTTCAGGCTCCAGCATCATGCAGGAAGAATATAAAAAACCTTAACCTTCTCCCTGGCAGAGGGCTATTGCCTGCCTCTCTCTTGATTCCCAAGATAGCAGCTACCAATGGCTCCCTAGAACAAAGACCTCCACATGTGCCCGCAACAAGCTCTCAAAACAGCACAGATGATGGGGACATGGCACCAAAGAAACAAAACCTTTTTAGTTCCCCTTGTGTGTTTGCAAATGATTGAAAAAACAGACTGAAAAGAATGCCCAATTCAGCAAAACTTTGAATGACATGGAATGAGCAATTCCTGGCACAGGCTGTGAATTCCAGGTCTGATTCATGCCAGTTTGGATAACACTGCAATGAGAGCCAGGGGAGGCAAGAGAGCATCACACTGGGCAGTGAGCTGAACAGTAGGCCTGGTTCATTCTGGTACTTCACCTCTGCTTTACAGAAACATCAGCTCAGGAATGCTGCATAAATGTGAGTGGTGGCTGCCCTGCTCTTCTACTGCAGTTCTGATCTGTGCCTTTTCCACAAGGTGCAATTTAGGTAGAAAATGTTTCCATTTTTTGTGCTAATGGCAATGCAAGAAGCAAAGCAATACGGAATATGGACCAAATAATCTGGTAATTAAAAAAAAAAAAAAAAAAACCAAAAAAAAACCACGTGTGGCTTCTCATTTGAAGAAGACCCATTACCATGAAAATGCAGTGAGAGAGGCAGAGGGGTAGAATGGCCCTACAATGCAAAAAGGATCTCTTTTCCCTTCTCCCCCTGGAGGAGCTTCCCAGCCAGCAATGGAACCTGCAGATACGGCTCCCAGCAGGGTGGTTCGGACCATGGCGCCAGCACCCCTGCTCCTCTCTCTGCCACCTCTTTTTAATGAGCCTAAATTGCAAGGATTGGATCCCTGATCTGCCAAGGGGTGGTCATGTTTTTCTCTAAGCATCTAGTTCCTGCTCAGAGACAATCAGAATGAGGCCAGGCAAAATTTTCATTCCTCTTAATGAGAGAAAAAGACTTCGGGGGAGCTGGCTCAGAACCTCATGCCACAGAGGGAATTACCTTGCAGCACTGGGGATGAAGTGCCATGTGTGACTTCTTCACAGTTAAGATTTTGTTGTCAATAGGGATCTGCCAAGAAGCAGTCTGAAAAGAAGTAAAATGGTTAGGATTTCTTTAAAAGAAGAGCAGATCACAGCTTGGCATGAAGCTACTTTTGTTGGCAGTGCATAATTGATGTGAAATAAATTACAAGCCAAAAAACAGAGAAATCAGCCTGTTCTTTAGGGCACTGCCTCTAATGGGGGTTGAACGCTTTCTATTTCTGGCTGAATTATTCTGATGTGTGAAGCATGACAGATTGAATTGCTGCCCAGCATCTTATTAGGTTTATTTACTAAAAGGCAGAAAGCACGGGAAGACGAGATAATCATACCTGAAGTCTGCCTACCCCTCCCCATTGTCTCCCTCACCCAATAGTGCAGAGGAAAGATTAATTTTATTACAGATCCATGAGAGAGGTGTCAGAGGCCCTAGGCAGATGGACTGTCACGCTGTGCCACTGTGGCACTGCCAGCAGACTCCCTGTGGCTGTCCCAGGGGCTGGTGGCCCTCGCACAGGGGCTGGGACAGGAAAAGCCCCACACCCTGTGGTGTGATCCAGGAGGCACAGCCAGGACACTGATGCCCTGCCCTGCTCAGTGACTGGGTCTTGCAGACTCTTGGGTAGAACTTGCTGTGCAGATCTCTTTGGGGGAGGGAGACAACAGGGAGGGGGCTGGGAGATTGCCAGCTTTTCTGGTTTTTTGTGTTTTTTTTCTGTTTGTTCATTTGTTTTAGGTTGGTGTTTTGTTTTTTTTTAATCTTCGAGAGACAATTCAGATTAAATCCTTCTAACAGACTGTTCCTCTACATACCCACATCTCCCCATCTGGAGAGACCCCAGGCATTTCAGATGCATCCTCAAGCCATGCTCCACGTATGAAACTACTTCTCTTTGTGAAGTCAGAAATACCAAAATGGGGAAATATGCTTATTAAAAACATATTCATTACTTTAAAGGAGTCCTCAAGCAGCATTGTTATTAGGCTGTGATATTGCTGTTTGCTCCCTCTTGCCTGTAGTGCTCTTTCAAAAGTTTAAAAAGAACAATTCTTTCCCTGCCAATTTTCTCTTTTGGTTTCACTAAACATTTAATGCTTTGTATGTTTCTATTCATGACTGCATTATTTTTGGGGAATTCAGCATTGTAAGGAAAGGTACTTGTGCAAACTCTCAAGTAATGCTCTCACAGAGTTGTGTTCCAGGCTGTACCAAAATGAGTTCCTCAAGCTAAAAAAAAAGGATGGTGCTTCTTCTGCTCCACTTACAGTAGCTCTAACAGGTTCCCAACAATCTTGGTAAGGCAGGTCACCCAACCTATGCTTTAATCCACAGATGGATTGCAAAAGGACCTGCTGTGTGTTTGTCACCTGTCATTAGAGTGGCAGCCTCTCTCTCTGCTGCACCTCCCCGGCAGAGATGGAAGCAGAAAACAGGACTGTGCATCTGTGCAACTGGCAGCAGAGCAGAAAAAGAGCAGTCAAAATCTGACCCAAAGGAAAATGTTGGATGTTTTTTGAAAATATTGAAAAATACCTTAAAATAGCTCAACTCCGTTGAAGGTTTGCACTTTTGTGTTGTTTTGACTCCGCCCCTTACACGGTTAATGGAATTCTGTTAGTCAGCCTGTGGTCCTGTCTAAGGGAGACTAATGAATTACCAGCGTAACTGAGTTTTCTTCAGTTCTGGGGCTTATGGGCTCACATCTGTCATTTCATTCCAACTGTGCCTGGTACAGAATTCAAGCCAGCATGATTTGGGATGAAAGCTAGAGAACAAAGCAGGCTTTTTCCTCTAACTGTCCTCAGACCCTGATCCACTAGCAGATCTCAGGTTGCACCCACTCTATCCTAAGCCAAAACAAACATAATTAAAAACATTGACCACTTAATGAACCAGAAAGAGTAAAGATCTTAACTCTGGCTTGCCCATGCCTAAGATAAATGCTTTAAGAACTGGGCTGTCTGGATGCTTCTGTAGAAAAAATTCCTGGCTGTTGGCGGTGTGTTTGAGGGAGCAAGTGGTGTTATGCTTTTGGTTTTTTGTTTTTCTTTTTTTTTTTTTTGTTTGTTTGTTTGTTTGTTTAGTCTTTAAACAGTTCTGCATTTGATCCTTTGCAAAAATATTTTCTTTATGGTCAGATCTAGTAAATAAATTGGATTTCTTCACTACTAAGTTACAAGAAAAACACGAAAAAACAAAACAAAGGAAAGGCCAAGGTGAACTGTGAAAAGTAGCAACTTTTTTTTTTGTTTAAAGAGCCCATCTACATCAGTGGATTCGGCACTTTTGGTGACTTTTATTAACTGAAAGTCTAGAAATGTAAATTTAGATGCCTATGTTCTAACATTTTGCCCAGCCTGTGTCGGGAACATTCACAGTTTTTTCAAAAGTCATGTCACCCTGACATGACATCAGAGTGCCAGCAGATAATTTGGGAGGAAATGTACTTTTCAGGATCATCTCATCCAAAGCAGCGCAAACTCATGTGGTTACTTGCCCTTTGTTCTGCCAAGCTGTGAATATTTCCAGAGATGGAGATTTCACAGCTATTTCAACGCAACCTGCTCCAGTGCTGGATTACTTACCACTCTCCTAAAATGACCACAACAGAAGTTGTACATTCATCTCAAAATTTCAGCTCCTGTGTTCAACAGGGTAGCCCTGTGTTGAGGATCCTGCCTACTGCATCCTCCCGTAGGACTCAGGAGGATCAAATTCCAGGAGACTGACATTTAAATACCACCACCAAGCAAATATCTCAGGTGTGTACAGATGAGAATGTCCCAGTCCACTGGTGACATCTCAAGATGTGAACGGGGTGAATCCACTGCGTCCGGTTTCCTCCCTCCCTGCCCACCCCGGTAGCTGACGGAACTGATTCAGCAGCAGGGACTCTGTGTGTCCCACTGGCAGAGGGGCTCTGTGTTTGGCTGCCACAGAGAAACCTTTGCCTACAGACAGTTCCACCAGCAGATTTCTGGCTGTTTAAAATTTCTTGTGACCCTTCCTGTATTCAGATCAGCCTCCTCTCTCAGCAGAGAATGGAAAGCAGCTAATGGACACTATTAAAAATTAAGCAGAAGAAAAGTGGGGTGCTGCCCAGGGTTCAGGTCAAACTTGCCTCAGTTACACCTATAGCCAGCCCAGCCCATCTCCCAAGAATTTATGGAAGAATTTAGCTGCAGGATATAGTCAATGCCCACCACTTCAGTAGGCTTAGCACAATTCAGGCCTCCAGCACAATGAAGAAGTAAACAAAAGTTATCTAAAATATCATGCTCTGGGTGGTATTCATCTGTTCAGATATAAGGCATCCCGCTAAGCAACCAAGAAAATGCCCTGCAAATTGTGCTTTGCATTGTTCTCTATTTATAGCTAGATATAAGGTCTGGGGGAGGAAATAGGTTTAGCAGTGGCAGCCCTCATGCTTCATTTTGGCGCTGTCACAGGCAAAGGCAGCTGATGAACGAGCCAGGATTTCAGAATCATGAGGACTCTTGAACTGTGTCTACAAGCATTTAGCAGGACAAGAGGAGGAGGTGATGCTTTGTGCCTCTAGCGCAGGACAACATCTTTCCTCACTAACCGAAACTTCTGAGACCTTCAAAATCTGAAGTTGGGCACCATATATTCAATGTATTCATATTGCATCCAGTAGCCTGTCTCAGCATTTGAGCTGAGCAATTGATTTGGGAACAGAAAGGGACCCTTGAGAGTCTTTTTCACTGCTCTGAGTTTCCACAGAATTCTAAATTCAGGCATACTGCCTGCAGAGCATCTCACTGAACTCTGTTTCTGAAGAGAGAAAATAAACTGCTTTTTGTAGTTGTTGTCATACAGCTTTGTCTGTAAAGCTAGAGGCAAAACTTGAATCCTTTGAACAGATTTTTTGACTTAAACTTCCATTTCTCTTACATGTTATTTTACCCAGATGGTAGATGACAAGGCAGTGTTGATAATGCAGTTTAGACCTGCCATCTATCTCATCATTAATGTCTCCTAGTCTTTCTGATATATTTGAAGAGTAAGAAAGAGATCGAATACATTCATATAAGCATGAAGCTAAAAGCACACAGAAGAAAAAAGTTCTACAAAGTTATTCTACAACATTTCTGCAGAATCTGAATTAGTCCTGAGTGGAACTGCCATACTTGCAAGCAATTTCATTCACTAGATTTATTGGTTGCATGCGCAGAACAGTGGGGCAGCAAGAAGAAGAAGAGGGCCATCCTATCTAGTTTGACTCTGTGAAAGGCAAAATGGCTGTGGTTATTCGTCTAGATTTAATTTGGACAAAGCAAGATCAGGATACAAACCTGACTCCTTTTATATCGATGTGCCAACACATGGACAGCCAGCACGTGGGGGACTACTGTGCTACCACTTCACAAAACTCAGGGTCCAAGACCTGAATTCAAGTTTTGAGGCTTCCCACCGCGCCCCCCCCCCCCCCCCCCCGCCCCGCCCCATTCTGGCACATGTAGGCTTAAGATTATGTTTCAAACTTAAGAGCTATCTAAGAGGCTGAGGAGAGACAGCCAAAGATATTTCTCCAATGAGGACCTATGCTGCATTTTCATATGCTTTTTATGAGCCTGGAGAATTCCCCTCATCCCAGAACAGCTGCCACTCCATACACCAGGAAATATTTCTTAATAATTTAACTCAGTTAATGCAGCTTTTATAATAATTGAATGATATGGCATAGGTATCCACCTGAAAATTATATCCACCATGGGTCCACCATTGTACAGGCTAATTGCTCATTAAAGGAAAGAACTGAAGAAAAGCAAGCGCCAGTGATTAGTGATTGTGAGCAGTCAGCATACAGAGTAAAAAAAGATTGCTGTCACTGCAGATTAACAGCATTAGTAATATCCTATTTCACACAACATGTGGTGAAGTCTGCTAGCAAATAAAATTAAAGCCCACTCTTACCCTATCCTTTACAATTTACCAACAGCACATATTCTGGCCCTCAATATCTACACTGGTTATATTGATCGTCCCATTAGTCCTCGTGGGAGAGGCAGATTTACCACTGTCTGAAACCAAAGATTGTGCATCTTGCAAGTGCCACTGAAACCAGGGAGCAGTTTTGCCTCCCTTTTCAGAGGGGAACAAGATTTCACCCTGTCTCTGAGTTCCTGGTGGATGAATGGATGGATGGGCTTTTCCCCACCATGGACCAGCCTTTCAGAAACTTCAGTGATATAGTTCTTACTGGCCTCCTGCAAGACCGAAATGCCTCATCCTCTTTGGACATGGAGGTGGGAACAAAAAGTCTGTAGAAGTCTTCAGAGCAGAAAGTGGAAGGCTCCTGTGCTGTTAGCAGGACGGCATCCAGCCCCTTCCCAAAATGATGCCTGACCAAGATCACAAGGATGGCATCATCAGTAAAGTGTTGAAACAATCTTAGCAGAAAAATGCCTTGCAATGACAATATTGTTTGCTGAGCACTTTGTTACTGCAATCCTGGGCGTGCTTAGAGAAGGTTTCCTGTCACCTGACAGCTTGAGCAGGCTCTAATCTGCAACTGAATGTTAGAGCTGTTCTTGCAATGGACTGAGGACTGGGAAAAAGAAAGCAATCAGAGATGCTGGATCTTAAACAGAGGTTACCCACCTGAAACTGATATCGTTGGTAAGACAGTCTGGCCAGCTTGCTAAAACAGGTGGTCAGACTGAAATGCCCTGTGCCTTCTGGGTTTAAAAACTCAGACTCTATAAATATAGAGGAGGAAACATTGTCTATTTCAAAATCAACAGCAGTCTGTTTCAAAATAATGTGATAAAATGAATTATCCTTTTCATATCTTTTCTGCCACAGTCTAATAAGATTACTTGCCTAAGAAACTGCACAGTAAAATAGCTCAGGCATGCAGGACCCCACATCTTATCATACAATATGCACTCCAGTGGGCATTAGGGCTAGAGCCAAGCAGTGTGATTGTTAATGCTGTCCTAACTATTGCTGGACCTAAGAACTGCTTCAGCTCCAAGAAAACCAGGGTCATTTGAATCGAGGTAAGAGACTGCTTTGACCTCCACTGGTCTATTTTCTGAAGCAAGTGCCAGCAGACTCCAAAGAGATTTTCTTTGGCTGGTCTTGGTTCAGTCCTGTTCAGTCATCTCTATGCCTTGAGAAACCTCTCCCTGTGAAGCAGTTCTTGCTTTATCACCTCAATCTGTTTCTGTTGCTATGGCTCTCCCAAGGCCTGTTGTGCTGCTTCAGCCAGCACATTCTCTCTCCTCCTTCTTTTTGCACTATAACCTGCCATGGCACATTTCTCCCTCTACTTTCCTCGAGGTCAATGTTATATTATGTTAATTTCTTTCATCTCTCTTTCAACTTACCTGGCTCACTGATCTTTGTCATTGCTCCTCTCCAAGGAACATGAGGATTAATGCGTTTGCTGATGGTGCAATTATGAGCTACTGTGAAATTTATTAGCTTTTTAAAATCAAGAAATAATTTTAATGATCATTTTTTTTTTATAAAAGCGCCTTCCAAAATTAATGGTTGCAATCCCCTTGTCCATGCTTGGAGCAACCCAGACAGGGAGTAATTGCCCAAGCTGAGCAAGCAGCAAGCTGACAAATGGAACTAAATTTTAAAGTTGCCTCCTTGCAACTCCACCCCAGCTCGCTGATTTGTGTCTCTTCCCACGCCTTGGCAGAATGTTCAGTACAGCCAAGCCGAGGCCTCATTGATCACCTGCTCAGCTGTTGCATCTGCCTGGATGTAAGGAGCTGCTTCAGTACATCTGATCTGCCTGTATTTAAAATTATGTAGATGATCTCCCCATGCCCCTCCTTTCCTCCTACATCCCCTTATTCTATGCTCTATTGTATCATCCTTCCTGATGGATGTTGTTAGGACTTAACAGGGTAGCCTTGTTCTTAATACACTGGAAGACTTGTGCAGCTCTGGAAAGAACAAGAAAAAATGCTTGTTACTGTGGGTGCTGTTTTGCAAAAGCCCCTGAAATTGTTGCTCCTTCTGTGCACACAGCCAAGATCATAAGGTCTCCTGAAGTTCAGCAAAACACTTGCCCCATCTGCAGCCCACAGATGCTTCCAGATGATCCATTCTCAATGTTCACACGCTGCCAAAAACTGTTTGTCATGAGGCAGTTCAGTATCTACTGGCAATTTAAAGAAGACTCTGGCTTACTGCAACTGCTGTCTATGACAGGGGACTTGAAAATATCATCTTAGGTCTCTCTCTGACTCTAATGGTAGAGCTCATCTGTTGCTCTAGTGCCAGACATAAGAATGGGCTGCTTCTCTTCCTCATGCTGCCAAAAGGATCTTGCCCTTTAGGCAGCCATTCAATAAACCCCTTCTTCATGTTCCTGCTAGGTCCAGGCAGAAGTCTGGCTGCTGGTGAGGTGAAAAGGATCTGGTCCCAGAGCGCTCCTGGAGCCCAGCACAGAATTTGTTTCAAGTTCTTCCCCTCATTTTTTCTCCCATTGCTGGTTCTGAAAAGCTCTTAAATGCTCCAGGGCAGGAAGCATAATTTAAATAAAATTTAAATTAAGAAACTAAAGTTTCTTAAAAGAAGTTAAGAAACTAAACAGTGCTCCTTAGTGGTAACACACACTGAAGGTGCAGGCAGTCTTTTTTGTTTCTAATTACAGTGAGTGCCACTCCTGTAATTGTGTTATTCACATTAAATACAGCATTTGCTGAGCCTGGAGGCTGTGCCTAGGTTGCTGTGATTATGCAGAGCCAGGCCCTGCTGCGCTCTCCAGCTGAAGTAGAGCCAGCATTGCATTGCTGCAGGTCGACAGGCTCGTGCCTGGCTAATGCCTCCCTGCGCAGGGCTCCTGGCACAGGCAGAGCTGGCAGCAGGCTGCTGGGCTGCCAGGACTGCACCATGGAGCCTGGCCTGCTGTGATGCTGTGCTCCAGGGGCTGGGCAGCCTGCTGGGGTGATCCAGGGCTGCAGCAGAGGCCATGGGGCTCTCCTGGCTTAAGAGAGCAGAAACGTGAAGAAGAGCGGTGTGATGGGAGGGCAAGGCTGATAGCTGAATGAAACCTTCTCTGCACAGCAAAGAAAAATGCAGGTAATCTCGTGGGAACAGGGGTCCAAAAAGACAAGCACATGCCAGAAAGAACAGGGACCAGAAGCAGTTTCCTCAAAGGGAATGGGAGGATGGGTCCCCCAGAGCAGGTCGGAGTTGCATTTCTCCAGGGAGATGCATTACTGCCTTCCAAAGCCACCAAAGCCGTCTGCTGCTCACCCATCCATGGCTCACTCTCTGCTCTGTGTGGGTGGAAAAATTCCTCTTTTCTGCTTTTTCTTAAATTTCCTGGGGCCTAGAAAGTCCCTCTGTCAGGGAACTTTGCCATTAGATGGGAGATTTCATTAAACAAGATAGATCAGGGCACCCAGTGGGAAGGGCACTGGGCTGCTGAGTAAAAAAAAGGAGAAGCCTTAGCTGCCAGAGGCTGTATATGGGAAAGGATGCCAGTCCCACCGAGATGGTATTTTCTAACCTTAATCAAACAAGAGAGAACAGAAGTTCATGCCTAATTCGTAGATATTTAAGTCCTCAAAAGTAGTGGTGCATATAAGGTTTTTCTGCCTCCTGCACAGGGCACCCTCTTGGTGCAGGAGTACCAAGGCTGAGTACTGCCACCCCAGACAGCCCTGCTGCACCAGCTCTGCCCCTGATGGCATGGGGCAGTCCAGAGGGGGACATGGTCCTCTGGGAGGGAAAGAGAACAAACACCTCGAGGATCAGCCTAGGGAGACCAAAGTAAATGATCTGCATTCCTTGGAATGCAAGGAAGAAATGGAGGGCAGCAAAAGAGCAATTCCAAGCTAAGCTGCTGAGTCACTCCTGAAAGGCTACACCTCCACAGGAGAGCTGGGCCAGAAAAAATGTTTTGCTTTTTTTCCTCTTCCAGCAGGTACTGGCTAACATTTGCCAGCAGAAGGCATCCTCCCAGATAATACCACAGCCTGAATTCACACAGAGTGGAAGCCCAGCTGGGTGGTTTCCCTTTGCAGTAGATTTTTTTAGAACATGGATATTTTTTCACCATTATCTCACTGTTTAGCAAATGACAGATCTGCTGGAGAGCCTCACAGACAATTTTGATTCCCTCAGGGCCCAGCTCTGTTTCCCAGAAGTATAGCTTCTAGGGACAGAAAACTCCATTTTCTCCATCTGTCAGGCCCAGAAGAGCTTTCTTTGCCACAAAGAATATAGTTTCCCAGCATTAAATTTCTTTGTTTCGCAAGCTTGAGGGGATGAGAATGTCCCTGTTCCCCTATGGTCTACACCTCAGACACAGCTGGTTTTGTCTGGTCCTAAAATTTCTGACTTTGGGGATGTTCCTGAGCCTCTTCAGCCAGTGCCTCTCTCATCAGGCGCTAACAACTTTAAGTCATATATCTCTAATGTTTTTGCATCCACTAAGATTTGAAAGCATTTACTATTTACTGGACTCTAATAGACAAGGATCCCTTGCGGATTGTTAAAATAACAGAATATTTCAGCTCTTTCATAAAAAATTTCTTCTGTATCCCATCTCAATTTCAAAGAAATGAGGAGGTCAGCCCTGCCTTGTAGGTGCTGAAATTGATGCATAAAGACACCCAAATTATTTTCCTGAAACCACATTTCTGGGTCAACAGCAGAGTCTGAGTCCTCTGAATCCTTTGGTCATGCACTGTTCCTGTGACCCCCTACCCCCTGGCTCATTGCTCCTGCTAGACATTGACACTCCTCCATTTCCTCGCTCCGTGACAAATGGTGCTGATCTCTGGCACTACCCTTGCCCGTGTCACACTTAAATTTGTCCCAGTACCAAGCCTGCTGTTTGCACAGGCCATTCATTAGGGATAAGTAGAGCAGGGAGCAATGAATGTTGCTAACTGCACATAATTACAGATCCAAATTATCTTATGCTGTATGTGTGTGTCTGTTTATAGGGCAATTACACTGTAAATAGGATGCAATTAGAGTGATCTGTGCTGGAGGGCTGCACTTGTCTCTGGGTGCTGAACTGAATGGACTCCAAATTGGGATGCCATCTCCTTTCACTGGAGTTCTCCCCCAAATTGAGATATTGTCAGGTTCTTCAACTTCAACCCTGACCATTGGAGGCAATTTTCACAAGTTTGTCTTTTCTGCTGCCCCTGTGGCAAGCAGATGTCCCAGTAATGCACTGTTTCTACTAATTATCCCCTTGTTTTAATTTTCCTTCTGCTGTTCCTCTTCTTTTGGCTAAAGCATATGTACTACTCAGACATATCACAGCTTTAGGTCAGGGTCCTCCTAAACCAGGGTTTTGATGGCCGGAGATGGTGAGTAATTAGGTGATGTCAGGTGTTCACACTGTACCCTGCATAAAATGAGTTTGCCGGTCTTGGTCAGGACAGTGAAAATCCACAGAACGTGGCTGCCATTTCATTGGAAATCTCATGGGAGTGAAAAGTGCTTTACTATCCTGGTCCTGCTTGCTAGAATGGAAGAGGTTGTTCATTTTCACAGTGCTCAGCCGCAGGAGCTGCTGGTTGGAGCTCTGAAAAACTGCTTCAGCACAAAAGTTAGGTAATAAGAATAAAGCTGGCAGGGAGTGCTGGGAAGGAAGTATTCCCTGCTGCTGTTTTCTCTTGGTTCAGTGAGTAAACAAGCCTCGAGTCCCCACAGTTGTCAGTCTAGCACTTTTTACCAGAACTGGCATCTTAAGCAATACAGATGATGTTGGGTCAATAAAGTCTCTGCTAAGAATAGCTGTGCAAAGAGGGCTTTGGGCTTTCTGTAACATTTACCTGTGAGCTTCTCACTTCCTGCCTACAGAGGTTACTCAAACAGGCACATTGTTGAACACAACCCTTTTTTTGGAAAGCAAAACTCAAATTCAAGTTGGACTTTGGATGTGTCAGTTGAACTCTGACTGTGAAAACTTCCTGGTTGTTCCTGAGGTTGGATAAAATTATGATGCAGTTTAAAAGGGTTTTTGTTTTCCACTCTGAGCTTTTGCTGTACAAATCAGTACCCCAGTTTAGCTTCTAGCACACTGGTGCTACTGCTGGCAAACTGAGTGGCACTGACATTTGGAAAGCTAGCTCTGACAAAAAACAAAAAGTCAAGCATCAATTGTTTTCACCCACAGGTTTCTGGTTTCCCAGAGAAGTCTGAGAGTTGTTCAGTGCAGTCGGTTTGGTATTGCTTGACACAAACTGTACTTTCATTACCTCCATCAGGAGGAGGACTTCCCAGTTTATGGCATCTCTTGAGTCAAAATTAGCCTAGAAGGTCATTCAAAATAAAGATCAGAGATTAAAAGGCCTTTAGGCAGGTCTATCCCTCACCTCTTTTTCTAGAAATCTGGAATTCATACCAACATGGGCAAAAGCATGGCAGAGATGCAAGTATTGCTACTTCTTGGGTACAGTCGTGCTCACCAGGCAAAATGAGTTCTGATTTTTGGCCTTTTCAACTTTATACTTTAAAATGTTGAACAAATAAATCCATTTTTCCCTTGAACTTCTCATCATGCATGAAATACCTCTGCTCAAGCAACCTGAATGTCCTTTCCTGTCAGTGGAAACGGGAGTGGGACCATGTTATGCCCATTTCCTCACGGTGATCTTGTGGAGACATCCACCTTTCCACCTCCCTTCATAGGAAAGCACAGGGAAAGGTGGGAGCTCCCAGCATTGTTAGCCCTGGTAATGACTGTCAGACTGGTCTGCATTAGGTCTGGTGAGGAGGCAATAAGAAAATGCTTGGCAGGGCACACATAGTCACAGAAAAGACCGAGACAGAAGGAAAACAGCTCTTCTGTGAGATGTGTGAGTGGTGTCCACCTCATTTTTCATTGAAGAAAGTACCTGAATTCTGGGGCCTTGTCCAAGACCATTTAAAACCCCGAGATGAACTGCAGAGGTAAGCGGGGCAGGCTGGAGCAGAAAGAGCTGCAATATCTCCGTGACACTGTTTTTCTCTAAAAGTTCATTCCCTACCATACATTCCTGATGCATTTATCTATTTCCCACAAATATTTGAAGAAAGCACATAAAGTAAATCTGGTCTAGATAAAAATGTCATGCAGCTATTTGTGCAGGGCACATTCTCACAGCTTTTCCAAAAACCTTGGAAGGGGGTGTTGAGTGATGTGGACATCATGCTTGCCTGGGAAGAAAAACAATAGCACTCCCACATTCCCACAGTGCAAGTATTTGAGAGTCATTAATTGCACAGTTAGAGACTGTCCGTGTTGAGAGCGTCCATGTCAATGTGTTTGCAGGACCATTTGGCAAGCATTTGAAAAACAGGAGGGGGAAGCCTTTAAAATTTTTTTTGTGTTTCACAAATCCAAAAGGAAATGAAATCCTGCCAGTAAATGGATCTTGTAAATTAGCTTAGGCTGCTCTAAGTCCACTCAGCTTTCTGAGTTAATGACACCAGGGGGTTAGGAAATGACTGAGAGTTTCTCCATTTTGGAGATAACTTAAAGGACATGAATTTGACGGGAAAGGGCTGAACACAGCCATCCTGAAAGTGAAGTCCTGTACAATGAATAAGAGCAGCGGCACTTGCACTGCAGAACAAGCCTCAGAGACAGCTCTCTGAAGAGTGAGAAAGGAAGCCCTGTGGCACCAAGGAACAGCTATGCCAGGGGCTCGCATCTGGATAGCAAAACCCCTGTTTGGAAAGGGCTGGTGGGAAACTCCCTCCATCCAATATCACCCCTTCAAGCTGTCTTCTCACAGGTTTTTCTCACCCTGGCACTGGTGCTGGCAATTGATCATGTTCTGTCTCTCAAGTGGTGGCCCTTTGATAATTTTAACTGTTTTAGTAGGTCTATAAATAGGCAAGCAGCCCTAAATTATAGAGGAAATTGTTTATAATCACTAGAAACAGAATGTGATATGAATATGGGTGGTGGTTTACCAGAAATTAGTTACTATAACAAGCATCATACGCCATCCTCGCTTTAGTTAAGCGAAATAGAATTTAGGTAATGGACAAATATCGGAGGTGAGAGAAAGAGATGAGGCAAGATTTTCCATGAGAAAAATGTCAAAATATCCAGCTTGCTGGCAAGTACCAACAGACATATACTTCATATTACTTAGACTAAGGTAAGATGACAGGAACATACTTAATTAGATCATCTGGGGTTCAAAATTTAGTGTTATTTTTAAGAGCATAAAAAAAGGGTCTCACATTAAGGCTGAGTTCCTCTGACTGACGTCCCCGCAGAGTTTCTCATCTGCAGTGTCTGATCCCTTTCTAAAACCTGCTTTCTGAGTCTAACCAAGACTTTCTTCTTCTGCAAGTATTCACTTTCATGTCTTTACTTGTGCTTATTTTCACATTTCTTTCTTATTTTCCCTGCTGAGCCCCACAGCCTCCACTGGCACTGGTGCCCAGCAGCCCAGCACATGAACTTGCTGTGCCACATGAGCCGTGCGCGTCCCTCTGCTCCTCGGTGCTGTGCTGCTGGACCATTAGCTGGTCTTCTGCTCGCCTGTGCCCACGAAAGCCAGCTCTGTCGGAGGTGGCTCACCTGAACTTCCGTGGCTTTTCAGCTGATGTCTGAGAGTTAACACATCTCTCCTCTTGAATGCCAACTTCCTTGAGGCAGGAGACTGTCTTTAAGCACCGAGTCTGAGATGAGCACGCAGCTGCATGTTTCTATTCATACAGACATGCCTGTCTGTCAGATACAGATAATTGGATATTTATCCATATATTTGCATGAGAAATCAGAGGAACTGTCTACAGAGGCAGAGACCCTGCTTTTCAGGGGCTAGCTTAGATCCCCTCTGCCTTTAAAATGTCAGCCTCCGGTAGCTTCCCAGACGGTGACTGCACCCGGAGCAGTTACGGCTGCAGGTTTGAGCAAAAAGTTAATTATAAATAATAAAGAGAATAAAGGAAAGAACCCTGTGCTTTGTCTTTTTGACATTAGGCAATTACTGCTCTGCTTATTTCAGAGGTTTCAGAGGTTTCTGCCTTTTTTTTTTTTTTTTTTTTTTTCCATTTAGCAATGTCTGACTGATTTCTCCTTATGGAACCAGAGCGCATTATATACCACCTGTATTTTACCTTTTATCTCAGGAGTCCTCTCTTAAACCTGGTGCTTTGTGACTGTCTCTGGTACATGTGTTTAATAAATATTTAAATTCTGTATGAACTCTGCATTTAACCTTTTAAAATCATGTTGCTGCCTGAATACCCCTCCCATGAAATGCTGGTGGCAAAGTGCCTTATCTCCTCTGAAAGATTTTTTTGACTCCCAGCTGTACTCTCTCTTGTTCTTTAGCCAGTCTTTCAAAGTGACATACACAAATAACCAGCTGCTAGATATTTATATGGAACATTAGCCTTGCAATTAAAGAAAGAAAGAGAAAAAGAAGCTCTACTTTGGGGCCCTTCAGAGTTTCATTGCTGCCTGTTCTACTCCATTACTGCATTTCTTTGAAAAGTGAACAGCATTAAGGGGCCCAGCTCCAAGCAGGTCCCATTGATCACCAGATGCCTAAGGAATTATCCATGTTAAATCGAACAAATTAAGTCATACTGGAGGTTATAGGTGATTCCCCAGTTTTATCCACAACCTCTTCCTTCTGGTCAAATGAGCATGCTGACAAAAAGGTCCCAGGCTGCAGAAGCAGCCCATCTGCAGATAGAGGCTGCATTGTAATCATCGTCCTGTGAGCGGGTTGCTTGCTATGTCCTAGGCAGGAGAAGGCTGCACTGGCTGTGCCTTCTGCTTGATAAAACTGGTCCATATCCAGACTGACCTGCCATTACAGCCTGTATCTATCCTGGACAGGATTTAGCCTGCCAAATTTCAGTCCACACTGCTGGAAGCATTTTTTTAAACATTTATCTCTCGATCCTAATCAAGTTCTTGTGAGCTCAGCAAACCGAGGTGGAAGGAATGAACTTTGAGGAACAATTACTAGCATCAAAGTACAGAGCACAGAAATTCATGTATTCTGAACCATATGTCAAGTAACTAGGTACGACTGTTTTTAAAAACAAAGATGGTCATAATTAGGAGAGTTTCCAAGAATCTTGTGGTAACCACATTTGCTGTGAGGCTGTAGCTGCGGGGTCAGGAGTGAACATGTCTCCAAACAGTGGTGGATGTTCTGATTTCAAGGAAAGCTGTTGTGAGAGGGAGTGCCACTGCTTAGCTCAGTACACTGTCCCCAGCTGGTGAGCAACCAGATCTTCCATCTCTCACCCAAAGGATGCTTGGAAGGTTCAGTAAAGTTAGCCTTGTAGCTGTGAGGCATTCATGGCACCCAGTAAGTCAGAAATGCAAGTGACACATTTCCTTAGGACACAAGACTTGAGTGTCTGATACTGCTCACTGTGGTCAACAGAGAAGGGAACCCAACACGGAGCTAAATGTGGGGAGGAAATGCTTTCCTTCCAACCTTCCAAATACTCACAGCACTCCCATAATAATTTCATTGTTTCCCTTTCCCATAGGAGGAGAATGGATGATACTGTTGTGCACAGAGTGAAAAATAAGTTTCCTGGTTTCTATTTCTAGCTCTGCATCTAGCTATTTGTCTGATCTCCAAACCAGATATTTATGTTGATCCGCAGCACCTCATTTTATCTCTCTGCAAAACAGGAGTAAAAAAGAGCTGCTCTGCAAGGGGACTGTGATTATTCCCTTTACTGTTTTTAAAGCAAATTTTTATATGACTTTAAAGCAATGATATATATATATATGGAAATAATATAATTATTATCAATTTATAATTTGTAAAAAGAGAGTTCATATGGCAAGCAAATGCACTCAGCAATCCCCACACCTACACTTGACATCTCACATGCTCTGGTGGGCTGCTCTCTGCCTAGATGGAGAAGCAGTTGGTGTTTGGACTCCAAGAGTTTTGCCATATGACAAGATTTAATTAAAATCTGCTTCTACACATCAGGTTGTCCCCACCCTGCCTGCATCAGCCCAGGCCACAGTGCTGGTAGGAGAGCTCTCTGACCAGGTCCTTGGCTTCCCTTCCTCCCTTGCTCCAGGGCCAAGACATCTCCCAAAATGCCAGACAACTGCTGAGGAGGCTCTTCACTCACAGCAAGGCTGGCAGCACTCACTGGGATGCTACTGAGATGTGGATGGACAAACTGTAGATGGACAGCACAACACCAGAAGGTGTTGCCTCATGAAACCAAAGATACTTTGTGGGAATACTTGTATCAGTTTTAAGAAAAGTGCTGATTGAGAAGGGTTTCTTGAGCAACATTCTGATTTCGTTGTGTTTTGATTTTTGTGAACTACCTTGCTGTCTTTTCAAAAGGTTTTAGCTAGTAATTCACTTTAATTGTGTGCACTTATACCAAACCTCTGAAAGTTTGTTAGGAATGAATGTCATGTTTTTAATCCATACTATGAAATGTGTTAACATTATGGAGACAAAATATTTTTAAATTTTAAAATGTAATTATCCATTAAAGCTATTTCTGTGTTAAAGCTAGAAAATGGAACAGCTGGGCTTTGCCTTTGCACAATAAATTTTGAAAATACATTTTGCTCCAATTAGGAAGTCCAGGTCTCCAGCCATAGCAGCTTCCTCTGTTCCAGGCAGCTCTGTCATCAACAGGTGGGGCTTTCAAAAGTGGTCTTTGAGCATGAGGGTGTAACAAACCCACAGGTTTTACTTCCACCTGCCTGAGCTACCTTCCTGGCTGCAAAACATTCTGCGGTGCTTCCACATCCCCAGAGCACTTGTCATTTAGCTGGGACATGGAGTGATGAGATATCCAGATGAGAGTGTGGGGAAAAGCTGAAGGAGTTTTTAACAAGTGATTTTCAGGACAGAAATTGTTCTGTTTGGATTTCCTTCACTTTCTTTCAGAACCATTATCTCAATTTTTTGTGTGGAAGGCAAAGCTTCTAATTATACACTGCAAAGAGTGCATTTTTTATAAATAGCAGCAATTGTTCTGCTGGGACATTCTCAACTGAATCAGCTCCTCTGCAGCTTCACAGCCTGTCTTCCATGTACAAGGAGAACATTTTTACTAATGAAACCCAAGTTGTTCACATGTGACACAAAGGCTGAAGCAATACAATAGGATTTGGGATTTTGCAGCCAGCCAGCAGATGTGCCACCCTGAATTCACTTCAGTTCCCTGTAATTCTGCCCCTTTGTCACTCGAGTCCCTGGCACAAAGGCTGCTGGAATAGGGCTGTTACTGCCACGACCAGTCTCACTGCACACGAGAGCATTGCTGCCCTCTGCAAGGCCTCAGCGGGTAAAATTGCTTTGTTTCTTCCTCTGAAGATTGTGCATAGGGTTCAAACGCCAAAGCAGGCAGAAGCCCTGGCTGCACTGCAGTCAGCGTCAGTTACCTTCTCCCCATCACCACCAGAGCATCTCATCAGCCGTGGGGCTCAAACCCTCCTGCCAGGGCGGGAGCCCGTCTGCAGCAGACACTGAGCCACGCTCTGCCGAGACACCATCCCAGCCTGGTCAGCCACATCCCAACCGGGCACTTGGCAGTGCCCATCCCCGCAGTGGGGCTTGCCTGCAAGCAGCCGTGACGAGAGACTGCGTGCAGGAGAGGGGACGCCCGGCTGGAGGACACGCAGGGTACGTGATCACCCAGGCCCCTGCAGCTGCTGCACCACCAGACGCTGCCTGTGCCTCTGCAGCTGAGGGCAGAGGGGTCGCCCGGCCTGGGGCCAAGCCTGTCTCAAAGCAGCAGGTCCCCAGAGAGCCCTGGCTCCGCTGGAAAGCCAAATTCTCCACCGATGCAGGCCAGTGTCGGGGGCTGTGTTTATGTGGCGGTGAATCTGTCATGGAGCTGACGTCTCGAGCGTGCTTGGGGCGAGCGATTCACAGGCTGCTCAGTTTATGAACACAGCTCAGCCAGGAGCGTGTGTTTAATTGCTCAGTGTACTGTAACACCCGCTGCTTCCTGCATTATCCACTTGCCCCGGCACTAGAGCTGCCACCTTCTCAAAACAGTAATTTCATGAAGTGAATTGCCTTTCCGTAATTATCTTTTCATGCAATTAATATTTCCTCAGCAAATCACTCTGCCTCCTCCATAGGTAAAGCAACTAATGAGCCCCGGCTGGCAGCCGTGGCTGAATGAGTCACTCTGCTGGAGAAAAACATAACACCATTGTGTGTTGTCCCCTCCTGCCATCATTTGCCCCTTGCTGTCTCGGTCTGAGGGTACTTGTGTGTCACTCCCACGATGGAGCTGGACCAGCCCCCCAAGCCTGCCTGGTCTGGAGGGTGGATGCATGTTCAGAGGACTCAGTCCCCTCTCCCTGCTCATCCTGGCCATCAACTCTGCCCCAGCCATGACTGGTGAGAAAACACTGATGAAGGCTCGCTCCTGGCCAAGAAATTGGTGGAGAAGGTGCCTTCTACAAAATGTTAGCCCATTTGACTTCTCTAATAGAGTTTATGAAGTTCAGAGAGCTACTTCATGCCCCATACCTAATGAAATTAAAGCAGTTTTACAGCCTCCTTCAAAGAAAAGAAACATCCCTGGGGCAATTTCTGGGTCATTGTTTAAACATATGTTTCAGCATGTATGTCCAAGAAATGTTTCAGAACATGCTTCCATTCCATTCCTTTCACAGTCTACAAGAGTTAGCTTTGCTGACCAAGGTCGAAAAGGCCTTTCTGAGCTCTCTCTGCCATGATGTGTTGCTATCTCTCCTGTCTGACAGAGCCAATGTGGAAACCTTTACAGCATACAAATACTTGAAATACCTTCCTGCAATGAGTTTTATAAAGAAAATAATAGCACTGAATTTCTTTTGTTGCCATTTACCTGTCTGATTCTACAAGAAGTTGCTTTGAGTCTCCTTTCATCTCTGCTGACTAAAGTGAAAGCTTTGTCATCATTGTGTTGTTTGGTCTTTTCGTTCACTTGCTGTTTTTCCAAACAGAAAGAAATGTGATTTGTGGGGGACGTTTGTGGGGAGATGAAGGCTCCTGGCTTAGCTCAGGAAAGCAGTTGTGTACATATCTCAAGAGAGCTGGAAACCTGCAAGAAGCAGACAAGAAAAGCACTTGGGCAGAAAAAGGACAGACAGCGCAAGTGGGATAAACAGAAGCATCAGAAGTCCTGGGGAAACTAAACAGGAAGCAGACAGCAGAGCAGGACAGGATGGGGACTGAGTGTGGATGGAGAATTTGGGTAGAAGCATCATGTAGACACTAGCAAAACCCAAGGATGAAGTACAGCCAGAAGAGATTGCTTGGATGGAAATTTAGCTGATAAGCAGAGAAACCCAGAACTAAACAGGGGAAAAACCAAACAAACAAACAAAAAAAACCCACTCAAAATCCAAGTACTGATGATTCAAACTCCTTTACTGACTCAGTTCTGATTTTTTTTTCTCCTAAGACTGTAGTGTCCCCTCTCCAGAGTAAAAATTGAAGAAAAATACATCAGAAGGAGGTAGCAATGAACAAGGGGCCCTCAAAATCTACTGAATCGTGACATTCATGTGTTGTAGCTTTGATTTCTCTCACAAGAATGCTCCAGGTCTGCCCAATTGTTAGTCTGAAGCTGTTAGCCATCATTTTAGGCAGTGAGCACAGAAATATCTGTGGATAATTTGTAGATTGTGTTTGTGCAAGGGATTAGTGGTGAGTCCAGCTGTATTATGGTTTCCCTGCTCAGGAAGCTCTCCTACAGATTGTCTCCCTGCCCTATAAAAAGTAGGGCTCAGGAGGCCTTGTGATGCCTTCCCCTGGATACCTTTATTGCTGCCTATTGAACCAAAGATGTGTGAGAAGGACACAGACCATATTTTAGCTTCTCCCTTCCCCCAGCATTGGACAAGATCCAGAGAACAATACAGACTTCTACTTTCCACGTGGCTCTTTCAGTTAAGGTTTCTTTTGGGAGGGGAGAAAAATCAACCGACAATTATTATTTTTTAAAATCTTCACGTCAGATTACGCATTTCTGACCTATATTGCGCTTGAGCAAAGAGCTCATTGAAGGGGAATTCTGCCTAGAGTAAGGAGTTCCAGTTTAAATCTATTAATTATTAATTGCTCTATTTATTTATTCAAAAGCCTCGGTGAAATGGGAATATTAGCTGTTTTTCTTCCTCATGAACGAATTCTTTTGCCTGGGCTCATCTGGCTCTGTATATGTTCTTCCCCAAATAAATATGTCAAAAAGTGTCTGTTTGTGAAGGAAAAGGGTCAGACTTTTTGTGAGGCAGGTCAGGGTCCAGTCACATTTATTCTTCTCACACACTGCTTTGTAGAATAAGCTGACAGATAAAATGAAATATTAGCTTCATTTCCTGCAGATCCTTTTTTTTAAAAAAAGCTAAGGATGGAAGAGACAAACACCAAACAACAAACACGAAAGCTCCAGAGGTTCTGCCGGTCAAAGAAAATCCTTCACTGCAGTGATTCACTAATTTGGAAGATGCTGTAGAAGATCCTCTTCCATCATGACTGTTCACCCACAAGCCTGTTCAGCTGCCAAGGTTTGGAGGATGCATCTGTGCCAATCAGTGACAGCCTTGCGTCTCCCCTGCACATTCTGCCTCCGCTGCGCTTCCAGTTACTCAATAACCCAAACCAGCAGGAGCCCATACCCTCCCCTTTTGTGCTGTCCCTCACCTCGTCTGCACCAGGCTGGTGTGTCCTACAGCCAAGCCAGGGAGTCAAGAGTGGGGCTGGGAAGACAGCCCTGCTCTGTGCTGCAGAAAACAGCCACAGAGAAAGAGCTCAGGTGGGACTGGGAGTGCGCACTGTGGGGACCCCTCTGTGAGCTCTGCGCTCCTGCAGAAAGAGCCTCTGCTGTGCCACTTGCACACCGAACAGAAGAAATATCTGCCTCTGAGGCAGGGCTTCAGGGACTGCTCCGAGCACACAAAATAAAATAAGGCCTGCCAAGCATTCAGGTGGCATGTTCAGATGGAACATATTAATGCTTGATAATTTAGACCCTTGACATCCACAGACATTTCCTGGGATATGAGAATGTTGCTTTCTTGTACTGCTTAATGTTTACCCACAAACGCAGGAAGAGTAAGGAAACCTTCTTGTGTGTCTGCCCGAGTGTTACTTGGTTTATTTTTGAGGCAGGCAATCCAGCTGCAGGCTGCTGGCCTTCTGGGAATTGTGAGGTTGCAGGCATCAATGTAAATAACCCTCATCTCTCTCCTCCAAGTGATTTCTGAAACATCATCCAGCATTTCAGCTCAGCATCACATATGTGCCTTTTTTTTTTTTTTTTCCCCAGGAGGGAACAATTTAGGGTGTAGACTTTTATTTGAGTGTACTATATTTCCCTTCCTGTGAAGATCTAGAAATTGTTGCTGCATAAATAGTGCCCCAGGGGCTCTTTCTAGGAGCTCTTGGGATAAAGTTATTGTCTTCCTCATGGGAAAAAGTTATGGGGATAAAGTTATTTTCTTCCTTTCCATACTGAGGAAATAAATATGAGGTTTCTATCCAGAATCATTTGCTTTTGTATTTGAGTGTTCTTGCAGCTCAGAAGAGAGAAGACAAGAAAGTGTTCCTCTCTTTCATTGTGCTGCTGACACACCCAGCTCTTCTCTTTCCTCTCCTTGCAATGTCCTGCAATGTTCATCGACCCCAAGCCCACCACCTACTCCATCAATAAGCTCAATGTGTCTCCATGTTAGAAGAAACAGGAAGCCACACGTTCCTACAGCAGGGGACAGTGGAGGGACCAGCTGCCAGCCAGCCAGCAATCCTGCAGGTCAGGCATCACCTTTGATTAATCTTCTCAGAAAGGACTCAGTGTCCCATAACCTTCTCCCACTGCATTGATCCAAACACTGCACTGCTGGAGGTACAAGAAACCAATGCTGACAGACACTGGAATGAGAAATGCAAAGAGAAAAAGAGTCTTTATAAAGTAAAGTAGCATTAAGTAGCAGCAAACTCCACATCATCTCCCTACAGTTTTCAAGGAAAGTTGACTTCTTCTAGGTGTGAGTGCTGCACCTTCTCTCTGCTCATCTCAGCAGACTGCCCATATTTTCCTCTCTAGCAAAATCTCTGCCTCTCTGATGAAGATCCTCTCACCCACCTCCTCCCCACTCCTCTATGTCCATGCCTTCTTTCACATCTGCAAACTCAGTTTCTCTCTTGGTCAGTGTGATATCTCCCCCCACCTGGAAATCCCCATTGAACCAAGAATGCAGCAAGCAGTGTGAGGGAGCCACAGTGCTCTTACCCAGTCACACAGCACATGACCCGTAATAAACGGCAAACAGATAAACACAAGGGTGTCATCCATCTGAGCAGACAAGCCCCCTAATGTCTGCTGTGGGTCTGTGCTTCTATGCTTTAACCCAAAGGCAGATGGCTAAAACACGTGAATGCTGGAGTGGAGCTCCAGTTCAGACCTATTCTCATTTCTGGGACTAAGAGCACTATACATGAGTGTTTGGCTGAGTAATTTTCAGCCCATCATTTCTTTTCATATTGTTTTTTATCCACACACTGCTGTTTGTGACTGGAGACGTGTAACTGGTCAATAGGCATTTTTTTTCTCTCACTAGCTGTGTGCTTGAAATGCTTAAACTAAAGAATAATTACAAACAGAAGATGAATATTGAATCTCATGCCTCTGGTATCATCTTCCAGGCAATAAATAACACATGCTAGATATATTCCCAGAGTCTTGCACATTTTCACCACATTATGGTCAAAGATAGAATTGCTTGGACTTTGGGGCTTTTGGTGCAGTGTTCTAGTTGTTGGTTTGTTGGGTTTTATTCTGAGGGGTCCATGTTTCATTCAGTAGAGTTTGGGTGGAAAACGGGTTTGGAGTTTTCCTCACCACATCTAATGCACAAGGTTGGATACACAAACTAAATCTAGAAAGTTTCTGGATGAAAATAAATTTCTTTCATGGCATTTAAAAAATAAATTTAAGAGCTGTTCTCCATGTGTATGCGTGCTTGTGTGCAAAGAGGCAGGGCAGAGGCCAGGAGCTGTGGTCCCTGTTTGCATGCAGTGGTCCATGTGCTGTATAACCATGTAGGAAAGCTGACATGAGAGGGCAAGAGAGATCATTTTGCTGCACATCAAGGGTCATTTTTGGTAGACAGGGCATTTCAGGATTCAGTGTTAGCTACAGAGAGGGGGGAGCCAAGGAGAGGAGTGGCCTGCCTCTGGGGAACAGCAGCAGCCCATGGGAAACTGGGCCCTGCCAGGGGCAGGGGGAGGTGCACCCTGGAGCAGAATGGGGTTTCCTCCCACATGGCTCCCAGCTTTGCTTCTGCAGCTTTGCCTTTAAGAAGCTACAGAATTTCCCATAGCAACCTTTTTTAATAACAGGCAAAAAGAGCATCAGCTGCCCCTAAAGACACCAAATGTAGGTCAAATTGCAGGAAGAGTCTTCGCATTCCACCGACATCTCCTGTAACTCACTCCTGTTCTCACAACAACTGTGGCCCAGCTCTGTCTCTTGTCCCAGTTCCCATTGCATTCCCTTACCCCACACTCTGTCAGTGATGATGTTGGGGGGGAGTCAGGAGAGCCCCTCACAGTGATCTTCTGCAGCCCCAGCAGTCAGGAGAGCCCCTCACAGTGATCTTCTGCAGCCCCAGCAGTGAGGAGAGCCCCTCACAGTGATCTTCTGCAGCAGTGAAGAGCAGCAGCTCCACAGCACCATCATTGCTGCACATTTATGAAGGCAGGTTTTATTGTATCTCTGCCCAGAGGTGCTGGCACTTGCCAAGGGAGGACAACTGGCAACCTGTAAGAAGAACACGTGCCCCAACTCCCATCTGGCACCCCCTCACATGTCCACTTCCTTTTCCCCTGGGAAACATTGTACAGATGCTGAAAATGCTGGAGTGGATGCAAGACCACACAAACGAGAGGGAGCCTCATGCAGGGAGGTGTTGTTAGACACAAAGAAGCTTCTTGTGGTGGCTTTAAGAGCTCTTAGATGAATATATAATCACAAGGTTGTCAGGGCTTGATTTATTTTGGTTATCTGCCTGATGCTAAAAACATATACATCTGTTCGTGAAATCACCACATGGTAAGATGTGATTGCCTTCACCTCTGATCTTATGGGAAAACTGATTGACTTAAAAAAGAAATTCAAGGCAGAGCAGAGACTGTGTCTCACAAACTCTCTCCCTCTTAACTGCAGCAGGAAGCAAGGGACATAAGGGCACTGGAGAGCAGTCTGCATGTACCCAAGGCCAATGGGATTGTGAGTGTGGGTCGGAGGACATGTTTTTCCCAAAGTCTGTGTGGGGCCCTCCTCTGCATTCAGCTCCTGATGGTAGAGCAGTCAGGTCTGCCTGGGATCCCTGAGGTTTAGAGTCCATTATATATATTTAGATCCATTATATTTTATGTGTTGACTGGGAATGGAAAAACCTCCATCTAGATTCCCCAGAGGAAACCAATTGCATTGGCATACGATCTCCTTTTGTTGGGGGTGAAAAAGAAACAGCCCTAGGAGGCTCCTCCTGGGCCATTTCCCTCAGAAAAGACCGAGAGAGATTATTTCTTCCAGCTTATTTTTCCTGACACTGTTTCAGTTATATTTGAAATCTGGCTTCCCACTTTATCCCTGTGATACTGTCTCACAACCACACATCCAGCACCCATATGTTCCTCCCTAAATCTTCCCAGTATTCCCCGGCTTTCGTGCTGTCATTTCCAGACGGAGGTTCCCATTCCATTCAGCTGGATGTTCTCCCTCCTCCCCGACCGTCCCATAAGCAGATGGATGCTATCCTGGTGCTCAGACACAGCTTACACAAGCATTGTGGTCTGGCTTCTCTTTCTCACCTCATATGTCTGTAGGAGGGACAGCTGGGAAAGAAAAGCTTGGTGGACCGGAGGCTTCTCTGTTAGCCTGTGTGATCTGCTCAGTACCATGGGCTCCTGCAGATACATCACTCCTTTCTCACCACCGAACGCTCACAGCACACACAGGCGCTTGCTGCTTTGGGCAGGAGCCCAGGGCCTCCCTGCAGTTCGAGGAAGGTGCGTGTTTCCCCGTGGGAAATGCGGCCCCTTAATTACCTCTGTTAAAATGACTTCAATGAACACTGCAGCTTGTAGAGCCAGGAAGCTCCTGAGGATGCAGCGATGCAGATGCGGTCAGTGAAACATTAAGATAGCAGCAAGAAGAGATGGCACATTCCTGCCCGGAAGGGAGAGAAGAGAACAAGGAAACAGAGCCCCAGGGGCCGCTGAGGTGCAGAGAGGTCACCGACCGTGGGCACACACCCACCACAGCAGACAGGGTCCGTCGCCCGTCTGAGGGCACAGCACCTTCCCTCCTGTCAGCCCTGCGGGACAGCTGGGCACACCGCACCCCTCTGCCCTCAGCACCCCTGGATCTCGCTGCCAGATGCTACCGGGGCAGAGCCGGGCGTGTCTCACCAGCACAGCGGAGGGACGTGGGAATGGAATTTTGATGCGTTCCCCCCAGGCACAGCAAAGCGATGGGGCAAGTACCACTGCTGGCAGGGCTCCTCCCACGGCACCTACTCACTGCCGGCTGCCCAACAGAGGGTTTTCAATTTTTGGATGAAACAAGGCCTGGAAATTTCAAAGCAACTTGGGAATTGCAATTGTGTTTTATGCAGCCGGTTTAATGGTATCTGTGGGGATAAATCCCTTGCGCCACTTCGAATATCACCAAAAAGATCTGGAATAATGAGTCATCAAAGGGCTTATTATATTTCCCACAAGAACTGATAGTCTGACGAGAATTCCAGATCGAGAAACCACTTTTTAATTCCACTTCTCTTATCAGCCACAGGCGAGATCTAACTAAGGCTCTGCTCCGAACCTCTGTTGAGCATTGTTAGCCAGCCTCTGTGATGTGCTCCAGCTGCAGAGGATGACATGGTGCCGCTGCATCTCCTCCTTTCCCTCCGGGATGCCGAGGCTTTGCCCTGCCGTCCTTTCCCCGCTGTGAGCAGACCCCTGAAGTCAGTCCACCGCCTGACTGTGGCAGGGATGCTCCTGCGGCTCAGCCCAGCTCAGCAAACGGCTCTGACCCGCTTCAGGCCCGAAACTGCTCAGGAGGGGGTCAAGTGCATTGCTGATCCTGCTGCAGGAATGTTCACGAGTTGCTTCCTGCTAGAGCCCCATCCCCCTCCATTAGCCTCCAGACCAATGTCAGCAGTAGATGTCTTCCTTTTCTTCTACCTTCTGTAAGAATTTCACTTGGTAGGAGCTGGGTGAAAGGGCTTCTAAATCAATTACTGATCATGAAAGTGGATCAGATCAAAGATAACCTTCCCCTCCATCCCTGGGAAGGAAATGGTATCACCCTCCAGACCGGCTTCTCCTTGCAGTTCTTTAAATCCTCGAAAAATGGGCCATTTTTCAATGTTTTCCACACTGCGTTTTGCACTTTTCCACCAGTTCTGATCAGTGGCCTCTAAATACATTCAGTTGCTACGGTGGAGAGTTACACAGTGAATTTAGGCACTTCCTTGGCAGAGTTTACCTTTGCTTTCTTCCAAGGGCCCTACAGGAGCAGACCACGGTCTTCCATATGCCTGCAGGCAGAAGCCATTCTATGGCATAAAAAATGCTCTTTTGTGACATGTATTAGCAAGCTCCTTCTCACGGTGTATGCAAGCTTCTCCTTACAGGGGACTATAAAGGCCAAAATTTGTGTCCATTTTAATCCCATTTAATATTTCCAGTAGACGACTGTGAAGCAGAACAGAATCACTCGCTTTACATTAGAGAAAGCTGAATAATTCAGAGACCTTCTTTAGGCCTCCTCGTCTCTTCCCAAGATGATAATCATCCCACATTTTTGCCTTACAACAAAACCAGCCACCGAGGACTTTATTGTATTCTCTAGGCTTGGCACTGACAGGAGGAAAAAGCACAGATCCTCTTGCCGTTGGAGTGAAAAGAGAATTTCATTTAATTGCTGGAACATGAGGCTTGTGATGTCGTTGCGCATTTCTGGCTGCCCTGGAGGATGGGCAGTGGCAGGTGCCCACTTGTACGGATATCTGCTCACACATTAGGGAGGATGTTTATGCAGCCCAAGGCTGGGGACTCAGCTTAAATGGGAAAAAAACCTTGCTGCAGATTTCCTCTGTGGTTTTGGCCACATCACTCCGTCTGTCTGTGACTCAGTCCTCCACCTGCAAAGAGAGCAGTAAAAGCAGTGCCTGCCTGCTGCTGATGGCCACAAGAAGCTGCAAATGCAGTGAGTGTCACAGGGTCACCGACCACAGTCACCAGGGCTGTTAAAGCTATTCCTCACCCTACACAACCTGTCCCCAGCCCTCCAGGAAGCATTGCTTCTCTCCTGTGGGATGCACCAGCAGCTTGTTCTAAGAACAAAAGAAATCCTAAAATTGTTATAAATCTTTTATCACATGAAGATAGTTATATATCTAATATTACTGTGCAAAACCCCTCAGCCATATCCAGTGTATATTTATCTGCTGTATTCTGGAGAGAAAAAAAAAAAAAAAAAAAAAAAAAAAAAAAAGTGCCATATTCTTATCCCACGAGATTAATGCATTATTCTACTCTGTTCTACATTAACAACCAAAATTGCTGAATATACTTTATTAGAGATAAATATTTTTAAAACAGGACACCTAAATAGCATTCAAAGGGTTTTTTTAAACTCTCTGAAGATCTCTCTAGACAGTTAATACCATTTTAAAATAAAATTTAGAAAAACTGAGATTTGTCTGCAAACTGTAAGGGAGGCATCATTCCATTAGCACTTTTAAATTATAAATGGGACACTAAGAGGAGAGGGAGATGGAGGGGGGGAGAGAGAGGCAGAGGCAGAGGAAAGATGTCTCCAGCTCACCCCCATGGCCACCAGCCCACTACTGGGGAGAGGGATACAGGGCAGAAGCAGAAGCATGTCAGGCTGGGTTATTATTGCACAGAGCAGGGTACTTTGTGTCTGGAGACATTTGGAGGAGGGAGAATCACAAATGTGCTTTTGTCCTGGGACAGTGACCGTGCCCATCACTAAACTGGCTAAATTAAACCCTATCATTTCTTGCCCTGCAAACCAACTAACTGGTAGACCTCAAACCCTTTTCACCACCCAGGAATGGTCAACATGATGTCCACTATCTCAAGATGTTTCAAGGGAGGTGCATCCCTGACCTGCTGCTCTCTCATACTCCAGCAGCAATCCAGAAAGGAACTTAGAATTAGTGTCTACAAAATTCTCAGCTCTCACTGCCTGGAAGGCTGGTAAATAATGAAGATTTACACACATACATTCTGGTTACATTGACAGAGAAAAGACTGTACTCTGGAAAACAGTATTTGTGAACAGACACAGTGATGGGCTGCCAGAGCACTGCTATGACCAGTGGAAAGGCACAGGCTTTGATTTACTGGAGTGATCCTGCCAAGAGGGTGCCCTTGCTGGGTCATCCTGCATGTGTTAGTGCAAGATAATGGCCAGACCTGCAATTACTGGAAAATGTGGGCAGCTGAAAAGATGAATTTTTCTTTTTTCTGCCTGAGCAGCTCTTCAAAAGGCTCTCCCTGTTTCAAGATGTTACTGAAGTGAATTTGAAGAAGGCAGATTTTTCTTTTTTTTTTTAAGCATTGTATGATATGAGCCAGCAGAAGAAGCAGTCTGTGTCCTTGGAAGGATACGGGCATGGTGGCACTTTGGGATTTGGGGTTTGTATTACCAAGCAAAGCCCAAGTGGCCCATGTCAATGTGCAGAGTCTCTGCTGAGAGAGCAGCTTGTGCACAAGCACCTCTGGGACCTGCCAGAAATTCGATGTGACATCTTTCTTCAGTATTAAGACTTCCTCTGGTTATTGAGACTGGCAGTCTCTCAAGCCACTCAGGAGTCCCTATGATCCTTTTCTTCTTCCAGTTACCTTTATCACAGGTATCTGACTTTGCAGTTCCCTCATAAAGGGGAAAGTCAGGACCTTGGTCAAGTGATTAAACTAAAGATAAATACAGCTAAACCCATTATCTTCAGTTTCACTGCCTAGCTTGCAGCTCCAGACAGGTGAGATTAACGCTTGCCTACCTCTACTCCAGTGCTTGAGTTGAATCTGTTCTGACCACCTCCTCTTGCTCAAAGTTTCTGAGGTAGCATATGCTGCAGAAAAGACAGAGTTGTGGACTCAGACATGAAAAAGAGGATAGTCCTCTCCTCATTTTTCCATGATAACGGGAATGGCTAATGGAATAGCTGCATGTAGAGGTATGCTAATACACTTGCACAGAAAAGAGAAAACCTTAAATCTCCTAAGCACTGGGAACGGTGCAAGCAAATCACGAGTATATGTGTGTGTGTGTGTGTGTGTGTGTGTGACTGCAAAAGAAGATGCATTGATCTCTTTCCTGCATGTGTATACTTGCTATTTCTTTTGATACTTGCTCTTTTCAAGCTGCAAATACAGTTTTTTCCCTGCTCTGTCCTGAGTAAGAAGGATGACTTATCTACCTGTTACATCAGCTTCTCCAAGTGGAGAGATAAACATGGGCCTAGGGAAAAAGCTTTGTCAGCTTTTGACAGAAAGATTAAATGCAAGTGGTTGCTGAACCTAAGGCAGTGCCAGTGCCCAACACATGAATCTCAGTAAACAATACAAATCCCTCCATTTCAGAGGCACCAGTAGCGTGAGAAATGTGTCCCACTTAGCTGTGACAATCAGTCTGATCTCAAAGGGGAGCAAAGCTCAGTCAGTCCCAGCATTTCTTATTGTTGCCAGCAGTATTGTTTGCACAGTCCTTCCTCTCTCAGCAGTTGGGCAGCAACTCCCCCTTTTTGGGGCTACAGAAAAGCAGACAGTTGGTCTGAGCTATCTCACCATGTGGGGGAAGAGCAGTATGAATTCAGAGAGGATTTACATCTTGCTAAGGGCAGGCTCAGCTTCTCCGCCCGAGTTTGAATAGTATTGATGAAAAAGCATCATAACAGAAAATTTCTCCCTATAGTGGAAAAGGGCTGATGAGATTTACTCTGGTAATTGTGAAGTGATATCGCCAGTCACAACCACAGACACATCTAGCTCTGCCATTGGCTCAATCCTCCTGCTCTCACCTGCACAGACCTACAGGGTAGCATGGATCAGAATTTTACTTGTTTACACACGTTTTGGATACCACAGCTGGGAGCAGAAATGCAATTTTATAGCCTGGCTCTACCTTACTCATCAGGTTCTGGGTCAGCCCTCACCCAGCAACACTGCACCAGTAACTCAGTACAGGGATTGAGGCTGTACCTTCCCTACCACTCATCCTGGTGCTTCTAGCTGCCCAGCAGAGACATGCTTCCCCCTTTCACAGTCCCCTCGTCACCCATCACCCCTGCACCAGCACTCAGGCGTGAACTGTACACAGGAAAATCTGTGGTTGGTGGTGTCTCCAGCAAGCAGGTAACACATGCATGCCTGCATCCTTGGGTTTGGTGGTGGTTTTTTCCAGCACATGTGTGTCACTGGAGCGCTGGAAGGATACAAAGAAAGGAAAAACTGAAACAAACCTCCCATGACATGTTGATCGGAGCAGGAACATTCAGAGCTTTTGCCTTATTCACTGACACCACCTCAAGAAGCACTGAGGCTGCTTTGGGGCTACAAGGGGCGGTTTACTGCTCTGAACATGAGAGGAAGGATGCCATCTTTCAGTTCCACTCTCTGTGAAATTGTGCTTTCAGATGCATGCGAAATGAAATGTGCTGTATCCCCACAAGTACTGAGGAAGCCTGTAAATGCATCAACAGTCCTGAAAGAGGAATACTGTATTTTCACACCTATTCCAAATCTGATGTTCTTTGACCCAAACTGGTGTAAACTATCGTTCAGGGATAACATCAGAGAGCAGCCTGCCAGCAGACCTAGAGCATCCATTTGATTCAGTCTTTCTAGGTGGCTCAGAGATGCACAGAAACATGATATCTCTGGACTTTAATAAATAGTTGTGCCAAGAACCTAGCAAGCGCCAGTGAAGTTTCAGGCTTCAGCTAAAGATCTCCCATGCCCCTTGCTGGAGAAACAGTGCCATAACAGAGCACTGGACAGCAAAGATTGAAGCCAGTAAAGTGGAGAATATAAGCTAAGCACATCATGAATCTATATTCCCATGGATAAAGAGGTTACCTAAAATTCATTTCCAGTAGTGAAAAGTTAACAACAAACCATGCAACTTAAACTGCAAAAGAGCACAGGCCTGGTATATACTGGCACCATATGTCTGATGTAATACAGTGCATATTCTTCTGTTTTTAGAACCAGGATGACCACTTCAGAGGCTGTGGTACGTGAGAAATTATAACAGATTTTCATATGGCATAGAGCAAGATGTGACTTTGTTGTTGTACAAAAGTACCGGAAATAACTTCAAAATAATTAAGCTAGTGTTAGTCCTGATAGCCATGCAGGGGTCCACTCTGGGATCAGCATTGCCATGGGCTGTTTCCATTGCCCAAGTTAGCCAGCTTCAGGCCAGCTCAGGAACATCCACTTGGCACCATCTGTAGTGCTGTTGACTGCACCATGGAGAAACCCAAACCTTCTGAGAAGATCTTGCACAGAGCCATTAAAAGCAGAAGAAGAGTAGAGAACAAATCAGATGGAACAAAGACAAGTGTAAGGTCTTGCACCTGGGAAAAGACAATGCTGAAGTGCAGCACGGGCTGAGGTCTACCTGGGGTCTGTGGGAAGGGACCTGGGGTCCTGGTGGACAACGAGCTCAGGGTGGTGCACAGTGTGATGATGTAACATAGAAACCAATGGGATGCTGGGCTGCATCAACAAGGGCATCACAAGCAGAGATAAAGAAATCATCCCACTCTGCTCAGTGCTTGCCAGGCCACACATGGAATACTGGGTTCAGTTTTAGTCCCCTCTATGCAAAAAGGATGTGGACAGGCTGGAGAGGGTCCAGTGAAGGGCCAGGAGGATGATCAAAGGGCTGGGAACTCTGCCATGTGAGGAAAAGCTGAGAGAATGGGGTTTCTCCAGCCTTGAGAATATAAGGCCTAGGGGAGAGTTTATCACCACGTTCCAGTATTTAAAGGGTGGGTACAAAAATGATGGAGACTGCCTTTTTATGAGGAGTCACATAGTAAAGATGAGGAGTAATGGGTACAAGTTACTCCTGAGGAAGTTCTGTCTGGACACAAGAGGACAAATGTTTAACAATGAGAACAATCAGCCATTGGAATAATCTCCCCAGGGAAGTGTTGGATTCCCCAATATCTAACACCTTAAAATTCTGGGGGGACAGGGTGCTGGGATGTCTTGTCTAGGTCATGCTTTTGCCAGGTGATCTTTGTATGATTCTATGATCCTCTGAACTTAAAAAGAGAAGTGATTTTGAATTGCTTCAGTTATGTAGAAAAGGTTAATGCTGTATTAACATGAACAGTATGCCCATGTGGGCAGTTAGAGCTCTGAGACTGCTGTCCAGAAGACTTTGAGCTTGTTTGAGAGACTGGCAGTGCTGGGTGGACAGGGGTTTCACAGAATTCAACATTACTGTGAGAGGTGATATTTGTATTTTCACACCCCACAGCTTCCTTTCCCCACTCCTTCACTGTACATTGTTCTCCCTCTGATACAGGCTATTCCAGTCCCAAAATACCTTCCCAACAATTCTGTCTTGCTCTGGCTTGGTTTTGATCCTCAGGGAGCTATCTTCCTTAAAAAATGAGCTTCAGTATGAAAGATATGGAAAATTCCACATTTAGAGGCACAGCTTTATTCAGAAATCAATTTGCACTTACTGATTCATCAAAGGTAAAAGAAACAATGTTGTCCTTTTTGTGGAGGAACACTCCAATATACTTGCTGCGTTTCACATGAAGAAGGAGCTCCATGGAAAGCCTCGTAAGATTCCCACTCTTAAGCTTCTGTTCTGCCTGCATAGTCTCCATGAATGCTGAAGAAAGATCAGTTTCAGGAAAGCTGAAGAAAATCAGTTTTGTTTAAAATATTGGGGGAGGGGGGGTGGGGGGGGGGGTGGTGTGGTGTGGTATAATTATTTTGCAAACATTTAATGTGTTCCTAATGGAGCATAAAGTGAGTGGACTCATCTTCTGACACTTCATTACGTCCTTTTTGCTTTGTTTATGGGTAGTGATGGCAACTGAGTGGCCTAGAGGGAATTGGCATTTAAATTTCTGTAGCAGCCGAAAACAAAATTTGTTTTAATCTAGGCGTGTATAAATGAATTGTTAATTTTCACAGAAGCATAGAACCATAGAATGGCTTGGGTTGGAAGAGACTATAAAGATCATCCAGTTACAAACATCATCATTGCAAAGATCCCACTGCCAGGAGGTGGGACACTTTCCCCTCGACCAGGTTGCTTAGAGCTACATCTACCCTGCCCTTGAACACTTCCAGGGACGGGCCATCCACAGCTTGTCTGAGCAACCCGTTCCAGCGTTTCATCCATCGCACGATGAAGAACTTCTTCCTCAGAACTAATCTAGAGCTACTCTCTTTTCTGTTTAAAGTCATTCCCCCTTCCTCTGGCCCTGCGGGCCCTTATGAGCAGTCTGTCTCCTTGGCCCTCGGAGGCGGCGATGGGGCGCGGAGCGTCTCTCCCAGCCCCTGCTTTGTTCCCAGCCCCGAAGGCGGCCGTGCGGCGGTGCCGGCAGAGGGCGGCGAGCGGCGGCCGGGCGGCACAACATCCCTCCGGGCCGGGAGAAGCGGGGTGCCGGGGAACGGGGCGCGGAGAGCCGGGCCAGCTGCGGCGGAGCCGGAGCCCGCAGCGGGGCTGCCCCGCCCGGGGAGCGGCCGGCCCATCGCGGCTCCTCCGCCGCCACACGGCGCCCGAGGCTGCTCCGATCCCGGCTCACCGGAGAGCGCGAAAACCCGCTTTGATCCGGAGAGGGGCTCCAGACCCGCGAGGGTTTGCTCGGGCAGCCTCTCGGCTCGCCTTCAAAGACCCCCACCGGCAGGCGGAGGTGCCCATAAAAGCCAGCCGAGCAAAGGGAATATGCACCACGCACTAACCCGTTCACAAAGGAAACGGAGGGAGAAAAACATCCTCCAAAGTACTTTTTCGTCCTGCTGGAAGAGATCACGACACATAATATTCTGACAAGTCTGGAGGAATCTGTTTGTGAAATTTAAAATGAAAACATTCTTAGCAGGAATCTACCCCATGTTTTAATGCACTCCTTTGACCAAATGCTCTTGAAACTAATTAAGATAGGAAAATCCATTCTGGTGAATTTTTTTTTAAGCTTTGGATCTGTTGAATTCTTCAGAGAGTAGAAAAGACAAATCCAGAGCTTTTACTGTTTTACTTTTCAACTTGTATGTATTTTTATTGAAATTGTTCTCAGAAACACTTTTGACACTTTGTATTAACCAAACGGCCTTTTCTTCGATAAGCTTAAGTCATTAACAATGTTACTAAAGGAAAATGTCATTCGGCCTTTGAGGTAAACTGCAGCTTCCACTGAGCAAACACGGGGTTTTACCTCCACCTTTGTGATGAAGCTTTCATCATAAAATGGAAACAGCAAAGAAAATGAGAAAATAATCTTTTCTCATTAGAAAAAAGAAAAAATAGTTCTGAAATCTCTTATCAATGCAAGTTGTACCCATGAAAACATTGTTTTCAGCTCAGTGGGGACTTTTTAATGTATTTCTTCACCTTGAGCACTTTTGGTGTTCATGCTTTTGATAAATTGCCTGCTTTGAAACTACCCTGCATCATCATCATTGTTGTCACTTGTATTAGTCCTTTTATTACTTGTATTAATGGAAGATGTAGAGACTGTGAGATTACCAAAGTGCTAATCAAATGCAGAACACACACACACACAAAGTGGTTCTTCACTTAAGCACACTATGATTAGGCAGGAGACCTGGAAGACTGCAGAGTTCAGGAACAACAGCGAAACAAAAAAAGGTAGCCAGCTACTAAACAGCCAGAATTAGCTTTATAATCATGACATTCAAAGCAATAATGAAAAGGAGGCTGCCTTTTATTTACTTCTAGCTTAGGTATCTTTAAATATTTTGTCCAGTAGCCCAGGCTTTCTGCAGCCTGTTAGCCAGAGGACAAGAAAGTGTTATTTTTAAAATGAAAGCCGAGAAACCTATGCAATCACAAGCTTTAAAGAAGATACCAAGTGTCATGACAGTGGGCAACACTGTAGTTCCCTTCCACTGTTTTTCTTCAAATTCTGTTTCTGATGCAAAATTTAAGGCTCTTTCCCCCTTACATTCTTCAATGCTGTGGTTAAGCACAGTATGTTGTCCTTTAAGTGAATGGTCTTTTTACAAAGCAATTTGATTATAGTCAATTATGCTGCTATCAACAGCTGAGATTAAGGAAAAAAAAAAATAAAATCAAAGCTCTACCATTATATCCAGTTTTCTTCTCCTTACAGACCAGAAGGTCTGGACCGTCATTTTACTTTTTGTTTATTATTAGCTCCCAGACACAATAATTTTAGACTCTGATGCATCAGAATAACATGAAATGGTTTGGATTGCAACAGTACAAGCAAAAAATTACTTGGTGGTTGTTGTGGGGTTTTTTTTGTTTGTTTGTTTGTTTGTTTGTTTTGTTTTTTTTCCCCCCCTTCAAGATTTCAAAACTACATGGAAGTATTTATTTGGTGTAAATTAATTTAGTTACCTTAATTAAAATTTTGATTCAGAGTTAACTTTGATCTACATGTCTCTAATTTGGAAGAGAGAATCCTGAGATTTCTAGATCATGTTCTCATGGTATAGAGCCTGTAACATAATATGTCAGTGCTGCAGTGAATGGCAGAGGCTCTGCCTGTGAAAATCTGCTGGAATTACTTGCTTTGGAGCTCTCTGCTCTGGTCGAGCATTTGTGTCGACTTATTTTACAAAATAGCCTGCTAAGGATAACGTCAGCTAGCGGGGAACTGTTGCACAGATTGTTTGTAACATACCATGTTAGCATTTCTGGAAGAGCAACACTCTGGCCCTCCCAATAAAATGAAACTAATAAATGATGTGTGCAGGAGGCATTCCATATGGTTGTCTTTAAGCTGAACTGGAAGAGCTGCCTGACAAGGGCCATCCTCTCACAACGCAGTGAGCATCATGAGAGCCTACCCCGGCCTTCCCAGCACGGAATATCTGCAACTCCCTGGTGAGAAGAGTGAATGCAGAAAGTCAAGGTGGAGTCGGAGTCAACCGCAAGACTTGGGCTGAAGTGACAACAACCTCTCTCAAATAATGTCCCCTGCTCAGGAGCTCTGCCTCCAGGTACTGCAATAGATAAACAGCTGGCAATGAATGGGCTTTCTAGGAAGTATTTACATCTAACCTATTCAGTCATATATCAGAAAGTTAAATATGAAATTACTGATGATAAAATTCACAGGTGACATCGAGATTAGCAAATGAGGGAAGAGAAGGTGTTATGCTATCTGATCTGAGAGTGCCTGATGTCAGAATGGGCCCATTCCCAGAAAGGGATTTTGCAGGCGGTGCCATTCATGGCACTGCGAGCACAAGCCATTCCCAAGGAGTGATGGAACTCCCTCTGGGTAACAGCAGCTCTGGAAATGGTAAAAGGACAGTTTCCTGGGGAACTTTTACTGTCCTCACGTGACAACATACTGTGGTGATCCTGAAAGCATAGCTGTAAAGATACTTGCATATAAATACATATGTGTATTTTTAGTGAAGTGGATCCTATATTGCCAGGGGCAGTTCAGACAACCGTGTTTTGAAAGTGATGTTGAAAAACTGAGTGGGGCTCACAGGAAAAGCAGAAAAATAATATAAAGACTGATAAAAATATCTTTTGTTGAGAGATTTAAAGACACAAAATCATTAACTAACTCAGAAGGAAATATCTTGAATTGACTAGATAACAGCACAGATAGTATCTTCCCAGGAAGAAAATATCAATAATGTATCTAAGCATTAAAAAAAGCATAAAAAGAACCAGTGGCTAGAAGATGGATGCTGCCAAATTCGTACAGAGAATCCAAGTCCATATTTATAATGAGGAGAGGACAAAAGGAAAGATAAATTCTTTATCTCTTGATTTCTGAGGAGCAGAACTCAGTGTCTTTCTTAAAGACAACTTTATAGTTAAGCACAAGTTATTTGGCTCAAGCCAGGGTAGCTGCTTGTGATATACAGAAGTGCACATTCCTATGGACTGCCAAAACATGTGACGGGTGCCTAGAAACAAACCACCGAGTTTTGAAGTGCTTGTGAGCAGAGACATTCCTCGCTTTCCAGTCCTCAGGCCAGCTACAGAGAGACCATTTCATATGGAAAAGCAGTCCTAGTTATTCATTAAAAACATACCAGTGCGAATTCTCAGACCCTAGTGTTTGAAAAAGGCTTTGTATGTGTCTCCTCTAGTCCAAAAGATTCCAGGACTGGTCTTGGGCAAGTGATTTAATTTCTGTGTTCCTGGCTACAGTTTGACTGCTCATTCCTGCTGCCATCCCTGCAGCCCGAGGCATGGGCACCAATCTCAGTAAAAGTCTATCTACGTGCACAGATCAATACTATGATACCTAAGCAGCTTTCTTGGGTTTTTTTGCGGATTATTTTTAACCCAGTTCAGCTTTCTTCTTCAGCTCATGGCCTATGTACAGCCTTGTCAGCACAGGCAGGACTGGGTGGCCATGGCAGCACTCACCACAGAACAGGAAATCCTAAAGACACCACTGCCTTGGAGGTGCAGATGCCAAAGCTGATTCCCTGGCTTGTTACTGCCAAGGGAAAGGTCTGGCTTTCCTCCTCTCCCCTGACAGCATGGTTCCACCACCACCTCCTTTTGCTGATGTTGGCAATTGCTGGGTTAGGCATGTGGCTCAGAGGGGGCAGCCCGAGGGACTGTGACTGCTGGAGCGACTCTCCCTGCCTGCTGCATGATGGCATCTCTACCATCAGACATACACTCAATTGCCTGTACAGCTCTACAGCGTTCCCAGGAAGGGCTCCATACACCATTCTAAACCCCAGGCAGGGTCATCCCTCCCTCCCCACTGTCCCTAGCCGTGCCTCTTCCTGCAGAGCTGCTGTGGCCATGGCATGGGCAGGCTCAGCCCTTCAGGCAGTGGCAAAACTGCCAAGGCTGGAGAAGACAGTAAAGGGTAGAAGATTGCACCCAGAAGTTTCTTGCTTACCAGTTGAACTCAGCAATATTCATCAGCCTGCTTGGAGAATTGTTCATTAGGCTTAATCCAGTGAAACCCATAACTTCAAGGAGAGCAATGCATTGCTAAAGGATTCGTATTCTTCTGCCGATAACAGTGGAAGACTCACATAGCATGATGAGGAAAAACACCCAGCACTGCTGGGTGAAGGTCATCACCGCTTCTATTGTACAACAGAAATAAAAACACAAGCTGCAGCTCTGCACAGTTACGTGCTCTTCAAAGAGCTCTTCCCCCGCACCTCATTCAGAGGCTGTCCCACCCTGCTACAGTAATTTGTAACTATGGGCTTCTGGCCGAGTTTCCTTCTCAGTCATGTAATTTCCTTTTCTTTTGTGGGCCATTTTCAGATTTTCAAAGGGAAAAGTTTGTGTTCTGCTGCACTATCCAATAACCTATGAATGTGGAAGTGTCCCTGATTTTGGTGTGGCCTATTAACAGACTTTTTAAGGCTGAGGTATGTTTAACAGCTAGAGACACACTGACTGAGAGCATCAGCACTGTGGTCCTGCAGTGTTTTTTCTGTGTGCCAGAGAAAAGCTGCCTGGGTAATAGCGGTAGGATTTTCCTTTCTGCTTGTAACTGAGTGACCTTTCCTGGAGGAAGATGAAGTTTGGCCCCAAGCAACCAGTTTCTTGGAGCCTGGGAAGCAGATGTCTCTTGGTATTGATGCGGTCACATATGATGTCGACAATCTTAAATGAGAGAATACTCAGTAATGTCAAGGCTGCTGCATGTTGCAGCTTTCAGAAGAACCTGAGCACTTTCCTACCTTTCCTTAGGCACCCTGTTGAAGACAGCCAGGCATCCCCCACCACCCCACACCCCTAGCACAAGTTCTGACTTCCACCCTCTTTGCAGTATTGTGCCTGAGACACTGGGTGTTTTTAGGTAAGCTCATTCCACAAAATCCAAACTCTTCTGGAGCAGGGGTCAGATTTTGCACCTGTCAGATGTACCTGCCAGCTCCCAGCACCTGGAGCTCTGAAGACCATTTAAGTGCATTTTTTGAAAAGCTTGATTCGGTTTCACCCACTCTTGCAAGCATTGTATTGTATACTTTGGCTAAAAGTTCAGTGTCAGTAGAAGAAACTTTTGCCTCTGCAGGAGAATATCCAGCATTTCATGGAAGAACAGATTTGACAGTATAATGCTAGAAAGCCAACACCTAATTAGACATTCATTTTGTCAACACCTAATCAGACAGTCATTCTGAACTGATGTTGCCATTTGCAAAGTTTTATTCTGAGAGCCCGTCAGACAGAGGAGAATTGGTATGGGTGGAGCAGTAGGGGCTGAATGTGCTCATTAAAAAAAAAAAAAAAAAAAAAAAAAAAAAATTCTTTATAAGGGAGGAGACAGCTTGTTGGAGAAGGGAAGACTTTTCAAGCTTCGAAGGTAACTTTTTTGCAGAGAGAGTACAAATTTGCACTGCCTTTCATAATTTGTTTCTAGATAAAAAAGATACAAAATCTTCTTCATGGGGATTTTATTTCCAGATGGGATGAGTTGACCTTGGCTGGACCCCAGGTGTCTACCAGAGCTGTTCTACCACTTCCCTCCTCAACCAGACAGTGGAGAGAAAATACAACTACTAAAAGCTCAGGGGTTGAAATAAAACAGGGAAAGATGACTCACCAATTACCATCAAGGGCAAAACTGACCCTACTTAGGAAAATTAGCTTATTACCAATCAAATCAGAGAAGGATAATGGGAAGTACAAACTAAATATTAAAACACCCTTCCCCACCCCTCCCTTCTGGGCTGAATTTTACTTCTGAGTTCTCTAACTCCTCCCTTCCACCACTGCAGGGGGAACAGGGAGTGGGGGCTGCAGTCATTTCATCACACATTTCCTTTTATGCTCCTTCCTCTTTAGAGGGACTTCTCCTCACATTCCTTCCCTGCTCCTGTGTGGGGTCCCTCCCACAGGCTCCAGTTCTTCACAAACTGCTCTTGTGCAGGTCCCCTGCAGGGTCTCAAGTCCTGCCAGCAAGCCTGCTCCAGTGTGGGTTCTTCTCTCCACAGGTCCACAGGTCTTGCCAGGAGCCTGTTTCCAGCGAGGGCTTCCCAAAGAGCCACAGCCTGATTTGAGCATCCATCCATTCTGGTGTGGGGTCCTTCAGAGGGCAAAAGTAGATATCTGTTACCCCGTGGGCCACCATGGGCTGAAGGGACACACCTTGCCTCACCATGGTGCTCTCCACAGGCTGCCAGGGAATCTCTGCTCTGGCACCTGGAGCACCTCCTCCCCTCCTTCTTCAACTGACCATGGTGTCAGGAGAGCTGTTTCTCTCATATACCCACTCTTCTCCCGGGCTGTAGTTGCTGTTGCGGTTTTTCCTTCCCTTTTTAAACGTGTTATCACAGTGGTGCTTCCACCACCACTGATGGACACAGCCTTGGCCAGCAGCAAGTCTGGCTTGGATCTGGCTGGACTCGGCTCTGTCAGACATAGGGGAAGTCTGGGGCAGCCTCTCCCAGAAGACAGCCCTGTAGCCTCCCCACTACCCAAACCTTGCCACACAAACCCAACACACTATTAAACATATAAAGGCAACTGGCACACATTAAAACCAGACAACTCCCACCAATAAATTAGCATGGCTGTGTTTGCAGGAAGACATAATAGCTGCTATTTATATTGCACTTACATATTTAATTTTCTTTACAAATAGAAGCTTTATGCCTCCCTTTGAGCCTCCTTTTGCAGCCTTTGACTACAATAGCTACAACTAAACTATTACTCCAAATTAGCCTGGCGTTCAGCGTGCATTTGTATTGCTTGCATGATTTTTATTGTTTTTTTAATTATTATATTTCCTTTTGGTTCATTCATCAATCATATTTACAAACCCATTGTTGCACTTACTGCCAGTTGAGTGTTCTCACACATTTCAGCACACAGACCGAAACTGCAAACTAGGGCAGCTCTATTAGGATCTCTAATATTTCTGAGGAGTCTGAAGGTGCTGACAGCTTATGGTCTTTCCAAGGCAAGTGCAAGTGCCTCAAAGTCCATCTATCTGCCGTTACTGGAAGGGGTAAAATGACACCGCACGCTTCTCCTCTGAGAAGGAATCCTCTCCCCAGAGGTTAGAAATGGGGAACAAAAAGCAAACTACAGCTGGAGATGGAGATCTGATGACTGATACTCGCTTGAACTTCCAAATAATCATCTGTGCCACACTGGCTGCTTTTGCAGAGAGCTTATTTTGAGCCGGAGTTGATTACCTTCCTTGTTGTTTTGCCAGACAATTTAAATTAAGTGATACATCAAGACCTAACCCTGAAGTTCTGCCACCCCACGACGCTCAGTGAGAGCAGGGGAAGCAGCTCAAGGATGGCAGAAGCAGGCCTCTATTTCGCTTGGGCTATATACTTTTTTAACTTTTTTTTTGCCCTCGCTCAGTTTTTCTCTTCTTTGCACTCGCTTTATATAGTAGGCACTTCAGGGTGGAGAGTATCAAGAAAGAATTTATTTCTCAGGGCTGCAGAAAACGGTGTTTCTCAGGGCTACAGAAAAAGGGAAGTAGTTCCAAGAATCCAAGCCGGCACATTGTCACCACAGCCCTCTTTGCATACAAGTCCACTGTCAACCGAAGGAACTGGAAAATTATAGCTATTTATCCATTCCTCTCTTCCCCCCGCCCCCCCCCCCCCCCCGGTTGTGCCTCTTTTGGCGAAGCTGAAGAGTTCGCATTGTTTCAAATTTAATACTTGCAGATGGTTTTATTTAGAAATTATTTTATTGGTGAGACATGCTTCCTCCGTTTATTAAATTGTGCCTACTCCTTGTCATCCGTCATGTTGCCCGCAATTTCTGCACAGAGCTCGGGGGTAGGGTTTATTGTTACTGTTGCTGTTGGGTGGGTTACTTCTTTTGTTGTTTTTTTGGGGTGGGGGGGGGAGGTGTAATTTGAAATACGATCGAGCTCCGAACGCCGGGGAAATTCCGCGTCTTCTCATTCACTTTTCCCGCGGACGAGCATGAGGTTCCCGACGGGCGGGCAGAGCCGCGGGGTGCAGCCGGGGGGACAACTCCGCCCCTGGCCCCGGCCGGCGGGGGAGCGCCGGGGCACGGCCGCGGGCGGGGGTCACGTCTGGCCGCCGTGCCCCGGAGCGGGCGGCCCCGAGGGCGCGGGCGGGCGGCCGGATCCCGCTCCGCGGGGCCCCGCGGCGGCTGCCGGGCGGCGGCAGGTGGTGGCCGGGGCAGCGCCCGGGGGGCAGCCCGGCGGCTCCGCCGGGACGGGCCCCCTGGGCCGGCGGCTCCTCCCGCGCCGTGCCCGCGGGCCGTCCGGGCGGGTTCCGTCCTCCGGAGC
This sequence comes from Hirundo rustica, assembly GCF_015227805.2. Taxonomy (NCBI): domain Eukaryota; kingdom Metazoa; phylum Chordata; class Aves; order Passeriformes; family Hirundinidae; genus Hirundo; species Hirundo rustica. Next base: position 40,826,754 of record NC_053455.1, on the reverse strand, counting down.
TCCCCCGAGCCCCCGGCCGGCCGCGGGCGCCGATCGCCGGCGGCTCCGCGCGGAACTCGCAGGCTCCGGAGCAGGAGGTGGGAACCGCGGGCGGTTCGGGCTTGCTCGGCTTCTTCTGCGTTTGTTTTTTGGTGGTTGTTGTTTTTTGGTTTGGGTTTTTTTTTTTTTTTTTTTTTTTTTTACCCTTGCTGTATGCGGCTTTTGGGGTTTGTTTTTTTATTATTTTTTCCCCTCCTCTTTTCCCACCGCGGGTATTTGGAAGGAAAGCGGGAATGCCGCGGCCCCGGGAGAGCCTCGGCGGGCCGGGCCGGGCCGGGCCGGGCGGGCCGGCGGCGCCTCCCCCCGGTTCGGGGGGTCCCCGGGCTCGGCCCCCGAACGCCCCTCTCTTCCGTTCTCCATGTCATTTCCTGTGCTAATAAGATGGTGGTCACGGCCGGGAGGGAGGGAGCCGCCGCCGCCGCCTCCGCCGAGCCCGGCCCGGCCCCGGGACCCGTCCTCGCCTGGGACTAGCCGGCGGGGCCGGCGGGGTGGGAGGGCGCAGCCAGCCGGGCTCCCCCCGCCCCTCCCGGGCGGAGCGGGCCCCCCGACGCCGAGGCGGGCTCCCCGCGCCCGCAGCGCCGAGGTGAGTCAGCCTCGCTGGTAGCCAAGGTGGCCACGAAAATGGCTGCGGAGCGCGGGGGGGAACCCGTCCCAGCCCGGGGGGGGGGGAAAGGTCCGGCCGAGGGGTGCCCGCAGCGGGCGGGGCGGCGGCGAAGACCCGCGGGCATAGGTATCGCCCTCCCCCCTCCTTTCCCCGCCCGCCCCGCTTTTCCCCCTCGGGGCGGGCTGCGCGGGGCCCGGCCCGTCCCCGCCGCTCCCGCCGCGCCGCTCCCGCCCGCGCCGCGGCTGCGCCCGCCCGCGGCCGCCAGCGGGGCCGGCGACTGACGCGGCCGGCGGCCAATGGGCGGCGGGGGCGGGCGGGTGCGCGCCACATTGGAACGCGAGGGCGGGGCGCTCCCGGGCGGCGGCACCCCCGGGACGCACGGGAACCACCCCCCCTCCCCGGGACACACGGCCGCCCCCGGGACCCACGGGCACCCCGGGACCCACGGGCACCCCGCCTGCGGCATCGCCCGCGACCCGTGCACAGCGCCAGGGCAGAGCTGCCCTTGTGCCGCTCAGCCGGGGTGCCCTCTGAACTCGCCCAGAAAAACTCCCTGTGCACCTACTTGGGCCGCCTTCTCTCTGTGTATTTTTTTTTTTTTTTTTTTAAGTTACAAAATTTCTCCAAGTTTCTTTGCAAATGGTCCCATATCGCTGATATTTCAGGGGGAAGTGGAAGATGCCTCCAGAGTCCCCTTTCAGATCCCTGACAAAAAAAAAAAAAAAAAGAAAGCGGGCCTGTGGGCAAAACTGTTGGCTCAGTGTTCCTTCCTCTTTTTCCTGTGATTAATGCTTCTCATTAGTGGGAGGAGAACTGGCAGAACCAGCTTAAAAAAATACCAGCCTAACTGTAAGATAGGATTGTTTTCCGGCGCTGCAGGTGTGTGCAGTGGTTTGTTGAGCAGCAAAGGAGCCCCAGCACAAAATACCAGCAGCCCCCTGGATCCGGTCCTGCCAGCAAGGTTTAACTCCCTGTGAGACTGGCGGAGCACAAGCTCGCTCTCTGGGTTGGGCTTCACCCAAATGTCCCCTAAATTTCCGTTTGTCTGATGACCAAGATTTTAAGCAGTGAAAGTGGAAAGGGAAATGAGTCTCCTGGTGTTCTAGTGAATTGTGTATAAACCCCACAACAGACAAGCATGCCTGATGAGGATGGTGTGCTTCTGCTTTTCAAGTGTAAGCTGCAGTCAGAAACAAAAGTATTGAGATGATGGGTGTTTGCTTCTTGTGGGGGGAGCTTTTGGACCAAAGGTGCTCCTGCTCTAGAGGGAATAGTTTAGCACAGGGCTGAGTGGCATGGAGCCTTGAAATACATTCAGCCTGCGAAGAATTGAAAGGTTGGTGTGGACTCTGTTAGCAAAGGAGGGGTTGGCTGCTGGAACCACTCAGCAGGGAGGATTTGAGGTAGCCATGGGGGATGCCGAAGTTTGCCCTGGCTCTTGGCTAAATGCTGAATTGACCGATCTCACTGCAGCGTGGAGTAGCAGGACCAGGGCAAGTCATTGTTCCCTCCTGCCCAGGAGTCATGTCAAGGCTGCTGCTCCTTCCAGCTGTTTGTGGAGCATTAAGGAGGTCCTGAGGCTCCTGATTCAGTGCTGGCTTGCTGCAGAGCTCTCTGGTTTTGGGATACCGGCCTGTTGTTCCTCTAGCATCTTTGTGGACCGTGCATGAAGCATGGTGCTTTCTGGTGCAGTTTATGGGGGATTCTCATTGTGAGCCTTATTGGTCACTGATAGCAGCAATTACTTGCACTCTTTTAGCAAGTAAAGGGGAGGATAATTCCTGATTTTAAATAATGAGGGCAAAAGCAAGGACTTCCTTGGAACCTGATTTTTTATGAATTCATCCAAGGTCCACCTTACTGGGATGGAATGGGGGCAGCTTGTTGCTCATATTCCTTGCTGCATAGTGATGGAACTGCTTGAAATTGGTAGGAGAAGTGTAAAGGTTGTGAGCACTGCAGGAGGAGCCTGAAGCAGGAGGGCTCCTGTGCTGCAGCAGGCTGGCTTTGCTATCAGGAGGGATACAGGCATTGTGGTGAGTGGAAGTTGCCACTCTGAGTCAGGAATCAAAGTCTGTATATTAATGAGAAATACAACAAGCCCAGGCAAGAGAGGTCTTTGATCTTTTTATAGAGAGTACCATGTACAGTTTATCCTTCTGTGGGCTTTTTTTTAATATTCTTTTTCCTTTTCGTAACTTCTTTCTCATGCTGGTTAATTCCCAAGTGGAGTTGTGGTGTTTTAAGTCTGTTTTTTTTCCATGTCCGTTTATGCAAGAATAGTATATGCTTTTACCTAACTATTCTTAAATTTGCTGTTAGCAGGGCCTGTCCATTTGTGCTACTAAATCATTTCCAGAGTTCTTAAAACACTGCATAATATTTGTGACGTTTTGGTGTAGTGTATTTAAAATCATTACTGCCAATCCGGTGGTGTCACATGGATGTGAAAAATTGCATGGAGAAACTAAATGTAGTCCCAAAGACAAAACTGTGTGAGTTTGTTTTTTGTTTTATAATCAGTTAATAATGCTGTGTGGTAACTTGGGAACCTTCAGAAGGAAGAAATAGGCTGCTAAAAGTTGGATCTGAAGATACAAGGCTGGGTAGCAGTGAGAAGTAATGACTTGTTCCCAGTGGAGTGAGTGCAGGTGGGAACTTCTGATGCCTCGTCTGCACTGGGAGTATGTGCATCTGAGACCTGTGGTTTTCCTAAGTAAAGCCAAAACAAGCAAATATCACTTCTACTCTTCAGTTTGCATTGCATTTTTCTGGCATTTTAAGAAATCTGGAGTCAGGGTTTGCTTGATGTATCTTCTTGCATCAGTGCTGAGTTACCTGCTCTGTTCTCTCAGCTGAGCACAGACCCCGGGGCTGAGAGATTCTAGAGCCGCAGGGGTAACCAGTGAAGGAGAGTTGGCACGTGCGATATCCGCTGGCATTGAGCAAGTGGCAGAATTCCTGCTGGCCTGCAACTGCGCAGCCCTGCTGTGGGATGCTGCCTTTACTGCTTCATGTTTCACCCCTTGTCATGCCCCTGGCGTTTCTCACTGTAAGTGCGTCTGTACAGCGCTCCTGCCTGAGGCTCTCTTGTAGTGGGTGAAGTTTCTTGGACCAGAGCTCTTGTGCAGCTGCAGACAGTTTTAAGTGTCTCCTCTTGCACTGACCCCTCTGCAGTAGTGGAGTAGAGAAGGCTTTAATTTCACGGGGTTCTCTGTTCTCCCTGTGACCTCTTCTCTGCTACCAAAGGCGTTTTTAAATAAAGCCTCTAGAGAAATGTTCCTTCTAAAGCTACGTAGTAAAATGTGGCTTTTCAGGAATTCCTGCTAGTTAAACTTGTCTGTGCAAGTGGATTCCAGTAGCAAGTCCAACCACCCTAAGAAAAGCAGAGGACAAGGTGAGAGGTTCGTGTCATCCTGTATGGCATCTTTGGAAAGATGAAGGAAAAGTGCTTTGGAAAGGGAAGAATTTTGCAGGTACAGAGGCCAAAGAGCAATGGAAAACAGAGCAGTCCTGTGTCATCTTTGAAAGGTAGAGGCTGCCAAGGTGGCTGGAGAAGAAACCTGGTGAAGAGAGCAGCACCAGTGTCCCATGCTGAAGAAGTTTTTAACGCCCACCATGTGAGGGACAATACTGATAGAAAAGACTGGGAGAATTGAGAGCACAAAAGCAGAGATGAAGGCAAAAATTTTGACTTGGCAACTAGAATAACATTTTCCATGTGGTTTTTTAGAAGCCTGGTTGCTGTCCTCTGCACGTAGGCTTTGAGGTTCAGCTATTATTGAAGGTGGTACTAGTACAGGCATTTTTCCAACTTCCATCCCAAGCTCTTCACGTAAGTACAAAAACATAGGTTTCTGCAGAGACAAACAATTAAAAATATTGATGCTTAAAGCTTTGCTGTTGTGTTTTCTTGGTCATCTCTCTGTTTGGGTGGGCAGGATAACTTGTATCCTTCAGAGCTGTTGCCGAAAGGGCACTTCTCTCTGCAAGGCTGGGAGGCAGTACTCTGGCAGTACTCGGGCTCAGAACAGTTCTGTGCAGTCAGAAGGTAAAAGCATTATAGATATGAGCGAAGGTTTAAGCTGCAGGAGCTGGCAGCCTGCAGCAGTCAATCAGTAATGCATACTGCAGAACTGTTTCATTGCAGTTCCTCGCTCATGGACAGCCGTCAGTAAGGGGCCCATCAGAAGGGTCTGTCATAAGCCAAGTTGTCCACTTTGAGCATGCTCTGCTAAATGGTTTCCTTTCTCTGCCCCCTTTTTTCTCTCTTCCTTAGGCTTTGACTTTTCAGCAAGGCTAGCTTTCCTTCGCCTGTAGTGACTTGTTCCAGAGGAGGGACTGCTGTTCTATAGCCTTGGCATCTAGCCCTGCTGGGGCTGCCGCTCCCAGCACTCACCTTGCTGCCTGCGCTGCTGTCAGCTGTGGCTGGCTTCTGCCCATGGAAGCCTGGCAGGGGGTAGTGAGGGAGATGTATAAGGACAGAGTGGTAAAAGTTCATGGGAGGTGATGTGCGGGATTAACTAGCGCAGCAGCTCTAGGGTTGCTGTAATTAGCTTCCCTGAGCACCAGCAGTGCTCCTGCCTTGCGCAGTGGGGAGATGAGGCTCTGAGCATCCTCTGCTGGTCCCCAAGCCAGGTCATCTCTGTGGGCTGCAGGGCACTGGCTCCAGGCACCCGACTGTGGATCAGCATGTCTGGGGCACACAGCTCCAATGGTCCCCCACTAACACCCTTTCAGAGTGTTTCAGAGTGTTGAAGGCTGCTGTTTAGAGATTTGGACTGATGGCCAGGGCCATCAGTCATTTGCAGGCTGATAATCAATATGAAATATTTTCCAATACATTCCTTTTTTAGTACAATGAAGCTTACTTTGAAAGTGTATCATATAAGCTGCATCATAAATATGCTGGGTGGAGTTAAATGTAGTCCTTCAACTGCAGACTCAAAACTAAGTATTCACAGCATCTTCCTTGAAAGGCAGCCTAAGTTTGACCCAGTATGTTCCTCTTTATGCCTTTCATTTGTATAGACCTTGACTTCCTCATGTCTGTGTATATCCAGGAGATTTGTTGTTATTTGCGTTTTTAAATTTCTTTTCTCCTCATGCTGCTGGAGTACTTCATGTCTGCTGCTTTCTTTGACTTGGAGACTCCTTGCATGGAAACGCTAATGAGAATGCTAAATATGCCGCAGTTTGCAGAGTCCTTTTATCAATTCAGGGGAAATTAATGAAAACACTTGGAAACTGACTGAAGGAAAAATCAATACTGATGACACAGAAGCATACTTCTGTGAGCAATAAAATATGTTCTGTAGTTGTCATGTTTCACACCTAGGCTTGCCGATTATCTTTTCCTAGATCAAATTAGTTCAAACAGCTTTTGAAGACTAGAAGCTTTTAAATTACTAATTTTCTCTTCCCTTTGTGATTGGTAAGACAACATTATTATGTGTGATATGTTTGTAAGTCACTTTTTTCCTTGAAAATTCTGCCTCAGGTAGTGAAGGGCCGCTGTGTGGGTGTAGAGGTGCCTGACCCTCAGCGCAAAGTCCCGCCAGCTAATGGTGCATCGCTGTTGCGAAGGTGGTGCCTCCAGAGCAGCAGATCCACTGGATGCACTGAGAGAGATGCTAACATATCCTCTCTAGCTGTGATGCAGTTAACTGGTGACTGGCTGGGTGGTTTTTTTTAACAGGTCTCATTCCTACTCAGGTGTTGAGATGTTGCTTTTGAATTCTTCTAGGATAGTTGGTGAATGTTTGTAGTCCCCTAGTGACTTGCACACATGAAGGTATTTCTGTGCAAGCCAGTACCTTTATGTAGAAGGTGCACTTAAGGTTGCACATATAGAACAGAAGTGCTTGGCCCTTGCTGGAAATGTATTTCTAGTTAGCTGTGTTAGGATATACAGGATCTGAACACCCCTCTCTGTGTATGGAAGGGAATGTGCAGATCAAATTGTGGTGGTGGTGAATTCAGCACACGGATATCTGGTTTCTTGGCAGATCTGACACTGGGAGTATCTGGACTGCTGCCTGCCCCAAGGAAAAGGGGGTCGGTGTGACCCATGCTCAACCACTACTCATCCAAGCCGTGTAACATGAGTCCCTAACCTGCAGACAGATTTACCAGCTCTGAATAATGTCTGTTGTGCTGTGAGATCTTATCTTCCTAATGGCCTGCAGGAGGGTACAAACGAGGAGAAATAAATACTGCTCTTGCTTTTGCTTCCTCTGCGTTTTGTGGAACGGTTGATGCATTCTCATTTTGCCTGCTGTGTTTGTTAGTGCTTTTAAAGGACTGAGCTACTTTGTTAGAATTTTGGGAACAAGTGAAAGTAAGATCTGCTCCTACCTCCTCATTTTCTCCCGCATACTCCTTCCCTTTTTGCAAAACAAGTAAGAAGGGAAGGGGCATCCTGCCATGTCCCGAAGTGCAAGTAGAGTAAAACCGCTGTAACAAGCATATAGAGGAACTGTCCTGTAAAATCCTTCCACAGAAACAGGTACTAACTTGATAAATGGTGCCAAAGCAGGATTTTAGCTTTATTTTACATCTTTGCTCATGGGTCCCAATGGAATGGGGATTCCCCTGCACCTGAAACTGCCTGCCTAGAGATATTGGTGCTCAAGAGGTGCTTTACAGTTTTACATTTGATTCCTGAAGCTTTTGAGTTGGGTGGTGGGAAGGGGGCATTGTTCAATAACCAGGTGCCTCCTGGAAATCCAGAGGTCTCTTGGAGGAATAGAAGTTTCTCTTCGGCCTTTGGGATAAAGAGCTTTGGGTTGTGATTTGTAAGTAATACAGTCTGCCCAAGAAACTTTCTGTCATGTGACTGTATCAAGAGTGAAACCGTGTTTTGTGATTCCTGACAGAATTTAGCAGGAGTCTTACAGAAAAATCGCTGGTATATGTAAAGGCAGACCAGCATTTGGTCGTTGCTGTTGAGTGTGTTGTTGGTTTTGTGCAGGAAAAGGGAGCCCTGGCAAAATGCACTGAGTTTTCTGAGTTGCTGGGGCAGTTTGATTTTAGTGCATAGCTTGGCCATGGCTCACAGATGTGCGTGCAAGCCTGTCCATCCATTTGGTCTTTTGACACCACTAAACATTCCCCAGTGGAAGAAAAAGACAGCATACTGCAGGTAATCTTTCTTTTTTAAAGAAAGGAGAAGCTGGAACTCTGGAAAAGTGTTGAGTGAAAGGCTGTCTTGTTAGAAGATGGATGTGCTTTCAGAGGGGCTAATTTTGACGCTAAGGAAATATATGTAGAGCTGATTGCTGGCCAGGTGCCAGTGACTGAAGGGCACGGGAGGCTGAAATGCCAGGCAGTGCTGGTAGTGCTGGCACTTCAGCCCATGACGGTTGGTTTGCATGAATTATCTCTCTGCCTTCTAGCTAATTTTATCCTGTTGATTTTCATGAATCATTTCCCATCTCTGTGGGTTAGAAATTAAAGTGGAAGTTTGCTAGCCAGAATAGCCACATCTGCTATTTAGAAACTAATGTCTGGGGTTTGCTTCCTGCCCACCCCCATGCCTTCCCTTCCCTTTCCCTTTTTACCTCCATCATTGTTGAAATACATGAATCACTGGTGTTGCTCACCCACAAAAACTTTTCGGCTGACCAGTCTGCACAGGTGCAGGGGTCTTCTGGGTGCATGTGACCCCTCTGTGGGCGGTGGGGCTAGCAGGCAGATGCTCAGTGCTATGTGGCAGGGTCCCAGGTGCACAGTGATGCTGGCAGGACCTGACCAGGCTATCTTGAATTTCCTGCACATGCTTTATAAAACATTAAAGGCACTCCAGTGTTTTTTCCCTCTCCCCAACACAGCAGAAGAGCAGGAGTGTGACAGTGGCCCAGCCTGTCGTGTACCTACCAAACACTTCTCTCCAGCTTTTTTGTCTGTCCATGAATGAGAGTAAAAGGTCATTTGGGCAGTAAATTCACATCTCTGCTTCCCTTTGTTGAGCTGTGTGCTCTTGACTGCCATTGTGGCTGACAGCTGGGCCAGCAGCAAGGGAAGGATAAGTTCATTATCCAGAAGTTGAGTGGGATCCAGGGACCCACATGGGAGTTGCGCAGCGTGGGGTCCTGTTGGTGAGCAGTTTTGCTAAGGAAAAAAGCACATTCACTTGAAATATAGTGAGCACGAGATGAATGAGAGGAGGTCTCTAGCTTGCTTATGTTCACTTTTAATCAGTCTTGGTGGATCACAGCAAATGCAGGAGACTGAATGAGTGATTTTGTTGGGACAGTTTTGAAAATCGCCGAGTGGATGGCCCAGGAAAATATAAGATGGGTAGCATGACACCAATCCTGAGTGAATATAAAGTTATTCATGCCTGAATGTCATGAAAAGTGTTTTGTAATTCTTAAAAAGGTCTGATTTTATTCTTTGAGAAGCTTACTGTTGGTTTAAAGAGAGGTCTCTACATGTGATATATATTTCCATAATAAAAGGCAGCTAACTCGGTGTGTGAGAACCCAATTAATATCCAATGCCAGAGAATATCAGTAAAATATATGTCACTTTGGAAGTGAAGGTAGCGACTGATAGAGAACCAGCATCCAATAAATAAACTGAAGTGGCATTATAAACAGTAAGAGGGATGAAGGATCCTCTAAGCTAAAGGACAGTACTAGCATACTAATAAATCAACTGTTTGAGGAGTAACTTTAAGATGAAGGTAGAAAATATCTTTACAGCATCAAAAGATCATGGTCCTGGCATTGCCACCTTAGACGAGGGGAGCAAATAATCCAGCTATTTTAAGCTAGAGCTTGATCATTTTACAGAAGAGTCTCTGCAACATGATATGTGGAGGCTATGTTTTCAAAGAAGTAGACTTGATGACCCTTCTCTTCAGATAAGGGGAAGGGAGAAGCCAGTTCTGCTTGACACTTACTCAGTGATGCAGAAGAAGACGTGACTCATCACTGGCAAAATGTGTAGATGAAACATGTTTGGTGAATTGTAGCTGTTGATAGGGGCAGGATGGTGTAATGCAGTTTGTTTGGTAAATGGGGTTATTGAAACCGAATCATTTTCGCACAGACAAGTGGAGATTTATGAACCTGGAAAGGCATGTCCTGGACGTGATCTGTGAAGGGAGGCTGTGTCCTGAGCAGGCCCATGCGAGAACATGGGGGTCAGAATGGGCAGGCGGCTCTGGGGAGCTTTCTGTGCCAGGTCCTAGCTGGAAAAGACAGCCATGATTTTGGACACAAACCAGGTGGTAATGAATCAGGGTGAGGAGGTAATTTTGTGTCTGTAAACCTTTTATTTACTTGAGATTCAGTCTTACATCAGTGTGGCTTTCTAGTGCCAGCATCTTGAAGTAATATAGAAAAAATTGGAAGATACAAATTGTTGGAAAGCTGAGAAGATACTGCGTGGGTACATATCCAGGACTCTGCTGTGTATGTGGTTTTATTCAGTGCTTATCACTATTGCTATCCAAACACCTTTCAGTAGTGCCTTAGGGAGGAAGGCTTACAGTTGTACTTAGTTGTACTCTTTATTCTGTCCTTGGGGAGAAAAATGGTAAAATAACATCTAGTTTTAGTACTGGGGTTTTGTGTCTGTTTGTTTTAACTTTATAAACATAGGTATATATTTATGTTGAAGCCAAAGGCAAAGAAGTGCAACTGGCAGTTCTGACCAAACATGGTGAGGTTTATTACAGCCATTAACCTGGGAAGCAATTCTTTCCAGTTGCTCAAAGCAGTGTCCTAGATGCCAGGTTTTTCAGCCTTTCCCATCAGATTCCACGGCCCTTGGAAAGAACTGCTGCCTGGTGCCCAAAACTAAAAAGAATCACATATGACTTGTCTGTGATGGGGATTAACAACTGAGATGAACTCATGAAATGTTGGCTTCTCTTCCTCTTGCTAGTCTCAGATGGAGGTTTTGTCATGTTTGTAGGCTAAAAGGAAAGGAGTAGGATGTACAGGGTGTCAGTCAGGTGGTCCTAATTCTCATTTCTGCCCTTAAACTGTGAATCTATGAGATCAGTGCATGGAGCTGAGTACAGCAAAAAAGAGAAATTTGCATGTATTTAAAAATGCAAATCACTTACACATTCTTTCAGCTGCAGTAAGTACCTGCCTTGGTTCTGTGGCTTGTTGCACTGTTTCAGAGGATTTTAGGCTGCATGGGAGGTTTACATTGTCAGCATCCTGCTTATTTGAGTCCTTACTCGACACCTAACTTGGAGAAGTTGCATTGAGTAATGCCTGCTTTGCATAGGCTGTGCTGCTCCATGACAGTGCATGGACCAGCACATGGATCCTTTTCCTGCTCTCCCTGCCATCAACAAAGGGCAAATGCTCTGAGACCACAACACGGAATTGTGTGACAGATCTAGTAGAGTTATCAGTACGTTCAGTCTTCACTAGAAGCTATCATAAAACAAAACTTAAGGCTGGTTCAGGGGTTATTTCAGCGACTTTCTGTCATCTTCACCCTCTGAAGCACATCTGTCGTGAAGAAGATCGTGGAGGGTTTTGATAACATGTTTTGCCAATGAACAATGTAAGAATGACAGTGTGAACTCATCTGACATCCATTTGAGACTACAGGAGGAGTTCCAGGTTGGCAAACTGGAATTTCCCTGTTCCCAGCTTGTCTGCAGTGAGGATGACAGTGGGAATTTGGTGTTGTGGTGCCCCATCCTGTTTGTCATGTCAGTTGCTGGTCTTGGGCAAGTTAAAACCACTGGAAACTTGCAGCCCTCCCTGCTTTAAAACAGCTTTAAGTCTTGTGGTTTTGAAGCTTGCTCTCCAAGCTTCCTCAGAAAGCTGCAGAAAACCTGGTGGTGTTTCCAGATACCTTCCTTGTAGTCCTGACCTCCTTCGGTGTTTTCAGAATTTGAAACTCAAACAAAATATTTCATACTTCTGGTGAATTTGTGGCTCCTGAGTGTAGTGGGATAATTGACAATGAGTTAAACAAGTCCTGGTCACAGCCCATGGCTGCTCAAATCCTACATCATGCATGACCTATAATTTTCACTAATTAAGTTTGAATTTGTGACTGCTTCAGCGTGTTGCCAGGCGTGCTGGCTGCATTCAGCCTTCTCTTTGGCCATCAGAGGAGAGCCCTGGCCTCGCAGCAGCCTGGGAGGCAGGTCACGGGTCTTGCCCTGCCGCCACCCGCCTTTGCTATGCCGGGTGGAGGGCAGCCTCGCCCACAAAAATGTTGTACTCTTGTGGGGAAAGCGCTGTGGCAATTGTCTAGGCAAAAGCAATTTTCCCAGTGGAGCATTGGCTTATATCTGTCTGTGGACAGTGGTCCTCCTCTGAGCAAACTGGTTCTCCCTCTTACTTTGTGGGATCTTTGATCTGTCAGAGTTTGTTCTGGCTGTAAGCATGAGCTGCACAGGCTTCATAAAGTGACCTGAAGTGGTTGGCATGGCCAAGGACCTTGGTAAGGGCATTCACCTCAGGGAGAACAGTCAGCCTGGGTCTTCCATGGCTGTATGGGACGGAGCTCAGAGCCTTGAATGCTGTGCTTTATTCCCTGTTCTCAGCTTGTCAGTAGCTGACTGTTCTGGATTACTATTTCTGGTAATAATATGCAAAAGCGTACGAACTCACGTCCATCTTTCACCATGGGTCCGCGCTTCGAATTTGGTACAAGCTAAGCAAGATCTGCCTTGAAAGAAGAGGGGATGACCTCCAGAAGGCCAGCAGTGAGAAACTGAGTGAAGGAGCTGTGTGCTGAGGAGGGGATGGATTCCTATATGGCTGTTTCACATGAAAGAATGTCCCAGTCTGGGAAACCTGCCAGTAAAATGTAAAATTAAAGCTCTGTTTTGGAGGCTGATCCATGCAGATAAGAGCCTGTGACTGTTAACTAATAACTACAAGAGGAGCAGTGATAAAGGCAGCATACTTGAGGACAGGAATTCACAGGTTCGTTCATGCTTAACCCCATTTGGAGTTTTTTTCTTGCATTAGAGATTAACAGCTCAGATGTTCTTGTGTTTTCTACTTCCCCAATTTTGAGCAATATGCCAAAGCTGCTGGAGATCTTAACAGGTGTCATGCAGAAATGTGACAGGTCCTTGCCTACTTTGTAAAGAAAACAGGAGGAGTTATGTGGCACTGCCTGTGAACCCAGGGATGATCCAGGGATGCCTCTTGGGATTTGTAGCAGTCACGCTGGTGTCCTGAGTTTGCTGAGGAGCACTGTGCACAACTGTCCTTGCTGTCCAGAGCGCTTGATGCTGTGTGCACACAGCACCTGGGTCATCACAGCGTCCCTCTCACCAAGGGATTGGCCTTGCTGACCCGCTGCTGGGACACTGCAGTAGGCTCTGTGCCCACTGAACATTGGGAGGGCTAAACCATGGGCACAGGGACATGTAGGTGAGGCCGGATTCCCCCTGGGAATGCCCTCAGCAGTAACCAAGGAGCCTGCTGTGCTTGTGGTGGCATGGTGCTTCTCCACAGCATCTGAAATCTTCAGAGGTTCTTCATAGTTAGGTGCTAGGACAAACACAATTATAAAAACTGGCAAGAAAACCCCAAAACAATGAAGTGGAGGGAGTGAAAATTGCAGAATGTGAGCTAGACTCTTGTAGCTGTGGAAAGCCAAAGGAGGAGGAGGAGAAAGAGAAACTAATGAGCAGTGAAATTACAAAACATTAAATACCACTTTGTACCACTTTGAATACATCGGAAGCTAAAAGAGTCCTAAAAGCACAGTCATCTGCTGAGGTCTGAAACTGGAGAAGTGTCATAGGTTTTTTTCCTGGAAGAAAAGCTAGAAGATGGTAATGCTCTCTGTTGTAGCAGTAGCTTGGGAAATTAGCAAATAGCAGCTATTACAGCAGTACATTTTAAAGTTTGCTATTCTGGCTTACTTGAGTCCAGGGATTTTAAACGGCCTGCCTGAGCAGCACTCTCTGGGCCATAAATGCTAATTTAAAAATAATTAAAAAAAACCCAACAAAAATCCCCACATGCGTTATGAGTTAGACTTAAAAAAAATGCGTTACTCATAAGTGAATAGGCCAATTTCAAGTTTAACTGGGCAAATTAAACTAGGCTACCCACAGTCTGATGTTCACTTCCAGTAAAATAACATAATAGCTGATATGGATCAGATTGGTCGTGATTTAAGGGGGTATTAATTGTAATAGTCAGTCTGTACAGGTTTTTTTAAAATCATTCTTTTCTAACAGTGTGATTTTCTGGTGTTCCTATAATTTTACTTGATAAAGGTAAAAACGGTTGGTAAGTCTAGCATGTTTAATGAACTGAAGTTGTGCAACAAATCATGGGAATAAATAGGTGGGATGATTCAGTGTGTCACACATGCACTGCTGGAGTGAGTCCAGAGGAGGCAGGGCTGTGAAGATGATCAGAGAGAGGGCTGAAGCACCTCTCCTGTGAAGACAGGCTGAGAGGCTCGGGATTGTTTAGCCTGGAGAAGGCTCCTGTGAGACCTGATTGCTGCCTTTCAGTACTTGGAGGGAGCTTTTAAGAAAGCTGGGGACAGACTATTTAACTGGGCCTGTGGCAGTAGGACAAGGGGGAATGGCTTCAAACTGAAAGAGGGTAGATTTAGATTAGATATTAGGAAAAAATCCTTTACTGTGAGGATGGTGTGGCACTGGAACACGAAGAAGCTGTGGCTGCTCTGTCCCTGGAAATGTTCAAGACCAAACTGGATGGTACTTTGAGCAGCTTGGTCTAGTGGAAGCTGTCTCTGCAGTGGGTTTGGAACTGGATGGTCTTTAGGGTCCTTTCCAAGCTATACTGTGATTCAATGCATAAAAGGAAACCTGACTAAATAAAGGGTCACAGTGTGACAACAAAAGGAGCCCCATTGCTGATTGTGTAGTAGTCTCAGCTGGGAATTTTTGGTTTTTTGGCTCAGTGCTAATCAAGAGGCAGAATTTGGTCTCTTCTCCCTATTAACAAGTGATAGGATGAGAGGAAGTGCCTTCAGGTTGCGGCAGGGTAAGTTTAGATTGGATATTACGAAAGAGTTATCAAGCATCAGAACAAATTGCCCAGGGAAGTAGTTGGGTCTCCAGCCTTGAGAGGTATTTGAAAGACGTGTAGCTATGGCACTCAGGGGTATGGTTTAGTGGTGCACTTGGCAATGCCAAGTTTATGGTTGGACTTGATGATTTTAAAGATCGTTCCCAGCCTAAATGATTCTATGATTTAGTGGTGGGCTTGGCAGGGCTAGATTTACATTGGACATGATGATCTCAAAAGTAATTTGCAGCCTGAATTATTCTCTTGATTCTAAAATTGTTGTTTTCCTGGGGAAAAAAAGAACAAACTTAATTTGGATTATGTTTGTGGGCAACATAAGGTCTGGCCAAGTTGCAAGTAGTGAAAAGAGGTGAGTTAGTGGTGAACTTGGGGTTGCATGTGTGCTGGGTGAGACAAGGACTTGTGTGACTCTTAAAGCAGTCACCTACTCTCAGAGCAGGCGGGAGGGTTGTCAGGATGTGTGGTGGCCTGGGAGCTGCTGCAGGAGCAAGGGCTCTTACAGCAGCGCAGTGGTTCTCTGAAAACAGAACCCCAGCTGGGCACGGTGACCAGAAAGTAAATGCAGCGCTTGGACACAGACACGGCAATCCTGAGCAGGGGCAGGGAGGGCGTTATCTCGGTGCAAGGTGCTGCTCCCGCCAGTGTGCTGCACAGGAATGTTGCTGATAAGTTGGAGGGAGTTCAGGGAGGACCAGGAGAGGGGAGGGCTGTGTAATGTGCTATACAGTAATACACAGAGCTTCATGTGTAAAGTAAATGCAGTGTTTCTTTCTTCTTTTTTTCCCGCCTTTGTTTGGAGCTATGCAGTAGTTTAACCAGAACCGAAGGAAGCGCAGTGACCTTCCTTGGCAGGAGGTCAGACTGTGTCATCACAGGGCTTCTCTCACTCTGTAAGACTCCATGGGGCAAGAATGGGAAAGAAAATGTCATTTTGTCTTCAGAAACAAATGTATGCATCTCTTCCTACTGAATGATTGGGGGATATGGGTGTTTTAACTCCAGGTGTCCTGTCTGCCAGGTTTCCAAAAGAGGTGGTTGTTCTAACTGAGAGCATCTGCCCCACGGCCAGCATCCACCTTTCCTGTGACAGTGCAGGCCCCACAGCTAACCAGCTCTGGGGCAGCACCTGTCTCTTCTTGTCTTTGAACATTTTCCCATTCCCCAAGCTTTCTCCCTCTTCAGCTGCTTTACTGCAGACTTTACGGAAAAGACCTTTTCTTCTCCGAGAAGGGCAGGTAGGCCCTGGTTGCTGCACTGGCTGGTGCATGGGTACAGGACTGCAGAGCTTTCCTCTTGCTCCAGAGAGCGCAGACAAGGGACTCAGCCTGCCAAAATAATGAGCCCTTCTTTGGCATTACTATCGCTTTCCTTCTGAATGGCTGTGGTAATTCCGAACAAAAATGTGTCTTGTTTTGGACATCCTGGAAAGGCTTAAAAGTGCATGTGTTTGCATGTGTCTAGTTGTACTTATGCTGAGGCTTTGCTTTCAGACCACTGTATGAGTATGAAGTAACACTCCTTGATAAAGGCTCGATAAACGTCTTTCAGGCTGCACATTGGCATGTGAGAAGTTCGATTGGAAAAATGAATCATTTGTCCCCTGGCACAAAGAGGAGCCAGAGAGGTTGAGAATGGCATTCCTTCTTGTGGTAAATAGGGCAGAAATGCAGACCAGACTTCCATGGTGTTCAGGCCCATACAAGCATGTGTGGAATAAGAAAATTCCTGTTTGTGACATTAGAACATGAATTTAAAAATGCCCTGAGCCAAGTCATGGTGGGGATGGGCTCTTCCACCAGTTTGCCCGACAGAAGTGGCCTGATGACCCACAGAGGCCCCTCTGTCAGCACTGCAAGTATGCAGCATAACAGAGCATGTCATTGGGCAGTGGACATGGAAGGGGCCAGCACAGGGGATTTGGGGGGAGCAGCTATGAAATCTGTCTGATCTGGTGTGGTACCTGAGAGCAGGCAGTTTGTGTTCCTTAGAGGAAGTCTTAAGATGAATGCAAATGAAAAGATGAGCAGCACTCTAATGTATTCTTTTTCTCAAGCTGAGATGCTGTTATGCTTAGTTGGCCCTTCCAAAAATTTAAATTAAATCCATTCCAAATTATTATCACTTGACATATATATTTTCTCTTCAGCACCACCCCGTGATGAGAGGGGGAGGGAAGTGTTATTGTTTTGCAACTTGCTGTCCTTAAACATAATTAAGTGATTGATGATTCTGTGAAGTGCCTCCTGGCTCTTGTGTTGGGCAGAGGGAGAGGCATTTTCACTACGGCAGCCTTGCGTGCCAGAAGGGTGGTGATGGCTCAGCTCTGGCTGCTGCTGATCACAAGCATGATTTGTACAATCTTGGTGGAGTCCCAAAGGGACTGTGGGCACTAACTTGGTCAGAGGTGTCAAGTGCACACGGAAAGCCCTGTCTGCAGGGATGTAGTACAGAACTGTACTCTGTTCCCAGGTGGAGACTGGCATATGAAAGGTTTGTAGGCAGATCCCGGTTCAGTGTCCCAGTCTGCATTCCTGTTTCTTGTCCTTCTGCCCCCACAGACCTGCTCTGAGGTAGTAGTGCTCCGTGTTCCCAGAACGTATCACACCCATCGCTCTTAAATTCCACGTGCAGTTGGGAATCCCATGTGTGTTTTTAATGGGCTCTGTGAAGCATACTTCAGATTCTCCATGCCTCAGGTTGCTCTGTGGTGTCTCACGTTCTTCACCTGACATGCAACTGAACTGCTCTTCCGTACCCAGTGCAGGAAGAGGTTTCCTTGTGCACGTGTGGGTGCTCTGATGTGGGATGGTGACTTTTGGTGCCAGAAGGGAGCCTGATCTCCTGCCTGCATTCTGGCCTCGGGGAGATGGCTGTGGTTCCTGGGGCAGCAAGGTGGTCATTTCTCGGCTACTCATATTTCTACTCCCTTCTTCCATTCTTTTTCAGAACATGAGTGAGAACTTGAAGGACTGTTTGATCCAGACCCAGGCTTCCTTAGGGGAAATGGTGACGATAAAAACAGAGACCTGCTCTCCACACCGGGACCAGGAGTATGGACAGCCTTGGTATGTGGCCCAGCTTTGGTCTGATGTACTCTAACCCCTTCTCTCCACCTACCTCCCAGCTTAAAGGTGGTTTTGAAGAATATACTTGAGCTGCTTGAAGTAATTAAAGCTCTTCCTTGTGGGGTCTGCCTTGGAGTGTTTGACAGGGGTGGTCACCTACTCATGTGCACCTACTCTAGCTGAAGCCATTATCTGCTATGGGTTTTAGCCTTAAGGATCTGCTGTACCAGCTTTTGGCAGGTTGGGTGGCAAGTTTGGTTATTTCTCTGCATGTGGGACTTAAGGAGTTGGTCATGCCCCATTGTTTCAGCTTCTCTCTGTGTGCAGTCCCAGCATCTTGCTAGGTTAACATCATCCTTCTGTTGTTCCCTCCTCAGTTCTGGAAGGCCTGACCCACAATCCATGGAGATGGAACCCCAGAAACTGAAAGGGAAACGAGATGTAATCATGACCAAGAGCTTTCAGCAAGTGGATTTCTGGTGTAAGTGTCTTGTGAGTGAAGGAAAAGCACCACTGCTGCTTGTGTAGTCTCTGGTCTTCCCTGTCAGTTTGAGGCAGGAAGCAGGGGGGCAAAAAAAGCCAGGGACAAATTTGCATTCTCACCTGAAAAGATTGGCATGGTTGATAGGGAAATTGCTGCACAAAAGCAGTTTGTCCATGAAGAGGCTAGGCAGAAGTAGAGAGGTAGGGCGAAAGCAAGCTGGAATGTGAAAATGCACATTGGAAAACCCTGAGTCTGGAAAACCCAACAACTTCAGAATTCAGAAACTTCAAAGGGAGCATTGGGCAGATGACAACTTTTCCTCATATCCTGGAAAGAAAACTGGTGCCATTTATATTGGCATACCTACAGATTATCAACTGGTAGATCTGCATCTCTGTCTGGACACAGCACAGGTGCCTGGGATACTGTCTCTCTCCCAGGCACAGAATGAAGGCTGTGTGATGAGGGTATTTGTTTTCAGGGATGCTTGTTTTAGCTCCTGTCTGGTGTGTGGGCAGTCACACCTTTTGGCTGCAGGACTTGCTGCTAACCAGGGATGTGCAGGGATCCCTCAGCCTCTGTGTCTGCAGACAGTGATGGGGCCATTCTGCGTGTGTTCAGCCATCAGTGGCAAACACATGCAGGGCACCAGGGCTCACACAGGTGCAGGGGAAAAGGGCAGGTGTGGGTTGGGCAGAGCCCTTGTTGAGAGGCGTGGCAGAACAAGGGAGTGAAGTGTCTGTGTGTGTGCAGGGTGGAGCCTGGGGAAGGGGCTCAGAGGACAGGGAGCTGTCCTGAGTGCTTGTGCATCATGTCTGCCCTACCTAACCCCTGTTTCCTTCACATCTGCAGTCTGTGAGTCCTGCCAGGAGTACTTTGTGGATGAGTGTCCAAACCATGGGCCCCCAGTGTTCGTGTCCGACACCCCAGTGCCCATTGGCATTCCTGACCGGGCAGCGCTGACCGTCCCGCCTGGAATGGAGGTGGTTAAAGAGCCCAGTGGGGAGAACGACGTGCGCTGTATGAACGAGGTGATCCCCAAAGGTCACATCTTTGGGCCGTATGAGGGGCAGATCTCTAGCCAGGACAGGTCTGCAGGATTCTTCTCGTGGCTGGTGAGTGACAAGTTTCTCCAACTAAGTGACACCTCAGCCACGCAGCTCAGAGCTGGGGGAGTCACGGGCTTGTGGAGCCAAACCTTAGCCGTCTTCCCCCTTCTCTGAAGGTCTTCTGCTGGCCACATGGGCACTACATCAGCATCTACCTGCCGTAAATATTAGCAGCTTAAGGGTATGGATAGATGATCTAGAGATTGCAGAGCTCTCTCATGGACCTCTAGCACTCCCTCCCAGCCTGCCTGAGCAGAGGAGGTGACCAAGAGGCCAGAAAAAAGATCCAGTCCATCAGGAACTGATCTTCATGTAGATTGCAGCACCAAAACCTTTTCCCCCTCATACTACAGGACTTGGTTATCATAAGAGATAGAGAGATCACTGGATCAGCACATGTTAATTATTATGAGAATTGCAATGTCAGACTTGAGTTATTATTAGTGAAAAAATTGAGAGCTGTTGATACGAAATGCTCCTCACACTTCCCTGTCTGTGAAATAAATGTGTGTCTCAGCCCTGTCCCGAAAGGGAAGTTAATCTTTTATATCCCAAGATTGTTAATGATTTGGTCAGCTGCATCCATAGTTACAGATATTTGTACACAGAAGAATGCCTCTCAGTTTGTTTAGAGTAGCCTCTATGCACTCCAGGTCAGCAGCCTGTAGTACTGGGAGAGCTGAGGTTCGCAGCCTAGAGTTTCACACCATGACTTCAGGCTAGAATTGGAGCAGTGATTTGAGATTCGTAGACCTTCTCCTGCCTGGACCAGCTGGTTGATGTGCTGCATCCATTCTCTTGTTCCACAGATCGTTGATAAGAATAACCGCTACAAATCCATTGATGGGACAGATGAAACCAAAGCAAACTGGATGAGGTGAGTCCAGAAGTTCTTCTGCCTTCCCTTTTGGGACTCCGCCTTCCAGAAAGAGGCTATCAAACACTCCTTATTGTTTCGTGTGTTGGAAAACCAAACCAAAATGTCACCACCCATTTTGCAAATGGTGTGCTTGTACTCTTTCAGTATTTATTGTAATGATTATCTTCGGCATCAGAGTCAACGAAATGGTCTAAAAAAGGACAAGGATGTCTTTGGAGGATCGCTGTTTTCTGGAATGAGGATAAATGTTAAAGATGATCCTATTTATCCACTCTTACAAGCACTGACAGGTCTCGCTCCATTTTTTTTTCACTCATTTCTTTTATGTTACGTTCCAATATTTGCAAAATGCTTTGCGCTCCCCCCCCCGAGGTAGCATTTGATTCTATTCGGGGTTTTTTTTGTCCCTACTCATTTGACAGATGCTAGAAGAGGTGCTTTGTTTTACTTTCTTCCTGGGCTTCAGTTGAGCCAGCCGTGGTGCTGGCTGGCTGTTGGCAGTGTCTGCTGTCCCGTGCGAGCAGAGAGAAGGGCGAGCTGGGCGGCTGGCGGCAGAGCTGGCGCTATGCTTGCGCTCCCTCTGCCGGCGCCGCGCCTCGGCAGAGCCTTCGGCAGCGCGGCTGGCTCTGCTGCGGCGCCCGCAGCGGGAGGGGACCCTGTGGACCCTGGGACAGCCGTTCGGGTGTTGGCAGAACCTGCAAACGTAGGTCACCGAGGCCTCGTACGAGCGGCGAGTCACCAGAACGGGGCGCTGCCGCACCGTGAGGCCCGTCAGACCTCTAGTCCTGCTTCTGCGCGGAACTTTGGAAGCGGTTATTGTCAAGAAGGCATTTCCTACGAGAGTAAAGCGGCGTGGGATTACCTGGTTTGTTGGCCTGGATGTCTAGGATTTTCAGTTTTCCCTCGTTAAGGGACTGAAAAAGAATGAAGTACAGGTAAATGCAAGATTGACCTAACCGGTCGTATCTGGTTTCACCACTTTCGGCCATTTCAGCCTTCACATGGATAGCAGCTCTTCTGAGATTTATGTTCATAAAGTTCAGCAAAGAATTTCACTTTCCTATAAGCTATTACAGTTGTTCACTGCTGGATGAGATAAAATACTAGACCAGGACTGAGGCTGGAATCATCACTTCAAAAAGAAGCAGTGGTGCAGTGAAGAGATTGGTAGGCAGACGTGTGTCTAGAAGTGAAGAATGCAAAATTCAAATATCTGCACAGATCTGGATCTTGGGGATCTGCATGACAGTGAAGCTGGGGCAAAACACAGTCTTGGAAAGCAAAAATTCTACCATGAGTTGTTCTTACTTCTGTGAACATAAGCTTGATGTCTGGATTTAAACGGGCACTGCTCGTGGTTCTAACACCGAAGAGCAGAATACTCTTGCCTAAACTTGTATTTGCTGTGGTTCAGTCTCAGTATGAGTGTGGTCTGGGCCGTTGTGTGCAGCTTTGAAAAGCTTGGAGGTTAAGGGTTTGTGAAAAGGGGATGTTTGTGACCCCTCATGGGAAGGGTGTATCAAAGAGTCTCTGCAGGCTATACCAGTCTTACTGACCTTTCTGATTTTACTCTTGAAAAGTGCTTATAACCTGTAGTATTATGTAGAGTCTGACTGACAGATCAAGTGGCGATAGAAGTCCTCAAAAAGCCTTGATTGTGTTTGTTAGCACCTTTTAGAGTAAGGTGTGCTCAATATTCTGCATTAGAACATCACCTGACACTGAGGTCACATGCAGAATCCACATTTGACTTCCAGGACGCTGTAGACAGCGTTTTGTTTTTCAGATGGTGCTCTTTGCTATCACTCACAGAAGGAGTGCTTTGCAAAGCAGATCTACTCACCTTCTGGGTAGGTGGGACTGGCATGGGGAGGGCAGCTTGGGCTGACTCCTCTCTCTTCTTGTAGATTTGGCTATTGTTTTTGTTGTTTGAATACCACATCCGAGTCCATTTTCATGTTGCCTGAGGACAATATGTACACTGCAGCACTTGCTTTAATTTCAAGTGCCAGTTTATCCAAGGCAGTGGATAACAGGGAGGAAGTAGTAACAAGAGCAGCAGGTGGCATGGCAATGGTAACATCCTCTTGCCCTTTCCCTCATCAGTTAGTCTGTGAAGACAAACTCCTGATGCTGGGAGCATGTTCTCCTAAGCTGGCTGCTGGCACACAGCTAATGCACTCCATCTCTGTCCAGAGTAAAGCCTTCCTGTTTGCAATACTTCATGGAACTCCATAACTTCAACATATGCAAACATCTTCCTCAGGCTTTATTTTTCTGGGGGCTGATTACCATGGATTACAGCAAGCACAATTAATGCTTTCTTGGACACAAACCATAAACTGCTGCAGATGGCAGTTCTTGGGGCTTCTTAAGGGTTGCAGAGGATCATCCATTTTCCTTGTACTTCTCAGGGAATTTGTTATTCAGTTGTTGGTGTCCTCTAAAAATAATGGATCTGACAAAAAACCAAAAGTAATTCGGAAAGTCCATTCTTCTGTGTATGTATCATTTAGCCCAGAATGAGAGATGTAGGATAGAAACTGGTGGTGCCTAACTGAACTATTGAAGTGTAGTGCCTCATGTTTGAGGTTTCCAGCATATTTTCAGCATTTCTGGTCTAGCCCTTCTTACATGTGAGCACATGAATTCTTAGGCTTTTGGCACAGTATAAATTCATCCTTTGCCTTAGCTGTTGTAAAAAGGCTGAAGCAAGACTTTCTCACTGCTGTCTCTTTGCCTTCCTTTCTGCACCCTTTCCTCTCCAAACATAGTAACAGAGATCATGGGGAGCCAGACTGTCCTGTAAATCTTCCTGTATCTCCTTATCATGGAGGCATTTCTGATTTGATTTTCATACAATAATAGAGGTTGGAAGGGAGCTCTGGTCAAATGTTCCAATAGCCTGCTTAAAGCAGGACCAACTTTGACTAGTAGTTCTTTTAAGTACAGAGCTGCTGTTTCAATCTTTTAAAAATAAGCATTTAAGAAACAGTCAGGGTTACTGTGGCTGCCCTTGTGTTCAGGGTGAATAAAAGCCACCAGCCTTGAATGTCATTTTGTCGAACTGACATAAACTGATTTCTGCTACCTTGCAGAAAGTGGAGCAGATGTTCTTATCTAGTACAGAGTCAAATTTATGCAGAGTGACGGGATCCTAAATTACTGTAGGACTGAGATCCTCGCAAAAAAAAGCCGAACCAAAAACTACTGCAAAGCCCTGGGAAAAATTGCATGCTTGTTTCTTAGAGGCCAAGTGGAGTTGATTGATATTTTTGTGGGGTAATCATTAAGTGCCCACTGTTCAATGTGTCTTGCACTTTCAGATTGACCTAGGCTGAGGTGTGAATTCGCAGCCTCACAGCTGGGGCTGCTCTGCAGCTTGCTAAACCCTTCATGGCATCACCAGAGAGGTACTTGCAAATATCAGTGAATGCCTCTAAGGACATACAGCATGCTAGAGGAGAAAAAGATCCCTCTGATAGTAATACTGTCTGCATTTTTATAAGGAAGAGGTTGATGTGGCTGCTAGGAACCTAACGTTAATTGATTTTGTGATTAAAACTGGCCAGAGCTCATTACTCAGTGTGGCAAGTTTGCTGTTGGAATATGTAAGTTAGATTGTTTTGACCGAAGTCGTGCTGGAGCGTATGAGTGGAAACGCTAAAATCTGAATATCCAGGCCGACCATAAGCTGTCCTAAGTGCACTTGAGGGGATGTCCTGCCTTGGAAGAGCAAACAGGGCTCTGGTTCCCCATTGGTGCAGCTTTGCTGGTGAGAGCAGTTGTGCGTTCAGCAGAGAAGAATGGGCACCAGGTTTGTGACACGGTGGCTCTGGAGAGCGCTGTTCTGTTCTGCAAGTTCACCCCTACCCAGAGCACTTTGCAGAATACGGTTACTCTTTATCGCCTGAGCAGCTTGTCACTGGAGGTTTGTTGTCACCTCAGGGAGGCACTGATGGTACTGTGTAGTTGTGCGTACCTGACCAGGAGATACACCAAGCCCAGTTCTGCTGAATGCAATAAAAGTCAGACTGTAAATGTTCCCTTGCTCAATGTTTTATGTAGCCTTTTCCTTCTTCTCGTGTTCAGCTGGGGGAACTCCTTTTTCCTTTTAAGTTTGTTGAGTTTTTTCGCTGGGGTTTTTTGAGATTCAGGGTAAAAGGTGCTTTGCTGGCTTTCCATCATTTCATTACCATCTCCACTAAATGCTCGTTCTTTCTCTCTATAAATGAAGCTCCACCAAGACAGCATCTCAAGCATTCATTTATGTTTGTTCCCATGAAATGCATCTGTGCACTTAGGTCCCAGCTCTCCCTGATGTGGCCTGGATTTGAGCAGCTTCTCCTACTGGTTTTCCAGCTTTAACCAAACTGACACTTGCCCCAACGACAGGCAGCAGTGTCAGTGAGATTGATTAAAGAACAGTGTTCACACCACTAGGAAGGAGCTAGAATAACATGGGTCAGCACCTTTGTGTAGGTTCAGACAGTCTGTTTTCTCTTTCCTTATTGAATAGATCTACTGCCTTCTCTTTTTTTTTTTTTTTTTTTTTTTCCAAATAACAAAACACAGGACTAATGTTTTGTTTATTTTTGTAGTTTTCTTTGACTGTGGCTGGAGAAATTAACACACACCTCCTTTGGACAAAACTGTTTGTTCTCAGGACGGATGCCTCCTTTTCCCAATGGGCTGAGGCTACAAGTCGTTCATTTGAAGCACCAGAAGCTGAGTGCAGGGTCACGTCAGTGGCAGTGACAGAAAGCCTAGCCAGGAAAACCAAGTGGGTGGCCTCATTCCTTTTGAGAACAATGGGAAATACCAGTCAGTTCTGGGTGAAAAGAGCTTGCTATGAAGCAGGCAAATGCTGGATGTAGAGTACCCCAATGCTCAAAAAAGAGATCCTTCCTTAGGGGAAGCGAGTTGCAGAAATTGCCCACCAGTCTAGTCAAAACCTACCTGTGCTAAAAAACCCCACAATTTAATGTAGCCTTTTCATGACATCGTGCAAGTTGTAACAGAAAGAGTGGTGTAAAAGTTTTTGTTGCATGTTGTGCCAGGTAGAACAATAAGAAATGTTTCAGGCCTCTAAATTTCCTCTACGTTTCAAGCAGTGTCACATTAGAAGCCAATTCACCGCTGTGATTGCGAGTTCTCACCTTTTTTTCTGTGCACAAACTGTGGCAAGTGATGTGAGGCTGAACTGAAAATCTCATATGTAAGTCAGGGCATCAGATGATGTGTAAAATTTAATTTTAACTTTAAAGCTGAGAAGGCTCCTTCACACTAGTGTTGCTTGGTATTTTTTTTAAGCTTGAAAATTGCCTTCTAAAAACAAAACAGCTGCCTTTTCCTGGTGAGAGGTTGTTGTGGGTCAGGGGAGCTGGATCCCACCAAACTCCTCTGCCCCAGTACTGCACTGGCCAAGTGGTTGGATGCAGGGGCTTGCTTTGCGCTGATTTCCTTTTACCCAATTATGCTTTGCGGGATGTTCAACCCAAGGAACATGGCTGAACGAAAGAGGAAGCCCAAGTTTTCCAAGGAAGAACTGGACATTCTGGTCACTGAGGTGACCCGAAATGAAGCCATGCTGTTTGGGAGGGAGACAATGCGTCTATCCCATGCTGACAGGGACAAGATCTGGGAAGGCATAGCCAGGCAGATCACATCCGTCAGCCAGGTCCCCAGGTCTGTAAAAGACATTAAACACAGATGGGACGACATGAAGAGAAGGACCAAGGACAAACTGGCATTCATGCAGAGGTCCCTCTCCAGCCCCGGCAGCGCGGGGCGGCCCTCGGCCGTCGTCCTGAGCGCCCACGAGAGAGCCATCGAGTCGGCGCTGCACTCGTCGCACCAGAGGCACGGCTGCCGCAGAGCGCGTCTGGACGTGGTTGACAGCCCATCAATGAGCTGTAAGTATCACTGCCTTAACACCTCTTGGGCTTATGCTTGCATATCTGTTTGACACCAGAAGAGCGTTGTGTGTTGTGTGAGATGGCTGGGTTGCCTGTCGAGACAGGTCCTTCTGCTGTGGCTGGTTGTGGTTGTTGAGATGGATTATTTCCAAGTTAAGATCATCTTTATCTAGTTCTTTTCCATACTGTCATCTGATTAGACGTATGGATTAATCCTACAGGTGAGAGAGCATCTGTAGTTGAAGTATGACTGCCTCCAGTCTTTGGAAAAAGTGCTTGTAAAGGATTAGGAGGTCTTCACCCTGATAAAACAGCAGTGCTACCAAACTGAGAGGCATCTGCCTGTCACCCATGGATCACTTCCAAGAGAGCTTTGGGGGGTCTCAGTGATCACTGGTGTTCACTGCTGAGGTTGAGCCACTAATGATTTCTCAGTAGTGGTCTGAAGACTCAGCATGAACGCTCTGAAAAAGGTAGACATTAGTGACTCCTTCTTCACTGGTTTTAAAGAAACTGTTGGCCCTGCTTTTGAAGTTAATCTTACACCACAATTCTCAGACACCTTCCAGTGCTAAACCACAAGCTGCTTTGTGCAGATTCTTTCCATAGTTTTTTATACACAGTTTTCTTTTGTGGAAGTCCAGCTTCTCGTTTGTGAGTTTTAGGGATGCAGAGGAGAGAAAGAGGCGATATCTTCTTGGGAAGTGAGTCAACTAACACCTCATGGGTGGCGCTGGTCTACCACACTAGGTCTGATCTCATGTCTGAAGTTGGTAGTGGGAAAGCCAGAGCAAAATCTTCCAGAACTGACAAGGTGGGACTTAGTCCTTCTTTGCATCTATCTTGGAAGCCAGTTGCACTATTTCAGAGAGAGAAAGAATACAGGTTATGCAAGGAAATAGTGGGCAGGTGCACCAGGTGAAACCTTGTGTCTTCTTACTCTTCACATACCTATATCTGTGAACTGGCACATCACTGGGTATTTACCAGACTAATGAAAATTTTCCCATGGCATTTTGCTTTAGTTTTGATTTTGCATCGAGTGTATTTGCCCGATTAACATGGGGTCCTGTTGCTGCTATATCTGTCTTAGTGATGCCAAGCCACATAGTGGCCTAGCACACTTTGAGAGCAGCAAATACAACATCTGTGCTCGTGTCAGTGCAGAGGCTGTCAAAAACAATGGGGGAGTAGGATTTTTCCATGAGAAGTCTGTGTCCCTCCAGAATATTAGTGCTAGCTACCTATGGGTTTGGGAAAGAGAAGTCGTTGCTGCTGTCTGAAATGGATTCATATTCTAGTAATGAACAGTGCTCTGAACAGAATACTATAATAGCTTGGGTTCACCCACTCTCGGGTTTCTCATGGCTAAGCTTGTCACCCAGATGCTAACACTGCAGCACTTGTATGCTGGGTTAAGCGTCAGAAGCTCCAGGCTTGTCTGATCTGGCAGACCAGGGGGAGGGGAAAACCCTTTTTCCATGTTCTTTGAGGTATCCTGAAACAGAAGCCAGTGTTGAGAGGGATTTCTCATTAATAATTCATGCTTCCTCTTCTGTTTAAGCTGATGAAGAAGAAGAGATGCCAGGCACTTCTCAGGAGCACCACTTTGCTTCGCTGCAGAGGACTGGCGCAGGTGTCAATCCGTTCTCCAGGCCCTCCTTCCTTCGCCCTTCCTCCTCAGCAGAGCCCTCGGAAGCTGCCAGGCAAAGGCAGGAACTGCGCTGTCCATCCCCACGCACCACCTCGGCCCGCAGACCCCCGCACCCCCGCTCACGGAGCCCGCCCCTCTCCAGCTTCGATCGCCAGCTTCTCCATTCCCATGCACAGCAAACAGACCTGTTCAGGCAGTTCTGCCAGGAGCTGGTGGCCATTCACAGGGACATGGCCGCTAGCATGCATGCCGTCAGCCAGAGCGTGGCTGACCTCGCCGGCCAGGTCAGCCAGATGTGTCAGACGCTGACAGAAATACGCGATGGGGTCCGGGCTTTCCATAGGACACAAGATCCTAGTGTCGTGCCAGGGTCCTGTCTGCAAGCAGCCTGCTCTGAACAGCCCCCCGAGCCCAGTGCAGAGTCTAACCAAAACTCTCTAAAACGGACGACTCCTGCACGGGCCACCAGGTCACGAAAAAGAAAACATCAGTTTTAGTCTCTGTCTTATAAAGTAAAGAAGGATGCCCCTTCCTGAGCTGTTGCATGTTCACGTAGCTTCTCCATGTGTATCAGTGTTCTGTGGGGAAGGTCAGCAGCTGACCCAACCCATCCATCCATCCCCCTGCTGGCCAACGGAGCAGTATGAATATGGCAGCTAATTGCAGAACTGGCCCTCTGCAAAGGCAGAGAGGAATCTCAAATACCTTAGAGCTTGGAATGTAGGACATCTTTGGGTTCATAGAGATTAAGAGTTTTCACTGGCCTCCCCATGCTTTGTGTGCTGTATAAACTAAGAGATGCAATAGAAATCATTATCTGGATCTCTTCCCATGCCTATGAAATATTATTTACTGAAACAGCATGCTACAGAGATCCCTTTGCAATCAACTCACAAATTTATCCTACTACTGCACTCCCATCATCTTCTTGAATATTAGTATATGCAGTGTGTGCAGAAATACAGCCTTATGATTCTAAAAACTCTTACTGATCATTGCTTTTATCTTTCATTCAGCAATAGTGGGCTATCCAGGACTTACTGTGACTTACAGCTTTGGGGAGAGGAGTGTAAAAGCAGAGCTTGTGCAGGGAAGGGAAGAAGGCACGATTCTGAGGACAGGTCTGAGCACCGTGGGGTTTTAGACTGCTGAAAAGGGTTACAGAAGCATAGGCCTGGATCCTGCTATGCCACATGTGCTTGTGTTAAAGAGTTCAACTTTTGTTTGCTCCAGTCTGAAACCCCTACCTTTCACAATTGCAGTTAAAATACAATTATTTAATAATATGACAGCATTTAAAGATAATTGTATCATATTATTTTCTTGCATGTTGTCAAACCTTCAGATTTGAACCACCTCTCCCCTTCAAAAAGTGAGAGACTGAACAGAAACCAGAAAAGATGTAGGGCCTGCTTCTGATCTCAAGCCAGAGATTGTTTTACTATAATTCAGTTAGCTTCAGTATAGCCACTTTGCACTTAGTTTTATTTGGGGTGGGATCTGTACTATGTTCTCCTGTCATGAAGAGTTTGCAGTCTAAATTCACAGATACATAGGTTAAAATCTTAGACACATTGGTTTTACAGTACTTTCTTTCCCCATATAGATGCAAGAAAGAGCTGTGTTACAACATTTGAATTGCTCTAAAGCTGTGTGAGGTTCCCATGTACAACACTGATTCTGGAACTAGGCTTTAATATTATCACTTCAGGTGGTAATAATGTATGTGCTAGCTCTTTTATGATATGTCTGTTTTCTACTTATTTTGCACCTCTGAATCTAGCATGCTACCCCCATCTCTGGAAAAACCCAGACCATTATACTGATTAACTTCAGCAGGGAAAAGGGTCAAGGTGTTAACAACACAGCACACTGTGCTCTCCAAACTATTCCAGTTAATATGATTGTGCATCATCATGCCATGACTGGGCTACAGACTTGGCAAAAAGTTACAGAAACTTCCATGAAACTGAACATAGGCAGCACAGTGTTGCAGAAGGATGGCTTGTTTTGTGTGGTCTTCAAGGATCATCTTTAACTTCTCTGGCCTCTCCTTTGAAAGTGTAGTGCACTTGCTTCTTCCCTGAAAAATTCATTGTATATCTGCTGTGTCAGGTATTCATTACATGCTTTTCTTTTTTTCTTTTTTCTTTTTTTTTAAGATGTTCAGTAATTCTAATTCAATTAATTTATTTTTAGTGGTGCAATAAAAGATTGCTCAAGGAAGTAATGGTCTGGCGAGGAAAAAAGCTTCATTTCTGAGGAATGACCCAGCTGGTTTCGTGCAGAGGACATTCCTCTTAGTGCTGGTGCCAGGCCAGGGCAGAACTTGCTCACCTTCTGCTGAGGATGTCCTTCTGCTTCTGTTGAAACATTTGTATTCTGCAAAAGTCACAGTCTCTCTTCAGATGAAAGGAAGATTGGGAAATGTGGCAGAAGTGCATCTAATTTATGAATCAGAGAGAGCTGAAAAAAGGGTAATATGTGTTAAAGGCTTTCTGAGTCAATATAGTGCTGCTGCTATATATTAATATTAGTATTTTATATTTTTATAAGATACGGTCTATACTGATGTCCTCCCATGGATATAGTGGTAAGATTAGTTCCTTTGATGTTGTCCAGGGGAATCCCTTCTGGGAACCCTCAGGTCTGCAAAGGAGGAGACTCCTGCAGGTGCTGGACACTGGAGGGAGTTTGCATCATTGCTGCCATCAGTTTGCCCACACAGATTTATTTAGAGAGAGAATCCTGGTGCAGGATGCACAGCTCTCAGTGCATATCCCCATAGGCTGAGCACTGGTCAGAAGAAAGGATCTTGTTTTCTATAAACTGCCTGGTCTCTCCCCTTGTTTCCTCTGTGGACTATTACAGATTGGCCCAGATCTGGGGATGTATCTCCTGCCCTGTGTAGACCCCTTGTGGAGTGGCTTTTCTGTATTGGCTCGCAAAGGATACTTCTGCACCTGTCATGTTAACTGGCTGTTGAAGTAAGTGTCTGTGTCAAAGCAAACTGCTGTGCTCAACCCCAGTATCTCTTGTACATGCTGAAAAAATTCTCTCTTTAAAAGTATTTTTGTTAAGAATGCAATAAATACGTAACACTTTTAACACAGATGCTGTTGAGTCGTTTGTTTCTCTACAATTTTTGCCTGAGCTGGTAACAAGCCTGTCACAGATGTGGGTCTCCTGGAGACACTTGTCATCAGAGCACTGAGGCAGGGTTTATGGGTATGGCAACCCATGGCATCAGCCTGGGCTGGTGGCTGCTCTCCTGCATGGGATCTCCTGCCCTGGCTCTGGACCTGAAGTTGGTTTGGGAAAGGTCCGTGGCTTTTTCCCTGCAGTGCTCTGTCCTGGCAGGGTGTCACTGGAGCCCCCCAAGGCCAGCTGGAGGGTGAGCTATGGAGTGGGCAGCAGGGAGCCATGAGGCAAGTCCAGGGTGATAGTGGAGAGGAGAAGGGGAGAAGCCTGAGCCTCCCTCCAGCTGCAGAGGTCTCCTTCCTCTTCACCATCTCTTCTGGATCCTCACCAGTGGCTCTTTTCCCCTCCTGGGGAGGAATGATCCCAGCTGCAGAAAAATACCTTGACATTTTTCTGGGTATGCTCACTTGACCATCCCAAAACTTGGGAATTTGGTGTCCTGAGTAGGCTGGGGCTTAGAGAAATGAAACAGTGATTTTTATTTGCTGCTAGCTAAAGAGTCTGTGGGAAAGGTGGTCCTGCAGAGCAAGGAGCTGTGCTCTGACAGCTGTGGGGTTGATCCTGGCCCAAAGAGCTGCAGATGGATCAAACTGGTTTCCACTGGTGTGATGTCTGGTCCTGAGTAACCTGGTCAGGATTTGTGGTGTTCTGGAGGCTGGCTTGTCCCAAGGACTAGACAGGACATGAAGTGATGGATTTGTGGCTGGTGGCAGTGCCTCTCTGCAGGACCAGGTGCAGCTGGGTCTGCCAAAAGAGCAGTATGACTCCGCTCCTTCTCTGGGGATCACAGTCCCTTGGGAAACCTGCTCTGCAAGCAGGGCTTTGCCCATCAGTGTGCAGTGCTTGGGTCAGCCTAACCATGCCTGTCCTGAGTGTCCACACCAAGGCAGCCTCCTTGCTTCAATTCAAATGGAGGATTTGGCGTTGGGAAGTGGACTGGACTCTATGCAGCCTTTGCAGGAAAGATTAGATTGTTCAGGATGTGAGCACTTGGGCCTTGGGTTGTATAGGAGTGAAGGCAGATCATGCAGTCTCTCTTCAGCAGGTAGTTTGTGCCCCTGGTTCACCAGTCTGGCTGCCCTTTTGTGGAATGACTCTCCATCCTTGGAAAGCATCTGCCTCTCAGCCGTGGTGTGCAGGGGCACTAAGTGTCTCAGATGGAATGTGGGTTTATGCAGGCCTTTGTAACCTGTGTCTTATGTGCCTCTGGGGAAGCTCGAGCCTGGGGCTGGACAGCACTGGTTCAGAATTGGGGTTTTTTGTGTGGATGATCTCATCCCATTTACCTTACCTCAGGGAAGTATCACAGATGGGAAGCTTCCTCACTAGGAGCATAAACCTCTTGCTAGCTGGGCACAGCTGTGAAGGAACATGTTTGTGACTGGATCATCCCAGTACTCTCTACTGGGGGCTCCTAATGAGACTTGTGTCAGTGGCTGCAGGAGGCTGGATGAGCAGCCAGGCAGCATTTGCTGCAGTGTTGCAGCAGTGCTGCAGGTCATGCCCTCCAGCCTGCGCTCTCCTCCCAGCTACCTGCTGCTCCAGGAGGTCGCCAGAGCCACAGGATGTGGGCAGCAGACCTGATGGATACTCAGGCAGAATTGTGCAGGGCTTAGAGGCAAAAGGAGAGCAGAGAACAGAAAAAGCTT
Source organism: Hirundo rustica (assembly GCF_015227805.2). NCBI lineage: Eukaryota > Metazoa > Chordata > Aves > Passeriformes > Hirundinidae > Hirundo > Hirundo rustica. The sequence goes on along the minus strand of NC_053455.1, from coordinate 40,794,133 downwards.
TTGCTTGTGCTTAACAAAATACTTCATAATAAAAGTGAGCTCTGGTGGGAATTGTTAACTTCCCATTCAAAGTTGTATTTTCTACATCTCACTGTTAAGTGCAGTTTTCTGAAAATGCATTAGACCATCCTGCCACTGCTGCATGAATTCCTCAGTGCCACAGGCTGTGGATGTGCAAGTCATGTATATTGTATTAAGGATATCCGAATGACTTTACGTTAGTAAATCTCCACAGGGGCAGCCTGGTCTGTTTTGGACAGTGGCGTGCAGAGCAGGGTCTCTCCTTAGTTGGTGGTAGGAAGCATCCTGACATTTTGCTTGGACTGGAGAGAGCATCGTCTAGGTTCTCCTGTGCTGCAAGGCATCAGACCGACCACAGGACATCGGTCTGTCTCAAGGGTTGTGTATTTCATGGCTGGCTGAAGGCCTGATACGCCTCTTGAGGAGTGATCACTAACACCCAGAAAGCATCAGCCTGGCAGCTGTGTGCTGTTGTAGGACCTCCTTCCCACCACACTGGTCCAAGTCTCTCTTCCTTCTCAAATACACAAACTGGTACTTGAAAAGTTGTTTGTTTTATGATCAGAAGTAAATAAGGGTTAATCAAAGCAAATTTTGGCAGTACCAGTCTGCTGTTTAAATAATTACTGAAGATGGCAGAGAATCCCGGGTAGCACACATTAGGAAAAATACAACTGCTTGCAGGCGCATGCATGGTTGCTTAACATTGAAACCAGAATTGCTTGAGCCTCAGGCAGTCTGAGACACTGCCACGGCAGACTTGTTTTCTGTGAAGTTTCACCAAGTTTGTGACCTTATTAGTGTGTGTTAGTGGGATCACGTGCAGGTGGGCTTGTGTCTTTATCTGTGCATTCACATGGCTAGAGAAGGTAGAATATTCAAAAGATTTGGCAGATTTCTTAAGCCAAAGAAATACTTGTATATACGTTAGGGAATTCAGGCAAGGACTAATAGCAGCCGATGTCAGAGGAGCCATATGCTCCCTTGCAGCCTCCTTGCCTTTGCTGAGGTTGCTGCAGCAGGGAGTGCTGATCAGAGGCAAATGGCATAAGAGAAAAATAAGTTTTGGCCATGAGCTGTTCAGGCCTTCTTTGGGGTCTGCACGTGCTGTGATGGGGTCTCCTTCCTGGCTGGGTGTTGTAAGTTCATGCTGGTGGAAGCTGGAACCAGTATTACCAAGCCTTTTTCTTGTCCTCTAGCAGGAACATGAGGAGTGTGAGAGCAAATAATATGACCCTAGTGATAGATCTCTGTCTTAGCAAGTTGCACAGAGGGCTAGTTGCTTGGAGTGGGAATAAATACATTTCTCCTGAGCTGAAATGTAGCTGTTTCAAATCAAGAAAATAAATCTGATGCCCTGAAAGTGATCTTTTTGTCAGCACTGCCAAGAGATCCCCACAATGTGGTGCTGGGGTTTCCACCTGCAGAGCTGAATTGGTTTATTTATGTCACACTCTGCTGAACTCTGAAGTGCAAAACCTTTCAACAGTGGCATGTCCTTGGACAACCAGCACATACTCCCATGCACATTAGGTATCCATGTTTCTGTCCTTAGAATCTCAATTCTGCTTGCCTGAGAGGAGAGAAGCGAGCAAATCTGTTACCAACTGAAAAAGGAAGGTAGTGTTTTGGGGAAAGAGACAGGCGGAGGAACCCTGCCATATTCCAGGTATTCCTGAGAACAAGGGAGGGAGCCCTGGGATGTGAAGTGACAGTGGGGAGTCCAGAAACTTTGTTTCCATCACTAGGCAAAGATATTTCTGTCTGGAGGAGTCTGTCACCCTTGCTGGCAGACATCTCTTCAGACTGGATGTGCATTTGTGCCACCCCTTCCCCAGCAAGAAGCGGCCCCACTGGTTTACTGTTCCCTGGGTGTCCATGCTCGTTTGCACACCATTGCTTTTAACTCCATGCTTTCCGGCCTGGCTGTATTGATGGCTCTCTCTGAAGGTCATTCTGGCTTCTTCATGGTTGTCATTCTGATGCAAGGGGGGGCACAGGAGAGAAGTTTGTGCTTCACACCTGACTTGTCCCCTTGCCCTCAGGTACGTCATCATCTCCCGGGAGGAGAGAGAGCAGAACCTGATGGCCTTTCAGCACAGCGAGAGGATTTATTTCCGTGCCTGCCGTGACATCCACCCCGGGGAGAAGCTGCGGGTCTGGTACAGTGAGGATTACATGAACCGATTGCATAGTATGTCCCAGGAAACCATCAACAGAAATTTCACGAGTGGTGAGTCCCTTCCCTTTCCATCCTCTCTCCTGATCCCCTTGGGCTGCGCCACGGTTGGGCCAAGTGTGGTGGGTGAAGTAGGTTTTGCACAGGCTGTGTGAGGAGAGCTGCGTTTCTAGAAGTGGAGCACCTCCCGGTGAGAGCCCCCAGCTCTGCCTGGCACAGATGGATGGGTGTTCCAGGAGAAGAAACCCACAGTCATGGAGATCATGAAAGATTTGTGCTGTGATGTGTCACGTCATTTGTTGTGTTGTGCCATGTTTTGTGTGTGTGTGTGTGCTGCAAGGGCCTGATGCAATGCCAGGGATCACAGAGCTCCCCTGTCACAAGACTTTCTGGCCTGAAGATTGCCAAGCTGATGATCCTACAAGACAGCATTATGTTTTTCCTCTGAACGTGCTGCTCTCTCTGGCTCTTGTGAGCAGCCTGTTTGAGGGAACTCTGGCTGGTTTTGTGTCCATATGAATGAGATTTCCTTGGTGTGTTTGTATGTCCATTTTCCTCGTTTAATTTATCTCCTCTTTCTTCAGAAAGATAATTTGGGATCAGCGCGACATCAGCTCCTTAGTCTCACAACCTTAGAATGTGTATACAGCGTACAGGAGGCTTTGTACTTGTCAGACTGATTCTTCCTTGGATAAAAATTGTTGTGTAAAGAGTAGCAAGGTTGAAACAAACCCAGCAGTCCTTTGGGCCCATCTATTGTCAGCAATATAGGAAGCTTTAGAGGAAAGCAAAAATTCCTAATGCATCTGTTCATCTGTACAATGCTGATACCTGAGGTTAATTAGGAGCGTTTCTTTCCAGGCTAGATGCAGAACAATAGGGCCTCAGAGGGGCAGCCACACTGAATATAACTTTGTAATTATGATTCCTGAGTATATTATTACACAGCTGCTGTTGCTGCCTTGACTTGGTAAAAGGTGTCTCCTCTTCAGTGATGGGGTGGACAAGATGTCCTGAAAAAGCTGGTTATCTCTATCACCTTAGGGTTGTTATGCACTTGCAGTGTTACATCTTGGTGGCTGTACTTGGACAATTCCCACTTCTGAATTAACATTGGTATGAATTTGCTTTTTTATGTTAATGAACACCAGTGATTGATTAGGTAGAGGCTGCAGTGGTTTTGCTGCAATGGCATGCACACGTTAGTCATCCAGATGGCTTGGTGCTTTCTTAAAGTACAGCAAGAGACAGTCTGTGCCCTTGGAGCAGCTGCTCTACAGGGCTACCAAGGCTACAAGCTATTGCCCTGCCACGTAGACATGCCTTTAGTCCTGGTTTGTCATGGTGTCATGGTTTGTGAGAGCGGAAATGGTAACTCACAGCCTGCTCTGTGCTACAAGTGTGGTGAACATCCTCCTCAGGACTCTCCAGAACTTGACACAGCCTAATGCACCCTCAGGTAGAAACTCATGTGGCTACAGAGACCATTCCAGAAACCCCCTGACATCTTGGTGAGTTCATCCTGCTGCAAGCTGGGCTCAGTCTGCCTTCACAAAAAGGGTGCAGAGATGTTGTTAAAATGGAACATCACCTGGGCCATTGCTAGACTTGTGAGAGACATCAAAGCCTCAGCTGGGAGGGCACTGGGAGGTGGTCCCTTCCCACAGGAAGGAGCAAAAAAATCTGTCAAGTCACTTTCTATTTAAAAGATTGCAAATCCCTGCAGATGAGTCTGTCAAATGAAGTGGCACACTTTATGAATTCACAGAAAAATTACATGGTTCCTGGGTTTTGTTTCTGTTGATAGTTTCTGACCCACCTCATCATTGGAGTTGAGACCAATAATATGAGGGATCATCTTGTGATTTCTAGATTTTCCATTGGGCTGAAGCACTCAGCTAGCTGGGGGAAAAATCACTGAGAAAGAGGAACCTGTTCTTTAAATCCCTACCTTTCACAGTAGTTGCTGTGGTTTCCATAACAGGGGAAATACTAAGAGAGAGACTGAAAGCTTTGTCCATAGAAATTCTCATCAATGTGTTGAAAATGAGATCTGTTGTTATGGATTCCCTAAAGAAGTGGCTGGGTTTCCCAGCCAGCATCCAAACCCAGTGCAAAATCCCATCCATTCAGACTAGCTCTTTTTTACAGTGCCTTACTCTAACTGTTTCAAGTCTTGCATCTTTTCTGCATTCTTAGCATTGCTCTCCTTAGAGAGGGAATGGTAGCTTTTGCTCCATAACTCTTATGAAAGCATGAATACACTTTAAGCAAACAAAACCAAAAATCAGCATAAAGCAGCGTCTTGTTTGGGAAGCCATCAATGCTTGAAGTTATTTACAAGATAGAAGAGTGATGGAAATTGAGCCAAACCTATCGTCTTTTGAATTTCCAGGTAAGGAAATCTGGCTATTCCCTTTATTTTAAGCAATTAATAATTTGTATGAGGTTGCTTTTAATATTTTTTTTTTCGATTACTGAATGGTCATGCTCTCAGACTCCACCAGGACAAGCTAGATGTCCCATCCTTGGAGGGCATTCACCCGTTGTAGCTCAGCTGACAACGTGTACCTTAGGTTTTAAGTGTGCAAGTTGTGTTTACTCCTTTACCTTTGCATTTCTGAAGCAGCCTCCAAACTGAACAAGAGTAAAGGGGCTTGCAAACTTTGTGCCATGATGTGCACAGACACTGGGGTTGTCATGAAATGGTGTAAATCTCTCACTGCACTGCTGTACACTTGATACCTTTTACCAAGTCAAAACAGGCACAGAACTTCCAGCCAGCCAAAATGGCACTTAGGCTCTGGGTATAGTTTCTACCATGATCAGTCACTCACCTCATAGTCCTCTTCCAACTCAGGTTGGTTATACCTTCAGGTTAAACAAGCTGCCTGTAGTTTCTCTTCTCTTTGAAATGTGTGGGTTCTACTGTGCTGTGGTTACCCAGGACTGTCTCTGTTTTTGCCAACATGCCCATTAACGGGGCTTCTCCTCTTGCAAGACTTAGTTTCCACTGAATTGTGTCAGTTCCCTGGCTTGTAACATAACATGCAGACCTGCAGGGATTCAGTCTGCCTTTTTGTTCTTTTTTGTTTGAGTTTTAGATTGAAGGATGTTGCTCGGTTCCCAGTGATAATCCCCACCCCTCATTTTCCATTTTAGGAGACAAAATGTTACAGAATGAAAAGTCAGAAAAGAATGTTGAAAATCAAGAGGATGCAAGGGGAGCACTCCAGTTCACTACCTTAAAGCAGGGGAAGAGCCCTTACAAGCGCAGCTGTGATGAGGGGGAATCCCACCCCCAAACAAAGAAAAAAAAAATTGACCTCATCTTCAAAGATGTCCTGGAGGCTTCTTTGGAATCTGCCAAGTTTGAAGAAAACCAGTTAGCAACAAGTACACCACTTTCCCTCAGAAGAGCATCTAAATACCAGGCTGAAGACATCTTTGAGCAGTGTGGCAGTGCCATGCAGCACGGCTCCCTGAGCCTCAGCAGGAGCCAGAGCGAGAGGGAATGGAAGGTCCCTCACAGTTCCTCTTTCATCTCGGCCAAGGAGATGAGCATCCTTGAAGACGAAGAAGAAGAGCCCCTGTCACTTAAAGCAGACAGCCCAACCGAGCTGTCACTGGCCTCTGCACAAGGCAACTCCCATGAAATCCCCACCACATCCTTCTGCCCTAACTGCATCCGGCTGAAGAAGAAAATCCGGGAGCTGCAGGCTGAGTTAGACATGCTGAGATCTGGGAAGTTACCCGAGGCAGCTGTGTTACCGCCCCAGGTACCCGAGCTCCAAGAGTTCTCAGACCCCACAGGTAAGCCTTGCCAAGTTAGAGCATTCTCCAAACCCTGCCCAAGGAGAGTAGTGAGATGCCTGTGTGCTGTGTACCCATCTAAAGCATTTTGCTCTGAATATTCAGATAAACCTGTGGTTCTGTGGAAGGTTCTTTGGTTTTGTGACTGGGTGGGCCAGGAGCTGATGCTGTGGGTACAGTGGAAAACACTGTCTGGGAAAGACTCTGTATGACAATTTGCTCTATTTGTTGCTATTGTAATTGATAATGCACTGCCAATAATAAAGACATTCCATTGCAGACAGTTTGTTTGCTGTATTTTTGATGCATTCTCTTCCAGCGGAAGCCCCTCCACAAAGCCTCACATGCTACTAAGAGAGTATGAATGACTCTGGTAACACTGAAATGTGCTCTCTTTGTGTATGAAATTATGTCCTGCTGTGTCCCTTGTTGGAAATCTCTCTCTGTTTCCTCCACTGCCTTAACACAACCACGTGTCCCTTTCAGAAGACATACTTAATTTCCCCCAGGAACATGCTGTCAAGCAGCCAGGAGCCTTCAGTAAAAGGAAAATTTGGGTCACACAGTGTATTGTTCAAGTGGCCAGGATGTAGTGTCCATTTTTGCTGTTCATTGTGGCATGTTGGAGACAAAGTTCTTATGCAGAAATATTGATTTCTTTTCCTTTCAAAGTCATGTTTCAAATTCCATCCATAATGTATTGTGGGCAGGAGAAGAGAGGTTGCAGGCAGGAGAAGAGAGGTTGTGGCCAGCTCTTTGGACAGTGCTCTACTGTCTCCAGCAGGATGCTTATCTAGCTCAACAACTTTGTAAATACCTTTTTTGTTTTTTTCATTCTTTTTTGGTTTTTTTGTTACAGCTTCAGAAAGCATCATCTCAGTTCCCACCATCATGGAGGACGATGACCAAGAGGTGGATTCTGCTGACGAGTCAGTTTCCAATGACATGATTGCTGCTACAGATGAGCCTTCCAAGATGTCTTCTGCCACAGGACGGAGGATACGGCGGTTCAAGCAAGAGTGGCTTAAAAAATTTTGGTTTCTGCGGTACTCCCCGACGCTGAATGAGATGTGGTGCCATGTCTGTAGGCAGTACACAGTGCAATCTTCTCGGACGTCAGCCTTCATCATTGGCTCCAAGCAATTCAAGATACACACAATAAAGCTTCACAGCCAGAGCAACCTCCACAAGAAGTGCCTGCAGCTTTACAAGCTCAGGATGCACCCAGAGAAGACAGAAGAGATGTGCCGAAATATGACCCTGCTCTTCAATACAGCCTACCACCTGGCCCTGGAGGGCAGGCCCTACTACGACTTTCGGCCTCTGGCAGAACTACTGAGAAAGTGTGAACTCAAGGTGGTGGATCAGTACATGAATGAAGGAGACTGCCAGATCTTAATTCACCATATCGCCCGGGCTCTCCGAGAGGACCTGGTTGAGCGCATCCGGCAGTCGCCCTTCCTCAGCATCATTCTGGATGGGCAGAGTGACGACTTGCTTGCAGATACAGTTGCGGTCTATGTGCAGTACACAAGCAGCGATGGGCCTCCAGCAACTGAATTCCTGTCTCTTCAGGAACTCGGCTTTTCTACAACAGATAGTTACCTCCAAGCATTAGATCGGGCTTTTTCCAGCCTGGGAATACGATTGCAGGATGAGAAGCCAACTATTGGCTTGGGAGTTGATGGTGCTAACATTACCGCCAGCCTGAGAGCCAACTTGTTCATGACAATCAGAAAGACCTTGCCCTGGCTTCTCTGCCTTCCCTTTATGGTGCATAGGCCCCACTTGGAAATTTTGGATGCCATTAGTGGGAAGGAACTACCATGTCTGGAGGAGCTAGAAAACAATTTGAAGCAACTGCTCAGTTTCTATCGCTACTCCCCTCGACTCATGTGCGAGTTAAGGGTCACTGCTGCCACTCTGTGTGAGGAGACCGAATTCCTGGGGGACATCCGAGCGGTGAAGTGGATCATTGGGGAGCAGAACGTGCTCAACGCTCTCATCAAGGATTACCTAGAGGTTGTGGCCCATCTCAAAGATGTCAGTGGTCAGACCCAGAGGGCAGATGCTTCTGCCATTGCCTTGGCCCTCCTGCAGTTCCTGATGGACTACCAGTCGATTAAACTCATCTACTTCCTGCTGGATGTGATTGCTGTGCTTTCACGCCTTGCCTACGTCTTCCAAGGGGAGTACCTTCTTGTGTCACAGGTGGATGATAAAATAGAGGAGGCCATCCAGGAGATCAGCCGGCTAGCAGACTCCCCTGGGGAGTATTTGCAGGAGTTTGAGGAAAACTTCCGTGAAAGCTTTAATGGCATTGCTGTGAAAAATCTACGGGTGGCTGAAGCCAAATTCCAGTCGATCAGAGAAAAGATCTGCCAGAAGACCCAGGTGATCCTAGCCCAAAGGTTCGATTCCCGCAGCCGGACATTTGTGAAGGCCTGTCAGGTATTTGACCTTGCAGCTTGGCCCAGAAGCACTGATGAACTCATGAGCTACGGGAAGGAGGATATGGTACAAATATTTGAACACCTGGAGACAGTCCCATCATTTTCCAGAGAGGTTTGCAGAGAGGGGATGGACACCCGAGGGAGTCTGCTGATGGAGTGGCGAGAACTCAAGGTGGATTATTATACCAAAAATGGTTTTAAAGACTTGCTCAGTCACATTTGTAAATACAAGCAGAGGTTTCCCCTCCTAAATAAAATAGTTCAGATCCTCAAAGTCCTTCCCACCTCTTCGGCCTGCTGTGAGAAGGGGCGCACCGCCCTTCAGAGAGTGCGCAAGAACAACCGCTCTCGGCTCACGCTGGAGCAACTCAGTGACCTGTTGACGATTGCTGTTAACGGGCCGCCCATTGCCAACTTTGATTGCAAAAGGGCACTCGATAGCTGGTTCGAGGAGAAATCAGGCAATAGTTACGCACTCTCGGCCGAAATGTTGAGCAGGATGTCATCTCTTGACCAGAAGCCGATGTTGCAGAGCATGGACCACGGCTCTGAGTTTTACCCTGATATTTAGGAAGGAATGCCTCAGATCAGATAATTTTTTTAATCTATACTCTAAACTTTGATATATTATATAAAATATATATATTATCTATATTAAGGAAAAACCCACACTGAAAATTTAAAAGTTAAGACGATGTGCGTCTGATAGAAGCTAAGCAGAATTTTAAAGATTGAGACAATGTTTAGACATTTACTGGTGTCTCCAACCATGGCAGCTGCAATGTAGGTGGCAACATTTCATTCTTTAGAAGCATGTGCTGGGGCCATACTCTACATGTTCAAACCTAACAACCTATAAGCTAAACAACGGGTCTTTGTCAGCCTTATCCTCCCAGCGGTTTCCTTTGTATGTGTTTTGTCAGTTTGCTGGGTTGTTTTTTGTTTTGTTTTGTTTCGTTTTGGGGTTATTTGTTTGTTTGTTTGATTGTTTTCCCCTCGGTTTCAATCTCTGCCTCTCTTTCCATTGTTCAGCCCAGTTATTGAGCCATTTGAGCCTTTTGTTGGCAATCATCAGATTTCTGGTTTCTGACAGAGCGTCCCGTGTGTTTATGTTGCCCCCAGCTCCACCCAGTTCTCTTCAGTTGAGTGGAAGCTTTCTTCACTCAAAAGAGTAATGACAGGAGAGAAGGACTGGGGGCATGATTTTGGGGTTTTATTCTGATTTAGAAACAAATGCCTCCACTAAACTGTGATGCCCCTTTCTCAGTTCTCCCTACCTTTGGGCTGTAGAGTAATACTTGGCTTTCAGCTCCTTTTATGATAACCGTAGTACCAGTCTATCATATGTATGTTATAACATGATGTCATGTGCAGACTATAAAATAGCAAAATCGAGAAGGCAGGGGGAAATTTTTGCATTTATATTTTTATATTGTATGAGATAAATATATATATATATATATATACAACTATTCATTCAAAACCAGGGCTGCTGTGGAAGCTAGACAGCCAATGAGTCGAGAGCCACCTCTGGGCAGAGATTCAAAGGCTTAAAAAATTATATTCTAATTTACATTATTTATACTATGTCTTTATAATCCTAGATTGTTGTGGGGCTTTTGTTTTGTTTGTTTTGTTTTGTTTGGAATGACTGAAAGAAAAACCTGCTGCAGTTTGGTGGCAGGAGCTATCAATGCAAGATTATCTTGGATTATATTCATGTGTGATGTCCTACAAAGGTTCACTTACTCTCTTGTGACCAAGGTAACATGTTCCACAGCACAGCAGACTGATGACAGCAGGCAGAAGGGTTGCTCTGCTTCCTATGAGATAATTCTTCCTTTCTTGAAGGAATGCAGAGTCCAGCTGAAATGTGAATGGGGGACTTGCACCTTCCATCACAAAGAGATTGTTTGGTGGGGTTGGGGCTCTTCTTTGTTTTATTCTTTTAAAGTAAACAAGCTCCAGGCATCCACACAATATCACTTCAGGTTAGAAAAGAGAAAAAAAAAAAAAAAAACAAAAAAAAACCCACAAAAAAAGCAAACCAAAACACCACACAAACAAAAAAGGTGCAAAAACTCCACAGATGCTAGTGCCTTGCCCTGCTGATGTGGCATGGACAGCACCAACCTGACCAGACCATCGTGGGAGTGAGACATGTTATCCAAAAGGTGTCCATGTTCTCACTTCTCCGAGGGATGAGCTTTGTGCCAAGCTGTGTTGTTTGGAAACATGATGGTGGTATCAGCAACACTGAACCTTTCCTTTCTCCTGTTACCCCCCTGCCCTTGGTCTTGGTGCTAAGATATCTCTAGAACCGTTGCTGCTAGTTGATAGCTTTTCATTTATATAAATATATATATATATATAATATTATTTTATTTTTTAAACTTTTTTTGTTTGTTTTCAATGGAGATGTAGCATGTTTGGAACCGATCTCTCTCTGAGTCACTTTCACTGCCAGGGTTCACGCACTGTCTTCCCCGGGAAAACACACACTTCTACCTAGGTCTCACTCACCTCCTGCTAGCCCCTTTGCCTTCAGCAGAACTTCACACCCAGCACTGGCAGAGCTGTGCAGCCAAGCCACCGTGGACTGGCTGAGCTTTCAGATCCTGCAGGAACAGCTAGGCTGGTGTTGGTCAGGGTTTTGGAAGCGCTTGCCTCTGTCCCTGTGGGACTGAGGAGGGACTGAGCCCACCCAAAGCACAAGTGGTGGCCTGTCCTTGTGTCCTGACACTGCCCCTTGGCTGTAAAACGGGGCCTTTCAGTCAGACGGTCCAAGCGAAGCAGAGCAGACCCTGTGAATGTAGCAGTGAGGGCTGGTCAGGCCGGCCAGCGAGGGCTGGTCAGCACTTTCTGTAGCACTTAACCCTTGCCTTACCTCTGACAGCATGTGCAGCCTGAGGCTGGCTCAGGCAGGAGAGGGCACATGCGCCAGGGACACCCACCTGCTGCCAAGCTGCCACCAGGGGTGCAGGCACTGGGTGCTCTTCCTTGCGGTCCTCATGGAAATGTCACAAGCTAGGTCAGGGCATCACACAGTTGCAACATAGGGGCATTGATATGACACACCTAGCAAGCATGAAAAATGGCTTTGTTTTCATGTTTTCCTGTATTTTCTTATAATTGATGTGATCAAACTGATGCGTTCATGCAGAGGAGTAAAATTTAAACTGGAAGCCCTCTGCCAGCTTTGGATGATTGTTTGCCTGACCATAAAGCAGGGTCCTCTACACAAGGCGCTCGTAGGCTCTCCAGGTGTGGTGAATTGACTCTGTGCAGAGTGCTGCCACAGAGCTCTGGAGCTGCTGCCTGCCAGGGAGTGGCAGGCTCCCTTCCTTTTTAAAACCTGAGGAGACGTAAAAAGGTAAAAAAGATAGAAAAACTGCTGCTCCATTAGTTTCCGACTGGAGATGGGCAAGGTGAACATAGATCATAGAATCCATAGAACTCCATAGCTCTTCATGGGTGGAGAGGAAAAATCACCTGCCTTTCTGTTTGCAGCAGCAAAAGCTCCATGGCAGAGCGGCCCATCAAAGTGCCTGGCTCACACAGAGGGGAGGAACATCTGGGGACTGTTTCCAAACACCTTTGGAGAGAGGAATGCTCCACCAGGGCCTCTGCTGAGCAGCCCAAGAGGCCTGTTTACAAATCCTGATCTAAACCTCCTAACTTTTGCCACTGGGGAGGAAATGGTAAGGTAGGAGTTGCCAGAGGCCTGTTAAGAAATTATTCTTCGAATTTGTCACTCCTTCCCTTTGGTTCACTTGCAAATCCTGCTTTCATCAGTGACACCTTTCACTGGCAGCTCTTCTTTCTAATGGTGCAGTGAAATGTGCAGCATGTGGTGACTTTCTCTGGCAGCCAGCTGACACAGGCAGAGCACTTGTTCCTTTAGCAAATAACTTTGCTTGCAAGCAGTGATCCTCTGCCACTGGTTGTTGTGGATACCCGTGATGAGGAAGGTCAGAGGCCCCTTACATTGGTGATGGGGATAGCAAGAGCTTGGCAGTGCAGCTGGCCCGGCCCAGCCTATCCCAGCTCCTCCAACATAATTCCCTGTTACCCGCACATCAGAAAATAAACCTAGCCTTTGTCCTAGGGCTTAGCAGGTGCTTTGCAAGCTTTCCCTCCAGGTTAACCTGCCTATATCAGATCTGTCGCTCTTACTTTCATGGATAGTCTGTGGATGGAAACACGACTACCAGCATAGACAAGATGGAGTAGGGAGGAATATCAATGCAAAGCACCTCTGGCTTCCCAGGACTCCCAAGCCATTCCCAGACTCAGGTGCATTTCTGTGCCCTGTTTTTGTCTCGGCCCCGCCTGGTTACAGTGAGGCCAGGAGGCAGCAGCAGGCATGGGGAGGGCTTAGCAGGGTGCTGAGGGAGGCCTCCATGGCTCCAAGATTGCCGTGCATCGGGTTTAATCAATGCCTTTCCTGTTGTGCTGAGAGAGCGAGAAGAGTTGTTTTGAACGTGTTGCTCACAGCATCTTGAACTGTTTAGGCTACAAAGACAGAGGGTTCAGTTTTTCTTGAATGAGCTCTTTATTGTCTCCTTCCCCTGCATCTTAGCTATGGCATCTGACTGTGAATAATGCACACTTCTCCACACCCTCGGGTTTGTATTTCTAGCCCGTGGGATTTTTGGTTGCCAATTTCCCTTCCTCCCTTTTTGCTCAGGCTCCTTGCCTCTTTTACCCTGCTGTGAAGCAGAAATCTGTGAAGCACATTTAGACATGTCCTTCTGCAGGGTTCGCCTGTGTCCACAGGGGTCTGGGCCCTCCAGCCACAAGACCGACCTCAGCAGGGATAATCCTCACAAGAGACCAAAGCTCTTCTCATACCTGCAAAAGTACACGGAAGTTACGGGGGCTGCGAGGGAACAAGGTGGTCATGGTCCTCGTGTGGCGTCTGCCTTGGGTCTTGAGCCAACTGCAGCAACGTACCCCGTGCTGGTCATGCTTTTGCTGGTATGATTCTTCAGTCATGATTCAGGCTCGGTCCATCTCTTTCTCACAGCACAAACTCAACCAGATGGCCCGCAGGGTCTTTGTAGTTCCCCCTCCTTTCTTATCTCATGAGGATTGCTGTTTGTTTGACCAGTGCCTGGGCAGCTGGCTTGCAAATAAGCAGCAACAGCCTCTGCTTTTGCAGATTCCCCTCTCAGCTCTGTCAAAAGAGGTCTTAAAAGCAGAGAAATGGTACGTTAATCCCCCAGCCATTGTATCCAATGCAGTAATGCCTATGCAATTCCTGTCTCCCTTGGAGACACATATGATGTGTGTGCATGTAAGCTAGTGTATGTATACAGTACATATGCATATGGTCTATATATTGTATATACGCACATCCCAGTACATATACACACAGTACAAAAGATTAAAATCACGTGCTTATATATCTATAAATGAAATCCTATATATTTATATATTTCTATGTTTTCGATAGATATAAAGATATAATATAGAGATAGTCTCAACCACCCTTGTGTAAGGCTGGCCCTGTGTTCTAGCACAAGGCACGTAACACTGAAGACTTTGGACTTTGGGATGGTTTTAGCCATACACTGAGGCCTACATTTTTATGGATAGCACTCAATGGAGAGGGGCTTGGCTGTGTTTAGGGCAAGGGATTTCCTTGCTGGCATGTTAACCAAGTGATAAATAAGATTTGTTTAATAGTGGGATGTCTTGGTAGGGGAGAATGCTTGAGTGTCCTTCTCCTAAGAAAGCCTCTTGCTGAGGTCCTGTGTGTTCATGCTTGGACAGACACATATCCCACCCTCATATGCACTTTTGTCTCTCTGCATGGATGCGGCTGGCAACTGCGGGCACTGGTGCTGTGGAAACGTGGCTTTTTGCTGTTCCACCTGGCATTCCTCAGCAGTCGCCGGCACGCTGCCAGGGAGACCCTGTGCTGGCCAGCGCTCGCGTGGCACCAGCGTGAGTGCACTTGTGGGCATCGGTCAGCAGCACCGCTGTGGCTCTGGGACAAAGGCAGCAGGAGAGCCAAGGCGGTTTTGAGTGGAGGAAGGGTTACGGCCACGCCGTTGGAGGTGGCAGGGATAGTGTATGGAGCTGGAACAGTGCAAATGAGAAGGAACCGTGAAGTCGGAGCGATAAGGATGAGAGTGCGCGATCCCGGTTGGGAAGGTGCATTCAGCTCTGTTGGGTTAGGCTGGCCGCTGTTCTGCTGCAGGAGCCACTCCGCTCCCTCAGGTCTCACAGCCGCTCCTCAGCCTGTGAGCAGCCTGCCTGACCAGGGGCCCAGGGATGCTTTCTGGAGGAAAGGGAATGATGTGATTGTATGGAAGACATGGTCGGTGTCGCTTGTGTGCCTTTGGGCCCCAGCACACAGCGTTCGGACCTTGCCAGGCTGAAGCACCAAAGGGTGCAGCCCTCTTACCCTGCCCATGCAAAAAGACACCTGCTCTCCCATGACCAGCATTTCCGTGCTGGGATGGGGGTGGATCTGGGCAGTGAACCAGCCCTCCCTGAGTGTCTGCTGATGCCTGTGGGATGGACAGCTGTCTCATCCCTCCATCCCTCCATCCCTCCCTTCACGCACCCACTCGTAGGACACTGGCCCCGCTGCATCCTGAAGCCTTTGGCTGACGCGTGAGAGGACCTGAAAGGTGCCTCTGGCCGGTCTGGCAGCAGGTGGTCAGTCAGCGAACTGCTTCCCCACAGGGGCTGGAGGGAAAGCACGGACGTTTGCCTTTGCAGCTCCGCACCAGGCCTGGCAACAACTGCACTCCTTGCCGTTCGTTTTATTTGTTGGCTTCGGTCGGGAGGAGGGTGAGTTGTAATTCCGACATCCGAATGGCTCGTTACACTGGTATTGCCTGAGCAGACGCTGTGCAAGCTGCCCCCAAGCCCTGTCACACACCTCAGTGCCCTCTCCCAGGCCTCCCTCCTCCACACAACTGGTAATCCACCTCAGCCGCCCCTGCCCGGCGGCGGCTCCCCGCTCTGCCGCAGCCCCTCAGCCGCGCCGCGCCGGCGGGGAGCTCTCGGCACCTGTTCCTCACAAACCTCAGAGACAGTTTTCTCACTCCAGCCCCCTCCTTCCGATGCCACTGACGCTCGCGTAGGCCCAGCCCGCGGCCTCGCCGCCCACCCGCCCTGCTGGTGGTGCTGCCGGCCGGCGAGGGGCTCCCATGCACTGCACCTCATGTCGAATAAGCTCGCTGGGCTGCGCGGGGGAACCACGTCTCATATGCTGTAATGTCCCGAATGCTATAGGAGGGCTACGGAGTTTTCTGCCAGTCATGGCATCCTCATAGACTCACCTGACAGTTAGCAAAAATGCATTTCTACTTCCAGAAAACGAGGTTTTGTCTCAAATCTCTCCGTATCCGTATCCAAGCACAGCCCTGCTGAACTGTTTCAAGCGATCTCTCACCCACACCCACTCACCCACCACACACACATATGAAATGAGAGAAAAATATCTAGACGTCTATTACTATATATGTATTAATATGTTAATATCACTCTTTTGGAGACATTAAAATGTTATTACTTTACAGACTATGCTTTATAGTACCTGTGTGAAAGGACCTAGGACACTGGATACGAATAGAGCTATGTTGATATATCATAGTATGTACACGAGAACTTTCCTTTTGTCATATTATCCTTGTAATGTAAAATGATTGTTAATAAAAAAAAATTTAAATTTATCAAGTTTGTTGCTAATTCTTTAAATTGTTGTTGGAGGTTAATGTAATTTTGCCAGTCAGAGGGCATCTAAGCTGATGTACTCCCATTTCCCTCAGCCCAGGACTATGAAGAGCAGATCCAGTGCTGATTAATCCAGAGGCGTCAGTTGCAGCCCCCTGCGGTGCTGGTAGTTCTTCCTCCTGAGTGACTGGCTCCCTGACATGCTGCGTGTCACTGCAGCCCCTCAAAGTCCTCACCTTGGCGAGCAGGTCTAGCATGTCCGGTGATGGATCTGCCTTGTTTCCTCGTGGGCTGGGTTATCCTGGTGCTGTGCCAAGGCTGCAGCAGGCAGACCAGGAGCTGGCACCTCCCAGCAGCCCAGGGCTGCACTGGGTCAGCCCTGGCAGCTATGTCAGCACATACTATTTTTGGGTAGGGATGCAGAGTGGGTGTCCTTGAGGCTCTGTGCTCCCTTTCTAGTCAGGTACACTGGCATTATCATTAGTTTTGCTGTGGTGGGCTTGTAATGTGGATTGACAAAACTTTGCATATGTGCCTGGTTTGTTTTGAAGGATGGAGAGATTTTTCCTGAGCTCTAAATGCTATAAATC
The DNA here is from genome assembly GCF_015227805.2 of Hirundo rustica. Lineage (NCBI taxonomy): Eukaryota > Metazoa > Chordata > Aves > Passeriformes > Hirundinidae > Hirundo > Hirundo rustica. The sequence continues at coordinate 40,777,382 of NC_053455.1, read as the reverse complement.
CAGGGGGAGCTGGGCTTTTGCTGTCCTTAAAAGAGAGGGCTGACTTAACTTTGGATTCCTCTCTTTTGACACTGAGCTTGCTGATGATTAACTAAAGGTGCAACTTTTAAAACAGCTCAATGTATTAAGAGTATTTTTGTACTCCTAATGGAGGGTCTTACATCTGCTAAACCATTGTGGGCAAGAAAGCCAACCTCTGAAATAAGTACATGGATTAGCCCTGGGTTGTGGGTTGTGTTTGCTGACCAAACAGCTGAAAACGTTGCCTCCATGGGCTGAGTCTGGCTGCTGCTGTGGATACACCTTGCAGCAAAGGCACTGCAGGAACTATGGATCATCCTTCCTTCACTGAGGCTCAGGCTTGCATGGCAGGGCAAGCAAGGACAACCTTGAAAAGGTTTAGTCCATCCCTGCATGACAGCTATAGCTAGAGAGAAACCTAGGCAGAAAACAAAGCCCTTCCAGCACAAACAGTTGCTCATTCAGCTGTAATTGTGTCCATGTGGCAGTGGAGGGAAGCAGAAAACAAGGAGCCATCTGTGCAGCTGATGGTGTGGATCCTGGGTGTGGCGCTGCATACGGTGACTGTTGATACTGATAGTATTGCTGAGCTTCAGTATGTAGGGATGGAAGCATCAACAGAACTGGCTCTTTAATCGGGTCTGAAGGAATCCCAGTTTTCCAGTTGGCCCAGGGGAAGCATGCATGTAAGACCCATCAATTCCCACAGGTGAAGGGCTGTGCAAAAATTTTGGGTTCAGAGTGAATGTCTCCAAATTTTAATGGAGAGTAGCCACAGGGGCTGGAAGTGAGTGGCAGTTTCTAGGCTGAGAAGTCAACGTAGCCCCAAATTAGTCATCCAATAGGTCCTGTAGGAAAAGTTGTTTTCGTGACTTCCTCAAAGTCCACTTCATTGAGCAGACCACATATTACACAGTGGTCTGTACACATATTACAGCTTGTCATTTTCTGGCAGGTTTCACTGTAGTGATTTAAAATTACTTGGTTTTGAGCGGTAAGTAAGCCTGGCAAAATCCTGGTGGTTGTCAGGGCTTAGCTTCAGCTGGGTTTCCTGGGCACCTGTCAGTCAGCAGTGAAAACCTCATCTCTAGGGTTTTTACCTTTGCTAGTCAATTGACAGCATGAAGGCAAGACAGTGCTTCACTTTCAGCAGCTCAACCATGTGTAAAGAGACAGAGCTGTTTGTGAACTACATTGCTGCATTGTAATTCATTTCCTACAGGCAATTTTGTCTTGTGGACTCTTGTTAGTCACCCTTGGCAGTGATCAGCCTCCTTGCTGGTAACTTCAAACAAAGGACTTAAAAGCAAGATCCCTTCATGCAAAGTGCACTGTCTGAGCTTCTGTCAGGAGTGGAAGCTTGCACAAAATTCATTTGATCTAGGGCTAAAGGTGCCCTTCACTTTTAGGACCAGTGATTCTCACGTCAATATGAGTGAAAAGGAAATTGAAAAATTCCTTGGCGATGGTTGTCATAGCATTAAAGCCTGACACGCACTTCCCCAGCACTGCTGGTGTCCTGGATATGCTCTGTGGAGATGACTGTTGTTAGCAGCTGGTGCTAGAAACTTCATTTAGCGAAAAAACTGAACATGTTTCTTCCTGGAAGCAGGAGGTGTAGAGCCTATGATGCCAAGAGCTTGCAGGCATAACCAGAGGGGGTTTGCAGCACTTCCTGGGGCCTGTCTTCCCTATCTTACCCTCCTGAGGCAGAAGGAAAAGCACAGTCTGCTGAGTACATGGGTGAGTTTAAGCAGGTGCCCTCCAAGAGGGCAGAGGCAGGTGTCTGGGCAGTGCCAGGTCCAGCTCTGCGGTGGCACACAGGCTGTTTCTGGCAGAGCTGTCGCCACACGCCACACAAATGGAGCCACAGCTCATTTACAAAAGGCTCTAAAAATATCTGCTGGATAATCAAAGGCTCCCACAGCACAGCATATGTGCTAGCTAGACTTTTTGACTCTCTGAAGTCCCCTGTTTGAAGTTGTTTTGATCAAGGAGAAAAACAAGTGTGCTGTCTGCATAGCTGCCAGACACCCTGTTTCTGGGGATACTGGAGGCACGCAGGAGTGGGAGAGCCTTGCAGAGGTGCCAGGTCTGGGATGGGGAGCCATGTGCAACAGAGGGTCAGGAGTGGCAGAGCTGCACTCCAGACCACTGCTGCACTTGTGTTCAGGAGAGCTGTCTGGAGGACTGGGTAGTGTGGTGGGTTTAGGTGTCACCTGTTTTCTCAGGGGCATCTTGGAGCCCTGTCCTCGCTGGGTTTATTCCACATTCTGTGATCACTAAGGGTTCAGGGAAGTGGAGGAACCAGCTGCAGACCTTCAGGACTAGCACTGGCAGTGACTGTGATATAGCTGCTGGATTAGGTGCCACTCTCTCTTGGCAGACAGAGGATTACTGGACAGTCCCAGTTTAATTTTTAAATACCGTAGGGGGGGGAAAAAGCTGCTAATAAATCTGAAGTGACAATGAGAGCAGGGTTAAGAGGAGAATGGTTCCGTGGCAGCTATTGCTGCTTTTCAATGTGCTGGGCTGGGAACTACTGAGTAAGCCTGTGCAAATCCCCCAGGTGGGAAGGATTGTCCCTGGCAGATGTACCACCGGTGTTCAGCTCACTGTACAGCAAAAATACAGCGTTTTCCTTCGTCTCTACAGTAAATTCTTCAGTGCCATCAGCTTCGCTGTGCAGCTGACAGGCACCCCTCTTTGTGAAGCCAGCAACAGCCTGTGGATCTGCAGACTGGCTTTGTTTTCTCTCCTTGTGCTTTAACACTGACTGTGATGGGTGAGACTGCCCCCAAACTGTCAGAGGTAAATACTTCCTGCTCCAAAAGTCTTTTATGTGCAGGTTTTGATCTGTGTATCTTGTTAGGAACCAGCTAATTCTGGTGATGGTATTAGGTCAGCCAAGCACGCTTTCCTCCTTACAAATGCATCATTTAGAGAGTATCATCAACACCAACTTGGAAGTAGAGAGATTGGCAAAAAGCAAAATAATAATTTAAAACCCCTAAATTCACTTCTTAGTTTTGTTTCAGAGTCTGGGAAGAAGAACCTCGTTCCCAGATCCCATTCTCTGATCTCCTTGTAGCTACTGGAAAGCCTATAGAGCTTTGTTTAGCTGTCACCTTGCTGAAAAAGCCAGTAGATTGCCTGTGCTTGCCGAGGACAGGACTCTATTGCTGACTGCTCCCCTTCTCATCATACACCCATCCTTTAATGACACCCTTCAGAGCATCTTCTGTTGACTCATGTCAGCACCCTGTGCCCCTGACATGAGCTGTGAGCAGAGGGGACTTACCGCAGAGTAAACAATGCAGACACAGCGTTGGTACAGTTTGGAATTATTTACTTGCAGTGTTTTACATTTTGTGCTGTAATATTAGACACAATGGCTGAGCATTGTGCTCTGTTTTTTGTGCATTGGATGGTGAGAACAATATAGACTTTTGACAACAATATCTGGCTCTGTACAATAAACACACTCAGTGGGACACTAAAGGACCAAGTAAGCAGAAAAGCCCCCTCATGCTGGAAGGCCACAAATCACTATTTCACTTTGCTACTTTTCTTGTGCATATTGAAAACAGAAGAAATAATATTGAGTGTTACTATTTACTCATCATGCTTGTCTTTCAGCATATTAACCAAACACATTTTAATACCTAGTTAAATTCTGAAACACATAAAAATTGCTGTCAAAGCTCTGCCCTTCAGTTCAATCAGACTTCAAACTGACCTTTAAAAGAGTGCAAGAAGCATGGTCCAAGCCACTTTAGCTTCCAGTTCTTATTAAATGTCATTGTCGTCAACTCATCTTCGACATCAGGAAAATCTGGGCAAGCCTTAGGCTGTAATTCTAGAGCCCAAATGACAACCTACTTCATTCTGGGGAATAAAAAAGAGTGGTTTTGAATGCTGCTACTAGATAATACTGATGACAGATGCTAGCAAAATACAAGGTACAGCTGTTCAAGGTGTTGAAAGCCCATCAGTACCTGGGAGAATAGTTGAGCCTGAAAATTTTCCCAGTCCTGTTGAAGGGAATTTTCCATTACTTTCTGATGTATTACCTCTTTGCAAAGCAAACACATTTCTTATTATCATGCAAGGATATTTGGTACAACAATTGAGGGGAAAACCCTGCACTGAAAAAATGTTACCCGTACAGGGCAGCAGCTGTAACCACTCCCCTTACAACTGGGGAAGTAATGAGAATAAAAATCTCAGATATTTTAGTGACTATTGATGATTTGTGCTTATTAATCCTTCTAGTGTAGGACAAAATGCTTAAAATCAAACTAGATAATTTTTGGGGAGGAAAATCTACCTCTGAGGGCAGGTTGAGACAAAACAACAGATTGCTACAGTCTGTATTTTAACAAAGGAACTCAGTGTAGTCACAGACCATTTCCTCTGGCTTCTCAGCCCCTTCCTCTGAGCAGAGGCCACCTTAGGATACCACCTTTCCCAGGCAAAGCTGGGTAAGATGAGGGAGCTGCATTTCTCAGGCTGTTTTACAGTAATCTGATTGTTTGAGCTTTGTCACTGGATGAGGGATTGTGAATCCCTGTCCTTAAACACACAGTTTAGTTTAATTTTCACTCCTTTAGTGAAAAGGAACATTCATTCCGACCAGATAGACTGCCTGACACCATCTTTCTTTTTTTTTTCTTTTTCCTCCTTCCTTATTCCCTGCCGTCTCTTGGCTTCCAACTTCTTCCTGTTAATGCTTACAGCAGGCAAAATAATCAGTCCAGCCACTAACTAGCCACTGGGGACTCTTGTGGCTGCTTTTGTTCACACATATATCTTAGGAACATTAATTGCCATAGCTGAGGGGGTTTTGCTTCTTCTCTTACGATGCAATTTATAAGCAGCATCCTTTAATTTTATACGCAGTGGTGCTTGCTGATGCTCCTGCATTTTCAGCTTCAGGAGCTGAAAACCAAGGGTCTGTCTGCCTCTGTCCTTACGGCACTTCAGCAATACTTTGACAGCTCACGCTGCTGGAGCTGCTTGATAGAATGGCATTTCCAAATATTTTCGGGTTTACCTTCATGACGTTGTCACCTACCACAGGGACACGCAGGTATTGCTGCAGAGGCCGTTCGGAGGGATGAGGGCAGGGCTTGGGCAGACGCTGGAATGCGATGACACACAGCTCCTGTTAGAGTTCAAAAGGCCGTGCTGGGCGTCCCTGCCCCTCGGGTACCACACGTACACAGCATTCCTTGTCCCCGTTACGTGCCCGCTGTCAGCCCCGGCCGGCGGCTGCCTCCTCCCAGGGACACCTGGCAGCCTCTGTTCAGGCTGTGCGCATGGCGAGGAGCATTCTTTGCAGGCTAGAATGCCAGACAGCAAGAATGATCCAGCCGGGGAAAATGTATGCATTTTCACTCCTTCTCTCTTTCCCATTAAATCCCACCGCAGCAAAGGAGGAAACAATGCCGTTCATTAACACTGATGGCACCACTTTGCTCCTAAGACGGATTTGTGGTTAAGTAGCATGTGAACACGTATTTGTCTGCTGTAAAAGAGGACACTGTTTTGCCAGAGCTAAGTCAGATTCTGAGGATCTATACTTTTAAATGCCATAGGATTGCTATCTATTACAGGGTGTGCCAGAATCACCAGAGCACAGGCAGATAAAATGCGGTTGACAGTCAGTCATCAAGATGTTGTAAAAGGCTCAGTGAAACAAGCAAGATGCTGAGCTAGAGGAGCTGGCAGCAAGGCAAATATTTGGCCCTTCAGGCTTTCTAGTGCCAGCCAAATAGCATCATACTGTGATGTTATCCTTCTTATTATCATCCCCCAAAAATATCACAGTGCTGCCTGGAACCTTTATGTGGATTAGACCAACATTCCAATAAATTCTGCACTTATATGGAAATTATTATTCCAAACCTATAGGTATATCTACAGGTAAATCAGGATCACAGTAAGCATTAAGAATTTACTATCAACTAGACCTCTGTGTCCAGTTTACTCACAGTAACATAGAGCTTTTTTTGTTAGTAAACAAAAACCCATAGAGCAAAACAAGAAACCAATTTTCTTTTTGTTTACCTGCCCTCTAGCCAATAGATCGATATCAGAGATTAAAATATTGGATGTAAGATTCATGGGCATGCTTAGATTTTCTCTCTCTCTGATTGCTCAAAGCTTTATTGCTGTCTTCAAAATGATCCTGTAATTCCTGGCTACACCACCCACAAAAGAAATAGAAGTGTAAAGATAACAGTTTTCAGTGTGCATCAACCTTGTCTGTTTCTTCACAGAATCATAGCATTGCAGAGGATATAAAGGGCCTCTGGAGAGCATATTGTCCAAACTCACCCCTGCTCAAAGTGGGATAAACTAGAGCAGGTAGTTCATGCTGTATCACATCAAATTTTCACTGTCTCCAAGCATGGGGACCCCCAACAACCTCTCCTGCCAACTTGTTCCAGTATTTGATTATACTCTGAGTTTTAAAAAAAAAAAAAAAAAAAAAAAAAAAAAGGGGGGGTTTATTCTTGGTATTTTTCATGTGTTCAAATGGAATTTCCTACATTACAACTTGTGACCTTGACTCTTGCCCTTTTCACTGGACACCAGTGAAAAGAGTCTTTCTCCATCTTCTTTTGTCCTCTCCCAGGTCAGGTACCTGTACACATTGACCTAAACAGTTTCAGCTCTCTCGACATCTCCTCTTACAGAAGATGCTCCAGTCCCTTGAATGTTTTCATGGCCATTTGCTGCACTCTTTCCAGAAACTCCATATCTTTCTTGCACTGGGGAGTCCAGCAAAAGACACAGCACTCCAGAATTGCCCTCACTGGTGCTGAGCTGAAAGGAAGGATCACCCTCCTTTGACCTGCTGGCATTGCTTAAAGCAGCACAAGTTGTCCTTCTCTGCTGCAAGATCCCACTGCTGGCTCACGTTCAACTTGGTGTCCACCAGCACACCCAGGTCCTTTTCTGGAAAGCTCCTTTATAGATGTTCAGCCTTCACCCCTGCACTGCAAGGGGTTGTTTTTCCTTATGTGCAGGACTTTCCACTTCTCCTTATTGAATTTCAGGAGGTTCTTGTTAACCCATTTCTCCAGCATTTGTCTCAGCATCCCTCTGAATGTCAGCACAACTGCCTTGGGTACCAGTTACTACCCCTAGTTTTACATCATCTACAAACCTGCCAAGACCATGCTCTGTGCCATTGTCTAGGTCATTTATGGAGCTGCTAAACTCTGTCAGTGTCACGACCAGCCCCAGTCACCACTAGTTACTGACTTCCAGCTGAACTTTACTTCCCTGTTCATAACCCATTGTGCCTGGTGCTTCAGACAGTTTTCAGACACTGGTTGTGGTGTTTTCCCTCTGCCAACAGGATGACAGCCTTCCCTTGACAAGCTGCTAGACTTACTTGACAGCACCATCAGAATGGAATGGATACTAGTTAAAGCTTAGCTCAGTATTTTGATTTAAACAAGGGGCAATCTGACCCTGCAAATATGAAGCTCTCTGAGATTTTCAGGGCTACAAGTTATATGGTTCAGTTTCCAGATTTTTGGATGCCTTGTCCCCAGGGAAGTCCCTTAAAGTTGTGTCTACTACTTGGAAAAAAGTAGTAGGACAAGTATTGTGCTTATAGGGTCATGACATCATCACTGTGAATGCCAGACTTTCAGTCCATCTAGAGACACAAAAAAATGACAGTCAAAAGTAACATTTAAGCCACATCAAATCTTGAAAGTGCACACGAAAAACAAGCCCCAGAGAGTCTGTCTGGTTGGTGAATTCCTTCTGTCTGGAAGTGATGAAATACATGGCAGTTAATAAGGGTTGTCTTTGAGTAATGCTGGTATGAGGATTTGAATGCAATAGTTAATTGTCAAACCAAAACCATCTATCAGCTGAGGTACGGAATGATCCCACTTCTTTTGCCTATTTTTAGATGTTGCCTGGAATATAATTAGCATTTTTGAAACTTGGGAAAAACCCAAGCAGAAAAGATGGCAGTAAACAGAAAGATTTGGTCCAAGTTTTTGGAGGTAACATCAACAATAAATTTATGTCTATATTTGGGATCATCCTGGATGACACCATAGAAAGATAAATGATACAGGTATTCTGCTAAAGGGTCCTGAAACATTCATATTTTCAGCAGTTTTCATGAATCTCAAATACAAGGTATCAAACTCTCCAGGAAACAAAAGTAAATTAAGGTATTTGACTTCTTGCTCGGCAGTGTTTGCTTCAAAGGCTGCACAGGATGAGGGTGTTGACTGTGTCTCCCTTTCTTCTTCCTCTGTTCTCTGCCTTCATTCTGTATCTTTTTCTAGGTATCCATTTACCGCACTTTGGCTTCACTCTCTTTTTCATACTGATTCTTTGTGCCTGCCATGACAGTCAGTTCTCTGATCTTCATTTCTCAGTCTTGTAGAGTATTATGAAAAGCAGTGATTGATAAAAACAGTTGTGTGTTTGTGATTATGGAGCCAATACTCATCAAGAGACTTGGATGACAGCAATCGATACCAATGAAGGGCTTACACTTCCGTGATAACTTTGCTCTTCTCTGCTTCCCTCTGCTCTTTTACAGAAGCAGGGACCTCTCGAAGAGACAGTGGGCAGGCAAATAGAATTAATTCAAACCATCCTGACAGCCAAACCCTTGTTTGAGACAACCGTTTGATTAGGTGAGAGATTGTCCTTTAAATGCATTTTCCAGACAGTTTCCTGGGCTAGAATGGGCAGGAAGATCAGAGAAGGGTGGTGTAGTCAGAGTGCTGTGCTGAGCAATTTCATGGAGGTGAAGGTGGAAGGTGAAATTCAGCTTATTTCCCCAGGGTTTGAGGCCTGATGGGAATCTTGTCAGTAATCACGATGAGCCTACATGTGGAGCTGGTGCCACATGGCTATCTGTTTCCTGGGGTTCCTCAGCATTTCTTCCCAGTGGTTCCTCTCTGTGCCTGTGACATGTAAACCCAGGCTGCACTTGCCAAGCACATGGCTCTGGCCAGCTCCATCCTGGCTCAGCATTTCCAGCTCCACGCTGGAGGCACGCAGGAGCTCATGAGGCACCTCGAACATGATCATCTCATTCCACACAGGGTTGATCTTGTGTTTTGCACGTTTGGTCTGCTTCTTCTTCAACTTCAGTGACTGATGCCTCAGTGTCACCTTGACAGAAACATCTGTGTAGAAAGGGGAGAGAGACACCATGTTAATGAGCATGCAACAAATACACTAGACTAGACTAGAATAGGCTGAGTCAGAAAGGACCCATCAGGACCATGGAGTCCAGCTCCTGGCCCTGCACAGGAAACCCCCAAAATCACATCATGTGCCCAAGAGCGTTGTCCGATGCTTTTTGAGCTCCATCAGTCTGTTGCTGTGACCAACCTAAATCTCCTTTGACTCAGCTTCTTGCTGTGTCCTCAGGTCCAGCCCCTGCCCACGAGAGAGATCAGTGCCTGCCCTTTTGCTTCCCCTTGTGAGGATGTTGAAGACCACAATGAGGTTTCCCCTCAGTGTCCTCTCCAGGCCGAACTGAGCAAGTGACCTCAGCCACTCTTCATAAGGGTTCCCCTCCAGGCCCTTCACCATCCTCATGGCCCTCCTTGCGACACCCTCTAATATCTCAATGGTTTTTTATATTGTGATGCCTGAATCTGCACCCAAAAATGCAAGAGTATTTACACTGACATCAAACTGAGAGAGCACAGAAGAAATATTGATCAGGGGGCATTGTTTTCACTTTTTAGAAATTTTTTAAATCCCTTTGGCTTTCTAAGCCAGACATCTATTTTACTTTTTCCTGCCAAACTTCACCCTTCCCACTTTCTTTCTAGATTTACATAATAGCAGAAACAACAGTATCTATTTCCTTGCTTTAACACTCACCACTGCCAAGTAGGTCTTTCAGCTGCTTGGAATGGAGGTTTTTAGCCTTAATAATCACCACCAGCAGACGATTAGCTGCTGGCAGGTAGCTAATAGAGAGCAGAACCTCCCCATGGCCCGTGGATGGCTCCTGGAAATGGAGACACAGAAAGGGTTAATTTTTTAATATAATCTTGGATTAGGAACATTAGGAAAACAACAGTAGAAGACTGGGGGGTGGAAGGTCATGGACCAACTAAGTTGTCTCTCTGTCTTTGTACAGGAGATCTTTCCAGTTATGCTGGATGAGAATAAACCTGGCAAAGATGCCTGAGAGGCTCCTCCACTCATAAGGCTCCCATAATGTGAGTTACTGAATCCCTATGTCACTGGAAAGTAACTGCTTCCTGACATCAACTTTTAGTGGAATGTTTAGTCAGAAGAAGATTTAGGGCTGACATACAATGCAAATAGTCAGAAATTCCTGTTTTGAGAGATCACCTGACTGCCCTGTATTTATATCCACTACCCACTTTACTGCTTTTCATAATTCACATTTGGTTTCAGGTGTTCCATTTCCCAGAAGGCTCTGACTGGATTCAGCCCCCACCCTGCACTGCCCAGTAGGACGTGGATCTCCCAGGGAAAGCAGAGGTGGTGCTTGGTGCTGAGTCTTGAGCTGGAGCTACACCTTCCCTGACATCCTATCTGGTATGAGAAAAAGCCCAGCCAAGCTGAAATCCTCCACGAGCTGGGCACAGTACGTTACTCTTCATTCCCACCTGCCTTCCATCAGGACTGTGAGCAGCTCTCTCTGCTTCCCCTGTGGGAGACTCCCTTTCCCTTTCCCTTTCCCTTTCCCTTTCCCTTTCCCTTTCCCTTTCCCTTTCCCTTTCCCTTTCCCTTTCCCTTTCCCTTTCCCTTTCCCTTTCCCTTTCCCTTTCCTTCCATTTGTCCTGGACAAGCAGCCCTTGGTGGGAAAGCCTAGGGACACAGTGACACCACCACTGCTCTCCCATAAGACAGAAATGCCATTTCCTTCTTGAGAGACAGCAGGGATGGAGAGAAATCCCACTCTGTTGTGTGCAGAGCTGACAGCCCATGGCAAGGAACAAAAGGGAGAGTAGTTATTCTCTCAGCAAGTGGGAGCTTGTGACAGAAATCTGGTTTAGTGTGAGGTTAATGACCTAGAAGAGTCCCAGAAAGCCATTGCCAATTCAACAGACTCGTTCTGGGCTCCTAAGCATGTTGTGCGTCCTCAAGGATAGACAGCCCTTCTCCAGGCTATTTCTGAGCTCTGCAGTGTCACTATGAAGTGAGCCATAAATATTTCTAAGTAAGTTTTCAACCAGTTACTTGAAACAGGCAAGGACAGGCCCCTGTATGCTCTCCATGAGGTGGTTGACTCTCCAGAAAACATGGCTGTCATCGCTGTCTGGTTCAAATGACTAATTTGTCCTGCACAAATCAGGTGGAAGGCCATTAGCAAGGAAGCCTGAAATTCAATCCCAAGTCAGCCCAAATTTTTTTTTTCATGCACTCAGGTAGAAATGAAGGGCTTTGTACGCATTTCACTTACAGGTCTTAAATTGAAGTGGACCTTAGAAAAGCCCACACATAAAAAGAGGCAGTTTCAAATGGCTGTATGCCCGCTACAAAAGAACTGTACACTGAGGGACAAACCCAAACACCACCTCCATGCAAACCCAGGGTTTAGGCATGTCATAAGCTGCTTTTGTTTATTTACCCCCACTACATCTCAGCAGGTCCCATTCTATAGCTCTTGGCTAGAATTTGGTTCCTGTAGCTCCAGGCGCAGACGGATGTGGTGGAGGTTGGGAGGGGGTGGGGCTGCAGACGTGCACACACGCACAAACACACACATTGTACTCGGATCACATTCTGTACTTATGACTTTCTAGCTCCTAGTGGGCTGATCAAGTTTTTGGCCAGCCCTTATCCACATGAAAACTAAACCTACAATGGTTGGTCTCTGCTGGAGTTTTACGTGAACAGACCAGACCAGAGGTGCTTTTCTTTCACCTTCTGGGCTTTGCTGTCTTTGTTTCTTTTTTCCTATTAAATCCATAACCTACATGTTGTGCCGAAATACTGCAAATTCATACAAGCATCAGAGCGTCAGTCTTTCTTTCTATGCAATATGAGTAATAAGCAACAAGGGGTCATCACTGAATTACGTGCAGGGGACCACGAAATCACGAAAGGGAAGTTGCTATGCAAGGACACACTATCATCAACCCACTATTATCACTGTCATTAACAAAGCAGTGGGAGGGAAGGAAGAGAAGATAAGGATATCAGTCTACAGGATCTACGGTTTGCATTGCTCACAGGACTCAATGAATTCCTGAATGCTAATTGCATTACCTGGTTAGCTGTAGGCTCCTCTCTGGGCTCTTTCCCTTGTGTGTGGGAGAATTACTGGGAAGGTAAGAATGAAATTTCTGCCCTTCCTGGCATTTAAAGGAAATGTCACACTTTCGACAAAGCTCAGTAACTTTGTTTCTGGATGAATGCTGTCAAAAATAACTCCTCTTTTTTGATCAGCTTTCTCACTCCCTCCCTCTCTGGTCCTCAATGAATGATTCAGGATCTGTATACATAAGCTATCTGTGCAATGGTTGGCTCTCTCAGGTCCCAGATGACGCAAATTCAGCTTTCACTGCACATCCTCAGCTCAAACTGGGGCACTGTTCAGCAGTATTGCTGCTGTTAACCTTGTGCTGTCAGCCTGGAGAAGAAATGAATGCTGTCCTGTTTCTGTGTGTGGTTGTGAAGCTAGACCAAGGCAGGATTCCCTGTATATCGGGACTCCTCAGGTGCACTGGAGTAACAACTTATCATTGCTGTGAACAGGCTGTTCCTTGGGCATTACTAAAAAAGGAGATTCTTCAGTATGGTGGGAGAGGGGGAGAGTTACAGCTATTGGACAAATACTGAATCTTGTGCTTGAAGTTTATTAAACTCATTCAGACCACCCATTTGTTTCTGCTGCCTCTCTCCCTGACAGATTTTTTTTTTAATGTGGGAAGTCCTATTAGTATTCAAGTGGTTATCAGATAAATCAGCACTATTGGAAATCAGAAATGCTCCATACTCTGTGTCTGTGGCCAGCTCAGTGGAGAGCCCTCAGCCCTGATGATGACAAGCAATAATTTTTTTCATCATGCTTAGTGACAGTGCTGGTGTTGTTTTGCGTCGCTCAGCCGTACCACAGCAGACTACATGAGGTGCCACTGGTTGTGATGAATGAGCAGCAGCAGCAGCATCCTGCTGCCATGTTAAGTGAATTGCTGCTGCTAGAACAATCTAGTTCATGGCAGGGAAAAGGCTCCTGAGGAAATGTGCAAGAAATTAGTGCACATGAAGCATCCCTGCACCCACTTCAAGAACTGTTGGAATTCTTTCCTCCATTTTTCCTGTCTGTGCAGCTGGCAAGATGTGGATAAGGAAGGAAAGGAAGATTTTGATGTTTAGGGAAACCAACATAATGCAATGAATATTTTGACATCTCCCAGAACAAATAGCACTGGATTGATTCCAGTAAGTATAAGTGTCCTTCAGTCCTGCATTCCAGTCCCAACAATGTATTTCACTCCTAGCCTTAGGCTCCCTGGGTGCCACCATATGTCCTACCACACCCAGCTTTGCAGAGTCGCTCCATCAGGTTCTCTAGGCATTCTGATATTTCACCTCTTGCCACTCTGGTCCTGTATCACTAATTCTCAGAAGCTCACACACCTTTTTCTAGATATGTCATTTAAATTACTGATGCCAGTGTCAGATTGTCATGTAATTGGGGAGGAGTTGAGGGAGTTGTGACACATTAAGGGCTGGGAGCAATAGACAGAAGGGCTTCTGATATGACGAGCTACAGACCAGCACAGAGCTGTGCTGAGTGATCTCTGCAGTCATACATCCCCCCTCCAAACTCCAAACAAATACAGCCAACCACCCACATGCAGCTCTCTAGGAAAAGGGCTTCTCTCATCCAAATTCTTAACTATTGGGGTTTTTGAACTACCAATACAGACTGAGTCCATACCTTCTCTGGGCTCTTTAGCCTTTCCCACTGGGCCTTCCCAAAGGATTCCTCCATTTCAGCAAGGTTCAGTTTGAGTTCCCCCACAATGCTGTGCCTGGAGAACTTGTCACAGTTCCTCAGGGTGAGAGTCAGTGTCCCTTCTGGCATCTCCTCCTCTGTTAATGGGAATCGCAGCACCTCCTCCCAAAGGGTGTGCAGTACCTTCTTCTTCAGCTCAGTCTGGGCCTCAGCAATACCAGACTTGCTCTCCAGGGTTCCCAGTATGTAGCAATGGCAGCCAGCATCTTGGTCCCCACTCATTCTGCCATGCATAGCTGGAAAAGATGGATGGTAAGGACCTCTCACAAAAGACAGCCCTGAAATATCTGAGGCTAAATTGCTTGTTTCATGAGAGCCATAAAATAAAACAGCTTCATAGACATTGACGCCTGTTCCTGCCTGCATGGGGGCAGATTAAGCTGTGAGCCCATGCTGTGGTGTTTTCCTCAGGCTGCACAATGTCCCTATCCTTGTGCCACTGCAGAAGGATGCTGCCAGTGTTTGGGAGAGCAACAGCTGAGTTCAAGGAAGCACATTCTGTTGAAAGATGCAGACCAGCACCGAAATGAGGCAGCATGAAACAGGGATTGGCAGTTCTCATCTACTTCTACCTAGGCACGCAAAAAAAGCTTCTTACAATGCCTTTAAAAGCAGGAAGGTCAGTTACAGCCATCAGAGATGGGCTGGAGCTTCCCCTGGCACACATCCATCCATCCAGGCCAATGTGGGATATGTCTAAGGGTTATTGCATTCTGCTGGTCCAACCTCTGGTAAACGAATCCATCAGAAGCCATCCCACATCCCAGGTCTCTTGACCTGTGTCAAGAGACATCCATCCCTAATTTTATATCCCTTTTATGTTGAAAAGCCCAGAGTGAGAATGGCATTTCACACTCCTCTTCAGATGCATCAACAGAATTGCACTGCCTTCTCTGGCCGCAAGAGGAACACACCCTCCTCCAAGGGGTCATTGATTATCATGGCTTTGAGGGAAAAGCTGTTGTTCTTGCTGCAGCCAGCCCAAAGACAGCTGCCAGTCTCTGGACTGCCAGCGCCCGTGGATCACAGGGCTCTCCCGGCTTCTCTGGGAGTGAAACTGGGGAGCAGAGCCCAGTGCTGTGCCCAGGAGTGCCAGGGTGGCAGCCAGCTGACGAGGGTATCCGTCCTCAAGGGGACCTGTGGGCTTGCTGCTGGCAGGAGGCCCTCAGCAGTGGCTGCCATTCACCACCCTTTCAATTCTCGCCTCAGAGGGTGTGATTTGATTAGGTTTCCACAGAGATCTACACTGTGCATGAATTATTCAGTCAGCTTATTTTACTCCCAGAGGAACTGATGATGCTCCAGCCCTGAGTGGAGAAGCTGTTATGGTTGTCAGAGTGACACAGAGCCTGGCTGCCTGGCCAGGCACTGCCAGAGGGGCTTTTCTCAAAATAAGTCTGGTTTCTCCAGCTCAGGCATTGACTTGACTTGAGGAAAAGGCAGTAGGGAGTGGATGAAGAATGAAAGGTATAGAGAGGAAGGAGATAATAACTCCATTCCTCCTGCCCCCAAAGGAAAAAAATAGAAAGAAGAGTTTGCTTTGTACCGTGTCTGGGACTGGAGGAGCCTGTTCTGGCTCCTGACAAAGCTGTGCAAACAGCTGTTCCCAAACAATGCCCTCTCTTCAAGCAGTGCCATTGACAGGTATTCCTGTTCTGCAAGCCCAGAAGACCAGCAGTCCTGAGGGCACCTGTTGGTCTAAAGACAGGAGGGGAACTGTCTCTAAGTGTAATCACGAGGTGTGTTGCCCCATTCAGGCCAGGAGACATGTGTCCTTCCTTACCTTCCAGGAGGGCCACGCGCAGCTCTGCCTGCTGAGGATCGTACACCAGGGAATAGTGCAGCTCGGGGGCCTGGCTACCGCTGGCTGCCTGCTCGGGCTTCAGGTGCTCTGTGACACACACGTCCTTTACCACACCTGGAACTGACACAACCCCTTTAGCACGCAGCTCTTCCCCTTCCCGAGACAACAAATCCACCTTCTTTTGACTTTACTTTTCTAAATGTCTCACTATTTCTGCACTTTGTATGCAGGGCTATAATTTATTTTCCTTCTTCCTCCATCATCATACAACCTTTTTCCTCTGTTTACTTGTGCTTTCAGCTCTTTCTACAGCATTTGGACAAGCCTTCTGCTCTCCACCACCTTGTGTTGTATGATAGTTCACACACTTGTTCTTCTACATCATGACTAGGCCAAGGTGTCTAAACAACACTCATTACTTATTATGTTGTTTTATATTCTTTAACCGGCATTATTAAATTAAATATTATGTTCTTTGCAATGAGAATGTGAGTCTGCTCTTGAACTGCTTGCGACTCTGCATTAGGTAAGACCTCTCTCAACACTTTGATTTTTTTTTAATTTTAATAATGAAGTCTTTGTCATGCAAAAACCATCAATTTCCATAGCACCTGACCAGCTTGAAAGAAATGAACTTTGGAATTCATAAGGCAGTTTCTCCATGCATGGTTTTGGAGCTGAGTATGTATTTCATTCTGAAATAAAATAAGTTGCAAGACTAAAAGAGAAGCCAGAGATTTTTGTCAAAGCTGTTATCTGCAAGGTCAGTTCTGATTCACACAAAAAACAATAGTGGAACCAGCACACTTCCTCCTAAAAATCTCAGCCACAGTTCAGACCAGTTCATTGTGGCATCAAAAGGAGAACACAACAATTCTTGCTTAATTTTAGCAACACTTGAGCTATAAAATCAGGCAGAGCAGGAAGGAAACTTGCTTGTGCCATTAGCAGTGCAGAGAGGCTCTTACACCAACACTTATATAAAGCTTTAGCTTAAATGCAGCCATCATCTTTCATCCTTCCCACCCTATAATATTTTCCCTGACACCTAAAGCTGCAGCTCAGACAGTCTCTTCCTCCAATCAATCCTCTTCCCGCTGGTACTTTCTTTTCCATACTCACAAACCTCAGTCTGGAGGGGTGAAGGGAGCAATTGTCTTTCCAGAAGAGCAAAAAATATAATTTCAAAAAAATAAAAAAGAAAAAAATTAAAAAGAGTGCTCAATAAAAATAATGGCAGATGGCATTGTCTCTCTGGCAAATCTTCAGGAAGGTTTTATTAAAGTGGTAACCATAAGAATAAATTATCCTGTTAAAAGATGGCTGTGAAGTTAAAAATCAGTATGGAAGAAACGCAGCCATACTGCGAGATGCATATAGTTAAGATTACATTTTCTCTCAGGCTCCAGAAATCTTATGTTTCAGGATTTGGAGTGTTACCCTTTGGGCTGTCTGGGAAACAGGAATTCTGTTTGGCAAAAATCTTTGAGGTGTCAGCCTTCAGTTTCACTGAGCATTGCGATAAACGAAGAACATCTCACCAAACCATGGCAATGAAGGAGCAGAGAAAATTAGAAGCCTTGACACCTGCTGTCCCTGACAAGGACAATTGCTGGACAGCTAGCATTTGACCTGGAGGAGATACTCTGCCTAATTTTGGCCAGATATTTCACACATACTCTTGCTATTGCTCTCAGCACAACTGCACTAAAATGTGCTTTTCTACAAAATGTCTATTGCCAGGGAGACAGAGTCTTCAAAACAAAAAATGTTTAGGTTAAAAAAAAATTGCAAAAAGATACAACTACAGCTTTGTTATCAGAATGTCCTTATTAGCTCCATGAGTACTTTCTGCTAAACAAATGTATTGAAAACAAAACTCAGACTGCTCATGACAAGAAAGAGAAAGGCATCTCATGTCTTCACTTCCGTATTTATTTATCTAACAACAATCATGTTATGCTTAGAAGTATTACCAATCTACACCCTCTAAAGAAACTGTTAGATTGAAGACCAAAAGTTCCTACCGTTTTGAGGAAGAACAAACAGCTCTTCGTTGACTTGTATCTTCATCCTATTCTCATCCAAAGCAGTAAGTTTTCCAGTAGCTGGTTCTTCTGTTGTCTTCAGAGAGTACTGTGTGTAGTTAACAATTTCAGGTGAAGTTACTTCTGGTTTGGGGCCATAAATGTTGGGAAACTTCAGAAGTGCTCGAGGCTGGACTGGCTCTGCAGTTTTCTTAACGTTGAACTGAAAATTAAAACCTTGTTTATTACTTTGCACTAATTACACTAATTCCTCCAATTCTCTTAATATTAGGTGAGGTAACAGGAACAGGGAAAAAGCAGGGTCTTTGGTCAGTCCTACCACCATTTTTCCATGGTTTGTAGAAACCACTGCCTGTATGTCTGGAGACTTTCTTGCCAACACTGATATCTTCTACTTGCATACGCTTGGCAGTGGTAGGGAACTAATTAGGTCAGTGACTCCATCTTCTCAAGGCAGCCAGTGCACCAGTTCTTAGGAAGTCCACTATGCAACATAGCATTTTGTCTTCTCTAATTTTATGGGCTTTGAAAGAGAAGTGGGCTGAGAAAGAAAGATGTCATTGTGTGCCATCCTCACCTAGCATTCAATTGAGTTTAGATGTTATGTAAATTACAAGGTGTGGGGCTGTAAATTCACCTCATCAGTCCTAAAATACCTAGGAAATGTGAAGTTACTCATCCAAACTTTAAATGCAGTTTTCCATTCTTCTAAAATTAAAGCAAACCAACCAAGCAGAACACATGAGGAATCACTGGACAGTGGATAGAAAAGCCAGGTTGCTTTTGTTGTGCAGAGGCATTACATCCAGCACACACACAGTGCCTGATGTGGTGGTCAGCCTCTGCTGTCCTCTCTCCTGGAGCTGCTGTGTCAGGCTGCTGCCCTGCCACTCACTGGCCACACACTGAAGCCTCCTGCCTGCATTGCTCTCTGCTGCCAGCACACAAAGCACTTCCAGATCCTTTGGGATGAAAAACACCACACAAATTTGAAGTATTGTTAGTACAATCTTTTCTTTGTCTTGCAAAAAGCCAGGTATTTAGTCAGGAAATCCATCAGCACACAGCATCTAAGAACTCCATTGGGTCTAAATATTCTTCTTGTCTGTCTGCTCTGCAGAATTAGAGACGAGAGACATATGCAAGCACAGTGGGACTAGCCCACCCCCTCTTCCAACTGCATCTGCCTCTGTTTATTATTTTGCTGCCAGCTCTTTTCCCAAGTGCTGTGTGCTAATCCAGTTATATAGCAGTGCCCTATGGAAGTTCCCTTTGCAGCTCAGCAGTTGTGTCCTAAATAAAGACGTGAGAAGACATGAGATAGTTCTGCAAAAATGCATGAAGGTAAGTAAACCAAAAGGAGCAAGGAAGCTGCAAATGATCCCTCTGTGTCCCTGCCCGGTGTCACTCAAAGAACCAGTCTGTTGCCACTGCTGGATGTGTTTAGGAATCTTCTGCAGGCTTTGCTGAGACTTTGCAAATTTACAGCAGTTTCTCATTGTTCTGTAGATGTATGTTTGTGTTTGAACTCTTCCTCCTCATGTGTGCAGGGCATGTCCGTGGGGAGCCTCTGTCTATAGCAAATACTAGCATCACTGTCATGGGAGACATGCCAAATGAATAAAATGCAGACTTGCTACGTCTTTCTTTTGTCGTCTGTGTTTATCAGAAATCAGTGGCCCCGACAGGTTTCAATAATTAAATGTGTCCAACACTGACTAGGACATACTGTGTACTAATGTAGTGAGAAAAAAAAGTCCCGACAGAACAGTTTATAAACATAGAGATAATAAAATTTCACAAGCTCAGAACTCAATTTGAGATTCATTTCTTGAAGGTATAGAGCCTGATTCTGAATCAGTGATAGCACAGAAGATTTCATGTTCCTGGCAAGAAAATTATTTTAATTGGAAAGAATTGCTAAACATATGGAATATGCAAACTAAGAACATTTTGCACATTTCTGTGACAGAATGTTCACTCGGCTGCTGTAATATGTCCCGACTTCTTTCAAAAAAACCCATAAAGCTGTTAACATTGGAAATAATACTTCAAAATAAAGTCTACAATGCTGAAATCACTCTGATATAATAATGTAATAATGATACATTTAGGGCAGATTGAATAATTTTATCCCCTATTGGTCAAATACTGGATCAAGTCATGGCAAAACTTGATGAATGTAGACATATTTTGAGGACTTTAACTGAAAAGCTGCTGGGTACTGGAGGCTTAACTGAATAATACTGGAAAAAGGATAGCACCTCCATGGACAAGATCCAGGATAAATTAACACTTTCCCAAGATGTTTCCCAAAAGGCTGTACAAAAGAAAAAAAAAAACCAAAAAACACCAGTTCAAGGATGGAGTTAAAATGAAGATTTGAGATGTTTCTGGGCTTTGAGATTACAACATAAAGCTTTCATAGAAAGAGCCTGATAGTAAAGTTGTCTGTGGATTGTGTTGCCGCAGACAACAGCTAGAAAAATTGCTATGCAAAGTGATGTGGCTGTCAAAGTTACACATTTTGCATTCATGTTAACAATAAACTTGGAAAAATCTCCGCATCATTATATATTCTTATATACACATGTTTGCAAATCCCTTCTGTGGGGTAGAAAAGACAAGAAAGAAGCCTGAAAGGGACATGACTAAGCCATCAAACAGAATAGTGAGTGATATTCATCCTAGGGAAATGGAAGGAGGTACTAGGAGCTATTTACCATAACCATGGAGGGAGGCTAGCAGCAATCTCTTGAGAAGCCCTAAACTCCATGCAGAAGTTAATCCACGGTCAGTGGAGCCACATCTCTCCTCCCCTCTCCAGCAACCACAAGATCTGCTAAGGCCATTCTGTGTATCTGAACCAGTTCTTACAATACCGTTTGTAGATTTGGTCATCTTTCCTCACCATAAACTTCCACAGGAACATGAGGATGCCAAGGTTCTTTTCTACTAAGAGCAGAAGCCAGAGAAAGGCTGAATATTTAATTACAAACATTACAGAGGAGTTCAATTAGGACTCCTGCTACACTCTTTAAGAATACAAAAATAATAGTCAGCTCAAATAATTAAAATGCAAACAAAGACTGTTATACAATGGAGCACAGGCCTTTGGAATGGGCTGCTATGGCATAACAACTGATTGAATGGCTAGGTGAAAGTGAAAAGGATACAGGCACATACAAATGTCAGGAGCAACAGCCAGTAGGTAATACTTTCAGAGACTGACGAGTGCTATAGCTAATGCTAAAGACCACATTCAACTGAGGAAATCATCAAACACTTCCCTTTGAAGAAGAGATTCCCATTATTAAGTATATTAGAAGAGTTCAATAATTCCCCTAGATCCCTCTTGCACTGAGCTCAGGAGTAAATCAGGCTGTTTGGATTCTAACAAAAATGAAAGAGCACACAGGGATGCCTGAATACTATCCATACTCCACAGTGCTTTTACTGTAAGAGAAAAAGAAATTCACAGTGTGATGAGATTGTTCCGTCATCACGATCTAGATTCCCTCTTGCTTTTTATGATTTCAATGCCTTGCTTTAGCTTCACACATAATTAATCCTCTCAGTTAGAGGGGCAGAGGGAGGAGGAGGGAAGGTTTTCACAAGAAACCAGCTGTTGACAGGGAACTATCCTGCAGGAACTAAGAGATACTGTGAATAGAATTAAATAGCTGCCATACAAGATCTCAGCAGGAGCCATCTCGTCTTCACAATGCTGCATGCCACCTGGTACAGTCCAGTCTTCTCTTCTTAGGAAATTATTTCTCTTTTGCTCTATCTTAACAACTAAGCAGCATTTCCAGTCCTCATCCCTGTTTCTGCCATTAGCAGCTTTCTCTTTGGCTCCGTGGCAGCTGTCTCCTGCTCCAGTAATTCTGTGGTACCCAGCTCATCTCTGTTTTTCCCTCACTCCTCCTCCCACTGGTATGTTGTTATATCCTGAACACAGTAAGCAGATAAACAGGCAGCATAAATCACATGCTGAGTAGCCTAACAGGGAAGTTGCATTCCCACCCTCTGCATTTAAAGAAAAATCACAGAATAAATTACAGATTGTGTCTTACTTGCTGGACTGGCTGAAGCACACTGGGCTTAGTATTTTCCGTCTCCTCCTCTTGGTCCTTTTCTGAGAGTCCTTTCGCAGGTTGCTTGCATTTGCAGAAGCAGGTGAGACCGCAGAGGGCAAGGATGCTAGTTGCAGTCCCTAAGGTAGCCCCCAGGGCTATAACTGGAGCAGACAAAACCATTGTCCCACGCTGCACAGGAACAGAAAGCACAGAGACCCTGTGGCTCTTTCTACTCCCTGGGAGAGCAGCTCTCCCACGTCCACTCAGATTTCTAGCCTGGCTTCATTCTCCTTGGAAGTCTGAAAGCAATTCTCTTGTGCAGCAAAGAAAAGGGACCGATCTAGACACACAGATAAATCATCCCACCTTTGCTAGGCAACAAGGCTACCTTTCTATCCTGCTGATGAAGTTGCTGCTCCAGGTCAGGGAGAGGAAATAGTAATTGCAGTGGCTGCAATCTCCATATAGCTGCAAACAGGCAGTTTTCATTGAAGCCTGTTCTCCAGCTCCACTGGGAAAAGTCTGATGTGTGATAGAGAGGAAAGACGTCAGCAGAAGGGGCTGGCCTTGTTAGCTAACTCACAGAAAGTGCATCCAAATGTTTGATCATCTCTCTAGCAATACTTCCTGGAGTTGGCCTGCTAGTGTGCTCAAGAGGTTGCATTTTTGTGTCTTAAAGCAAAGATAGTGACTGCCAAAAGCTGCTGGCCTGAGAAGCCCTGTTATGATAGTACTGCACAATAATTCTGTAGCCACAGTAAAGCCTCTGTATAAATCAAGCAAAACTTTCTCAGCCTTCAGAGGCTGCAGAACAAACACAAGCAATAATTAAGCACTGTCCCATGGCTCACCACCTGCCCCTCAAAGCCCAGGGTCTGAACCTTTTGGAGCTGCTTTCTGTGGGATAAATGCAGAGCAGCACCTCTATTTAAAAAGAGAGCAGACAATCCTACGAAACAAGACACACTAGTGCGTATGCTGCTTCCTCTGGAGAAAGTGAGAAAGCAAACAACATATGCCAGATATTAGTCATACTGCTTACCACACTGGTGACAGGCAGTGGGCTGCTGAGCACAGGAGAAGAACCTGCATGAAGAGACTTGAAGAGCTAGATGTCCGTCCCAGTTTTCTCTTGAGGGGATAGAGTGATTATCTTTCTCTGACTCATTTATTTTTGCCTTATTTCTCAGAATGCCCAGTGTGGAGAAGAGGATAATAAATGCCATCATTTGATACATTCTCACAATGTGTGACAACCCTTTTCTGGGTACTTCACAAGGAGAATCTAGTGGCCAGAAGGTGATTATAATTCTGGTCACTATATCTTTCAGCTGGAGTGAAAATAGTAAGCAAAATGCAAAACTTTCCAAAAAAATACCCAGTTCTACTGATTCTACTGGGAGTTTGTCATTCTATTTTGGAACAGAGTTGATGCCCATGGATCAGGAAAACAAATTAACTATGTACAGAAAATTGTTTAGAAATTCAGGCATTTTGATCCTTCTGTAGCTCAGGTTTTGCCTAGATTTTTCTTGAGTTTTTTTTCTTTGATGTTTCACATCTTACTCATGACAACTTATTCAGCCTTTGTTCCTTGATGACATGTTTACCTCCGTGGTACAAAACTTCTCTCACACATCTGAGTGTCACTTTAATTGTTAGATTACCCTGTAGCACTGCATTGCACATTGCCCTTCTCCTCGCCCTATCTGGTTTGCCAGACAAGTCTCACCCCTCACTCCCAAGCTTCCTGACCCCTCATCAAGAGTCAAATCCCACTGGACTCCATAAGCCAAGGCAGTTCCCTAATAAACTGCTGAGCCCGTGGAAGCTGGTCTTACAGCTCAGCCCACTGAAAGAAAACCTTGAGCTTTGTCCTCTATGTACAAGAACAAAAGTTGGGCACACGAGGCTGGGCCACTGGCACAGCTCTCTCCCTCTGTGTTCAGCAGTGGTAAGAACATCACACAGAGGAAGTTGAGAAATCTGACTAAACAATCCCTTTGCTTCTTGCTTTTTGTGTCTCGGGAGACCCCAAAGCCTCAGCAGCATCCTTGTGCTTACCTCTTCTGATGTGAACTTTCTCTGCCACAAGTAGACTGTTCCAACCATTTGCTGACTTATCCAACAGCTATTTCATTCAGCCCACAGTTCAGCAGGTGACATTGTAATCATGGTGCCATGAGGTCTCATCTCGAGTTGGAAGTGTGACAGTCCATATTGTTATGGACTTTTACCACCACTCAAGAGAAGCAGAAGTGAGAAGAGTCTGAAAGATGACAAAAAAAGGTGTACACACTCTGTAGATTAATTGATTTCTTCCACAGGATGGGTTCTTCCTACAAGTGCTAATGAAATCTAACACAGCTCAGTCAGAGACCCCAGAAATTTGGAAACCACATGAAAAGGAAGAAGGTTCTGTTAAGGGTAGAATATGGAGAGAGATGTTTGGAGTGGAGAAGGCATTCAGTCCATTCATGAGATGCAATCTTGATGTGATTCCCACAAGCTGTTCTTAGAATTATACAAAGACTGCTTACAACATACTGTACAAGCAAGGTCACACTAAAGTTTCTCTGCAAGACAATAATTTAATAGCATAATCTCTGAGATATTTTCTGCCTGTTTATTTAGGAAGATTAAGTTTTCCTTGCCAGAAGTTGTATTTGATGTGAAATGTAATAGGCACAGAATCATTGTCAGATACAATTTTTAAATAGTAACGGCCAGGCAAAAGCCTTTTACTGCTATTGCTAGGAAAACAAAGAAGCTCTCCTCAAATGCTGAATATTATCAGTATGTGAGCTTCTACAAGTGACAGGCCAAAGATTTCAGATTTTTGTGTGTGTTCTGATGCAGGTACAGATACATAATTTAACTGTAGCTTTGGCATATACTGCCACTGCATGGTTGTTTATTTTTAGCACATTCTGTTCTAAAAAAAAATTGGACCATAAATGTGTTTCAAAGTCATCTTTACACTTGCTTGTTTCAACACCTAATAATTAAATGGCTTATTTTTCTTTAAAGCAGTAGTAGGATAAAATGGGGTCAGGTAATGACCTTTCTCACTGGCCATTCACACTGATACTGTCCAGAATTGCATAGCTTTTTTATCTGTCACATCTGTCATTAGAAAGAGGCTTGCCAAGGTAGAAAGATGAAAGCCTGTTCTTGCAATCCAGACTTTAGGGGCAGGTTCAGGCCTGACAGCATATTTCACAGTCATCCTATCCACATATTTTCTCTAGATTCTGATGGAAGGCATGTATAAGAATAGCAAAAGCATATACATGGTATTCAGCTTCTGGTATTTCAGACAGGAATACTCTGTGATGACAAAATGCAAGGTACCAGTAAACCTTTGGTACCTATAGATTCCTTGTTCCTGCTGTGAGCTCTTCTGCTGACATTTTGGGCCTTTCTGTTCATTTGCTATATAAAAGAGGCTTACTCTGAATGAAGACTTGGCAGTACAGATCACATGGAAAATTACAAGAGCTTTTACATTTCCTAGCTATAGTTCATACTTTAACAGAAAAAAAAAAAAAAAAAAAATCCCTTTAATATAATTGCCAACCACTTGAATAAGCAGGTGAGATTTTCAACCTTTATTTTGACAATTGAAGGCACAAATTAAAGTTCCAGAATCCAGAAGGAAAAGCTGACGTACATCTGAATGAAAGATGTTTGCACACAACTTTCCCTGACTCAGCCTACTCCACTCCATCAAGGGCTGGTATCAGAGATACTCTGTTTCTCACTGAGGCATTTCACCAGGCAGAAGTGCGACTTAACAGATGGAAATGGGAAAGAAAGTTGTTCGGGCTTTTTTTTCTTTTTTTTCTTTCCTTCTTTTTTTTCCTTCAGGGAAATCCTTTTGACAGTCAGATTTAGCCTGAAGGTGTAAGCTCATGTTTTCACTTGTTATGTGATTCTGTTCTATGGAAGTGGAACAGTTTGAACAGAATGGTGGTCCAAAATAACTTTCCAGATCATAACAAGGTGTTTATATCATCCACTTCAGGTACTGAAATAGTCAGTTAGTTACAGAAGACCACATAAGGCTGTCATGCATTTTGTTTAATAAGTAAATGAAACATTGTGAAAACAAAAGTAAACGTAAAAGGCTTGTGCTTGCAATGATTGTATGTAACTCTTTATACTTTTGTGTGCTTCTGCCTCAAGATGTAAAAGCTTTAAGACATTCTGTCTTCCTCCAAGGGGTGAAGTATTCCTCCACCAGGTGGTGAAGTATTAACAAACCACTGAAATAATCCTTTGCAGCACTATTAAGACAAAGCAGTTGTCTCTACATATTCATATGCAAAAAGAAAATAAAGAAGGAAGATCTGTGAGAGGAATGTGGGCTTGGTCCTTCCATCACTGTCAGTGAAACAGACTTATAGATATAAATCAAGTAAATTAGGTAATTAAGGGAAGAACAAAGAATCAGTTTCTAAAAGAAAGCTGTACAATGATCAGCCTCAACAAAATGAGCTTCAGGGTGTGGTGCTTCATCTGATGTTAATGGATTTGGAACTCCTGGAACCTCCAGACTTACAGGAGCACCTGCCAGCTGTGTGTGTAGTCTTTTGCCACATTTCTGCCCTCAGGATGATGATAAGGATTAACACCGTGGAGGGTCCAACTAGTTGCATGCATGCACCATAGGGTTTGTGGTTAATGATCCTGTACTGGGACACTACACTGTCCTGAGATGAAAATCTATGAAATTCAGGAGACCTATGGAAAAAATATGGCTGTCTGCCTGTATCAGGAGGCTGCCACGTACCACCTGTCACCAGCAAACCCTGCAAACATGACTGTTGTACATCTCCTGCATCCCTTGCAGAAACACTGGGTGAATACTGCCAGAGGGTGGAAGACTCAACACCAGAAAGTAGAGAGAAGGGGTCAAAAAGCAAAAATGGTCAGGAAGTGTAGTCTATTGGAGTCTTTTGCTGGCTACCACCTGTTTTACAGGAAGGTATGAGAAAAAAAAAAAATTGCTGAGGAATAGGAAGAGTCTGTAACATGAGAACTATTAGAAAATTAGGAAAATTAGAGGGAGTTCAGGAAAGCACCCACATGAATGAATTAAGGGGTGTGAGACAGTGGATCAGAGTGTGCCTCAAGAAGGTCAGTGTCTTTATCCATGAAAAGGCTAAGGCATGTCTTGGTCAAAATCCGTAAAGACCCAGTTGTGGAATAGATCTTTGATGACAGAGGTTCTCTCCAGCTGAGCAGACAATGTGTTACCAGGAGCTAATGGACAGAAGCTAATGCCAAATAAACTGGAAATGTGGCAGATTTCCAACAATGGGCATAATTTCTGTGGGAGCAATCTCTGAGGGACTGTGGAGGGTCATCCATCACAGGTAGTTTTGAAATCAAGACTAGTGTGGTGCAGATTGTTTTTACAGGACTATTTTTGTTCAGTTGTGGTCTACACTGGTGTTGTACCACCAGTGACACCACCAATGTGCTGTCCTGTGTTGTTCCATAAGTATATGAGGACCACGTGGGATGTGAAGAGAGTATTATTGTATGAGGCAAGTTTTCAAAATATCACAATTCCTCTGAGAGCATCAAAGGGCCAGCTGCAAAGAGAAAAGTAGCTTTAGAAGGTCACATCAAACCACACAGTCCAGCAGAAAAACAGTATCTATGCACTACCAAGTGAATTGCTTTAGCAGGAGAATCAGCAATGCAGATTCAGAAAGGAAATGGCAGTTCCAGATCAGGACAGATCCAGGTGAAAGAAAGAAAGAAAGAAAGAAATGTATCACTGGAAATGCAACTGAAAGGAGAGTGTTGTTCAGTAAAGATGCAGACAAAAGGTTAAGTGTGAGCCTAATTAGCAGGTGAAGTTAAGCAAATGAGTAAATGCTTTCCTGTATTTCCTGTATATTTCCTGTATATTACTCTGTATTCAGAGTACCTTGCTGAGAGCAGACAACTCAGATAGATATCCTGCTTCTCCATTGAACGCTGCTAATTTGCTATTGAAAATCCAGGAAAATAGAGCTTGTTTGGTGCCTAACTCATTTTAATGTGCTCTTGACTGACTGAAGAAGCAGAGCTTATTTCTGGGCAGGTAGTTCCACTCTAAGTGTACTTTTTTTTTTTTTTTTTTTTTTTTTTTTTTTTTTTTTAATAAACACTGGAGATTTTTTTTAATAGCCACAGGAGATTTGAGAAACTTCAAAGCCTCCCGAAGTGCCAGTCACCAGAGTGCACATAGTGTATTTGCAATAAACGGCTGCCTCCTAGAGGTGACAATATTTTTCCTACAGTTTCTGTTTAGAGTTTATAGCACGCCAGAATTTCAACCTTTTGCAACACAAATGCTGTAAAGGATACTTCACAGATAAAATCTTCGGATCTCGTACTTTTAGTTAAAATTATATCTCCAGCTATGTTAAGGCTCCAAAGCCAGGAAATTCAAGAATTATGGTTGCCTATAAATCCTTAGCTCTATCTACTTTCATGTAAGCCTTGTCTTTAAACCTTTAGGTACAGGATAATACCATTTTATTTGCAAATGAGCTGTGAATAGTTTGCTGATAAGATGCACTCTGACAGTGAATCAGGGTTATATACTGAACACATCTGGGTTTTATAGGTGTCTCCCTCCAAAGAAGCAGATAAAAATATTATTCCAAATTACTGGCTATGACTGATTACTGATATGACAGTTTAAGCAGCTAGAAATATACACCATAATTACATGGGATTTTTCTCATTTGATTTACACCCAACGTGACACTTGTGGCCTGACTTATGCAAGATCCATGTGCTCATTTCTGTGGCAAAATTCCGTGGAAGTTGTGATGGAACATGAGCAGCACGGTGTGGTATTTAGCTGGAAAAAAAAGTAACCTACAACTGTTCTTTAGGAGGTACCACTGTTTGAGAAAGCCCAAGCAGGCAAGCAGTCCTTCTGGACTTGCAGCAGAGCCTGGAAGCTCTGCCATCCACATCTGGTTCCTCATCTCACTGCCTCTCAGACTGCAGATATCACTGTCACTGCAGAAAATCTTCCTGAGAAAGATAAGGAAGACCCATCAAAAAAGGCTGTCATATTTTTCACTGCATTTCAAGAATCAAACTAGCAGCAAAATGGCCAAAGCGACATCTGCTTTTGTGTCACTTAATTCCAGTTTTGGAGCAGATTGCTTTTCCCTTAAGTGTTACATGCAGCTCTTGCCTTTCCAGTCTAAAATAGGATGTCATCAAACAAAATCAAATTCATGGATGGATCAGAACAGATGACTCAAGGTGTGGAACTGGTTCTGTATAATGGGATGAAAGAGCAAATTACAGCTCCTCAGCCCAGAAAAGTGATACTGCAAGGGAAGAAGAAAGATGTCTGTAAACTCCTGAGTGTATGAGAGAAACTTGTTAGGGATCAGCTTCCCAATGCCAGTATAAGAACTACAGGGAAGATTCAAGTAGGACTCACATTCAAAACAAGGGGGAAGTATCCTATCCTAGTTTGTCCTGCTCTTATGCGCTTTTCTAGGCAGCCACTTTTAGGCTCACGCCAGAGAGAGGCCACAGGGTCACAGAGGCCTGTGTTTATTCTAGCAGACATCACATGCCATACAAATTTTATTTCCTGCGTCTTTTAGGTAAAACCCTGAGAATCAGCTTGGATTTTGGAAATGTTATTTTGGGTCATTGACTCAAGTGAAGTTGCAGTTTGTCAGCAGCTGTTGGTCTCTTATTGTTTCTTCCCATGTTTCCTTTGAGTCTCAGTGAATGTTTTCATGTACCCCCTCCATCTGTCAAAGAGGCACAGGCAGGAAGGTGCAGTGTACAAACTGGGAGCTCATGTGCTCCATGTAGTCGCTCACTAGGTCTCTTGGAGCCTTTTGCTGGCTCCCTCAACCAGTAGAAGGTGCAAGTACCTGAACAGTGGTAACTCTTAATGTCTAATGGTGAATCACTTTTAGTCCTTCTAATATCAAGAACAGAACAGGATCATTTTTTCCCTAAGATGACATTGTTTGATCTCGTTCTTTGACACAGAGACAGAGAACAAAGAGGAGGAAATAACTGTAGATAAGAAAGGTTCACTTCTAGTTCCGAACTCAAGAAATTATATTCTGTTCACGTTCACCTCTAGCCATTCCTTGTGGTCCACAAGGTTTTGTCGTGCTTTGGAATATTTTAAACAACACTGCTATTATGCAAATTTCAGCCCGCACTCTGATAAAATGAGTTGGCACATAAGATCATGAAGCCAGACCTTCCAGTAAAGAGAAAAACACCCTCTACAAAAACAGCTTTTTCAGAAAACAGCCTCCAGCTATCAGGATACATGCCTTTCTCCGAGTTTACTGACTGAGTTAAGTGCAAGAGTGGCACAGATCTGTGCTTAGGGTGTCCTTGCTCCTCTACTGCTGTGATCTCTCTGGCCTACACGCCTTCCTTTGAAATAGCTCAGACAAGGAATTGGTGTTGTTTTTTGCAGAAATATGTTTATTTTGCAGAAATGTGCAATGTTCAGCTTTTCAGATTGAGAGCACAGTGGGATCTGACCTCGTCCTGGTCAAGTTGATAGGTGATTGCTGCTCAGAATTGATGTTGTCCAGTGAGAAATAGGGCAGTAGGTCTTTCACATTTTACACTACTGCCAGCATCATTATTGACAGCTTTGCAGTCAGGTCTAATCTAAATGATCTTGAGATAGCCCCCACCTTCAGGATTTAGGCACTTCTGTGGTGGAAATCACAGGGGCATTGCCTGTGATTGCCCCAGAGGGCTGTACTTGCTTAGTGTACAGTTTTCAATCTTCAAAGTCATTGGGCCAAAACCTTCCCCTAACATAAGACTGAAAAAGTTACCTCCAAGTTTGAGAGGAGCCCTCCCATGTGTGCTCCCTTCAGTAGCTCTAGGGAAATGTTTCCTTAATTTTCACAACTGCCCGAATTACACTTCAGAAGACTGTCCTCTCCTCAGTGGGCTCACTGGCTTAAATCCCTGTGTCTTCAGCAGTTCCCTAGCTGCTGTCAAAACTCCAGAGCAAATAATCTTCGAGCTGCAAATCTGCAAAGCGGGCCAGAGGCTCTTCCTTGGGTACAGTAGGAGGAAACCTGACACAGTAATGGTGAAGAGTAAAAGGCTTAGTGCAAATCCCCTTACTTGACTCAGTTGTTTCCACACTGGTTTCCACAGTCTCTGCTTCACTGCTGTGCTTACACTGGCCAGCTCACTTTGTCTTTTCTTCCTGGACACAACTGTGACTTTCAAAACTCAGCTGTATCCTCCCTCTGCTTTTGTATAACTTTCCCTCCTCCTTCTCTTTTTCCTTTTATCTGTTCATTTTGTAGATCTTCCCTTTCCCTCACCATGTGAGAATCCACTGTCTATTAAGGGGATAGATGATTCTTCTTGTTCTGTACCTTATCTCCGCTTAGTCTTTTCCTGATCATATTTCACTGTCATATTTCATAAATAGATTACATATCCCATACCAACATTTGATTGATCTGTTTTCTTACAGTGTGAAATCTCAGGCTGACACTGATGTCTTCTCCCAAGAGACTTCAAATGAACTTAAGCCTACCATGGTCATATTAAAACTCACAATTTTACCATGCAAGTTGCCTTTACTGTCCAACATCTTTCACACCACTATGTATCAGGAGCCCTCATCACTCAAGCAATCTTGGATGTCCCCAGAATGGCCTACACACATCACATCAGCAGCAGTTTGCACTTTCTTTGTCACTGTCAGTCCCTTCTTGTCTGTACAGCCTAACTCCTCTGAAGTACCAGTTCCGCTGAAGGTGTTTCATGGCATTATCAGACAAAAAATAGGTGATAAAGTTTAAGTCATGCCGAAGCTGTGCTTTAGAAGCTTTAGAAGGGTGTGTTCCAATAAAGTTTAGATTTTGCATTTCACCTAAATTGTGGCAAAATACATGAATCTTGTGTCAAGATTTCTGCTCAAAGTTGTGACATGCTTGGTACCAGACAGTAGGAGGGAAAGGTCGGCCCCTGTCTGTGGAACAGGGACAGTTGTGTAATCTTCAGCAGTTGCATGGCAGGTGCGTAGGAGAGATTGCTGCCTACAACATCTTAACCTGTCTGGCTTTCCCTGCACAGATCAGGAAATGATGGGGGCATGGAAACCACACTATGATTCATACTTCACTTTTTTTTTTTTTTTTTTTTTTTTGTAACTACCTTGTAGATGGTCTAAACATCCTGAAAATCTAGGTAACTTTGTTCCAGACACAATGGAATGCACAGTGCCTCCTGGGTCATACTAATGGCCCTGTGAGGAAGCTCCTGAACCCGCTAGGTGTCATGTCACAGCCAGAGAAAAGACAACGCACAAGACCCCGGTCCCTGCCAAATGTGGTGCCACATACACACACATTGCAACTCAGGAAATACTGCTTAATGAAAATCTTCTTTAAATCACCTGAGGATAGCCATGTGCTGCAGTAACCATACACTAGGATACGGAAAAAATATCATCTCCTAACAGCTCGTAATTTGGGACAGGTGTCTTCAGTGGCAGCAAAGAGAATCCCCATTCATTTCAGTCTGTGAGTACTTTAATCAAGAACACCCATAAGCAGAGATGCATGTGGTCCTACTCCTGTGAAGATCAGTAGGTCAGCAAGCCTGCTGCCCACTTAGTTTAATGATTGGGAAAAAATGGGAGTTTTTCTGGTTTATTGGGTAAAAAGGTTGATTTGACCATTTGATATACGTATTTCTTTTCCTATTTGCATTTTACTGTTCTTTTCAGTTATGTCATCACACTAACCAGCACCTTAGTCCTTGTTCTTTCAACAGATCTTAAGATATCAGAATTGCAATGGTCCGAGGCTAGAGCCATAATTCATTTAATGGCAGGCCACAGAGACAGCCTCTATGGCCCTCATAAATTCTTGGAGAGACGAGCTCTACATTCTCTTCTCCTTTTTATGATGGTCCAAAACGAGTATCACATGGGCCCCTCTCTCTTCAAGATCAGAAGAGATTATCAGAATAAAGTAGTAAATACTCCACCCTTCTCTCATTTGCAGAGAGTAACCACTTTGAATATTTCACATCATTCACTACTCCCATTTCCTACAAAAAGAATTTACTTATTTAAAGGAGGAATACAAATGTCCATACAGAACCTGTTTATGATACTCTTATCAGATACAGAAGGCAAATACATGTGCAAAAGATGGAAGCAGACCTCTAAATAGAAGATTTCTCTTGAATTTCTCAGAGTGCCTTGACCTTGATTATTTTTCTGAACTCCTACTGCATCATATGCAGATTTACAACAGAACCACCACTGTAAAAACACCAGAGCTGCAGTTCAAATCTTCCATTACAAATAAATGGTTTTCCTGCATACAAACCAGTGAACTGAGAGCCAAATCTGAGTTCACTGAGGAGAACTGAAATATTAGCAAAGACGAATCTAAAGCCAAAAGGCTGTACTCAAAGGCCCTAACGTTAAATTTTGGCCATGCATGTTTCCATCAGCTAGTTAGATAAATCTAAAATAAATTATATATGAAAACATAGATAGGCTTTTCTCTTTAGCAGAAGATCTCAAGGCAGCCTCTCTAATTTATTTCAACTGCGCTTACTCTGAGGAGAGGGATGTGTTCTCTGAGCAACAGAGGAACCCTGGTAAGGACTTCAGAAATTGTAATTGCAGGTAATGTGTCAATGTGCCTTTAATGTGTTCAGTAACTAATGGGATAGTTGCTGCAGATGAGTGGAAAAGAAAGTCCCCTGTGGAAGCTTTTCCTTTAATGTAATCACAGCTGTAAGCCAAGGTTAATGTAGCCACAGCTCCCTCAGGAAGCATCACAGACAGATAATTCATGGGTTGAGTAGCCACCATCCTCTGCTCCCTCTTCGGTCCACTCTTCCCCAAAGGAATGGTGAAAGCTATGGTGGCACCCTCACGCACCAGGATCCTTCCAGACCCTATGGTAAAATATCCTGAAATTCCTGGTGACCCAAATAAAATCAGTAGTGGAAGGTGGAGAGAGGTGCAGACATAAATGTATGCATTCAGCTCCTCCTCTGCAAAATAGGGGAAAAAAAATTTCCTTTCCAGATGGAATTGCTGGAAGGGTAAATCTGTGATGGTGCATTTTTTTTTTGTATGTGCTTTTAACAGGATCTCTAGCATGGCACAAAGAATGAGGCAGGAACATATATCCCTCAGAAATAGGGAGGGGATTAAGGGTGGTTTTCCTGTTAAATCATGAGTCACGGTGGTAGATTTAAAATCTGAATTATTTCCTCGTAAAAACTAAACCACAGCAATGTGAGGTGACAGGGTGGTTAGCCCAGGCCGAGGCTGTGCTCTGCAAACCACCCCAGTCACTGTTTGAGAACACAAGGCAGGAAAGCCTTCGGCCTCCTACTCTCCCTGCCCTAACCACTGCGGCTCTGCAAGTGCCGCTCCAGCATCCCTCACATCAAACCTGCTTGTCCAGTCACTCTCCCTCGATGTCTTAAGTTCCAGCTTTCACGTTTTCAGATTCTGTGCTGCCTAGGGGTGTAGTTCTGAGCCTCATATTAAGTGCCAGTAAGCTCTCTTCACAGAGTAGGTAGAAAAATCCTTTTCCCGCTGAGGACCAAGGACAACTTTCAGGCCCAAAAGCACAAACAATGGTGAACTGAAGGAGGATGAGACCTCACAACCTGAAGCTGTAACTGAACAATTAAACCCCAATATGCAAATGGATGAAAATTTATAAAAGTGTGAGACCTCGTGACCGGTCAGGCATTTTGTGACCATTCTTAGTCCACCTTGGGTGTAGCCCTGGTCAGGTTCCTGTCCTGCCCGAGGTGGACCCTCAAAGCCTTCCAATAAATACCTACTTTATTCTCCAGCTCTGTCCAGTCTCTGTTGCAGGTCGGCCTTCCCGAGGCATCACCCTGCTCTCCCCAGCTCTGCGGTGTCCCGCCTGGCGGGGTGGCAGACCTGCTGCTCCAGTGTGCGCCCCAGCCCCCGGCCGGGCCGTGCCCCTCAGAGTGGCTGTGCGCGGCCCAGCAGCCTTCGGTTACACGCTCGCGGCAGACACGGGGCGGGACACGCCGCTGGCCGTGCTGCGCGACAGGAACCCACGCTGCGCCGCGTACTGCGACCAAAGCCTCGGAGACCATTGGCTGCTTCTTTGGGGGCAAATGCGCTCTTCGGAAAAAGACACCTGGAACATGCAAGCGGATTCTTTGTTTCGATGACTTTGAAGTTTGTTATTAGGTAATCTTTCCAATGTTAATATTTAGCCACTAGTATCTGCCTCGATAGCAGCTTGCTTAAAACAAGACAGGAGCCGTAAGAGCTGAGCTTTAACTTTCCCTAAAGTACTTTTCTGTGGATCCAGATAAAGTCAGAAGTGGCAGTGTCCAAACTCACCCGCTCAGCAGACATGACAGGAGCTACAAATTATCCACCCAGAAGAGGAAGCTAATCCATAAGCTAACCTGGTGAATGGGTGCAATTCACATTGTGCAGGGAATTGGGAAGCAAACATGTGAATAACAAGCAAAGGTATTGAGACAGGTACCGAGAGAAGCAGTGCAGTCGGAGAGCACAGCCAGCCTTTCTGATGAGGGGCAAAGGAAAGAGAAGGCAGTGCAGTGACAGACAGCACACACAGGCAGCTCCCGTGCACTCGTCTGAGAGGCAGACATGAGACATTTCCTCTGCCCTAGGTAAGTTGCCAAGCAGGCACTCACAAGGGTAACTTTCGTGGCAGGGTTACTGTAAGCAAAAGCTTCCCTGTAGGCAAAAGGACGCTTCTGCTCCCAGGAGATCGAACC
The DNA here is from genome assembly GCF_015227805.2 of Hirundo rustica. Lineage (NCBI taxonomy): Eukaryota > Metazoa > Chordata > Aves > Passeriformes > Hirundinidae > Hirundo > Hirundo rustica. Next base: position 40,741,601 of record NC_053455.1, on the reverse strand, counting down.
AAGCAGGGAAGCTGGCTGGCATTGCATAATCTGTCACAAGGAGATTCCCCCCAGCTGGGGCAGCACTGGGTGTCTCCCTTCAGAGGGCAGAGAGACCAAAAATGACCCCAGGCACTGCTCAAACAGCTTGCACCTTACCCCATCACATGGATTCCTTTGCAATCAGCATAACATTGCTCTGCAGGCTGGAAACATCGGGTAAACCCTTTGATCCATCCTTTCTTCACCTGAGGGCAGCAGACAAATCAGATGGCTTCTCCTGATAAAAGACTGGAATTTGTTGTTTTTTTCAAGGCAATCAGAAGTTCATTACTAGAATTGTCCAAATTAAAGTTCCAGTTTCATCACTTCCGATCTCCTTCCCTCAGCCCAAATAACCATCGGATCACACATCAGTACAAATGCTAGTTTAATTGCTAAATTCTGCTTTGCTAAATTTTGCTTTGAAATCTGATTTTGAAATTAAAATAGTCGTTTTTAACTTTTATTTGAGAAGTTACAACATTTTTACTATTCCAACTTATTTCTTTTCTAACTCCATATTTTTCTTTGGTAAAGGAGAATGCATTACTAAAAATATATTTTTTCTTCATTGTCCTTCTTCTCACAACAGACTAAAGTTCAAAGTTTCTAGGTTTCACTCTTTGAATAGAAAAGTGACTAACCAGTAGCAAGCCAATGTTCATTTTAGGTTTGAATTCTTTCAATAAACAGTCAGAGCTAGGACTGCAGCTGGAGCTAGTCATTAATATCATGGAGGATGTGTCAATGTTCTGCCAAAAGAACCTGTAAATCATGTGGATTCATTGCTCCAGATGGTGTTAGCAATGACAAAAATGGAAAGCAAAACAGAAAGTGGCAGAGGAACCAGAACAACTCCAGGTCTTTTCTGAGAGGTAGGATCCAAAGAAGAAATATGAAGAAGGACATGAAGGACAAGTAAACCTATGAATGCAACAAGGATGGTCATGGGCACTAGGAAACAGCTTCTAACTCCACTTTGACTTGTCAAGAGCTGTCTTTCAGAACACACACCAGTCTTCAATAGAGGGACTTGAAGTCCATGCTGGTTACTTGTGAAACCCTCAGGAGCACTTCAATAACCCTCTCAGCCAGCAAAGTGCAGTACTGGCTGGCATGAATTCTGCTGAAATTGTCCACTCCTAATCACTGCACTACCAAAAAGGTACAGGCAACTTGGGAGGAATGAAAATATAATTGTAGAATCAAGAAGAGTGGAATTATTAGACTAAAGGGCTGAAAGTCCTTTAAGCCAGCACAGAAAAAGCTTGTGTGAGGACTGATTTATATCTGAAAAGTGTCTGATCATAAAGACACCACAGAAAATGAAGTGATTTCTGTGTGATTAGGGCACTTGGAATTAGTGAGAGGGAGACAAAAAGCACTGAGCTGAAAGCACTGCACATGAGCAGACATACTAGCCAGAGGATGGGGGCTCAGAATTCAGGAAGCCAGAGCTCATTGGAAATGAGAATTCCTTTTCCAAATGAAAGTGAGCCAAAATACTGAAATGCTGCACAAAGCAGACATTCCTGGGAAATTATACTGAGCAATTCTACCTAAAATAATATATTCCTGGTTCAGATTTGTTATTAACCCCAGACTGCACATATAGTTGTGTGGTGTTCATTCATGTGATGCCAATTCACAGCAATTTCAGTTATGTGTTGTGGTCCATACCATTGCTTCAATGGTTGGTTTTGGTAAAGCCAGATGATTTTAAACTTTCAAGATTAGTTAGTATTCTTACCATGCATCAGTTATGGTTGCTATCACATAACTTCCACAAGCTGTTACATATAAAGTTTTCTATTAGTTCCTGGAATTATTTTTTCCCTGCATTTCATGGCACAGCAATTAGTAGCAATTAGTGCAATTTCTTTCCATAATTAAATCTTGATGGTTTACATTATATTTTGGGAGCTGTTTACAGTGAAAAACTCCAAAGAGAATAATACATATGACTAAATGACATATGACTGTGCAAAATCTGAAAGATTTCTGCAGAATTGTTGTACCTTTCATGCATCTGCTGTTTTGATTTTGACTATATATACTTGCAGTGAATTTCCATATCAACAGAAGGGAATATATATATATATATATATAAAAAAAAAAGTGGTATGTTTGTAAAGTATTTTCTTGGTTATGCCAGATTTCTGCAAACAAATCTATGTCCTCAGGCATAATTCCAAGTTTTGTAGTGGTCATTTAGGAGCAGTGCTATTTTTTGCTGACAGATTTCTTGCAGACTATGACACTGTTCATGTGCTTCTTGATGTTTTGTTGATGGTTTTGGACATCTGCTAATAATTGCTCACATGTTCAAAATCTGTGGAATCTCTACTGTCCACCAGAAACTGGTATATACTGACAGGAGAGCTCAGGTCTGACAAAACTTCTACCATGCTTTTCATGTATACATGCAAAGACTGCTGCTCTTTGCAAAGTACTTTTTTGGTTCCTTCAGATTCAAAACAATTTCTGTGGCACTTTCTCTACTAGAGGTACCAGCTTTATTGTATCTGGTAAAAAAACTATGTCCTGTTTTTGCAAAATCTCAATAAATTAGAGTGGTGTTTGATTAGTCAAAACAGATTGGCTGACAATAACTCCCCCATGAGTACCACACTTTGGAAAATAACCAAATATTGAATCTAAATGCCAGGCACGAGGTGATAAGATCTTTAGAACAGGCAGGAACCATGAGTACCAGCACTCCCCCTCACTCTGCTGTGGATGCTTTGCCAGCTGCAACATTTACTGCCACATCCTTGATCCCAAAAAGTCACCTCCCCCACCAGCACTATTTGTTAGCTTATGGAATATGTGGCATGTGGCAATCTATTTCATGAACTGTTCAGTATGTCAGCCCAGTAACAAGTCCAGGATAAAATGTGCTGTACCCTTTTTGCTTCACTCTTTCCTGAGCACTTCGTTCAGGAGTAGTATATTCCCAATAAGATGCTACAAAGATGCTGAGGTTACCAACCTTCCAATCTTGCTTTTTAAGTTGGTTTTGTGCCCTCACTACCTCTGATCCTTCCTTTAGCTCCCAGACTGGTTTTCCCTGAGAGTGGTCTTATTTTTCCTTTTTCCTCCTAAACTAATGAAAGCAGATGATGCCCCATGTTGCAGTGTGTTTTGGTGTGGTTTTGGCATGCCAAGGTATCTGGCGTCATGGACTTTTGTTTTGTCCTCGTGTTGAGTGAGAAACACGGAGAGCCATTCTGCCGCTGCAGACCAGAGCTGCACAGCCTTGCTTCAGCACAAGGAAGATTTTCATCCTTCTGAAAGACAAATATTAAAGAAAATTAGCATTGCTTATTGAGAACATTTATGTGCACAAAGGACACACAATAGGATTAACATTCTGACAATGGCTTCTTGATGCTCGTTCATGGTCACAAGGACCATGTGCCACCCTGCTGTTTAATAACCTAGGGCAGACCTTCAGCCAGTGTGCAGAGACAGAAAAGGAAAAGTAATATCCCCCCTATGCTGCCTCCCTGTGGGGTGATAAAAGTTTATCCCTGGACTTTGTCAATCCAGTCTTTCTTAATGTAGTCAGCAGTGTGCACTGTGAACTTTACATCACTAAAATGAAGAGTAATCCCTCCCAACATAATTCTGATCTCATTTCCATCTAATTCCTACTCTTGACTGGGTATGATTTGGAGACAAATAGACAGAAGGCCTTCTGCTGCTTCTTGATTCATTCACCAACGTGGAGAGTTTCTAGAACATCTTATTCAATACAGAAATAAGGAATGAGCAGGTTTAAAATCTACCCTGAGGGCGTCTGAGCACTAGCATGGTCTAGAGACAGAATCAGTGCATTCTATAAATCAGTTTCCTTTTCCATGCATGGAAAATGTACTCTGACACAAATCAAAAGTGTATCAGAGACCAGAAACTTTCCCAGCTACAGCAGCTTCAGCCAATGGTTCACTAAGCAGAGCTTTGCTGTGGGAAGAGGTTGCTGTGATAAGAGGCTCAGTGGTTGCTGGTTTGCCTCCTACAAGCATTTCTTGCTAGATCTGCTCCCTGCTTCTCCTGGACAAGTGCACTCCACTTCTGGACAAGTGCACTCCAGCAAAGCAAGTCTGTTAATCATTCTCAAAGTGAGTAAGTGCTGCTTATGCTGCTGCTCTCTTTTCCCTCGTCTCTGATTGCTGGTCACAAAACTCATAAGGACACCTGTAACTGTCAGACTGCTAGAAATATTGGAACACAGGAGACACTCCTGATGTGGTGATACATCAAGAAACACACAGGAAAACCCAAAAATCTGTACCTATAGAACCATGAGCTGTCTCAGGGCAGGCACATTGAGTAGCCATGCGTTCTATGCTTCAAAGCAACACAAAGCAACACTGTCGTGGCCTTCTGTAATTTCAAGTGACATAAAGAAAAAAGTCACTTACTCTCTGAAATCCTAACAATCCAGTTCTCTGGAGGGTAACCCAGGAACAAGAGGTTCCCATGTGCTAACAGCCAAACTGAACATTTCAGGAAAGACCCTCCAAGAAGCAGAGGAAGTGCGTGGCAGCACAGGCATGAGGCTGAGCCAGCTCCAGAGCAGCGCGAATGACCGTGGGAAGCGCAGGGATGCTCCGGCTCTCGGTGACAGCGATAGCGCAGCGCCGGGAGATGCCCAGGGGCTAAACCGGCTGTTGAGGCAGCAAAAGAAGTTTTCTTCCTGCCGAGATTCCCATTGGCTGGGGCAGGATTCCCCGGGCCGGGCAGAGCAGGCTCTGCGGGTATATGTAGCCGCAGCGCTGCCGGGCGGGCAGAGGCGAGGGCTCGCACTGGTGCGCTGTCCCCACGGCACGATGGAGATGAAGATGTTCCTGGTCCTCATCCTCACCGCACTTCTGCTTCACACCGCCCTGGCCTTCCCTATTCAGGTGAGAGCAGCCCCGTGCCATTGCGCTCCATCTTATCTGCTCTTCCTGCAGTGAAGCTGTGAAGGCACACTTTGATAGATTTTCTGCAAGAAAATATTAGTAATATAATAATAAAGAAAGGCAATGTAATGTTTTAGTTCCTCCGTTCATCCTGATTTTGATACTATTGTTGCTGCATTTGTCGGCTATGGAAGAATAATGCCTCTTACCTGTTGGTTTTGCAGGAGAACTATGAAAACAGCACAACAAGTAAGTAGGATTTATAGTGTATTTTGAAAAGAACTGTTGTTTCTTGACTGTTTATTGCATACTTGGTTTTGACTTGTTTTTAGAGCATGTGAAAGCACTGACTGGCATTTTGAATAAGGCTATGTTTCATAACTTGTTATTGACCTGAGTGCAGATGTGTTTTTACAAAGATGTGCTTTACACAGACTTTTGGGGTATGGTTTATTAGGTTAATTTAGATGTGCTTTCACAGGCTTGAAAATAAGATTTTAATTATCTTGAAACCTTTTCATTAAATTGAACGCTATAATAAGGCTGCTAATCATTTGCCTCCTTGCCTACTTCAGTGCAGCTGTATGAGAAAGAGATGTCAGGCATCAAAGAAAGCTTTGCTTTGTTCTGGTTTGGAACAGGCTTCGCTGAACATCTTTTGTTAACTTGCAAAATACGAGGAGATAATTCCAGACCTTCTGAGGTCAGTGGAAAGAAAACTGTAGGCAGACTTTAACTACAGCAAGAAACTAACAGGCTGGGTGTATTGTGTGTAAAAAGAAGACACCTTGGAAAAAATGGCTTGACATAGTCAGAGCAAGTCAGTGACAAAAGAAAATTGACAAATTCTGCTTTTGAGCAGTCATTTGTGGGGAAAAAAGGGAGGTCGTAAAATTACTGCTCAGTATATTTAGAAGGGACCAAGGGACACACTTGATCAAATTCAAGGTATTCAGTTGCTCAGACTCAAAGTTGCAGGTGTATTGGGACAAATGCATACAATGAGTTTTAATTTATCATTGTTACTGCTTTTTGTGCCTTTTGAGACATCTTTCAGTATTCAGAGTGTAGGGAAAATGTGAGCTGTATAATTTTGAAAGCCCTATCACACCAGATGTTCATTTCATCAAGGAGATGGCAGATGCCTTCTGTGGTGTCTCATTTGGGTTTTAAAAAGAAGTTGCAGGCTTTATGTGACTAGGAATCTGGAGCCTAATTTCCATTGACTTTGACTAGTCAATTAATCTAGTGCCTCTTGGGTGCATAAATTCTAGATCTGGTCAACCCATCTCAAAAATGTTTTTCCCTGCAGAACGTTTTAGGTGCCATGGATCTCTCTGATGCAGCGGTTGGGAACTGACCGAATTTTTCTATAATCAGCCACCATCATTACAGTGGACTTCCATTGCTGTATAACTGAAGTAACAGTCTGAAACCACAGACTGAAGTCTTTTTGGCTCAATAAAAGCAATTCTGCTGCAGGTGCTAGATAGAATCTGGAAAGGAAGACATCTCCTCATTACATTTGAGCAATAATTATGAAAAGGGAATGGTGCTGCAAGGTGTAATAAAGCTTGGTGTATCATTTAATGAAAAAAATATAGTAAAATTTAGGGCACAGATGGGCTTGGAAATAATAACTGTTTATGTGAGTGTTCTCTGTTTCAGCGTTGATTAGGAAAAGCAAAATTGTTTCATACTTTGACAAGGAAGACTGCAATTATTAGGAAACTGGAAGAGATTGGCAGATAGGCTTGCAACATATCCATCATACTTAAGAACAGGTCAAACAAACTGGAGTTTGTGGTCATGAGTAATAGAGATAAAACTGTTTCTGCCTTAGGGAAGGCAGACAAACTGATGACCTCTGAAGGGTCTTCCACTTTTTTTTTTTTTTTTTTTTTTTTAATATTATAGAATGAATGTATACACCAGGTCAGATTTTCCCTTCTGGTTTGTATCTAGAATCTCATATTTGGTAAAAATCAGAAGGCATCACAGTACAAAGGCACCTTGGGACTCAGAATGGTACCAAGTGGCTGTCAGGTACTTACTGAAGCTGAGATTATATTCCCCATGTTAAATTATAGCCTCCATCACGTTATAACCTTATTCTTTGACACTGTGAGACCAGGGGATATTGTTGAGCTAGTTAGCCCGCACCTGTTGCAGAGAAATCTGGGGACAAAACACTTCTTTTTCACTGGTTTCTTATGTAATTTTCCACACTGAAACTGATAAAATGCTTTGCTGATTCTTAGATGGTAAATGATCAGGATTCTGTTCCTCAGCACAATCCACTAGGAATTTTCATAGTTGTTTGATTAAATATCTTTTTAATTTCTGTGCTTGTGCATCAGCTGGTGCACACCATACCCCTCCACTCAAAGGGATCTGCCAAAGGCATTCCCATGACTGATGAGGTCCATGCTGTTGTACACTGTGAAGTTGCATTCAGAATCTAATGCCTGTCTTTTCTTCCTTCTATTTTTGTTTTGTTTTGTTTTGGTTTTGTTTTTTTCAGCAACAGAACCTACTGAGGTAAGGAAAGATAATTGAGCTCTTCTGATCACTTTGGGGTTCAGCATTGTGGAAAGTAAGGTTAAGGCTCTTGTACTCCCCCTGTATCTACACCTGTGCAGCAAAGTCTTCTCTGCTCAACCATGCGTCAGTGTGTATCTGAAACTTATTGCATACATCATATGGCATTTGCCTTTATGATATCCCTATTTGCCAAGGTGCCAAAGAAGAGTTATCTACTGTGGTAATTCTTTACACATGGCACAGCATATAAAAGCTCCCTTGGTGAAAGATACTTCCAACAGTAGCCTGGACACCGTTGATAATTTATATGTTACATTATTTAATTTAATGTTATATTATGAATTGTGAGATAACACTAATGTATCCTTCCTGCAGGTTACTACGCAAGAGAATATATACGGTATGTATTACTCCATCTACAGGTACATGTTTGAGAGGACATATTGATTGTTATGTACTCAATTACTCCAGAAAATAACACACACTTAACACAAATCAACCTTTATGAGGCATTTTAAATTAATGCACTCACCACAATGTTTCATGCAAAGCAAAGTCTCTTGGTTTTGACTAATTGCTTGGCCTTGTTAGAACCCCCAGTTGTTACTTTTCCTAAAAATAGCTCTGCTTAAGTAATGTCCTGAATTAAGTCACTTCTAAAGGTTAGAAGAAGCTCAGAAGTAACGTGTTTCTGCTTTTTATTGATGTCAGGGCTTGTTGCATAATGTGCAGAGTTTGCTGATTTTGGTAGCAAGGTCTATGTGTCCCTGATGCTGGGCTTAGCTGGGGACATCAGTCCAACCTGTGGAACAGGAGCATAGTTCCGATTTCATTGAGTTTGAGGGTTTTTCAAGAGGTTATCATGTCCAGCAAGAAATAGTGGGACTGCTCTCCATCCGTTTTTATTTCTCGTATCTTATGTTGGGGAGAGAAGGAAATACTTGAAGGAGAATGGCTCTTGGGACTAGATTAAAGTCAAAATAACCACAGCTGGGAGATCCTCAAGATTGTGTCAGTGAACAAACATCTACATGAGTGAACATCTCTCCACCCTCTAAATAGGCTCTGTAAGTTTTATATGTATCACTGGAAAAATCATGCCATCATCAGATTAAAAAAACCAGGACTCAGGTTTTTCCTGGGAATGAGAAAGTGATGCTCTTGTGTTTCTGCACAGAATCTCCTGTGCCTACAGAGACTGATGAGGAAGATGAAGATATTTTTGACAAAATTCTGAAAGTCAACAAAGGTAATGCCACCAAATTTCTGTCTATAATGGGCCTGTCTTTGTTGCTTTTTTGGGGTGATGTGGGAGGTACGATGTCTTACCACAATCTGTGCAAATGCTTTACCCACCTTACACACCACCATGTAAGAGATACCACTGGGATTATGGTGTGGTCTGCTGAAGCCCTACAGCGTCTCAAAACTATTGTGTCAGTACTCAAGATGCTCCCAGCTGTGGAGACAACAGAAACTATTCAGACAGTTTCTTCTGCTTTAGCTTTCAACATCTTCGTCATTCTTTAGACATAAAGAGAATATGTGGGTACTTGTATGCTTTGTTATTTAAAGACCTTTTTTTTTTTTTTTTAGTGAAGCATTGCTTGCATTCAGCCATCATAGGGCTTTGCAGTACAGACTCCTAGACAAGCTGCAGTCAGTTCCATGCTTGCTGCTCCAGACTTCCTCTTCCCTGATCATTCCAAACATTCCCTGATCTATCAGCTTGTCTTTCTTACATTTTCTCCTCCAGGAGTCATTCAAGTGACTTTACTTGAAGTAAAGTAGTCTGTAGAAAGAGACACCAAATATTCCTACAGTTTTCTGCTGAAAACACTCCTCTTTTTGGTTTGCCCACCTTCTTGGGTTTGCCCACCTTCTTGGGTTTCCCTGTTGGTATCTCCTGCTTTTTCCCAGCACCTTCCTGGGGAGATATTTGATGCCATTCATTCAGTGTTCCACAATGGATGATTAAATAGTACCAGAGTAAAACATCATTCTGATTATTGCAACTGCTTGTTTTTCCAAGTGTGCTTAGCAAGTGTCCAACAAGTTGTGGCTCAAAGGCTTCCACCCTTTCTCTCTCACCAGACAGCTCTCAGTTCTTGCAGGAAGGTGACATAGTTCCGCAAAGGCGTCGCAGTGCCATCAACTGTCGCCATTGCAACTGGCCCCAGTCCAGTGATGGGATTGTTCGTATTCCCTATGTATTGGATCCTACTTATGGTGGGTTTAAATTTCAATTATTTTTCCTAATGGATTTTGTCCAATACTTTTCAGAGAGAAACTTACATCAAGTGAACACACAGAACCACACATAAATCAGTTCTAAGGATTTACTTGTGCTGTGCAAGCATAGATAAATTTTAAGTTACAAGAATCTGAACCAGATAAAGATCAAATTTCATTGAGACACTTTGCCTGCATCATGGTTTGGGACAGTCTCTTGGAGACAACAATAACCATTCTCTCTAATGGTGTCTTCCATAGTACCTGCCTTTATAAGCTTCATGACTATTACAGTGGAGCTTCAACGGTCTGCTCTTCATCAGCAAAACAGCTTCCCATAATTGTCTCCAAGTGTCCAATAAGATACATCAAAAATCACCGCTATAATTAAGAACAAATCGTTGGAAAAAAAGAGGCACCTGAATGCATTTGGACAAATATATGGATAAAGAAGTTCTTGTGCCAGGCTGTTAAAATCTTAAAAAAAATTCAGTACTGAGCAAAAAACAAGAATGAACCTAGGCTAATGTTTCTGTCCCTCATTTACCCTGTTTTGGAGAATATGTGGCATTTTACTGTCATCTGCTAATATCCACTTGTGACGCCTAAAATTAACCCTTTCTTCCCCAGAGGAGAGCCATGTAAAAGGGATTCATGATGCCATGGCAGAATTTGAAGCACTGACTTGCATTAATTTTGTGAAGCGCAAGACGGAACGTGACTACCTCAGTATTAGATCTGCTGATGGGTGAGTTGAATAATAAATTCAACAAGTCATTTCTACTCTATTTTTCAATCCTTGCCAACACTGGTTCTGTGTGACCTCAAAGAGGCTTTTGTTTTATCACGGTGCCAAGGTATCCTCCTTGCACTTCTACTACCTTAGTAGTGCAAGGGTTCATCAGATACATCAGGAACTCACTGCAGACACTGAAATAATACAAATAATGGAAAAATGCCATTAAGGGGGAAAGAATGTCTAAGCTCATGTTTTCTGTGTGGTATAGTGCATACTTCAGCACAACGTGTATTGAATACTGCAGGTCCTATTTACAAAAGTAAACCAATTTCAGCTTATGAAAGAAACAGTTCTCCTAATCACACTGTTGACAATCAAGCTCAGAATTAGAGCCTATGAGAAAATTGTTCAACACTTAGCTTGAAAATGTTATCTCCCTCTTATTTGCAGCTCTGATATTGTCTTTAGCATTTAAAAAAAAAAACAATGTTATTTCAAGAGCGTTAAAATCATGGTAAAGTCAGAATTCGGAAGCCTCTGTGCTAACAAAAGTCTTCCAGAAAGGTTTAGCAATGATCATATGCGTCATTCTTTTATATGCCATAGTCACTTTTGCCTCTGTAAACTCTATCACAGTGGAGAGAGAGGAAACCTTCTACTCCCACAAGAGGTGTGTGAAGCAACGTTCTCTGTTCTGCTTCTTTGCCTGCCTGACAATAAAAACCCCATAAGCTTCTGTTGTTGTTCATTATCTCTTTCAGCTGCTGGTCCAACTATGGGAAAGTAGGAGGTGGACAGACTGTCTCTGTGATGAAAGGAGGCTGCATGTGGAAAGGAGTAATTCAGCATGAACTGGAGCATGCTCTGGGCTTTTTGCATGAACACTCTCGAAGTGACAGGGATAAACACGTAAAGATCATGTGGGAGTACATCAGTCCTGGTAAGTTCTTTGAACTCCTCCCTGTAGGAAGTGGTGTAGATACATACTACTGCTCCCAGCTCTCCCTTCTCCCCTGAAGGGAGTAGGAGGGAAGCATACTCTAAGTACAGTATCATATATTACAGCCGACAGACCAGACTTCAAGAAATTTGAAAACTCCAATAACCTGGGTCTTCCGTATGACTATTCCTCAGTAATGCACTATGGCCCGTAAGTAGCAGCGTGGCATTGCTATTTTAGGAACTCAAATCTTACATTAGAATTAATTTCTGTCATAACTTTCTCCTAACTACCAGTTTCCCCAGTTCCCCTTCTGAGAAAAACACGGTGGGTCAGTTCAGACAAGCTGCTCCCTAGGACTGGGAGATACTATGCCTTAACTTTCCATTAGGGAGCCCTCCACTGCTGGGCCTGGGAGCAAAGGAGGGCATCTGGACATTGACTCTGCTTACTGGTGGAACTCTCAATGAGACCAGTTTAAACAATACTATTAGTCACAGCAACAGCTTACATACAATTCTTGTTCTCCCTCAAAGCATCCTACTGAATCCTGAAAGAAGTTATGGTGCTTAGAGAACATTGTTTCTCATGGGTTTTTTCAGGTACACATTCACCAATACCACAGGGAAAGCAACTATTGTGCCAATTCCTGATGGATCAGTACATATTGGACAGAGACAAGGGATGAGCAACTTGGATGTGGCCAAAATCAACAAACTTTACAACTGCAGTAAGTATCTCAAAGCCATCCTGTTATCTTCAACTCAGCTTTGGGCACATTACAGAGACAGCAGTTTTTCATCAGACTGTGAGACTATTCTCATGAATTCCTGGTACCCACTAGGGTTACTCTGGGAGGGAATGCAAAGTTGAAGCTGGAGGCACACTGTGATTAGTGGGGAAATGGAAGCTGTCTCTTAATTAAATCAAACACCTTTGCTATTATCTCAAGTGTCTGCTATGCAACTGGACTAACTGAATACCACATTTTAAACTTCAGTGGAGTAATTCGGTTTCTTACAGTTCAGCAGACAGCTGTCTATAAATCCCAAAAGAGTCAGACCTCACTGCTCCTCATGGCAGCTGGTATTTAAGACCTGAGCCAAAACAAAACAGTTCTATTGAGTCATTGAAAACCGATATAGCCACGGACAAAGACCCTCTAACTAATTAGAGTTAGGAAGTGGTATGTTTATTCACCGGCGGGCGGCACGGGAGTCATCTCTGAAAGGCGTGGCCGCCCCGAACAAGGCTCTTTGCTCTCTACTTATTTTCCAAGCTCTCACATACAATACATATGCATAACCGCAGCACCTCCCATCCCCGCTCTCTATTAAAATGAGGCTATCAGTCCTTCACGTGTGCACAATTCTTCTCTTGGATTGGGTCGGTGGTCTCGAATTGGGTCAGTGTCTCAAAGGATGAAGTCAGGAGAGTCTTCATCAGGTCTCTGTGACCCTCTGGCACTGTCCAAGGTCCCCTGCTTTGTGATTGATTGATACCAAGTCCAGGTGCTGGCCATTGTTCTTAGTGGTTTCAATCTATTCTTATGACGGTTCACTTACTCCACTTTTTCTATAAAAAAGCTCATAATATAACAGTTAGCTCTAGCTTGGGCATCTAGTAATCATTAACCTACCATTTACTAATCTAACTTACATCTTGATCAATATAAATTGCTTCTAACCCTTAGCTAAAATCTTAAGTCTTTAAAGTCATGTCTCAGTAGGCTCCTTTGAACTTGAACAGTTTCATGTTGCCTTGTCCAGTTCTCAAAAGTTTGTCATTCTAAGTTTGTATGTTTAAACTCTTTATATGTAACTCTGCCACAAGAATTTTTTATATACAATCACAGAAATTTATTCAATCAGAGGAAAGAAAAACTGATGAAAGTATTACCTACTGCACCCCAAGTGCTCCTCCTAAGCTAAGAATTTAAGCATTGCAGAGGCATCATATTTGTGCTTGACTCATCTGACATCACTTGACTTCTCCTTCTCAATGGAAAACAGTGGCACCAACTGCAGTGAATTGAAATGTCTCACTTTATAGAGTTGCAGAAAGAGACCTCTTTTGCTAAAAACAGAGCTAATCAATAAAAATCAAATGCTTTTCAGAGCACTACCTTACTTTCCCCTTTGATGCATTATGTGAAAACTAGGACAATGTGATTCCTCCTTTTAATCAAGATGTACCTGTACTCTGAAATAAATGCTGACAGATCAGGAAAGAAAGATCAGTCCATTCTGAAGAGATTGTAGCTGTGAATGACTGAAAACTTCTGCAATCCTCAAGCAAGAATTTTTTCTTCAGGTCGCTGCAGCACTATTCTTGATGGACCTTCTGGGTCACTGAGAACTGCCAACCACCCAAGGAATTACTCAGATAACACCAATTGTGTCTGGCTCATCAGAACCCGATCCAGAAAGGTAACCACCAGTTAATAGTGGTCTTGAAATATGACTGAACTTCTTTCTATGTTAAGCATCTTGTGCTTTGTACAGCAGTTGCCAGATGAGTTCTTCTTCATGAGAAAAAATTTCAGACTAGTCTCTACTTCTTATGTTCTTAAGCCAGGTATAGACAAAGACGATGCAGAGTTGTGATTTTGAAAAAACTCCACATGTTGGGGTTCAGGTTTGCAAAATCAGGACAAAGCTCCCTGAGCATGGGAGCATTCACTGATTAGACCTGAATCCCACAACTTCAGGGGAAGAGAGGCAAAGGTGTAAGCAGTCTGTGCTTGGCTACAGTTTACATTCTGTTTCGAAGGACATGAAAGAGGTATACTTCTATATTAAAAGCTGATTTTCTCTTCCCTCCCAGGTTTCCCTGCATTTTCAAGCCTTCCAGCTGCAGAAAACTAGAGGCTGTCAGGGTGACTATGTTAAAGTTTATGATGGATCCAGCAAGTCTTCTCCAGTTCTAATGGACAAGACCTGTGGATCAAAGATACCCAATGGCATAGTTGCTTCTAGTAATCTTATGCTCGTAGAGTTCATCACAGATGGTGCCCATACAGCTTCTGGTTTCCAAGCCACCTTTAATGCTGGTAAGTCTGATAACCAGGAGAATGGCAAGGAAAACAGTCCATGCCAAATCAACCTTTCTATTCACTCAGGAAAAACATTGAAGAACAGCTCTCCATGAGGGTCATCACTTCCTTCCTTGCTTTTGACATAAGGGATCAGTTCATTCGTGCAGATGGGGTCACACTCAGGATAAGTGGTGTTAGCCAGGTGATTCACCATTCACCTTCCCTCTCAGATATGTGCCATTCCAAAGCATGTGCCAGTAAGGGCAATCAATTTAATGACACTGCTAGTGTTACTAGCACAGTAGAAAGAGAATAAATCATACTGCAGCATTTGAATATATCATTCCCCTGGAAAAGGAGCAGTTTGTAATCACACAGTTCAGAGGGTGAGACAGATCTTCAGTGAATGAGGTCACCCAGACGGGAGGAAAGGCAGCATTTCCATGGTCAGGGTTCCTAGAATCTTTCCAGATAGAACGCATTTTCTTCAGTCCCATTTAATTAAGAACTAAGGCCACACCTAAACAATTAAGTGACCACAGGCTTTTGAGTTAGCAGCTGGAATAAAGGAATTTCTGTGTGTGTGACTGCAGCCTACAGCAACTGCACAGCAGTGCAGCTTGTGTTGGTGGGAAAGGAAGCTCGGCTGTGTCATGCAGCCTTGTACCTGCCATGGGATAAAAACAAGCACACAGGGTTTGTATGAATCCACTGAAGTGCACTAACTTGACCCTATACCCGAACCGAACCAGCAATTTTGCATTGTCTCTTTGTAGTATCTATTTCTGTCCACTGTTGCTATGGAAGGAAAGAAAAATAAAAAAACTCCCTGTGCCACTTTGATGTGTCCACAAGTACAAAGTAATCTTAGCTGCCAGATAAAATGTGATTTAGCGTGTACGTATTTTAGAGATGCTACAGTTTGTTTAGAGACCTCTGAAAACTAAGTATTTTCTCATTTCATTTACAGTGAGGACCCAAAGAAGATCTAGCATCCACAACTGACTTAATAAAGAAGAACTTATTCTGTGAATATTGAAATTATGTGCTTCCTGCTTTGTACCTATCTTGGCTTGGATCAGTATGAAATTTAATTCTATTAAGAATCAAAGTTTTCATCTTCCTGAAAAAGTTTATTCCCCAAGCCATATAAATGTACAAATTCTATACATCTGGTGTGCTCCTCCTTTTGTCTACACAGTTAAGTTATTGCCTCTTTGTATTTAACAATTGAATAAAAATCTTCATTTAAATAAAGAGTTTCTGTTTCTCTTTTCCAGTAGTCTTTCCAGGCAAACACACTATCAGTGTGGTCTGGCATCTTATCCCTCTTCATTCTGTCACAGGGATGTCTCTTAAGTATACCACTGACATCAACATGGGTTTAGTTAGCTGGCTGAAGAGACCAGCTCCAAACTTTAAAAAATCAATTTATAGTCTTCACAGTCTTGAGCACCAAGAGATCTTGGACAAAGTCCTACTCCAGCCTAACATTTCAGCTTCCAAAAATTACCTCATCACAAGAAAGGTGGACAAGACAAATCTGCTTCCAGAAAAGGACTGGTATTTCCTGCTGCAGTTTTCCCTGTACAGTTCTGGCAGGCAGGTGTTAGCTGAGGGTGTTTGTTCAGCCACAAGCCATTTTTGGTTTCTGCAGAGATGTTTAAGCCTATCACAAGAGGTGGACCAGATAATGCTACCAGAGTTCACGCACATGTTCAGAGAAGAAAATTTTGTCAAGTAGTTAAACTCTTCTCTTCTGATCTCATAAGAGAGCTGCAAGAGTGTCACAACTCCTGGAGTATTCATTTTATAGCCTTGCCTGCAATCACACTTTTAAATTTATATTCCCTTGACCAAGACAAGCCTGTAAGAGATCTGAGAACAAAATAGGCTATTTTAGGCTGCTATTTTAATTTGTAGAATAGTCAGATAGTTAAATATATTACTAACCTGAGTATTTAATACTGGTATTTTTAAGTCTGAAAAAAATTAGGTACTTTTCCTCTTCTTCGTAGTACTAGAAACCTTAATTAGAAACCTAGAAACCAATTTTTCTCCGAGAAATACATTTCTACAGAAGAAGAGTGGGAAATTAATCTGAATCTTAGTGTAAAATTTACATGGAAAATGAATTAATTTTTATTATTTTATTTTGTTAAAGGAGGCACCAAAAAGTCTTAATCTGAAAGAATTTTCTCTAAGACCTGTCTGTGTTTATACTGTATGATGAAGAATCAGTCACCTCCTGAGAGAAGTTTTAATTCCACTGAATACTGCTTCCTTACCCGCAGTGGTTGTGCAAATGCCTCTGAACACAGCAATTTTGAGTCTGCTTTAGAAGAGGCATTACTTCAGTTCTTCAGACACTGCAAGACGGGTTCAGCTTCTGATGTGTTGAGTTACTCTGAGCTCAACTTTTGCTATCAACATATGATAAAAGAGTAGTCATTCTAAAATGCTGTTAAAAATGCAGGTCTAGAAAAAGGTTTTGCCAGTTTTGATTCCTAAGTCCCTGCAACAGAAAAAAACCTGGAGGAAATAACACTGCAAAGCCAGTGGGTGAGGAGTGACATCCTAGCACTACTTTCGAGAGGAATTTCAGGTGTGATTACGATGTTCACATGATGATGAAAAAGCAGTCACAGGTGATTCAGATACTTACCCTTGAAGGAGGAATGATGATTTCAGTAAGAGTTCTGATATGTTGTTTGCAATGGCTGAGAAATTAATAAAGATGTGATCATATGTGTATTGCTGAGATTGCCACGATAGTTAACAAGTTTTCTTTTCAGGAAAACCAAGCAATCTGGGCCAAGAAAAAATTAGACCCAGCTGATGTTAAGAGCCTGCAGTTTCTCCTGTTAATTCCACTGGAGCAGGAGACACTTCCCTGCCAAGATGCAGTCATGGCCAGGTCTGTGTGGAGTTCGTTTGATCCTTATTTCACAGGACTTTATTCCCTAAAACTGGTCACAGAGAGAGAGCCAAGGTTCAACCCAAGGATGTGACTGCTCAGTTGCCCCAGGACAACTCTCACGAGATACCAGCAGCTCAGGATGTGGGGAGCAGCCCAGGCAGTCACTGATTCTACCTGGCCTGGTGTCCAGCCATCAGCTGGAATGTACAGGGACAGCAGTAGCACAGGCAGCCTGTGTCTGAAAACCATTTCCATCCTGAGGACTTTAACATCCCCATACTGGGATCATAAATGCCCCTTGTCCAGTTTCAACCTGAGGGTAGAAGCCACCCTGTTCTGTGGGATCACATCTCTGCTTACAGCCCTATAGCAAAGTGTAACATCTCCCTCATGCAAGTGGGGGTCCCTCCCCAGCTCTAGGGACATGCACAGCCCCACAGACAGGGCTGCAGGATTACCTGAGTGTCAGCCTAGGTGTGGTTTCACAAGGCTACGGCTGAACGGGCCCAGTTCACTTCAAACTCTCACTGTCACACACACGCACAAACACACGGTTATGCCTGCATCCTCTTCCTCATCCTTGACTATCTCCAGAAGAGATAAAAGATAATGCAGCACCATCATCTTCAGAGACACCATCTTGCTGAAGAAAACACCTTTTGAGCAAGAGAATATTTCAGCAGGGAGAGCAGCATCACAAATCATGATGGGAATGGTCCTGATCCCGTATGCAGGCAAGCACTCAATCTCCTCTGGGACAGGAGTGGGCATCGCCCTCAGGCAGTCCTAGTCTGGAAGCTATGGTGGCTGGACAGAGCCCTAGGCACATTTTGAGGCTCCCTGCCAGTTTGTATGTCTGTGGTGCTACCCAGGAGGGGTGAAACTAAGGCTTCTGAACCAAAACCACTTTGGGAATGTGGAAAACTTCATGTATGCAAAGCCTCCCAGAGATGTAGCAGAACATCTCTTTTAGGACACTGTTTCTTTCCCCAAACTACATGCACAGCAATCCAGCTGGGCCAGTCTTTGCGGAATGAAATACAAAGATTTCCAGGAATGCTGTGGGGATGGAAATGTGCATGTGTGGGAAATCACTGGAAGAAGTGGCCAAACAAGGGTTACAAGAACAGCCTGTATTGATAACAAAGGACGTAATTCCCATGACACAGCACCCAGGAGGATCATGGAGGAATGCAGTGCTTATGGCATGACCACAGGGTCTGTACCCCATCCAGCAGCAGCACAGAAGACCTGTCGGTGGAAAATCCTGCACTCACGTGCCAGCAAGTTTGCAGCTCCTGACCGTGCCTTCCTTTTTTCCCATTACCACAGAGGAAAAAGGTTGTATTATTTCAGCAGTGACAAACAGGTTGTTTGAACATGAGAGGCTTTTCTCTGAGGAGGCAGAAGGCTCTAATTCCCATTCTTATTTCGGTATGTTTCCTCCTCATGGTCTGCATTCTTCTTCACTAGGCACTGCACAGACTCGGGCAATCATATGAGTGATAGCTTTTTTCCTTTTTTTTTTTTTTTTTCTTTAGAGAGAGGTAGTAACTTTTAGTCTGCCTTCTTGACTAGTTTGAATTGTTAAAAATAAAAAACAAAGGTACCAAAACCCATAACCTTCCCTTTTCCCCTTCAATTGTAGTGCATACAGTCATTCATTACAACTATTCTGAATTTCATTCAAGCTTTAAAGAAATTGGCATCATCCTTGACCAGGAGAGTCCAGGAAAATAGTTACAACTCAAAGCACAATCAGAAGTTCATTAAACAGTAATAATCATTCTACATTTTCAATGAATGCTTGTCCTTTCACATGAAGTGATGCATATAAGAGTGAGAGACCAAAAAATAGAAATTAAAAGAAAGAACTTTTACTTGGCATTAACGGGCAAAATAGTTGTTGCCTGAATTTGCCTGTTTTATACCTCTTTCAGGAAAACTGTACAGGCAGTATCAGAAGGAATAGGCTGAGACAGCCCAGCGATCACCAGGGAAGTTCACAGTGACAAGGAAGATCCAAAGTCAAACGGTGAAACTGCTCCACAGGCCAGGAAGAACAGGGTTCATGGCCAAGTAGAGGCACAGCTTTGACAACACTGGAGAGGGACACCCCTCCCACACAGCTTAGCCAGAGACTGAAGGCGTTGGTCTCAGCTGCAGTGGGGCTCCCGGGCCCATGGGTGGAAGGCTTGGAAAGAGGTCCCGGGTGAAGCTGATCAGGGCAATTATGGTCTCACTGCACTCAGGGATCTGAGAGCATGAAATAAAATGGTGTCAGGAATGTTGTTGTTCTTTAGTCAGCCAGTGGTTTAGGACAGGCTTAGGATGGTTCTGCAGTAGGTACGAAGGTGATCAGACAGCAAGTACCCCAAAGACTCATGAACATAGAACTGTCAAACCAACCGCACAGTGAAAGCGCTTAAATCTTAGGAGAATGTTTAGGTAACTGTTCGATTCATTATAATGCTTTCTATTCTTCTCAACCCTCAGTCTAAATTACAGACCAGACTCATTTTAGTCAGTAGCTATATGATAGGAGTTATCTTCTATGATATGAATTTATTTTTTAACTCTCCACCTGTATTGAGAGTTGATATGTGAACATCAATAGGCCATGTCTGATTCTTCCATGATCTTGCTGCTGCCTTGTCCTGCTGGCAGTTTGTGTCCCCACTTGATGGCAGAATCTTTTGTTTTTCTTTCCAGTCCTCTGTCTTGGTGCAGGATGTGTACTTCCATTACATAGTTGTCTTCTGGAACATCTTTTTGGACGCTTTTAATCTATAGCTATTACCTTTTACATCGCTGTGTTATTGAATTGTAATGATTGAATTCAGTTGTGTTGTCTGTACATAATCAATTTAAACTGAAAGAAAAAAACTCAGAGAGAACATTCACAGAAGGAGATATGTGTTTATAATTATTTTTAATTGGCTTTTGAGCTTCCGTTTGCTGTATACTTTATTGTTCTTCTTGTACATGGCAAACTTGGAGAAAATTTTCCATTGGGTTTAGCCAAAAAGAGCTAAGAATCTTATGTGTTTTAGGAAGATGTATGATCATCTTAATATAATGATTCAAAATTCATTCTTTTAGCTGTAAGCAGTCCAAAACTGGCTCAAAGCTCTCAGCTTCTAAATACCAATGGTTCTTCATTGTCATATATTTTGACTTCACTAGCTTGTATAGATCCACCTCTCAAATACACATATGAGTGTGGGTAATTAATTTCCTAATGTATTTAGATGTAATTTATTGCACTTGTAAATTACCATTTGAAGTAAAATGGCATGAGGGCATGGGACTGTGGAGTCGAAGCATTAATTTAGGGGTAACTGATAGACCTGGCTTGTGGATACCCACCATCAATGCAACATTTTGACTGCAAGCTCAGGGTTATATTACAGGAGAGGAGTAAAAGGAGAAGCTGTTTACAGGAATGTGAAAAGCTGTATGAAACCCCAAAACCTGATTCAAGTAAGGTATTACAGGTTAGGCTTGAGATATATTATTAGAACCTGAAACATGACTCATTCACAGGAGTGCAACGCTGATTGCCCCAAAGGGAGAAAAAATGGATGCTGTGGTTACACTTGAACTCCCAAATGTAATCCTTCAAATCTCTTGGAATTAAAACAGCTGTTTGTAGGAATGAAGATGTGCAAGAGAGCTTAAAATATTCCTTTCTGAATGAAACATAGTTGTAATTTTTACAGGCAATAAAATCACCGGTCCTTCTACAAACAGAATAAATAGCCCATTAAATCTGTTCTGGTTTTGATCCTGCCTCTTTCCATGGCATTTAGCAAGATATTTCTGCAGTAATAACTCAAAGTGGTTTTGATACAATAGGACTCAGACTCCTCTTTGCATTGGTTCCGGAAGACATCATTTTTAGCTAATATATGCCATATCTGACAGCAATCTAGTTTTGTACCTAAGCAATACTAAGTTCTCAGCTGATGGACAACACTCCAGTGTAAAGTGTTCCAGGGTATATCAGCTAGTAATGTTTATTTTTAGCTTTTCTGTGTGTTGGATATGTCCATGATACACCAGATATATGGGAAATGGATACCTAGCATTGTTTGTCTTGAGAATAAATATTTATAAAATAATGTAAATTAAAGAAAAGTAACAGCCTACTTAAACTCAGCCCCCAAATCTTTTGGTATTACCCCAAAACCTTTGAAGTTATGCTCTGCATAATAAAATGGAGCTGGCAGTAAATATATTTGCAAAACTAAATGCATTAGTTTGCTTTGGTCTGAAGTCTGTTATCTGGTTATGTTTCTACCAGATTCTGATAGGGTGACTGACATTTAGGTTTTGCAATACCTTACCGCGACAGACGTGTGAGAAAATCTATTCCAGTAGAGATAATAGCACTCAAGTGGTTTTCAAAACAGAAAAAACATCCCCTTCCTTACAGGATATACAATTCTCCTCTCCCTAGAACATTATTTAGGACAAGGCTATGCCAGTGTGGTAATAATACATCCAAATCAACTGTGCAAAATGAGATAAACTTGCAAGTTACAGCAACTTAAAAATCCTTAAATTATCCCATTTAAATAAGTTGTACAATAAAATGTTAATACTCAGTTCCACTGAAGTTTTTGTTACTTTTGCCAATCTACTCAGTAATCACAAAATAAGAGGCTATTTTTGGAGGGTAATTTATTCAGTACAGTAGTTTTTTTCTTCTGTTGACAAAACGCTCAGAAAAATCCTCATAATAACTTTATTGCCTGAGTTTGTAAATTTATTTTCTAAACGTTTTCCTGTGAATATTTTATGAACAATCCGTTGTGGATATTCATGATTCAAATTATAACATTAATTCAGTGCCCAAGAAGCATGGTTTCTGCATTGTAATTGTCACTTGTGCAGCTTACCTGCACATTTCCCATTTAGAATTTAAAGTGTGAATAATCACATTCAGACATACATTTTGTCACTATTTAAGCTTTCAAATTTAAATTTATTTTTGAAAGTTAAAGTAAGCCCTTTTTTCCTCTAATGAATATTAGTGTATTTTTTTCAATTGCTTACAAAGCTCTTGTAATTGAATTTTGCTGACCTTGATTTCCCCTGTAGTTTCAGTAGCTTCAGTTGAGTACAGCCTTTTCCCTTCACTTCATTTTCTAGACTTCTGTAGTGTCCAGTAACTGAAAATAAGTTTTCTTCCTGTATAACATGATTTGGAGAGATTGATGACTTGATTTAGTTATTGATTACTTCACTTTGGAAATTATGACAGAAAAAAACATCAGAGAGTACTATCACACCTGTTGTAGAGTAGATGAATGGGGTTTTTCAATCCTTGATCAAGATCTCTTCTTCTGACCTCTCAATTGACATATTAACTGTCTCTTGTCATTTGGGGGGATTATGTCAGTTTGATGAAAGAGCTGTTTAAGAGTCTCACATCTATACAGCAGAACTGGGCATGTTGCCAAACTCCACACAAATACATAATTTCACTTCTTTTAATTGGCTTATATTCTTCCATGACTGTCAGTGCAGTTTCTTACTGTAACATTTTCTGTAAGTACAGAAGTTATGTATTTCTCCTGAACATCCTGAAATACACTGCTCTTGTTGATGACATCCTCCTTCTTATTCCAGAGACAGAGGCAATCTTACTTCAGAGATTCTACAGTGTCTGAAAAGGATCAATTCTTGGAGGAAGAGCAACTATCTCAAACTGCGCTTAGGCAAAACTGAAGTGACACTATCCGATACCCATTTTCTCCAGGGAGCCCTTTCTTTTTCTTTTAGTCTAAAAGCCTAGACCCTCACACAACAGCCGACTTTAAAGGGCAGAATACTGGGATATTGGCTGAATTCCAAAATTCATCATAGGTCTGCCATCTGTATCCAGAACAGTAAATATGAAAGCCACCACAGAAAATTATACACTCATAGAGAGAGGGGTTTTTTTTGGTGATGATCTCCATAGTCCTTTTAGGAAACTATTCAGCTGTATTTACAGAGTGATATTACACAATTTTTTACTGCCATTTTAAAGGGTTAGGATTTTCACACAGTCATTTTTAACACACCTCCTCAGATATTTGTCGAAATCCTTAAGTCTCGTGCTCTTCATAGGAGCATTATAAAGAAGTTAAAAGAGTAGTATGAAGAACTGACATACAAGAACTGATTTTCCTCATTCTAGAAATAAATCCAGTACATTCACTGCATCTGTTACTCACTTATTCAGCACTGGATTATTCATATTATATGAATATTGGCCCCAGGTAGGTGTTCTCCAGCACTGGTTCAAATCTGGTTTTACACTCCACAATTCAATACACTTCACTATTTTTAACAATTAATTCCCCAAAGTAGTACCTTGCAGTATTTGAGGGGTTTTGTTGTTGTTGTTATTGCACGCTTGTGATTTTCTTTTTGGAATTTCATTTCTCTTTTAAGCATATCATAATTCTCCTGCTTTTTTGTTTCTTTGTGTGCAAAACCCACAAAGACAGAAATGAGAGCTCCAGCAGTTTCCTGGGTCGTCTTGTCCAGACCAATCTCATCCAAATAGTGATGTCACTGGGTAGTTTCATTTGCTGTTTAGGAGAGCAGTTCTTACATTTCTTCAGGAGATGAGGAGATATTCCAGATATTTTCATCATCCTTTATAGGAGAGGAAAAACTGAGGTCAGAGAGAGAGACGCTGACAGCTATATTAGAATGTGTTGTATTAATGGTTATGGTATGGGAATTGGTAAGTGCCATTTGATGAATAGAGACAATATACCTAATAAGTCAAATTTACAAATGAAAATAGCTAAAAGATAAGGAGGTATTTAATTAGTTATATTTAACCTCTTAAATCTGCTAATTTTTTTTTCAGTTCAGTGTATTCCAAAAAAGTTCTGCAGTTGATTCATTTGATTGGGGTTTTTTTGTTTGGCTTGGTTTGGTTTTGATTTTTCCATTGACTGAACAGATTATTAAGTCAAGAAAAGAGTTCTTGAGATAACCAGAAGCAATGAAGAATTGCAAGTAGCAAAAGCAATACAAACAGTGAGAAGTGGAAGCAATCTAAAAGAAAAGTGAAACTTAAAATAGATTATGCATGCTACTTACTGTTTTGCATTTGTATTGTATAGCTTCCACTGTTCTTGTGCTTTCGTGTGGTCTATCTGGCAGAGCTATATCTTCTCTTTTAGTGACTGATGTAATTTTTAAAAGGCACTTGAAAAAAGTATTTTTAAAAGGTTGAGACAACTCTTATTTTCCCAACTTACAGCTTAAAATCCATACATTTTTACGAAAATCCATGTAGGTCATTTTACAGTGTTTTACTGCCAGTAACTCTTTTTCAAATAACAGCTTATATGGTTATTGGTGCTTGGCACGGCATGATCTTTAAAGAATTCATGGGAATTTTGCTTGTTTATGGAGAAAACTATAGAACAGCAGCTGCCAGAAGTGAAACAAAACCGAAAAATTTCTTCATAGGTTATTGACTTGACAGCTTGCACACATTGGCTTGCTGTACCTTAATTCTACCTCCCAGGCCCATAGCAGCACATGCCCAGCAAAAGGCAAACCCCCCCATATTTCATCCTCTGGAAGTTGCACAGTTCAGTGCTCCACAGAAGGAGAAATAAATGCTATATTTATGTATGCACTGATGCTGCACAGCCAAATAAAGCTGCTGTATCAACGAGTAGGTGAGTCAGCAAGGCATCTGCAGAGGGAAAAGCAGGCATGGCTGTTGCCGAGATACCACGTCTGCAACACAAAAAGTACAGACTGAGTTTCTTTATGAATTTACTGAAGCACATTTACAGAAATCTTGGCATGCAGAAAAAATAAGGGACATCCTACATGTACAGCAAGTTAAGCTGCGCGGTGACGTGAAGCAGGGCCACCCTGATGGAAAAAAATAGGCAACAGGGAGAGATTAATAAAGCGTTGCTCTGTGTTCATTCTGGTTTTGCTGTGGATGAGGCTGGTGAAATTGGCTTGACACTTGCTGAAAAATTACTGCTTGTATCAGGTATGAGTATCTGAATATTATTATCTGGGTACGGGAAACTGTCCTGAAATCATTAATCCAGACCTAGATTTGAATAAACAGCTGAATTTCCTGAAAAGCATGCTTGTTTTAGTTGACCAGAAAATGGTAAGTGATTTCAGATTCGGAACCACTTTTCAGCAAGAGGCATTGTCATTTGCATTTGAAAATAATGTAAATAACACTGCACTTTATGAGCCAATAGGCGATATTATTTCAGTAATTGAAAATTTGGGAAATCCACTTAACATCCTCAAGCTACTCCTGCTTAAAATAGACAGGACTTGTTCCAGTTGCAGAGTTTGGAAAGTGATCTATTTTTCCTTGGATTACTGGTGTAGGTTATATGGATAGTAAAAATATGACTTTAGAAGAAAATTATTACCAAATAGTCTGAAGTCTTGAAAAGCAGAACTAAGATTCTCCAGTTGTTTAAAATCTCTGACCTGATTTGCATTGTGCTCATACTGATTTTGGTATAAGGCATTAAAATCATTAAACAAGTGCTTTAATTTAAACAAACCATTGAACATTTTGAAGATGTCCTGGCTGCTGACCTGCAAATTGGAAAATGCTTTAATTGCATTACAGCTTTTAAAGAACATAATGGAAACTTCAAGCAAGTTCTCCAGAGCAAGAGTGAGCTACCTAATCCCGAATTTGAAATTTTCAGTCTTGTCCAAGAGAAGGCGTGCACAAGGTTGGACAAGTACCTCTAAGTTGACAATTTATAAATGGTAGTAGAAAATGTAGTCTCAAGTTGGGGCATGGAGGGGAGTATGCGTGTGTGTGTTGTGCAGCAGAGTGTAGAAAAATGAAGGTTCTGGAAACAGGGGCCTGGATATGGGAACAAATCGAGCATCCTTGGATGCGCAGTTGTTAATGATGCATGGATGATTTATCTGGGTCTCAAATTAATGATGCCGAGGATGCAGAGACACTAGTTCAGAGGTTGTGAAGAGTCAGCTCAGGTCTGTGGAGTCTGTCAGCTTTGATGCAGTGTGGTGCAGAGCTGTGAAGGGGCCAGCTTGGCAGCGTGTGCATTTTTAATCTGTGGTTAAATCTCCAGGTAGACCTCAGCTAGCAATTTTCTGATCTCACCCTCTGTAAATCTCCTCAGGATTATGCCATGCTCCTCGCTGTCTCCTGTTGTACCTAGAATACCTGGCTTGTTCTAGGTATCTGCTTCTGTGGCTAAAGATCTGATTGTGTTCTCATTCAGTTGGTTTGTTAGCTGTGAGTCAAAGTGTTGGAGAAAAAAAATATCTCCCTGCCTTAGAGAACTTGGTCATTGTCATTTTAAAGAACTGCTAAGTGCTGTTTGGTAATTTTATGGCAAAGATTGGGATTAAATGTCTTTCTCCAGAGCGCAGTTTTACTGCTGTGGTGGTGCAACACATCCCACCCTTCTCCTCAGGCCACACCATGATCTCAGAAATGCTTGTTGATGAGCAGCACCTGTGCTCAACTCCTCTGAGCTTATCAGAAACACTATCTGCTCCCAGGAATTTGGTGCTGGCTACAGAACTTCTGTTTCTTAACAAACAGCCTTGGAAACTTATTTTTCTTGCCTGAATAATAACCTAAATGGAATAACATTTTTGTTGTCAAACCTGTAGAGAATG
Organism: Hirundo rustica; assembly: GCF_015227805.2. Lineage (NCBI taxonomy): Eukaryota > Metazoa > Chordata > Aves > Passeriformes > Hirundinidae > Hirundo > Hirundo rustica. The sequence goes on along the minus strand of NC_053455.1, from coordinate 40,714,586 downwards.
TTTCCAGTGTGAATTGTGGTCAGGATGGGAAATTGCTACGTCTAAAGCCATTTTTCATGGGACCCTATAAGCAGTGGTGCTGAGAGTGAGACCCTTTATGCTGTCCTGGACTGCACTGGGCTGCAACCAGCAATCTTCTCCTCAGTGGGACAACTCCTAGAACCAGCAACCTCTCAAATTTGCTACACTTAGGCACCTATGATGGAGCCTGGGCTGAATCCCCCACTGCCAGAGGCTCAACCCTTTGCCCATGGAGAAGGTGCAAAGGCATCTGATGTGAATATTTCTCTGAATTAGAGGGGAATTTTCACAGGTACATACCTTGTACATACTCCCTTAGGTGTCTGTGTGTGTAGGTGTGAATATGCTGTAGCAAACATGCCGTGAATGTTGCTTTCTAAGTTTCTTTAGTACTTTAGATACAGAAGTAACTCAGGCCTATAAGTGAGTTACTGTCGTGTTTATAGTAAATTTTATGTAAATATTTTGCTAAACTGTTTAAATTGAGCTATCGATTGAGTGCTGTTAGATTGAAGTGCTGTTAAAACCTTTCTGCCTAAACCACTGGGCAAGTTCAGGGCCAAGTTTAGCAAGGGGGTTTACCTTGAACCTTGTGACTCAATGGGAGGCTCTCCTTGCTCCTTTTCATCCTTCATCTTTTCTATCCTTACCCTTTTCCATGCCCAGGCTCTGCATAGAAAATTTTTGGTTGATTTTAGTTTTAGATTGATGGATTTTTTTAGATTTCAGTCCAATTTTTCTCTGTGTCCTTTAACTATCTAGTAAGTATAGAACAAACCCCGTTGTGCTTCCACTTAAATATTAAACCTGACTTTGCTGACACCTTTGCTGGTGATTCTTTGAACAGAGTAAGCCACTCACTTATGTTGACTACACAAATCATAAGACTCTTATTCTTCAGTCTATTGCCAGCACTATCTGCTTGCCATTTTCTCCGACAAGTGTCACACCACGCCCCACTTGCAGTCGTTCCTCCATGCATAACCTTAGCCCATCTCTGGCGGGAAGGGACCAGGAACAAAAGGCACACAAGGTGGAGCTAATTTTATGTCATTTATAATGTCACTTTATGCTGTGTGTGGGTGCCAAGGCTTTGGGAGCAGAGCAGAGCAGGGGTGGCCCATGTGGGGAGAGGTCAGAGTTTGGACACAGCCAGCTGGGGAGAGCTGCACCACAGACCCACACCAGGACACAGCTGAGCCCAGCAGCCAAGCTGGTGGCACCTCTGTGGAAATGTGTTTTAGAAAGAGCATGAAATGTTAAACGGAGAGAGGAGAAGGAAACCCAAAGTGTGAGGAACAAGACAGGGGCCACCAAGATCAGAGGAGATGCTGTGTGAAGAACAGTCACTGCTCTCCGTGGAAAACCCACAGCAGAGCAGATGGATGGTCCTGAAGGAACTGCAGGTTGTGGAGAGCACATGCTCATTTTAACTACAGTGCCAGGTAACAGATCATAGAGAAACTCGTGCGTTCTCAGGGGTGAGGGCTTCAGAGCCAAACAGTGACACTTTTAGACTTACATCAGTCACTTGGGAGCTCTATAGCCCATGTTACCAATACAACGGAAACAGTATGAGGTTTACTATGATTCCAGTCTCCTTTTTTTTTGGCAGCAGGTTCAAGGCTGCAGTGTCTAATGATTGTATCACAAAAAACAAATCTGGAAATAAAATGTCAGTGCTAGTTTCTAACTATTTTTAACCTCAAATACTTTCAAGACTGACATTTGTCAGGCACAAGCTACTGTTGCTGCTTTTCATTTAATCGGCCATTTTTAGAAGCAAAGCAAAGTTTCCAAACAAAACAAATTTGAAGGTGAGGATTGCTTAACCTTGCCTTTAGTTCCCATAAAGAAAAATCTTGTCCATCTGCCCACATCTGTCTATCCTAAATATTTAATTATTTCTGTTACCAAAGTGATCTCATGCTGAATGTAGTGGAGAGAACCCTGCCAAAAAAAAAAAAAAAAAAAAAAAAAAAAAAAAAAAAAAAAATCAAGCAGAATCAGAAAATGACCTGAAACTGAACTCTCCAAATTAGAAACAAATCAATCTGTTAGATGCCAAAGGTAAGTCAGAACTTTGATGGAAACAGCAATAAATCTATTTGTCTCCAGTACTGTTGTACAGGTTTGCCAAAAGAGTACCTCAGGAGCCAGCACTTTCAAGTGAAAAGAAAGGTAGAAATTTGTTTAGTCTCTGCAAATGCAGGAGTGAGCTCACTCTATCTCATTTATTTTGCTCTTAGAACTGACATATAGAGGGATGAAATCTGAAAATCATCCTCCTCTTTATATTTGAACTCTTTATTTTTCTTTCCAGCAATAAATCTGTAGAATATGTGGTTCAGAGCTGTGGTTTGTATATGCAGGGAGAAGACATAAACAGCCAAAGATCAATAGGAGGTGAAACTGGTCAGTGCTGTGTCAGACACAAAGGGCTTTCTAAAGTATGCCAATAGCAAGAGGGGGGTCTAAAGAAAGCATTGGACTGATGGGTGTTGAAGATGGTCACCTGGCCGAGAGCAGGATTGTTCCATGTTTAGAAGAAAATCACACCTCTCTTTATAGAGCAGAAATTCAAATAAATTAATTTTCTGATCAATCTGGAGACTTTTTGAAATTGGTAATGACATATTTTACCATACTAGAAATAAGATTACAGAAATGACATAATCTAGAAAGAGACAATTGTAATAAGTTGCTAAGCATAGACCCAATTTATCTTTGACTTCTTTAGAGTTTAACCTTGAATTTGTTCGGCCTTTTTGTGTCCAGGTGAGGGTGGTATAAACAAAAGAGCAGTCGTGATGCAGTCTGACATGCCGATAGCAGAGTGATGGGGATGTTTCCCCAGATGGGGAAGTCTCTAGAGCGCTTTTGCAGTGACAGGAAGCACAGACCCCTGCAGATGGCAGCAGAGCTTTAAACTTCAGCACCACGAGCACAGCGCGAGGGGCAATTCCGAGACACAGCCCCTTAATGAGGACGCCGATTTCCACAGACTATCACAGGGGTACGTTTTGCTACTAATCAGCATGTTACTGATGGCTCTGTTTTAAAGTTTTCATCATTATCAAATAGCAGAAGGATGTTTTTTGAGCCTTTTGGAATCACTCCAATTTCCCAGTGCAGACATCTCCTACCCCTCTGCTTCATATATTGCAGGTGGGGTTTGGTTTGTTTTGTTTTTCCCCTAAATACTTTTCATCCTTTAGGTTTAGAGCAAGAATCTGACCTAGCTGAATTGGAATAGCATAGCACACTAATACTTCTATAATATCCAGTTTAGTCATAGCAAAATTTAGGTGACAGTTAAAAAAAACCTTTCCGGTGGCAAATACCTAGTGCTAAAAACACTGCCTCAGAAACAGAATAAACAGGTGAGTTCAACCAGATGAAAAGGTATCCCTACCAACCTACTTGGATATGAAATACTGTTTCCCTAACTTTTACTAGCTCTGTGGTCTTAAGGTGATTTCTCGAGCCTGTCATGCTGCATAGGCTAATTCTTCCTCTCTCAAATGTCTTTATCTCCTTTTTTCCCTTCTTTTCTCACTAATGCTAATACATCATGTAGTTTGTGTCAATCATGCCTACATCTTCATCATCTCCTTTCAATTTCTAACCTTCAGTTTTAATAAGATAGAAACAATCCGCAAGAGTAATGATCAAATAGAGCCTAGTGTGGGTAAAAGTATATTTATAATGTCTTTATTTTGTCATAGTCCCTCTAAATTTAAGGAATAGTTTGGTACCCATTATGTTTTTGCTGCATTTAAATATTTTGGCTTTTTCTCCTCTGTCTCCACTGGCATTGCTTTATCTCTGTGCTCATATTGTAATTTATTCAGGGCAATGACAGTGTCTTCTTACTTTATGTTCAAAGTATCTGCATATCATCCTTGACCGAATGATGGATTGTTAGCAAATAGCTGTCTGTTTTGACACAGTTTTCTGGCTGGTTCCTCAAAAAGACAAAGTATGAAATCGTTTTCTGGCAGGCTAAGTAAGCATAGGCTATGAAGCTTAAATATATTTTTGTTTCCAAAATGTAAATGTCTCAAGAGGAATTTTGAAGCATATGCATGGGACAGCCCTGTTGGGTTGTTCAGAAGGTTTATTTCTTCTAAACAGTAAACTTTTGCCTAGTCTGGGTATGGGATTTTTGTTAGTGTTCCATTTCCTGTCCTGGAATTTTATATAACGTTATTGGATGCTAAAGATCCTCGTGTATTAACAGCGGGGAAAACTGATCTCTGTAAAGGCTTTGGGATGCTTCTAGATGAAAGGTGTTATGTAAATTGTTGGCAGTTTTGCCATTTCATACAGTGTGAACTGATGAAAGACAGGAAAGGAGTGGCAGTTACCTCTCACTATAATATATAGCTCGCCTTAGGTAGGACCATTCTGTTTACTGAACACTTCATTCAGTCCCAGTGGTGGCATCTGCTCTTTTCATCACTATCCAGAGAAGATGCCACATCTCCATGGCTGGCTACCCCCAATGGTAAAACGGCAAAGTAATGCGAGAAACAGCTCTGCTGAAAATAACTCCAGTTATCATCCCTGGAGCATGTGGATTCATTCCTACCACAGGTCTGTTTCCCCTGCAGCAAATCTCTTCTCCCATAGTGGTGGATTGGTGCCATGGCTCTCTTGGGCATTCCTAGGTTGGGGTTTTTTGTTTGTTTGCTTTTTTGTTTGTTTTTACTACAGGAACAGCATAAGAGGACAGGATAAAGGGGAAGGGAGAAGATGCTGAAAGAAATATACCATTATATGGCAAAACTACTGAGTAAATAGGACACTACTACTACTACTACTACTACTAATAATAATAATTTTAAAAGTAGCACAGCTTCTTACTTTTTCTGGAATCTTGTAATTCAGACTCATAGAAAAATCATTTCCAGTTTGTTTCTGTTCAGTGAGAGACAGTGAAGGAGAGAGAGCATAACAATGCACTATATCATAGCCACTTTGTCCAAAATTTAGCAGGGAGAAACAAACAGAAGCCAGAACAATACTCACTGTGGTTGAAAATCTACATAGGACAAGCACTGTGACCCAAAAGAAGGCATCAGTACCACCTCTGAGCAACAGCTAACCTTTGGGCAAACCTGAATACTCACCCATTAATCAGTCAATCAATACAAAATTAGATAAACTGTACAATTTGAGACCCCCTGCAAATAAAAACATGGTGTGACCAAGAAATCATACAACAGCTGCCTGAACTGAAAACTGGTCACAGTTTATAGCAGAAGTAAAAACCTGTTTGAAGTGAAAAAGTGGAAGGAGAAGACAAGGACTTTAGATAGATTGGTTTGTTTTACGCTGGGGAGTTGACGAGACCAGTACAGAGCAACAAAAAAATTCATGATGCATCAAGGCAACAACAGAAGTCTTTCAACAGGAAGCACACATTGCTTCCACTGTCTCTGACCAAAGTGTTTAATCTACTCCTGAGGAAATGAAACACCTTGCAAGTGTACCCTGTGGTAATGCAAGGTCTGAAGATGCTAATTCAAAACCACCTGTCAGTGTGGGAAAGAGTATTTAAACACACAAAGATCTGAGACAGCCTCTGAAAAGCCTTCGCACTCAAATTTTTCAGCTAGGTGATTTTGTATAGAGGTATGCTTTAATATATAAAAATATGCTTTTATATATTCAGATAATGTGTATATATATATATATGTAGTTGTGGTTTTGTGTATACTTACACATAAATCTAGGGAGAAATTTTGTTGTCACTGGATATTTTGTAGAACAACTGAGAGCAGCCTCAAAGGGCATCACGCTCCGAGCTGAGATCAAGAAATGAAGAACAAGAGTGTAATATCAAGGTATATATTTTCATTTGTGATTTTCACAGTTAAGGGAAGAGCCTCCCAGATGACAATGGTGACTGGCTCCAAGAGATGCACCAGCTCAGAAGCACAATTTAGTGTGCACAGCAACAGATGTTGGGAAAATTATTGCTGGGCAAGGAAACGACACTGTTGTTAGCTTAGTGATTGGGTGATTCTTTTAAATGACTGAGAATATTTAGAATATTTTTGGGGAAGTGTGTGAAAAACTTTCATTGAGGTAGTCAAGGAACTGATTTCACAGACAAGAGATAGCCTTTTTAAATAATAAGAAAGAAAATCCATTAAGGAAGCAGTTTTTGGTATACATTTTCAACCCAAGAGACACCGGTGACCCTGACAGTGGCCATATGGAATGCTGCAAAAGCTGTATTGTAAATATTGTTTAAAGTAATGCTGTGTCCAGTGGATGGTCCCACTTTCTGAAAGGACATATGGTTACTCACTAAGGGCATGTCGCTTCGCACTAAATACAGAATTACAAACAAATTACTGGACTGTTGGCCTGATGTGCACTTCTCAAAGCTCATGAGTTTGTGTTTCCAGAGCTTTGACAAATTCAATACTATGATAGAAACTGTTGGAACTAAAGAAGAACCTGTGTTCCAGTGCTGGCCAAGTCTGGTAATGTTCACACTTGGGAAACTGATGTAAACCCAGACTTCTATTCTAAAATAGAATATTCTGCTATCTGTCGAGTAGAAAGGTACAAGATTTGTCTGAACTACATAGTTGAAATGCTGCTCTGGTACAGCACTGAGCAATTGCATTGCCTACATCTTCCTAGACTTCCACTACCATCATTAGGATACTTAAATATTTAATAGAACTTTTTGATGAAAAAACGTGCTGGTATAAAAGGAAAAGTGGACAGGCTGAAAACCATTTAAAATAAAATGAATGACTGTGAGCAGAAAAAAAAAAAAAAGTATTCATCATGCCCAAGTGACTCCAGTTTAAATTGAAAATTATTTAAAATATATCTGGTGGGAAGAAAACTGCTGCAGGTTTTGGAATGAGAAACCTGATGCAGAAATGAGCTGGTACTGGAAATCCCTCTGAAAGAGTCCACTTTATAACTGGGGAACAGATGCACTTCTGCCTTGCATATCCTGGCAGACATATTCAGGTTTGCTGCTGCAGGCATGTACAGAAGGTTTCCAAGCATCAAAAGACAGAGTCTTACATCATCACTTTGCAAAAAATTAAAAACGGATAATATGGCCTGGGGCAGAAAAGGCACAGGCAGGAAATTACAGAGCCGCTGAGAAAGAAGCATGGAACAGAGTCCTGTAAGCAACCAATTGTAAAACATGGTATTTTTTAATTCCTAAAGTGCCATCCTCAGTGGAGTCCAGTACATTGAGCTGGCCATTCACAAGCAGCAGAGACAAAGGCTGTCTGCCTCCTTCCTTCTCTCTTGAGAGTATGCATTGTAGTTTTCCTGACGGAGCTAATATCAATCTTTTAGTGAATGATACTTTTGTGAAGACTTTCATGTAAAGTTTTTCTTAAACTAAGCAAAACTTGAGATTTAGGTTTGCTGAAAGCATGAGTACTTCTGTGTGGAGCTGAGAAACGTTGGCATCTTGTCACCCCTCTGAAGTGATTGTACTATCCTGAAGGCAGATAATTTTAATTAAAATGTAATGTTGCATTATAATAAATATTACATTGAATCCTTGTTTCCCTGCTGAAACAAACTTGTTTCCCTGCTGACCTATCACCATCTCACTGACGTACTCTTACAGTCTTTTCCCAGGAGGTGCTGGTTTTCTATATGATCCCAGAAGGAAAAGAACTCAGACTTTGCAAAGTATCTCTTAAAGTACTTTTCATTTACACTAACACAAGAAAGAGAGGATGGTAGAGATAATTTTACATCCTCTTAGATGCTGGGAACCCTGAGCTGCACAGCATCAACAGACCTCCGATCAGAACACAGCACATTGTGCAGATCCCATCCATGGAAAGATCATACAGCATTTTGTCCTTTGAGCTCTTGCAGGATTTTCTCAGAAGAGAGCAACTCTATTCATCATTCTCATGAGAACTTGTTGCTGCACTTTTCAGACTGAGGCAAGGACAGGCAGGTGGTGCAGTTGCTGCTGCTGAGTTGGGTCTGCCCCATGGCACCTGTTGCCATGAGCTGGATGAATTTTTCTGTGGCACAGGGACATGCACAGCATGACACTGTCCTGAAGGCCAGGCTGTAAATGGAACATAGCACAACACAGCCCTGTGCCTACTGAGGGTAACTGTGAAGTGCTGCACGATGGTCTTCCAGTTCCAAGCATTCTGCTTAGCATAATTTGGAGAACAGCTAATTGCAGACTTCCCTCCCTCTCTCATACATCTCATCCTTTTACATAATTTTCAGGGATTTAGCTATCCTTAGGAGCACGTACATTTTTTCCCCCTTTGTTAAACAAGTCTTTAGAACAATTGCAGTAGGCAGGCTCTTGAAGAATTAATTCCAGGTTTTACAATGTATGTGGTGCAAGCCTGGACAAAATGTTCAGAATTTTAGTCAGTCTAGGAAAGTTCCCACAATGGCTGAACTTATCAGATTTAACTCAATACTGAACCTTAGTGATTAATTTTATTCAGTGCGCCAGAGAAATTGGCACCAAATACTGATTCATGCAGGTGCTATAAAATTATTATCCTTATTACAGAAATTTTGCATCTTTGATATTTGGGGTAGTTTTGTTTGTTTTTGTTTGGTTGGTCAGTTTTTGATGATCTCACTCAATTAAAACTAAGCTGTTCCTCTTGTTTTCCACTATCCTTTGTTGTCCTCTTCCTCACCAGATGGCAAAGATTTTACTGCCTTTTTACTGCCTTTTTACTAGACCAGCCCTTCATATTGTTCTAGTTCTGTTTTTTTGCTTTTTTCTTGAGTAAATTTGTCTTTCTTTGGTCCTTCAAATATTTCCAAGAAACACTAGATAGACTTTGTGAAATTGTTGTCCGGGTTTACACAATCCTCCATTTCCTATCCAGATCTCAGTTACTTGATGCTTTTTTCATTGGAGCTTTCAGATGGGGACTTGTTAGTGCCAAGGAATTGAATCTGACAAGAAAACTGACAAGCCAGGCAGTTATGCAATTGAAAAGGAACATTTCTAAAACTGAGGTTTTGGTTTCGTGATTTTTTTTTACCTTGACAGATTCTAACCAAAAATGTGAAAATGTAACAAAACCTCAAAACTGATCATTAAACATTCAGTTTCTTACAGTTCAGCTTCTAAATAATAAGTTCCAAGCCATGCTTTCACCTGAGACTTTTCTTCCCCCTAACTACCAGTTTCTGGGGTATCTTAATTATTAAACTTCTGAGGTGCTAAGCCGGTTTTTAAAAAATTTTAGTTAACTCCTCTTTGACAGTAGTACAGGAATGAGTCATTTGCTGAAAACTAGACATACCTTTGTTTCCTATTGCAGTTCTGTGTTACAGCAGGATATGTAAAATATATGGTTGATACATATGCAATCGTTCTTGGGTTTATTTTATTTTATATTCTTAATAGGTAAATTGGCAGTGCTCATTTTTCTTATTTAACATAATCTTCCTCACCAAGAAGATTCTGGGAAATGGAAACACTAGGGAGAGTGTGTGTCTCTTTTAAGAATTGTTTGCAAAAATTTCCTGACCATGCTAGAATCTTGTCTACAAAGCTTCAGCTTACCACACAGACCTTCTGGAATAATTCCTGGTGGGAATCTGGGCTTGTGATAGCTCTTATTTTACACTAATAATTATTATTAATGATTGTTGTTAATTCCCATTTTAATAATTTTAAGTATAGGCAAACCAATATAGGAGCTCAGCTAGAAAGATGAGAGGAGAAAATGTTAGATTAAATGGAGTTCTGGAAGTTGCTGATGTTTTACATGGGGGGTAACTTAGCCCCACTTCCAACACCTTTGCTTTTAATGTGATTTACTGCCTGCAGCAGTGTTTACAGTCATGCTCTCTTCTTCGAGATTAACTGCTGTTAGCATCAATTTTATTTTAGTTTATTTAAATTAGATTTAAATTTCACTTTAAAATTATCATTAGAGACAGAAGAAAAACAGTTTAAAGAAATTACAGTAATACCTCCTATATCCATGAAAATACAATAATTTGGCAGTCAGGTTACTACAGAGTAATAAGGATTAAAATTCAGTGTTACCATGAAACCTGAACTTCTCTTTTATAAGAAGAGTTTCAGAGTCCAGTCTGTCTATGAGATATTTTCAATGTAAGTACTTGGTTCAACTGATATCCACATAAATATCTTCTGGTCACTCTGACCTGTGATAAAATTTCTTTCTAACCATCAGTGTGAGGAAGAGTTAAATTTCAAGCTAAACATCAGAGCTAAACATCAGAGAAGTTACTACTAGTAGGAACATCAGTTAATAATTGCCAGTGCTTCAGGAAAAGTAAAGAAGACATTGGTTTGATGAGCTGAGTTATCCAGCCAGCCGGAAAAAGGCCATCCTGGGGCTATCCATCCAGGGCCAAAAGAATGACCCAGGGCATCCTTGTATGAGGAAGGGAGTTAGGAGTGTTTAGCCTGGAGAAGAGAAGACCCAAGGAACTTCTCATCAAAATGTATAAATACCTGAAGGGAGGGTGTTAAAAGGGTGTACCCAGACTCCTCTTAGTGCCTAGTGACAAGAAGCAATGAGCACAAGCCATGAGACAGTAAAATATTACACTTTTCTGCTGTAGCTGAATACTGGAAGATGTTTCCCAGGGAGGTTGTGAAGTCTTCATCCTTGGAAATATCCAAAACTCAATGCAGTCAAATATTCAACTGGATGCAGCCTTGGGAAGCTTGCTGTAGCTTACCCAGCTTGGTTAGGCAAGAACAGAAGGTCTCTTCCATTCTCACTTCTGAGAAAAATAAACACCAAGTACTCATCTTCCATCTGAATATTTCTTGGTCCTTAGATCCCTTCCTAACAGCTTTCATTCTGAGTCCAGAACCTGATGTGCTCTTCCCTCTCTTATATATATTCCTATATTCCTAAACCTATCCCCAGACTGCTGTGTAGAATTTGGCAGGGGCAGTGTCACACATTTGTTTCTGGCATCACAAAAGTGCTGTCATCACAAAAGTGTTTTTCCTGAGAGCTGTGTCTCCAAATGACACAGACTCCAACAGACCATTATCAGAGATCTCAGCCTTTGGAAGGCTGTGGGTAATGCAAGAGGTTTGTCCTCTTTCTAGCCTGATTGCTTTCTGCCAAGAGATTTTCAGCCTTCCTAGGAGTGTGCATTTCAGGCTGAGGATGCAATTCCACGATTTCTTTGAAATCTTGTCACTTTACCCTCCCATCTCCTTAAGCCCTTCAGTTCATCAAACGTACACTCAAGGGACAATTGTTTGTCACTAAGTCCCTTAAGCTGCCTGAAATGTTTATGCCGCTTTCCAATGGAGCTAGTTATGATATATGGAGTTTTACAGGGTTTTGACAATCAAGAGGTGACCACTGAGAATCCCATACTTTCCTCCTTTCATAGATGTAGTTGTGGTCCAGATGAACTTCTCTTTGTCTTTTCATGCCTAGATTTGCTCTGGTCCTCATACTGGACCTTGCTCATCATTCCCCATAGGAGTGTCAAGGCTAACACTGTGCTGTGATGATATACACTGCAGAGAAGGATTCTTGTCAAGACCGTAGTCCAACAAGTCTATCTAGATCAAAATTAGAATGAACAAGTAGTTAATTTGCTAAAGGTCTGAATTTCAGTTAGGCTTTGGGTAGATTGCTTAAGGTAAACTTAGAATAGGAATAAAAGACGAGCATTTTTTGGTATTCATAAGGGTGGGAGCATAGTAAAAACTTAGGAACAGGATGGAAAGTTGTCATTTTTGAAAGGTCCATTAAGCAAACTCAAGGATTTGCTAGAAGAATTTGCCCTGTGGAAGCATTTCTGAATTGCATTCTGATACAGCAAGAAAGCCATTAAAAGCCCTAAGGAACAAGAGAGATTGACTGTGGTACTTTGTGTACACAAGGAACTTGTGATGAAGCTTACTCCCCTAAATCCTTCTCTGCTAGGTAGCAATAGGACAAATTTGTCAAGAGAAATTAGTCCTTGCCTAAAAAATAGCCTGTTACTTGAAATAATGTCAACTGCAAAGTCTGTACTCATGATATGTTTACTAAATGTTTTAATGGGTCTTGTGCCAATAATGAGCTTATAAAATATATGACTTGTACCTTGTAATGTAGTGCATTGCCCAAGAGCATTGATTTCCTTTCAGTTTCAAGGCGTCAAGAATTTCTAATGTAATGGGCTTGTTTGCAGGCTGTGCAAGCTTTCTGAGAGATGAAAAGGTTGTGACTGCACCAAATGTGAATTATTCAGTGTAAACAAACTTCTGTGCAAAGCAAAGTAAAGTAGTCATTCCGCCACCCTGTTTTACTCTTCCTGTATTTTAAGCCTCTTCAAAGGATAACACTAATCTGTTTTCTTATTGCCCTTTAATGATGCTAAGGTTATTGAGGAAGACAGAAGCAATAAGGATGCTAATTGCTTGCTCAGGCATCTATCTCACATTTCCATCCCACTCAAGGTTGTCAGGAGAGAAACCTTCTTAACAACTTGTACGGATATTCTACCATTTACAAACGTCCAGCACATAGCCCAATAGTTGGACAATCTCCTTTAATGAGAGACTCATATGACTCGAAGTAATTCATCCCCATGCAGGTTATTTTTTTCCTGACATTTTTTATTTACCTCTCCCCACAAGAGGATTATCCATTTAATTACTGGGGTTTGTTCTGTTTCTGCAGAAAAGCGGGATGCAGCAACAGCTGTTGGAGGAACTGCTGCAGGAGCCCACTGTGTTGTTCTTTGCTCAGCAGCTAGTCCAGAGTGTCCCAGTGAAACACTCAAAGTGTTTTTCAGACCTCCTAATTCTATGGGCTAACATGGAGAATGGGAGAGAAAGGGAGAGGGAGACAAAAGACCATGAAAGGCAAAGAACAAACTAGGGAAAGATCTTGATGGTCCCTATTCTATGTTCAAGGAGAAAGACAATCACTGTAAAATGGTCTGTTCTGTACCACTGGAAATCTTACTGAGGGATATCCCAGGGACAGCTGGAGGAGAAGAAGGAAAATCTCTGAACTCCAGATGATGAAGAATGCGAAGTCCCTAAGTCCAGTCTCTAGGCAAGCTCCTCAGATGATACTTTGTTGTGATATTCTGCTCCAGGATACGTGTAAAGTTCAATAGAAAGTGCAATCTTTATCAAACATATTAGGGAAAAGTGAGACCAAGCCAATCACTCAGTTCTGCCTCTGATCAATGAAGGATTATTCCTGTCATAATTTCCACCTTCTTTTTTTCTTTCTTCTTTTTTTTTTTTTCTCATTGTACATTTTGAATGATTTCAAAATTCCTCTCAATTTCTAAATTCCATTTTCACTAAGTAAAACCAAAAGCCATTTCTCCAGAGATAAAACATAATCTTTCCTGCTGTAAGTTCTATTTCAATACCTTTGAGTATACAGAAATACTAGACAAAAATTCTAGAACATAACACGAGATAACTGCAGAATTCATTGCTAATTTCTACAGAATTATATTTTTCTGGTTAGGGCTGAAGTAAATTCAAGGACAGAACTGTACACTTGCACCAAGAGAATTTGCGTAATAGATCAATTTGGTATTGCCCACATTCACATGAGTGAAAAATGCAATACATCTTCACTTAGGAATGTCTCGTATTCCTACATAATGTCACAAAAACTTCAGTCAGCAATATGAATTAGCCCTATAGAAACAGAATGTAAAGCTGGAATATTCACAGTTGAGCAGAAAACACTCCTAGTGCCACATAAATTACGGGCTGAAGTACAGGCAGCTCTCATGCTGCAGAATGAATGGTGTAACCACCTGCAGTGAACCAAGGTGGGAATCACCAGCTGAGGCGTGTGCTGCCTGCTGCTGCCTGCAGGTCCTGTTCCCTGTGCCGCAGGAACCTACTCTGCCTTCACATCTGTGACAAAACCAAGTGTGTTTGCCCCCTCACCGAGTTCAGTCTGAGACATCCATCCAAAGTTAAACATGTTTATGCTAGCCTGGACCATCGTAACAGGAGTAGGTCAGGGAAGCAGGAATACGGCACCTCTCAGAGGGTGACAACCTAAACAAGAATATACACAGAACAATGTAGTAGGGTTGGTTTTTTTCACTGAGACTTAGCTGGATGTCATATAGGAAAGGAAGTGCTGCAAAAGTGTGAGAAGGAATAGAAGCTGAAGAAATCACGCCTGTGTTAAATCACAGTGACTCAGTAAGATGTGTTGCACTGTGACAGAGGAGGATTTATTTATATAAGACTAATTTCTATCTACTTTTATTTTTAAAATTTATTGATACTTTGCATCTTAGCTGCTCTGAAGGTCCTAAAACAAAAGTGTGAAGACAAGACAGAAAGCTTCAGAAAGTTACCCGTAACAGAAATATATTGTGACACGCTAAATTATAGACACAAGGCAGTTCTACAGTTTTCTGAATGTCCTGATAAACAGACTCCCCTTGAGCTCAGAATTTAATACACTGGAATTGCAGACAGTAAATCTTGGAGTCGAGAATGCAGGATGGACTACCAGAATGAGAAGTTCTGTTTTGGAAAGCAGTGAAGAACATGATTCAGAATTCTGCAGTGTAACCCAAAGGAGGCCAAAATCCAATCTGTAGCAGATCTGCAGTGGAATAACCAACATAAATAGAGTGTTGTTAGTATGACAAAAAGTGACAAAAGAAAATTAACTTTTTGGGTGGCTTGTCAGCCTTATATATGTATGATCTTAGAATAAGAGAGCTCTTCAATGTAACAGAGAAAGCTATACTGTAGACAGTAATTAGACTAAAACTTTTGCCAAAGAAGTTCATTAACTGCTGGAAGAACTTCATGAATGTGCTAAATTCATCTCCCTGAGGCCTTTAAATATAGACAAGATCTTCACATAGAAGGTTCATACAGCTCTGCTGGAGGATATATCTTTTTTAAAGGATTTAGTTGATAAAATTCAGTGGTTTCTGAGAGGCAAAGTTTGGTGAGATTACTGCAAGAGTCTTTTGGCCTGAAAAGCTACAGCACTTCTAGGGGGATTTCATCTACTGAGCCACAGTAAACCCATGCTTGTGTGAGGAATTCTGAACAACACAGTTACATGGATTTTATTTGCTGTGATGCTCTGTGTAAGACAGACAAGTTATACACAATCGTCTCAGAAACAAAACCAAATATGCTGATTGATTTTGTGTTTACACAATGCTTGCTTTCGCTTTCCATCAAGAAAAGATGTGTCTTTATTGCAGTCTGGCTTCTAATAGAAATTGTTCAGGGCAGGTGCATGCAGGATACATATGGGATACTTTAGGACTGGAAAAAGTTTTCTGAATATGACTACTGTTTTTTCTTATAGCAATATGTTATAGATAATTACTACATTACACCAGTAAAGAAAACATACTAAGGAAAATAATTCTTAATATAGCTTAATTAATTCAGTTTTGGCAGAGATTTCAGATTTTTTTCTTTTGTAAAGAGCATGTGCTTTTTATTACAATAGTAGACAACCCCTGTCTCAATACTAGAAAAAAAGTAGTAAGATTCTGATAAAGTAAAATTGAAATGAGCAGAAGTATCGCTTCCTGTTCCTATTTAACTTCATGCAGTGGAGATACATAAATAGAGAAAGATTGTTGAAATGGAGTTCACTAGCATCAAACAAAAGCCTGTTGAGTGCTGTATTGTATTCAGTGTTTTAAAAATGAATCATTAGGACTGAAAATCTTATGTCAGTTTTCTTGCTGTATATTAGTAAAACAAAAAACCTGTTTCTGAAATACAGTTTTGCGTATATATTTTAATGAATATGTGATGCTTTCTACTTTTGAATTAACCAACCATTGTTTGAAAAATGAAAAATGCTTGCAGTATCAGTGGAGGAATAAGAAAGACAATACAAAAACAAAGGTTGAAAGGGTAGATTCTACTGAATAGGTTTAAGAAAAGGCATTTCTTTTTCTTAGTTATCCACATGTGGAGATACCATCATAACACAAAAACAACTGAATAGACAAGAAAAATAAAAAAATTAGAGGCTTATACCTCTAGGTTAGTGACCAACCTTTATCAGGGGAATGGTAAGATATATCTTTACAAGTCACTTTTCTGGTTTCACCATGGTTTAAAACAGAAATGCTTTTTGTAACCTAAGAGTATTAGGTTACACCTATCATTGTTAGGTGTATAATTGTAAAATTATTGCAATGCATTTTGTTTCCTTTGCAGTGACAGATAAAGCAGAACATATGTGGCTCCCAGACACCATTAAATCTTCCTTGGTCCCAGATACCCTTAATAACCCTCACTTTCCATAGGCATGGATGTAAGACACCCTCTTTCTCTGGTTCATTTTGGTTTGAAAATGCTACTAAATGCATCATTGTGTTCTGTCCTTTGCAGTTTCCATTCTTTCTCTGCTCTTAAGAATCACTGAGACTTAAATGCCCAATCTTTACTGCTTGTACGATATTAAAATTCATCCATTTACAGCCAGACGTTAGCATGAAAGAGGCATTTTTTTCAGCAGTGAGGCTGAGCACCAAAAGGGGAAAATGCTCAGAAAAATGCCCAGAAAATTTCTTTCAGTCTCAGACCAGAGCTCAGACTCACCAAGCCAACGAGGTGATGTTGCTCAGGGCCATTATAGCCTTTGGTGCAGTCAGGGCTCTGGGAGAGCCGGGCATCAGTCCTTTCATGGAGGCCTGAAAGTGGCACGTTCCAGCACAATTCCAGAAAATCAGGAGCCTGAGATCTTATTTTCAACTACTTAGCTGTGACTACTGTTTTTGAGATATCTCCATAAAACCATCATTTTCTGTTGGATGCTTTTGCTGCACCGAACTTCAAGGATGAAGAGGTCAAGAAATTAATGCAAAACTTGAAGGATGGAATTTATGAAATGTTTTTTTCTACCAGTGACTGTTTTTCACCTACAGTTCTCTCTGGTCTGGGTGACAGTCTGCAACTGAAGCACAAAATAGCTCGAAGAAAAAAGCTGGTCTCCATATGCATGCACTTTAGCTCTGAGATGTGAGAAAAAGATGGCTTGCTTGTTGCCTGCATTTTATCAGATTCTCTGGATTTTTCAAAAGCCATCTGTGTACACAAAAAAAAAGGCATGTTGGTGCATGTACAGTAACTATTTGTTGATGGTTTGGTGGGGAATGAACAGACTTATTTATGACCTGTTTCATCTGTTCAGTCTCAACTTATTTGTGGTTCAAAGAAAATCGACTGCTGAAAAAGAAGCAAGAATAATCGTACAATGTGCTGTGTTGATTTTTCTTGTTAAGGCTTTAATAACTGAGGGCTCTTCTTTAGCTAAAATGTTGCAGCTCTTTGAAATCTTCACTTGAAGCATGCTGTGTGTCCCCTGGTAATCACGGTGGAACTAACTTGAGTCTGCAGCCTGACCTGTCTTTGCTTGCTGCTTGGAATCACGGCGTGAAGCAGCTGCCTTTGAGGTAGCTGTTCTTTAGCAGTGTTAAATGGGAGATGCTGTGGCATAATAATTAGTTTAGAAAATTTGAATTCCTTTTAAAACTGATTCATTCCCTGCTGGCTAGACTATATGGAAAGAACTATGATTTATCCACTTTTGTCTTCGACAGATACTGTTTACATTACTGAGCTCACATCCTATCATGTTCTGCCAGTCTCACTGATCCTTCCATATGAGTTGTACAATGAGTAGGAAACATGAGAATCTACTAGGTGCTAGATTTTATAGATTTCACTACCTGTTACAATTTTAGTCCTCGGAATTATGATTACTGCATTACTAAATATCTGAAAAGGAATGTTGTATCACACTATTTCAGCGATTCTCCCTAGGGAAATCGCACTCCCATCCTACATGATTTGAAACCATTCAGAAAATCTTCTAAGAACTCATAGAAATGTAACACTTTCAAAGGTTTATTTCATCTAGTAAGATGTTTTGATCTAGTTTCTCTCTTGCTGTGCCTTTGTAAGGTGTTGTATCTATTCCTGTAGCTGGGGATCTAACACCAAGTTCGAGATAATAATGAAATATTATAATGGACATTAAAAGACTTCATGTAGAGATTACCATGGCATCACTATCCCTGGGTTATGAGAAACCTTTTGCAATGAAAATGTGTAGAGACTCAGGACTGTGACTGCATCATTGGGGAAAACTGTATGCAGTGTAACTATCCTAATGGCTGAAACTGTCTCCTCTGGCTTTTTTTTTTTTTTTTTTTTTTTTTGCAAAGGAGGTAAGAAACTGTTGGACTAATCATTAAAACTGTCAAGAATTTTAATGATGCCACTGATTGGCAGGAAAGACGCTTCAGGTTCTTGGATGTAATCAGAAATACCTTATGTTTCTCAGTCACTGACCTTATTTCAGCTATTGTCTGTTAGAAAGGGAGCTGGCTTTTGACAGCTTTCTTTCATCTGAGCATTGGATGACTCGGATTGTAGCAAAGCAAAGGCTTCTTTCTAAGTGACCGTTCAGAGTGCTGGCTGAGAAACCTGAAATGCCTTTTGTGTAAGCAGTGAAAGGACCGTCCAGAGCAGCTCTCTGGACAAAGGCTCTGCCTTTGAAGGAAGTTACATAGAGGGAACAAAATCCAAAATGCTGTTTTTCAGATTCAGGAGGCAGGTGAGCAGTCCTTACAAGAATTTTCCTAAAGAACTAAGCACAGTACAAAAAAGCATGTAGGGCAAACTGCACAGACAGGAAACTTTTCTTTGTTTCTAAATGTTTAGAGAGCAGTAGCTTGAAGAAAACCCAGTTAAAAGCTGAACAACACCATTTTTTTGATACCCGCGCATGGTCCCAAAACTTAAAATCCAAATTAGATGTGTCAGATGCTCAGGTTCATACTCTGGACATGGTGTACTTGGCGTGTTTAAGTACCTCACAGGGCATATTGAGTACGTGTCCGCTCACTAAAGGAGAGATTTTGAGCTCTGGTCATTGAAATGGGTAGTGTTATGGGTGTGAATTTATTGTGAAGTGGCACAAGTTTTGCTTCCTGAGCCTGCAACAGTGATTGAAAACTGTGACACTATGGTTTCTTATTTTGATGAATTAGCTGTGTCTCCCTCTATTTTTATATACATCTATCTTTCTGATCCTTCAGTATTAACTTTTGAAAAATAATGTTAAACTAACCTACAGTTTCAAAGTCAAGTCCTCAAATGTCAGGAAGCTTGTTAGGCCGAGTTCTATAGGAAAGCTTGATTTATCATGAGTGCATATATTACAATATAGATAGCATACTATACACTTGCCAAGCACAGATTTTAGTAATATTATAATGAGGTTTTGGGGTTTGTTTTATTTTTTTTTTCCCCATAGAGTCCTTTAATCATTTTAGTGAAGAAAAAAGAAAAATAAAATTCAGAAAAATAAAATTCAGGGAAAAAAAAAAAAAAAAGAGATATATAATGGGACTGAGGCCTGATGGTAGAAGGAGGAACACAGAAAAGAATATGCAGATTGAAAAGAAATGGAAAAATACAGCTGATGATAAAGATCACTTGTTTTTCTACTGGATAATACTGAATAACAATATGTTATAAACTACTGGAAAGTTTTATTAGTAAAGTTAATTTAATTTTTACTTCTTGATTCTGAGTGAAATAGACAAACACAGAAAGTTGCTCCTGAAAATCATAACTTTCCTAATTAACATCAGTTAGAGCAATCATTACCCTCTGGATTAAATCCCTGTGCTGAGAAGGGAGAAATTCAGAAGAGATCATTAGCAAAAAATAGTTAATCATGTACCTCTGATGAGCTTTAGTAACTGACCCCTAGAGCTATGAAAGTCTGTTATCACATCTACAAGGAGATAGAATAGAATCCCTCTGCCCACCATTATTCTTATTTTAAATGAGTTTACAAATGCACTGATTAGCTGCCCCGATTTTATTCCCGTATGTTATAGTGTTTGATCTGCTTTGATTGCAAAACTCTAACTCCTATTGATGACAACAGTAGTAGTATTAAAGCACAAACATCTGCATTGCCATGGCATGAGAGTGTAATAAGTTCATTATTAAAATAATAACAAATCTTCCAACAGATTAAGCCAAGAAACTGCTTTTATACAAAAGGAAAAGTACAAAATCACTGGGTGCTAGATGTTCAGGAGAAACAGCTTCTGCAATGTACTCCAATCAAACATGGGCCACAGCAAAATCAAAGCCTAAATATTTTGTTTTGTGGAATTGGACTAGAGTCTCAAGACACGAATATTAACAGTAATAAAACACACCTCATTGCTTATTTCATTCAAGTTTGGCACTAGACAAAGCATACTCTACATTAATTGAATTGATATCTGGCTTGAAAACCTGGTGAGATTTTATCAAATATATTTTTATTGCCACTTAGTGATGGTGATTTTTTTTTTTTTTTAAATAATTTTAGTGGGCCATATAACATAGAAATATCTGAACAGACCAAGTGTGACCCTTTTAGCAGCACTGAAAATGTTTAATTTTGCATCTGCACTCTCCTAAAGCTGCATCTACTGTAGTAGATGTGTGTGTGCGGTTTTAGCAGTTATGGCTCTGACGCCAAAGTGCTCGTGTTAACATAGGGTCCAAAATGGTTCTCAATGCTAGATTATATTTCCAAGCATCTTTTTTGTTTTTTATAGTCCCCTCTTAGATGTGTAATATCAGAACTAGAGTGCTACCAGTGCTCCAGACAACTTGTTTAAGATCAAAGGGAGAACATTTTCACTTCACTGCAGTGTTGACTGCAAGTAAGAGCTCCCTAATATTTTGCTGTTTTATTTATCTTTGTAGGCTTGTTTTTGTATCATATACCCACTGCTAAAATGGCATGGGCCCTACTCACACCACCCAAGAAAATTCTTGTTGTACTGAAAAAAGCTACTGACTAGATCATGAAACCTGAACAAAGGGATAACTATTTAAAATTGTAAAAAAACCACAACAAACTGTAAGTAAGCTATTTTTCTCAATTTAAGGACTTAGAAAAAAAAATCAGTTTTGTAAGTAGTTTTGTCTCTCTTCATGTTGTATTTTCTGTGAGTATTATTGAAGAGCACAGATACCATTAAAAAGTTCACTTGCTATTGGAGCAGGTAAGAGTCTTTAACTGAGATTTTCAGGAACTTGTCACAGTTTCTGCTTGAGGAAATTGTTATGTATTGATAAGTGATGGCTTCTCATGGTAGACTTTGGTGAATAAATGAACTGCTTTGATGTTTGAATATCTTGGAGAGCACTTCAGCAGAACTGTAGCGCACCCAGGGTTTTTATCTTAGGCAGACCTCTTCTTTAAAAAAGACCCATGTCAGTCATTTTACTTCAGAAGCCTATTCTCCATGGCAATTTCACTTGAGATATGTTAGTGCTGCTGCTCCTGAAGGCTTGTTGCACTTGATCTTGGCAGTGACAAGAGCACAGCAACCCAGAGAAGATCAGCCTCACGCAGCAAACATCAGTGGCACACTGCTCACAGAGGCCCCGTGCACGAGCACCGTGGAAAGAACAATTCCTACTGATTACTGCTGGATTTCATAATCACAGAAAAGCAGGGAAATTATCCTAAATGAAAATCCCAGGCAAATTGTTGAGGAGTATTGTAGAAGAAATAATCAGCTATATATTTTGTCACAGAGTCAGAAAACTTGTGGTGGTGGAAACTATCAAGGCAGGGTCTGTTATTGCAATTTTTCTTGATGAGTCCAAGGAATCAGGTAGAATGCTGTAGCACCTAGTGAATACATTGCTGTGTCTTCATAAAGTCCCACTTCTTGGTGATCTAAATATTGTTATCTTTATGATACTAACAACAAATAGCAATAATAATGATACAGTTTAAAAGTCTTGAATGTGAACGTCTAAACTTTCCAAGTGAAAGGGAATGGACTATATTGAACAGACACCATGAAGATTTTTGAAATTGAAGTGTGTTCAGAAAGAAGTAATTTTAATGGGTCTGGGTTTTTGTTGGGTTTTGTTTGTTTGTTTGTTTGTTTTAAACATAGACCTGTTTTTAAAAAGTAGGCTTTAGGATATAGTTCTTAAAGGTTCCATCTTGTTTTTCAGTATGTTTCAATGAAATATTGTTTTACTTTGTGTAAAAGATATGGTCCACAATGTTTTGGTAAATGGCACCAGTGATATCAGGCAGCAGTCACTAGTAACTTTAGTCACAGAGATAAAGCATACTTTGGAAATTACTGTAATTCTGCAATAATTTCATGTAGGGAAAATAATTTTTATTGAGAATGAGAGAATTTTCTTTGTCTAAATAGAACTGACCTGAACATTTCTTCCTACTCAAACCAGAACTAAAACTCTGAAATTTGCACACACTTGGAGAAGTGCTGGTAAAAATATTCTAAGTTTCTTTCTGTGGTTCTGTAATTCTGTAATTCTGTAATTCTGTAATTCTAAAACGTGGAAGAACTGAATTTACCAAAATTCTAAAGCAGGGCAAGATCTGACGGTGCTTCCGTCAGGACTGTGAGCAGGAAAGACTGAGTGTATTGTGAATTTACCTTCTGGAGGCTGGTGTTGCCTTGTTCTCTAGAGTGCTATAAGGATTCTTTAAAGTGAAGGCCCTGACACTTTCATGGGGCAATATTTCACAAGTCAGTAAATATCACTGACAAAATTCTTTTGTGATATTCAACTTAAATAGTCTGTTATTTTGCCTTTACCAGAAAGAGAAAAGGACAAAAATTTAAAAAAACAAAACAAAATAAAACAAAACAAAAACCACAACAAAAAAAGAACCCCAAAAACAACAAACAAAGGAGGAAAATAAAAAGAAAGTGAAATATGCAGAGATTGTGTTTCTTTTGGCTAGTTTTGATAGAACTTGTTCTTTTGGACTGTAAAAAAAATAGAATTTACAAAACATCAGCAGAATAAGAGAGAAAAGAATCATTGAATATAAGGTGGGAGACACATGGAGCAATTTGCTGAACTTCGTTTTCTTCTGCATTGCATTGAGAAAAAGAAAGAGGTAAAATGAAGAGATCAGAGAGATTTTCAGCTATGTCACAACTGCTAGGTACCTCGGTGGGTTTCTTTTCCCAAAGTCTTTTTTATCCAATAAAACCTTACTCATTTTTCTTCATAACAAAATTTTCCTTTGAATCTTTCTCCTACCTTCACTAAACCTCAACTGCTCTCATATTCTTTTCAAGAGGGTTTTGCCAGTGGCTTTTACTTTTTGTGATACTGTATTGAAATCAAGTTTGTGCCAGGCTGCTGGGCTCTAGAAAGACTGAAGGAAATATTTATCTTTTCCTCTCCCTTGCCATACCTTGCCTTTCTTTTTAGAGAAACCAGATCCATCTAACTTGGAAACTGTTGAGAGACATATGGGTTAGTTCACCCAGCAACCAAAATCTGAAAATGCTAGTGTGTGTTGATATGCAATGATATTAAGGACCAGTGGAAATAAAAATAATCCTGATATTCAACATTAGAAGTCTGTTCTAGTTAATATGAGAGAGATTCTTCTACCTCTTGGAATTGTATGACTCCTGTTTTTTGAGAATTTCAACCATAAAGAACTGTGAATAATCCTATAGATATGGTACTGGGAACCGGACTGACATCCAAGTAGTAGTGCTTGCTTGTGGTGTTGTCCATATCAGGTGAAATGTTCAGGACAAGTGCTTCTACCCGGAGTTTTGCAGGATGAAGTTGCTGTTTGCAAGCTTATACACTGTCTGCCTGCCCCTCTGTAGAGGAACCTTCTTGTCATAACCAAATAGGGAGAATACAAAGCTGTCTCCTCTCCCCTTCCACAAAGGGAAGATATACAGCAAAAAATCATATCATGTTGATTACTGGTGTGCACTCTGAATCCGCGGTGTCATTTAGTGTCTCCTTTCAGTGAATATTTCTCAACGGTTGAGATTGAAGTGTTTCAAATGAGCATTTTATTTAGTTCTAATGAGGCTGCTTCAGAATGTTAATTTCCCATTCACTGGACTCTTCAAAGAGCTCAGCATGGCTGCAGAGTACTGAAGACACCTCAAGCTGCTGCAAAATTAACTTAGGAATTATAAAAGCAGTAAGTGCATGATTACTATTTTTCTTAATACATAAAAGAAGGGGATGTGTAATTGGCAGTTTAACAAGCTGGCTGCAGCAAATTAAAACTTAATGTGATTATGAAATTACAATTACTGTTAGTAATTAATTGGTATCACCTTTCTGTAGCCCCGTTCAGTACTCTTTGTGCAAAGCTTATATCAGTGAGAGAATAATTAGGTAATTAGATGAAAAATTGGGAGAGTGTGAGCTTACAAAATGCTGTAAAATTTCTCTTTCTTTTCCACGGGATCTGTGTAATTTGAGATTGTTAGAAGCAGTACTTGCACCCCATAAATATTCATCCAAAAGGACTGAAGAGCTTTGGAACTGCATGACATTGCAGATATTTCTGTATCTGTAATTAAAATGAACTGCATTTGTACTAAAGTGGGAAAGACTGGTAAGAGAGTATCCCTAAATTGCAGTCCTTAGTAAAGAGTAGTGTGGGTAGAAGTGTAAACACTTAAAATCGCAGAAATGTATTTCTGGCTTGCAAAGGACAGGACACTACTGAAGCTGACATGGTGTCTTTCCTGATTTTTAATTACTATGAGTAGTCAGAAACAGTTTTTACATGTCATGTGCAGCACTTCTGGCAGAGAATTTCTCTGCTAGAAGCAGGGGACTGTAGTGGGACAATGTCTTGGTAAAGACAAGCACAATATCCTGAATAATCTTTCTTTTTTGGAATCCCAAGCCCCACCAGTCTGGACCACATGATTTAGGCCTTTATGTGATGGTTTAACCCCTGGTGGCAACTGAGCCCCACGCAGCCACTCGGTCACTCCCTCCCACTGGGGTGGGGGAGAGAACCAGAAAAGCAAAAGTGAGAAAACTGGTGGGTTGAAGTAAAGACAGTTAAAGAGGTGAAGCAAGAGCAGCACATGCAAGCAAAGGAAATTGATGAGTTAATTCACTGTTTGCTGTGGGCAGGCAGGTGTTCAGCCATGCCTAGGAGAGCAGAGCTCCATCAGGTGCAGTGGTTACTGTGGAAAACATACACCATCACTCCAAACGACCCACCTTTCCCTCTTATCACACCTTTGTATGCTGAGCATGTTGCCACTTGGTCTGTGGTCACGATCCCTTTGGTCAGCTGGGATCAGCAGTCACAGCTGTGTCCCCTCCCAGCTTTTCGTACACCCCAAGCCTGCCCACTGGTGAGTGGGGTGAGAGGCAGAAAAGCCCCTTACTTTGTGTCAGCAATACTCAGCAGCAACAAAACACATCCCCGTGTTGTCAGCAATGTTTCTAGCACATACAGACCCATACCAGATGCTGTGAAGAAAATTAACTCCGCCCCAACCAAAACCAGCACAGAAGGCAAACAGTCAAATGTGACCTACACACATCTTCTGCCTTTTCCCTGTACAGGTCTGAAACAGCATGATTTGAACTATTTTGCCAGAGACCAGACAGCAGTGTACTTCCCTAAAATGGGTTTCAGATTTTTTTATCATCTGTTTGACAGAAAATCAACAAAGTTCCAGCAGATCAACTTTCCTGTGTTCACTATATGTTACAGATAGGTAAGGGATAGAGTAGCTATATGGGCTACCTCAGGAACACCTCTGTGCTGTAATTAAAAGGTCAGAGGCCTATTCCTCATTTCTGATCCTGAGACTCCTCCACAATATTCCAGTGGAGTCCTCATCCACCTTGAAGAATCCCCTGAAGGAGGCACAGTTCCTTACAGTAGCAGCCAGAAACCATTAGCAACAGCAGCAGCACAAGGAAAAGGATTAAAACTGCTTCCAGCCACCTCCAGTGCTGCTATTGTAAAGACACCAGGGATCTCCAAAAGTAGAGTCATACATTGCAGGCAGAGCAGCTTCTCCCTTTAATTGCTATATAAACATATGTCAGCGTGTGTGGGAGTTAAGAGCTGTGTTTCAGGTAGGGAGACTGCAAATGGGCACAGATGTTCACATAAAATGGGTAATGCTGCTAACTCCAAACATTAAAATAACTTAAGTAGACCTTCACTCATTAGTTCTTAAAAACAGAACAAACTCTCAAGATATCTTTTTTCCCTGCAACATCACAGGCAAGGAGGTTATCTTTTCTTGTTTCTTCTTTTAATATCAAAATTTGGATTCTAAAATATTGATTTGCCTTCAGGGTTTAGAGCTCTGATTAAGGTATAAAAAATTCAGCACATGGAATAATTATGATGAGTTGACCTCAGCCAGCAACTTAGCATCACACAGCAGATTGTTCACTCATAACACTTTACACAAGACAGAAAAGTATAGTTATCTACCTGGACAAAGATCTTTTTGAAGTTGATAAATAAAGTAATAAGTACAACTGTCAGTACAGAAAAACAGTGCTGAAATGCCATAAGCTAGAAATAAAGAAACAAAAATAAAGATTTTTAGTTAAGATCCCACAAAGAACTCACCTATAACCGTGGCTATTTACAAGCAGTCTTGTTATTTTTTAACAATAAGGGAAGCTGAAATGTGATAGAAAGTTTTCAAAATGGATAATTTCCGTGAGCACACGATCCAGGTCTTCCACGCTGCACAGAGCAATACAAATATTGGGGATGGAGAAAGAATAATGTAGGGCTGATAAATGACTTTCTCCTTCATGCATAAACAGGGTGTTAATAATTCTGCTTTCTGGTGCTCAGGTGATTCAACAAAAATAATTCATCCATGTGCTCCATTAGTTTCCAAGAAATTACACTAAGAACTTCCCTTCTTTTATTTCTGGATACCAAGAGAAAACTTCTCAGTATCTGCAGCTTTGTCAAAACAAATGAAATTTTGAATTACTTTGAAATAGAACTATTCATTCTGTTGAAAGATTGATAGGTATTTCTCTTATGAGAACTGATTAGAAATTTACATTCTAAGTTTGGATTATATAGGTACTGGGCTACAGTTTCAGCCATTTTTGAGAGAAACTGATTAAACCCACTTCAAAATATGGTTAGGGATTTTTTTTTTGGCATTTTCTTGGAGATATTCTGCACAGGATTTCTCAGTGAAACAGCCTCCTGAATTCCCTTTCAACCTGAATTATCCTATAATTATAGATTATTCATTTTATGACTTCATTTTATATATACATCTTTTGCTCTAACTAAAGACAAGTGAAAGCCTGTTTAGAACTGCACTGCCATGGTTGAAACTTTTAGATAGGTGCTGCTGGGAAAGGAGGAAAACCATACTTGTGAAAAAAGAAAAACCACAGAGACAAACATGGACATAAACTGAACAGGACTTTTATGTTCTGAAGACAAGACTAAGGCGAGGGCTTTTAAGTACAGTTTGCAATGGGACTCAACAAGAACTTTAGTATGTATTTGTTGATTTTTAGTGTCTGCTGCATGCTTGTTTTGCATCCATACAGGGCATATGGAAGGTGTGCAATGACATACTTACGACTGTGTAGTCAAACAGCAGCTCTGAGCTAATTGTCAGCTGAGATGATAGCTTGGGAAAAGAGTCAGTGATAAGGGACAGCTAATTATGATTTGTACAGCAGAAGGCTCTCTCAGGGAGGCACTGATCAGGAGGTGAAGTCCACAGCATTGAAACAAAGATTCAGAAAGGCATGTCTGCCTGCAGTCTTATTGCCAGTGAGTTCTTGTCAAGAACTACCATTGCACTTTGTTTGGAAACTTGCTATGTGTGATTCCTTCCCCATCCACTGAGCCTTCATGCCATCGACCCCTGACAGACAGCCTAGATACAGCTGCCACCAAAACCCAGCTGATGAATTACCTAATGTTTGTACAGAGTGGTCTAAAGCACCCATAAAGCTAGTATAAAATGTTGAGTAAATTGCTTCTGAGATTTGTAGCACATCTTGCTTCTGAGTTTCATTTGGAAAGTATAAAGAAACTGTCTTCAAAAAAAGTTGACATGTGAAATCTTCTGATTTTTGCAGAACGAGTGGTGACAGCCAGAACATAACACATCTCTTGGAGTTCAAAGTATCTGCACTACAATTAATTACTTACTGTGCTGTTCATTTTGCATGAACCTTGTCTCAGCAATTGAACTCATCACTGGGGGAGACCAAAATGTAACTCGCTGCTGCTGACTGTATTTGGTTGTGTCTAGTCTGCAAAACTGAGTCTGTCACTTTTAATCTGTTTTGGTTTATTTTGCACAGAGCTTTCTCTTCAATATCTGCTTTTCTCAGCAAGCGAGCACCATGTTTTTCACTGTGTTCTTCAAAGAATTCAATTCAAAGATTTTGCTCTTGTTCAGCAGTTCCACTGCCTTTCCCTTACCAGGGTTTAGAGGGAGATTTCTAATGGTTATCAATCTGGGACCTAATTGGCTCTTTAGTTTTAGAATGCAACTCATATTATATGAGCAACAAAAGGATATTTACACTCGCATAGTACTTATCATCCTAGAGGAGCCTTTGTCATGTATGTAGGGGTAGGACCTGAGGAAAGACATAATCAAAGATACCTGTCTTGAACAACAACAAAAAGAAACCTACCCGGATCATAAAGACAAATCATAATGCTTAACCTTGTAGTTTTCTCTTTTGACTGTATGAACCCTGAATTGCCATTTGTACTATCACAGCTCTGAGAGGAATAGCAGAGAGGGCTCTCGCCCAGCACGGTAACTGTCAAACCCTCCCCCACACTGGGAAGTCAATCAAAATCTCCCAAAAGCTGCACAAGTACTTTAACTACATTGATGCTATACAGAAGGCAGGCATGGCCTCTTTTGTTTGTATTTTAAAAAAGAAGTTTCTACTGTGTTTTGTGAAAGGAAGAGTTCCCGCATGTTGATGTGCTCTGGATCCGCTACCACAGTAAGATACTGAAGGATGGAAGAATAAAAAATGCTTTAAAAAAATGTTTAAAAAGACCAGCTGCTCTTGCTGGGGCACTCCAGGACACGTGTAGACACACAAATTTCTAAGTAGTTGGGAAACTTTAAGGTTAAACAAGGAGATAGCTGGTTAGTTTAATGCCTCTAAGCTTGAAATGCAGCTATCTGTGCGTATTCTGGATTGTGGCTTTCGTTAGGAGCCTCGCTTCTGTGTCAAGTCCTGCCTCAGGCACTGAGGTCCTTAGCTGGAGCTGTCCCCAGAACCCCAGCTGGTACACATCAGCAGAGATCAGCTCTACTCAGAAGCACCGCAGCACATGATCCCACTTGCTGCAGGCAGAAATAATGTTGCTCGCTGCTGAAATGAGCTGCTCTAGAAGAAGCAGATGAAGAAGATGCCTAAGACAAAGTAATGTTTATGGTGACATTTACATAGGATTTAAATAGGGATTCCTTCCTAAGTGCACTCAAATGTGCACTTGCACCCCAGAAAGCCAACCACATCCTGAGCTGCATCAAAAGCAATGTGGCCAGTAGGTGGAGGGAGATGATTCTGCCCCCCTACACTCTGTCCTTATGAGACCCCCACCTGGAATACTGCATCCAGCTCTGCAGCCCCCGGCATAACAGAGACATGGGCATCTTGGAGCAGGTGCAGAAGAGGGCCAAAAAGATGACCATGGGGGTGGAACAGCCCTCCTATGAAGTCAGAAGAGGTGGGGTTGTTCACTCTGGAAGCGAGAAGGTTCTGGAGAGACCTTTATTGCATCCTTCCAGCACTTAAAGATGGATTTCAAGAAACACTTTTTAGCACGGCCTGTTTTGATAGGACAAAAGATTGGTTTTTAAAGAAAAAAGAGACTAGATTGAGACTAGACATACGGAAAAAATTCTTAAGTGTGGCGATGGTGAGGCACTGGAACATGTTGTCCAGAGAAGCTGTGGATACCACATTCCTGTGGGATCCAGTGTTCAAGGCCAGGCTGGGTGAAGCTCTGAGCAACCTAGTCTAGTGGAAGGTGACCCAGCCTGCCACGGTGGGAGGTTGGGACTGGATCACCTTTCAGGCCCCTTCAAACCCAAATGTTCTATGAGTCTGACTCTAAAACTGCTAAAATCTTAAAAACAACAACAACAACAACAACAACAACAACAACAGATATAGATATAGATATAGCTATATAGCTATATAGCTATATAGCTATATAGCTATATAGCTATATAGCTATATAGCTATATAGCTATATAGATACAGTGGGTTCTTATGTCTTTGGTATTTGTAATTTATCTCATAAAAGTTTCTAAGAAGTGTTACAGGTTCCAATGCTAACAAACATTTTTTACCCATAGTAACTTTCTTGTCCATCCTTCTTACCTTGGCTTTTTATATTTATCTTTATATTCCTGTATCTGTAATGAGTTTAGCACAGAAATCATAAGATCGTGGTGACAGCACCTGTAACAAAGTGTCAGAATGGGTCAAAAGAAATGGAGCAGAATACTGATAAAAGGTTTTTTGTGCTCTTGCACTTCCTATTCCTCCTGAAAGAATCCAATCTAAGGCAGGGGCATGCATCTCTTCAGGTGTGCGTGATGCACTTGCTGCGAGAGTCCAGTTCTCCTGGGCTGACCACCAGGCGCTTCCACCTGCAGAAATGTTCATTGAGAAATTAAAGTGATATGAATTCTCTTTTATTTCTCTTTCTGGAATAACATCAAGTGACTTTATATCTTACAGAGTCAGTCCAAACTTGTTAGTCCTTTAAGAAGCCCTTCTTGGATGGCAGCCCAGGATAGCACTATTTTCCAGGGCCAAGAAATAAAGCTTAAATAATTTAAAGTGTGAAAGATAGAAAAAAAAAAGTTCACATTGTGCCCTATAAATACGAAAAATATTATCAGGCTTTCAGCCAAATGCCATGGTACACTAGAAATGCTTATGCCACGTATGAATAATAATTCTTGTTAATGCTAAGTGGAACTGTTGTTACTGATCATATTTAGCTTGGAAGAGATAGGTACTGAGTAACCATGCTCTGTAAAATGCTCATTCTTATTCTGGAATTCAAAGGATAGTTAAAGATTATCAGGTGGTGGGGTTTTGTGTGGGGTTTTTTTTTTTCCGCTGGAAAGAGCAGTTAGTTAAAAACGCCAATTTCCTTTCATCAAGTGTTCCTCTTAGAACTCTTTTGGTTTATGCACACAGTTAAGTATTCTCTAGCTCAGGGTAATCTATTAGCCTGCTGCTAGAAGACAGAGGCTAGGTTAACTGCATGGAAGATGAAGAC
Source organism: Hirundo rustica (assembly GCF_015227805.2). Lineage (NCBI taxonomy): Eukaryota > Metazoa > Chordata > Aves > Passeriformes > Hirundinidae > Hirundo > Hirundo rustica. The sequence goes on along the minus strand of NC_053455.1, from coordinate 40,683,417 downwards.
CACAGCTCCAAATTTTTTGTAGTAATTGATGTGACTTACGTTCCATGCAGATGCCATACCCACCAAAATTTCTGAAACCTTATTCTTCTGGCAGCTTTCAGTAAAACATTTTCCTCTCTCATTCTGCTGGTAGTCACTCCTCCCATCAAGAGGAAATTCTTCTGAACCCTTATTCTCTAGTTTTGCAGTTCCAGTTTCTGACCTTGGATCGGAATAAATAGGTATTGTGTGCCCAGTGAAATAGGATAGGGAAGGCCCTCCATCTGAGACATTTGGGTGAAACTGGAATAACACAAGTGCAATGACTGTGCTTAAATGAAGTACAACGGTATGGGTATAAGGACTAGGACAGAATTTACTGCTGTTAACTACCGCATGTAAAATGACCAAGGAGAAGAAAGACACTAGTTCAGCCTTTTCATACTGTCTACATGCTCTGTGACAATTTGTGTAGCCTGGGTCTCCATATCCCAAACTCCCTGTGCCCTAAGCTGTAGTAAACACAACAGTGGTTTCATCCAGGCTGAAACCTATCCACAGAACTTCCATCCTTGCCCCCAGCCGAGGGCTTTACATGAATCTGATTTGTGCCATCTCTCCACCATAGCATTCCTCGCACTCACAGGGCTCTTCACTGTTGGCAAATTCTGCACCTGAGTGTCTCAACAGCATAAATTCAGTGGAATTTCAGTGGAACTTCAGTGGAACTGTCCCTTTGCCGGCAGCTTTCCCATCACCAGCAAGGGCTCCTTCTCTCCTAAGAAGATGAGTCTGGTCTTGCTATGGTTTTGACACAGCCATGTTATCCATTTACCCCTTGTCTTGTCATCCCTGAAAATGAGCAGAAACAGGAATGAGAAAAACCCCCACACCTATCCTGTCAGAGGTTTGCTGCCACCGTGTCCACGGCTGTTTTTTAATCCCACTGGCTTTCTCTTCTTTTGTCCCCAGTGGCTCTACCTCAAGTCTGTGCTATCCCTGTGACCCCTAGAAAGGAGACAGCTTCTATAAGTAGTGAGAAGGGAAGGAAAGAGAAAAAAAAGAGATAACAATGGATGAATTTTTTCTCTTCTTTCTTCCATATTGACAGCCTCAGGTTTGAGGAACATGGCTCAGTTTACTGAAAGATGGCTACTAGGCCACTGAGAAGGAGGAGACCTGATTTTTCCTATGTATTAGGTCTGGTATTTCCAGCAGAGGTAGGAAATAACTAATATCACTTCACAAAGCTCTGCTCAGTAGAGTACAGTCATGGTCCCCCTGTGGAAAAGGGGTGATCCAAACTGGAGGAAGGGTGAGGAAGGAATTGTTCTATGGTCAGGGAGGTGACCATGCTGTGCAGGAGGCTGGGAGAAGGACGTGTGCACTATGCAGCACTGCACAGAGGGCTGAGTAGCTCTGCTATAGCTCTAAATTTGAAAGCAATAGGATGGTGTCAGCATCTTCTTGCAGCTGACTTAGCTGTGCTGAGTGGCAGCACTAATTAGCACAGGAACACTGCTGTGCTAATGCAAATATGCAGGACTAAGCAAGTATGGGTGAGCTGAGGCAGGTGAGGGCACTGCTCTGCTTCGGGCTTCCCCTCCTGCACGGCTCCGATCCTGAAAGAGCTTGGCTTGCATAGCCTACCTGTAGGGAGACACTGGAGGGAGAATCATTTACTGCGCAAAAATATTTAGGTGGGAAAGCATTAGAGAAGGAGAGAGGTTAAGTGAGCTGAAGAGCAGGCTGGGCATAATAACAAACTGGGAAGGATTTTTTTTATTATTATTATTTAATTTTGTCTTTTAAAATGTGATTAGGGATCTCCAGAGGGTGATATTGATGAATCTTTCAGAATTAGTATAAATATAAGAACTTCAGGAGGGGAAAAATTAAGAAATATTAAAATGAAAAGCCAAAACACTTCAGTGGTGTCAGTGGTTGTGTTCATTTTAAAGGCGCTTAATAAAGTCTGAAACAGCTGTGTCAGGTGGCCTGATAGAAGTCTGAATCTTGCTGTATCAAAGGTTTTGTTTCTGTTCTCCCCTTCTCCCCACCTTTAAGTTGTTTTTAGCTCATTTAGTTCAACAGATAGCTTTCCTGAACGGAACTGACAACAGCTTTTGATATTATAGTGGTTTCTGCAGTAAGCATCCAGTATGAAACAATCCTGAAATATGAATGTGGTGGTTCTCTGTCTCTTTTGGAAGTAACGCTAATTAAAATCTTAACTTGAACATTTAATGGCTAATTGTTGAAGAGATGAATGGGAAAAAATATTGTGTTTGAAACCCAGAACAGAAATTGCTCCAGTGAGGAAAATGAAAAGGGTAAAAAGCAACAATGGTCAGGGAGAAGGGAAGAGGGGAAGGGGAAACTGTAGCAGTATTATTGGTCCAAAATACCATCTCATTCTCATCCTGAATGCTGCAGTGAGGCACTAAAGATATAAGAAATAAAATGAACTTTCACAGTTAAACATTAGAAATAGAATGAAATTACATATTTCTACAAGAATAAGAGTAATCAATGTGTAGCTGGTTGAAGTCTCTTGACCTAGTTTTGTACCAAAACCAGCAAAAAATAATTAAAATATTGGAAATTTTGGATTCTGTGTTGGCTGAGTTTGACACTGAGAGAGGATGCCCTCTTCTCTGTTTGAAAAGCTGAAGTGTGTTTCTCCTTTCCAAACAGTTTTCCAGGAGAAATTGCAAAGGTTCTGGCACTTCGCTTGATCTGAAGCCCTTAATTAGAGCCAGACATGAGGCTGAAAGGTGCCTTCAACCACCCGAGGTCATAAATGCCCAGAAGAAATACAGCCTTCACTCTGAGTCCTAGACAGATCTAATTTGTCTGTACTGACAATCAGAAATAAAGCCGTTCACTTGGTTTTTAAAATCCATGCCAAAAAGCTGGTATGCATTGTAGCATTTAATGTGTGGCCATGAATTAACTTGGAGAAGGGAAAGTGATAATGCACCTGAGATAAACTTTTCTATGGACAACCACAATCTCATTTTGATGCAGATTTGATTCAAATCTTCATACAATGATGATCTATTTCAGATAATGTGTAAACCAAGACTTGATTATTATCTGCACATCAGTCCAGACACGGCAGAGGGCAGAAAAGAGGAATTCTCTTCTTGAAAAAAAATTATTTTTACCTTCACAGTTTCTGAATTTCGGGGGGGGGGGGGGGGGGGGGGGGGGAGTGTGGGAACAAAACAAAAAACCAATCAACCAACCAACCAACCAAAAAAACCCCAACAACCACAAAACAAAAACAAACAAACAAACAAAAAAACCCCACACAAAACTATTACCATTATCTTTTCATAATCAAAGATAACTGTGAAGGAGCTAAATCATGCACTTGATCTCTCTGCCAAAAATAACAGTTAGAAGATCTGCTTTCTTCAGAGCAGGGAAAGTGACATTTCAGAAATTGCGTAAATTCCATCTTTTACCCTCTTTTCCCCTTTGTCGAGAAAATAGACAAAACAAGACCAGATCTAAAGAAATACACAAGTATGGAGCTGATAGAACCCAGCTTTAAAGTGAAACAGAAACAAAGAAGAAACTCTAGAGTGTTATAATTCAAGCATTTTTTTCTATACTTCTTTCCCACAGGCAAATTTGTGGGTTTTGTTTTGTTTTGTTTTTCTCACTAACAGTGGTTAAGCCTTTACAAAAACTTTGGTAAGAATATATATGAAAATTAAACTGGAAGTGGTGCTGTGGTTCTCTGTGATGGCTTATAATTTGGATTAACAGGATCTTGGTCAATAAGCAGGTAAGAGTGACTTGAAAGCTGCACATTATATCTATGAAAGGAAAGGTTGGCAGGTAAATTGTTTACCTGCATCTGGTCATGAGCTATTAGTGGTCTTGTTAAAACTCTGTCCTTGGTGAGTCTGGCAGCCCTGTGTAGGTGGGAAAATAATTAAGTTCATTTAAATTAATAATTATTTAAAGTTGATAGCTAGTAAATTAACACACAGAATCTAGAAAATATTGAAGAGGAAACCCAGATTACACAGCAGATTACAAGATTGGTGTTTTCCTCCATGTAGTCTGGTTGTGCATGTTCTATTTTTCAAAGAAACAAACAGATGTGCTCATTACTAACCACTATCAGGACAAGTAAAAGACTGTACCCAGATTATGTTTTCTGGATAACAAGGGCAGGAAAAAAAGCTAACACTTCCCTGTCAGACTATGTTCATGGATTATCATCATCTAAAAAAACCCCACAGGAGTTTACTACCTCAAATATCCAAATTAATGCATTCCAATCACTGAATGCAATTCTGCTTCCCCAACAAATCAGGTCTTAAACAATTACGTCCTCAATACTTCACACGGATACTTTCCTGCAGTTTGATTGAATAGCCCCCTCTCCTTCCAGTAGGAAACTGTTTAAAAACTGATTGTAAAAAGTTCCAGTAAAAAACATTTGAAATCACTTGCAACTTTCTTCCCTTGTTTTCAATATATGACAATTTCCTTCTTACTTGGAAAGATTTAATTTCGAATTCATTCCATATTGGCTAGTCACAAACATTGTATGATAATCCTTTGCTCTCTTTCCTCATACACAGAAAAAATAGGAGGTGACTTTCTTCAGAGAGCCCAGCCTTTTGAAATAATTTAGTTGTTTTGCACTAAAAGTTCATTCAATCCTTTCATTCCTCCACACAGGCTGTGGAGTTCTCACATTGTCTGAGTGCCACTTAGAGTTGAAGAGAAGTAAAAGTCAACTAGTTCCATGGAGAAGACCTTTCTGACCCCAGTGTTGCTAAAGATGTGAAACAATGACATGGCACTTACACTAGAACATCACAAAGCTGATCCATACATCCCTGGGCCATTGTCTTGCAATGAAATTTGGAACAACACCAGTACTCTGAAGCATGGAACCAACTCACGTAATCAATATTTTTCTGTTCAGGTGCATCCTGTAGCTTTATGTACAAATGAAGTAGAAGGTGAGGAAATGCTTCTCAAGGTAGAAAATAAATTTTAGATCAAGAACATGCTGCATTTCTGTATCAGAGATGGTATTCCGCGTAACCTGCATCACTTGATTACTTTAGCTAATATGACTACAGAAGAAAGAGAAATTGTGAAATGAGGGTTGAGTCAAACATGCATAGATGCACTTGTACTGGTTTGAGGATTATTAAAGGACTGAGAAAGTCCTAGTCCTTAGGAGACTTGTCATTAAATTACCCTAGCTTTACAGTATGTAATTGCCTCCAGCCTGCCTTGTCCCACAGAAATCGTCTTCTGTCTTAAAGTCTTTAAAGGTGTTGAGGTTAATACAAGATAACAAAGGCAAGAATGAGCAAAAGCCATATAAAACCTTCTGGACTACACAGTACCTGTTTTCTCGCTTTCCTGTTGTCTCCCTAAGTGTTTTGTAAGCTACTGCAACTGCTTTATTCTTTCCCTGCGATTCCTCTCTTGTTTGAAAGCTTGTCTGTATCCCTGGCTTGACTTGTCTCCAGAACTGTGTGTGCTTGGGGACTCAGTACGGTGCCACAAAACCCTGATATGTTTGCTGCATTCCTGGTAGCAGTTATGTAATTGCAGCAACATGACTTTTACATCGATAACTCAGGCTCAAGGTGAATAAAATCCTTTCAAAAGGCAGACTCGGGTTAAGAACAACAGAACATCTTGGCAAGACAAAGGTCACAGCCTGTCTATGCAACGGGCAGGGGACTGGAAATAGTTTCTTTAAGTCAAAATAACTGAAATCACTACATCCCGATAAGATCTACATATGCAGTACTGTTGTGCCATGTCTCTCTTTCTCTCGGAGCCGTGGCTCCGTTTTTGCCTCAGCTAGCTTGAGAGAAAAACCACAGCTGGAAGGATTTTTCCCAGGGCCTCAAAGATCCCAGAGCGGCCATGAACCTTTTCCTTTAGAGAGAGCACGTCCCCATCGATGGCAAAGGAAAGAGTCTGCACTTGATTCGGGGGGAACTAGGGCTTTATTCAGTCTTTCCTCTGCCCCCATGGCACCATGAGCGCCAGTCCCAATCCCCAAGCCAGAGGAGATTCCACATCCTCTTCCTGGCTTTTATCCAGGGGGAGGAGCTAGAGGCAGGGACAAGCCACTACCCAATCAGGGATAAGGTGGGAGGGGAACAGAGTTGGGTTACATTCCAGGGTGGGAGGATGGACGGAGAAAAGGAGCAGGGACAAATTTTGGGATGATACATTTTCCAGGGGGACAGGGGGGTGCAGAAGAAACCATTACAAAACCCAATATAAAAATTAAATACAATAAGAACCCAAATAATGCACAACACTATTGGTTGCATGTTTTGTATTCTAAGAAATTTTCTGCCACCTCAGAAACAATGAGTAGAAACCAGCAATAGAGAGTAATAATTGGGGAAATGTGTGATATCATGTACAAGGCACTTTAATAGGCACCAGAGCTACTGCAGTATGAATTGCATTATTCTTGTGTCTTTTGTGTGAAGCCCTGTCCAGAACATTTCTGGCTTTACACAATATTGGCCAGTCTAGCTGAGTTCCAAGCCCATTCACCCTGGACACAGAGTAAGGAAGGGCTGGAGGTGGATTGTGATATTCCGCCTCAAGACACGTAAAGCCAGAAGGTTTCACACCTGGGCTGGCACACTCAGGTTCATCACATAAGAAAGAGAGGTGTTACTAGCCCTTTTGTGACGTTACTTGGTCTCCCCAGACTGTCTGTGGCCTGTACCTGTGTGATGTTGAGATGCTGAAGGTGTCAGAGCAGAGCTCACTGCAGTCTCCGGGTGTTCAGGGTGTGTACAGTCTCTGTTCCTGGTCCTTTGCTACTTGTAAGTCATGTTAGCTCAGTGTGGCTATATTTGCTAGAGAAGCAGCTCTGCCATGTGTGACTTCAGAACATTCAGAGGAGAGAAAGATCTGACCTTTCTTCTTCTACCAATGCCAGCACAAAGAACTCGATTGTGTGAACAGAGTGGAAAATACTGTCCCCTGCTGAACATGCTCAATCACCTCCAGACACTGATTTTTATGACTGTTTCTGCTGACCTTCTTTCCTGGATGGAACCTTATGTTCCATCAGATTTAATTCTTCATTATTTTTCTGCTAACTCTTTGATATTGTCAGCTACAGGGTTTTCCCCCCTCACTACTTAAAGCATGTGATGGCCTGTTGGGCCAGGCTTTCTACCACATTTTTACTTCTCACCGTCTCAATAGTGTCAGGTTGTCAAAACAAATAAAACTTTTGCAACACCTTCCTGAAACGGTGCTTTCCTTTTTTTCTTTTGGTTTTTTGTTTGTGGGGTTTTTTTTTTGTTTGTTTGTTTGGGGTTTTTTTTTGGGTGGGTGTTGTTTGTTTTGGTTTGGTTTGGTTTCTGGTTTTGGTTTGGGTTTTTTTCTTTTCATTTTTTTGTGGGTTTTTTTGTTTGTTTGGGTTTTTTCTGTTTTTGTTTTGGTTTTGGTTTTTTGTTGTTTGTTTTTGTGGGGTTTTGTTTGGTTTTTGTTTTGTTTTGTTTTTTGGGGTTTTTTTGCATTTGAGGAGGGTTAAATCAGGTAACATCTACAATAGAAGAGCTACTTAAGAAACTGTTAACTGTTATCTAGCATGGGTGCAGGATGTCAGCTGGCTCCACGCTGTCATTTAAACTGACCTCAAGATGTACAGTCACTCACTGAGAAGCTGAGAAAGGTATTTTACTAACTTATCATTTGGCTATGTCACTTTCAGCCTGTAAGTAGTGCCATCAGGATTGAAAATGCATTTAACATATTTTCTGAGGCAATTATGTCCTCTTTTCTTTAAGCAAGTTTCAGCTGAATCTGAGGTTAGGGTCTTACTAAGTTAAGCCATGGCTCTTCAGATAATTTCCTTTTAAAAAGGTTATTAATTCCACTCCGTCATCCCCAGTGTTGAAGGAGAAGCTGCTGCCCAAGCAGTCTCCCTTTAACACTCAGCTTATGCCAGTCGGACAATGTAGCCAGTAAACATCAGGTGTAGGTTTTTCCATCATTTCCACTTCATCTTACAGTAATTGGACCACGGATCTAGTGTGTGGATTTTTTGATCATTGTTTCTTTTGTCAAGCTGGTTTATGAAACTACTTCCAGTAACACAGTCCAGAGAAAGGCACTTTTCTCTCTTCAGAAAACTCAGATACCAAGTCCTCCCTCTAAGCTGCCCAACCTGCTCCTGTGCCTCAGTGACCTCCAAGGACAGCACAAGTGGCACACAAGTGAGATGCAAGTGAGAACACAATCCCCTCGTGATTCTCGCTACATACCTCTGCCCATTCCAAGGTTTCACTGCTGAAACGTGGAATCTGCTTGCCTGAGCCTAGTAGGAGGGCACAGGGCAATATTCATAATAAAAGTTGTATTGCAGCACTGTGGCAATTGATAAACATTGTATTTTATTTAAAACTGAGAAAAAAAAAATTATTTGTGTAACTATAAGTTAGCACTCAGTAGTGTGCATAGGGATATTGCCTATAAACAAGACATCACAGCTGTGGCTCTACTCTCCTCTCACCCCAGATGTTTCCCTACAGCTTCATGTCTGGCTGGGGACACCTTGTAGCAATTTACAACCTGATGAGCCAGAAGACATGCAAGAGAAGACAGAAATATTGAAAATTAGAAACTAGGGGGCATGAAGTGCAGCAAGCTGTGCAGTACATGTACATGAACATCTCTGATATTTGATGACACTAATCAGGCTAAAACTCCAACACGGATTCTGCATTTGCAGATTAAAAAAAAAAAAAAAAAAAGAAATAAATATTCCCCTATGTACATAAAATTTCTAATTGTCATAGGCAAAGCTAGAAGCATCTCCCTGCTGACAAATACACAAAAATTACTTGTGGAATTACCCGCATTCTAAAATAAGCTTCCCCTCTGTGACTGTGTGTTTTTGTGTGTTAGCCCTTGAAAATGTCTTCTTGAGACCAATGGGCATTTCTGATGCATTCCCCATGGCCCATTGATTCTCAGGAGCGTATTTAAAGACCTTACTAAATTTCTCTTTTGGGTATGCCCCAGAGACCATTCTCAAATGCTCCCAGCTTCTCAAATACTCTAAGTAATCTGAGCTCATTCTCTGTGCCTCAGTGATGATTAATTCCATGCCATTGTTAAGTCTGACCTACATTTTGGCTTCAACCTTTCAACCTTCAATTTTTAGGCATAGAGCAGTTTTTTTCTTCAAATGGGAAAAAAAAGTATCTTTTCACTCAAATACCTGTAACTTCTGTTTAGTTAGAAAAAAAAGTATTTCTAAATTACCAACAAAATCCGTGTTTTAGACAGAGTTATTCAAACTTTGGTTTGGTGAGTTGTACCTGCCAGGAGGGACACCAACATTTGTGTTTGGGAACTGTGATTTTCCTGCACTTTGATTAGTGAATGAGAGAATGAGTCAGAATCATATGGGAGAGTCCCGTAATCATCAGCTGGGACTTGGCCAGTGTCTGGAACAACAGACTGATCACAGGAAATCCAAAAGACTTTCTGTGGTACATGCCAAGAGTGAGATCTCATTAGCTGTAAAGCAGTGGTTTAGATAGAATTTTTAGTCCACACTGGGCTGGTTTTAGATTGCCCTTTCTTGGGCTACCCTTTACTTGAACAAAATTAGCCTCTCCTAATAATACTCTTTCATGGTAGGATCTAAGGTTGATAAGTCACTTGTGATAGGAAATATCACTAGGAGAAAAAAAAACCAAAAAAACCCTGAACTTTTCTTGCACAAATTAGAATAATTTAATTTCCGTATTTTATTTTATGCTATTTACAAAAAATGTTACTAGACATGATGGAGCTTACATTTAATTCCATCATTAGTGATGTGTAAAATTTGCTGCTATCACTCACATTTCCAGACACTTTTACTGCAGAAAATGGAAGATAATTGGTACTTCAGGCAGGCCACAAATCTTTCCTGGCAGCTGTGTACCACTCACAGTACAGTGATTGCAAAAATTAGTTAATTCAAGAGGAATATTATATTTCTTGAGCCCTGACATAAATCTCTCCAAATTCTGCAGGCATTACTGCCATCAAGTTAAAAGATAGATTTCCATCAGCCTACTTGAGCCTGTGTGTTCCTCCTGACTTAGATGCCACTTTTCCAAAACTGATATATATTGCCTGTTAAGTCCTCCAGAAGAGACTTGAAATGGAAGGAGTCAGGAATATTAGGCTAGTCTGTTGCTTTTATTTACTGATCTTCTTAGGGTTGTAAATTCAAAACTGCTGGTGTTTTCTACTTCATTACCTTTGCAAATGAAAACTAATGAGGGTGCAGTGTTTATGTATTGATAAAAGTCTGTCTTTTTGTACATTTGCGATGCTTTTCTATTTTAGTGTTAAGGAAATGAAGTTAGAAATTTCTCTAAAAAACCTAAAATTTTTTTCCAATATTCACCCAAGGAGAGTTTATCTAGATTTGATACAATTGTCCATGCAACTTCGTGTTCATAAACTTTTGCCAAATGTTGTACTTCAAGCATCATTAATTTCCATATTTTTATGACAAAACTGAGCTTCAAAAAGATAACGCAAGATGCACCAGTATTTTCAGACCAATTAAAATCTCCTTAATGTGGAACATTTCTGTGCAAAGCCTCAAACGAGAGGGTTTCAGAAAAAAACCCAAATCTACTGCTGCAACATACCTGCATGTGGAACTTTGGCTCTGCCAAAGTCACTCAGAACTCTGACACTTCTTGTGGACCAGGAGTTAACCTCAAGATGATACTTGCATATGGAATAATTGTAGTCAAGTGTGTATTTTTGGTCTACAGTTCTGAGCACAAGCAAAAAGGTACAGACTATTTTGAGGGGTAAGTCTAAACTGAGATAATAACGCAAACAGAACAACTGAATGAGGGAGGAATGTTCTCTCTGAGAAAGCTCTTCTTATTTGCTGACTGAACTGGCTTGCTACTAACTAAAAGAGGAACAAAGCTGTGAGCCAAACAGAACCACTGTTGTGTTGGGGGCAGTCATCAATGAATTTTTCCAATTTTTTTTCATTTACAGAAATGAATGCCAGAGATTATGATAGTCAAGTGAGGTAATGCCTGATCTCCTTGTTTGGTTGGTTCATTTGGATCGGGTTTTTTTGTGATAACACAGGACTCTGTAATAGTTTTGTTATTCTATTACAGAAGAAGAAAAAAATTAGTTTCATTGTTAAAGCCATGGAATTATGGCTCTGTTGTGAATTTTGGCAGAATTTTGGGAAAATGAATTTTCAAGAAAAGTAACTACTTTGCACAGCAAAACTGTTGTTACAATAAACCATCACAGCTGGCAAAATTCAAAATTTGCACTCTTCACAAAGTCACAAAATTTTTTTACTGGACTGGAACCAGCAGCAAGAGAATTGAAAACTAGCTGAAGACAGGAGATGGCTCTCATATACCACTGCAAAATGAGAAAATAGCAAGGCTTCAGATGTTGGACTGAAAAAGATTCTAATCAAGACCTGTTCCTGGCTAGCACAGGAAATATAATCACACTCATTCCCATGAAAATACCCATCTTGGAAGATGCAATTATGGACATGAAAAGTAGAATTAAGAATTTTGGCTTCCTCTGGTTGAACTCATTTTCAAAGCAAATGTGCAGGAAGATTTATAGCACAATCCTCTTTTTTTTTCTTTTCTTATTTTTTCCCCCAGCAGATTGCAGTGCAGGAGCCATGGGATTTGAAACTCAATAGAAAGAGCCTCTTGCATGAGACAGATGAGTGGGTTGTTTTATAGAGGTTCATCTGATGCAATGCAAACACATTGATACAACACAGGCAATGAATGAAGTGGATGTTTTTAAACTCTGCTCTCTGGTGATCACTGATGAAGAAAATTTTCTGCACAAAAGAGGAGAGTAGATATAATCACCACTGCACCCAAAACCTGCAAACCCGTGGAGAATAACTGAAAAATATTTGAGTGCGTTATTCTTGAAAAAAAATTATTGGGCTGTTTAAAAATAATTTTGATAAGAGTTGTTTTGGAAGTGCCTGGTTTTTCCATTAGTTTTCCATTAACTCTGATAAAATATGCCTTTATGAGTTTGTATTATTGAACTGCAGAGAGAACCACATTCTTTACAGAGATGTATAATTATGTGTATGAAAGAATATAAGAAGAAGTTGAAAACATACATGAATATGCAAATTATTAAAGCTGGTGAGTCATTCTGGTCATTTTAGGGAGGTAACAGGCACAGCTCCGATAAGAAATTGCAAAATCCTAAGCTAACAGGCAAAGAAAAGCTGAAGACAGAAATGAGCCCAGTAAATCGTGCCTCTTGTGACAAATGCCACAAGCTGAAGAGATGCCTTATACTTGAAAAAGTGAAGCAAATGCGTTAACAGCTTACAGTTAATGACAATTTATGCTCGCAGCATGGACAAAGAATGACAGCAGTATTGCTGCAGATAGGGAAAATCAGGGGAGTAGTGGACAGTTTTGGACAAAGTAGGAGATCAGTATTCAAGTCACCATGATCCCAAAAAAATATTAGTCCGGTAGAAGAAACAGTGATAGTGCCAGAAAAGTGGGAAAAACTGAATATTTGGCATCCATTCAGGCTTATTACAGTTGGCCTCACTGAGGAAGCATATGAAACAAATGCATGGGTAAAAAACAAATGTTTGAAGTTGTAGACTGCATAGAATAAAATGTATAATTCATTAAAATATGCAACCTTTTGGAAAGCTGTGAACTCAAGCAACAAAAGAAAATACCAGAAATGCGTTCCAGGATTTAAGAAATCTTTCTAAAGAGGACAGAATAGAAGAGGAAAAGCCTATTTCTAAAACCCTTGAAAAATTCTAGACTCTCAGAAAAAAAAAAAAAAAAAGGTAAAAAAAATTAGGCCACTTCCCTCAAAATCACAGCAGAAGAAAGAAACCAATAGAGATCACATTACATATCAGTCACTACAGGCAAGAGAATTAATAATAACATGAATGGTTTTAACCAGTTAAATAAGAAAATTCTTAAATGTCTTCATATAGCAAAAATGTCCCTACATGTCAGCAAATAATAAGGTTGTTAATCATAGAAAGATCAGTTCCTACAGTCTGTCTATGCAGGAACAAGTAAATTCTTGTCTGGAAGGATTGTTGTGTGTCAGGTTAAATTTTTACTGGTTTACATGGACTAATGCTTGAGAGCTGGTTCTGTCCTGTTCTCCCACCACTACAAATGACTTGCAGACCTCCAGCTGAAATTCTATCTGCTTAATCCCACTTTCATCATTGTGCACTATGCACATGCTTGTTCTTGAAGTCTACAGAAGTAATTCCCACTCCTCACTGTAACTTGCTTAGATGCTGTTAGTACTGAATACAAATCCTGCACGAAATATCAGCCTCTGTGCTGCTTTAGACAGACACCGTGTTTTAGTCTCCTCAGGGCACCAGAGGAAGGGCTGATTGCAATTGCATTGGCAGATGCCTTTCCTTCTCTGCTTTGAGGCTTTTCTTCTTTCGTGGCTATGGCTCAGTGAAGTGGGAGGAATGCCTTCTTCAACATGCACACTTTTCCAGTGGCTCAGATAAAGCCAGTGAGCAAACATGCACTTCAGGGTAAAGAGTGTCTTTACAAATATATGTCAGTTTTTGTTCTCTTTCATGTGCAGAATCCAAAGATGAAGTGACAGGTTGGCTAGATATTCAAAATGTGCTGATTTTCTCTGCAACCTGTAACAGCAAAGCCGGGCAGGAAGAAGGCCACCACCAGTTGTAGCAAGAGCACTGCAGAGCTAGTTTATTAATATTAATAAACAATATGTTTATTCATACACCCTTCTTTAATGCAGTGCAACATAAAATACACTGAATTTTGCAAGTTTTTTTTCTTTCCTTAGGGTCAAGAAGTCTTTTACATTCATTAAGTACTTCAACAAACTAAAAGGCAACTTTCTCTGGAGTAGGACCTGAAAGCTAAATAGGGCAGGTAGCAAGCAAAACTGCAGTATCCAGATGAAGGTGAGTAGTCCTTCAGGATTTAAAAACTTCTTTGGAGTGGTGTGTTCATGTGCACATAAGAAAGCTTATCTTAACAAAAACACACTTTGGTGTAAAAAACCTTGTGGATTGTGGCTTAGAAAAAATTATTAGGTTGTTCCTAAAACATTCCTAGATTCTGCTAAGGAGTTCTAGATGTGTAGCTGGCAGGTTAGTTCCCTAACACGTTTACAATCAAGGCATACCTCATTAACCTGCTTAAACTATTAAGAAGCAGCAAAGAAAGAGCTCCAAGGTTGATTGTCCTTCAATTATTACAGCTTTCCTGCTAAAAGTAAAATTTGAAAGATGAAAATGCAATTAAAGCCCTAACCACACTAGAAGTTGAACCCTTTACTTTGAATTTTTCCATAACTTTGTTATTCAGTCAACACAGTTCACATCAAATTAACCCTGGAGACACTGGTCCTTCTCTGTCTGAAGCCTAGAAAATCTTGCACTATCCAAATTTCCAGTTTCCTGTCTCACCTGTAGTGGCCAGTAGTAATGGGCAAGAGATTCTAGGGTGGGACTGAGGAAGGTTCAGAAAATATCAGTGGCAGTAACAGAGGGTCTGGGTCTGCATTCTTAGGCTCACAGAGCAGGAGTAATCAGGTAGAAACTGCCCTCAAGTTCAGCCCTTCTATGAAACATTTCAGTAGTGGCGGTGAGGTGTGGTGAAATATGTTTTTGGTTTTGGGAAACCGGGTTATGTTTGAAATTTATGTTTACATTGATTGATCCCCTGTGCACTCTGATGAGAACTCCCTCTCCTAGCTACTCTGAAGTGTGTTATCTGTTGTGTTTTCACTTTGACCGTTTGTCCCATATAGGAAGATCATAAAATAGTCATGACAGGTGTTTACACCTGAGACTGTAGAGAGTTACAGAGTGCCATATATTGGGGCCAGGAAAATTTTGCTGCTAAGACCAGGCTGGAACTATAATCCATTTTGTTTAAACAATGGCAAAAGTGGATTAAACTACATATGTTACTATTACTCCATACAAGCTGCTTAATTGATTTGTCAACGTTACATTCACACCCAATCTACTTTCCAACCACTCCACCCTTTCAAAAGTTTCATAGAACCACAGAACATGCTGAGTTGGAAGGGGCACATCAAGATCACGGAGTCCAACTCCTGGCCCTGTACAGGACACCATGTGTCTGAGAGCATTGTCCAAACACCTCTAGAACTCTGTCAGGCTGGTGCTGTGTCCACTGCCCCAGGGAACCTGTTCCAGTGCCCGGCCACCCTCCGCATGAAAAATGTTATCCTGATATCCAACTTATTTGGCAACATGAGAACAAAAGTTTTAAAGGGAATATTTGTATACTATTACGTAGTTGGGGTTTGGGGGGCGGTTCTCTTTGGTTGGTTTTTAAAGCAAGTTCTTTTAATGTTTCTAAGCAAGTATTTTGAATCAAGCAAACCTTTGCTGAAGACCTAGTAGCACTTCATTTTCCCTGAAAAAAATGTCTTCAAGACAAACTTTAAAAATTTCAAAATTTACTTGAAATAGTTATGACACAGAAGAGAGTTAAATTATTTTTCATTGCATGAGCTTAGCTTAATACACCACCAAACCAGCAATAAACTGTTGTAGCATTAAAGTTGAAAAAAATTGAGGAATACATTAGTAGCATTATAAAAGCAAATCCTTCTAGCTTAAGCTGTCTAGTAATTAGAATATCACATGAATAAAAATTGGAAAATTATTCTTTAAACTACTCATATTGTTTAATGTATCATCCAGTACTTTCTTAAATAATCTCTGTGGTTAGCTGATGTCTTTTCTATGGGGAGATTGCTTCACATACAGAAGCTTTCATTGTCAGGAAGTATTCTTTGGATATGTAATCTCAGTTTTTCTCTACCTAATGAAGTCATTTTTGCAAACACTCCTAATCTGGAGAAATGCAATATAAACTAGCAGCTCGATTCCATCATTTGCTAATTGGACTAACCTTTAAGGAGTCTGCTTGTTTGTTTTCAGTTTCACCCACTATTTGTGTCTTTACTTGTGCAGATGTAATTCAGTAAATTGTGGAAAGTACATGAATTTTTCTGCGAATGAATCAATGTTTTATCATATTTTCCTCTTAGCATGTATTCCTGAGTCACTGTGGTGCTGCCAATCACATTTGCCTTCCAAAGTTCTGTTTGCACTGCAGAAGAAGCACATGGCTGAAATAGCTTAATTCGTCAAAGACATGCAAGGTAAAGCTCACAAAGGGTCTAACTGTGCTCTCTTGGGAAGAAAAGGAGGAATTGGAAACTGGTAGCTTCACTGCTGGTTTTTGGTGTATTTTATTTTGTCTCTGCAGCTCCACCACACTCTGCCCAGCCGCTGAGGTTCTGTTTCAGTCATTGCTGAGACAGATGCAATGTGGTTTTTAGCATTTAGTATAGAGAGCATCATTCCAGCAGTGCCTCACATAAATGTTTGCACAGGTCTTGAAATGCCTGATACACCAACTGGGAATCTGGCATAAAAAGCGCATATTTTTAATTTGAAGCAGATGAAGTTAACTCTGTGCCATGTCTACAGAGCCCCGTAAAAGGAAGTGTGAGTGTTTCTGCTGCAGTCAGTTGAAGGCACTGTTGTGGTATTTTGCTGTGTATTTTTCCAAACCAAAGAATGGGACATATCATATGCTGCACAGCAAGTTTTGATGATGTGTTTAAAACCAGAAATGAAGATGATGTTTACAACTTTCTAATGCTTTATTTAAAAGAAGATTTCTGATCAGTACTTAATTTTTTTGTGGGCATATGCTCCAATTCTGGTTACAGTAGAGGAAAAACTTACATACTAGGAAGCTTGTGAAGTCAAAAAATCTTGCTTACTTTGATTTGGACTTTGGAGATTATGGCATCCCAGTGACTCAGGAATCCCGATTTCACTAATTGTCTTTTGGTGCTGCCAATATTTCTTATATTTTGAGAAACCTAAACTGTATTGTCTAAGCCTGAGATGCACTGGAGCGTAGGATTAAAAGCATGGCAATTTATTTTTCAGTTGCTGATCTTAATTGAATCCTGGAGTACACAGGACTTCTATCTGAGATTTTGGTTCTTTACTCCTTACTGCATGAAAGCAGTTTTTGAGAATCTCTCCAGACAAGAAATTTGTGTTGATTTGTAGTTACCAGATTCCCTCTCTTGGGTAATGCATTCCCTCTGAGGGTCATTTGGCATTAATATGTTTTCTCCTCCTTATGAAATACACTTGCAGACCACTTTCTATTTCTACATATTGATAGACTCTGAATAGAGATGAGAGAATGTTGACCAATGATTTGAAGAGAAGAATAGGAAGGGGGAAGTCTATGTTGCATCTTAGGGTAATATATATATATCATTTTGTTAAGCTTCAGGGTGATATCTACATGGAGACAAAACTTCGACAGCTGCCAGTATCTTGAATAGTTTTGGGGTGGGGTTTTTTTGTTTGTTTGTTGGGGGCGGTTTTTTGTTTTTTCATTAAATCTGTAATAAATATATGTAATTAGTGAGGAGTTGTGCTCTAATGTGCATGTACATAATATATGTCAGTCATCATAAAGGATCATGTCAAATAAAACCTATCAGGAACAGAATCTATATTTCAAAATGAGGACTAATTTTGTCTGTCTAATTAGAGGCAATGGTGACCCCATGCAGAGAAGAATGGTATCTGATTACATCCATAAATGTCAGATATAACATGTTAGGGTATCAATTTTCTGTCAGATTTTCCATATTCAGGAGGGTGAATGATATTGCAAGAATAGTTAGGTGAAAAAAGCTTAATCGTATCCACCCAACAGTTCAGGTATTTTTCAAGTGTTCTAAAGAATCTGGTTTACTGTTAATTAGAAGGCAGCATTCTTCTAGAGCTCAAAAATCCCATGCAATATTTATAACTGTCATCCATTTTCCATTTTTTTACCAATGTTTTTTGTAATCTGTCTGGATAAATTTCCCCTGTGTTTACAGAGAATTCTCATTAGTGTTTAGGATGGTCTTATGTATGTTGACTATTTCCAAAGCCTTTGGTTACTGTCTTGCACACCAATGATTTAGAAGAATATAAATAAATAAAAGCTTAAAGAGCCTTTATTTGAGTGAATATTGTTCTGAAACTTGGAAGTGGACACCAAATGTGCATGTTGCAAATGGTATTCTGAAGAAATCTAATCACCTGGAATTCTGGATAGAGTGGAAAAGCATAGAATACCTTTGGGCATCCTCTGATTACAGCAGTATTCTGTCCCTGTGTGCTGGGAATAAGCAACAAGTGAAATCTGCTAATCTTATCGAACTTGTCTGTATAAAACCTCATAGCTTTTGCAATTAAATACAGTGGCAAAGCAAATGGTCTTTGGTGCTAAATATTGGTGATTGCTGGTGACTTCTAGTGGTTTGTGAACAATTAATGTCAGCAATTAATAATGAATAACAAACGGCAATTAATTTCTCATGGCAATCAAGGATGATTTATCCTTGATTTACTGCTGAACTGTGGTCCACAATTGCTTGAAACCATTTCATAAATGATCAGATTTTGGAAACATCTGGAGGTGTGTTTCCATGATAGGTGGTTGTTGCCATACACTGATCAATGGCCAGTGCCACTGCACCTGTGCGAAATACTGGCTAATAAACCTGAGTGCAGAGCTGGGTAGAGGATCAAAGGTCAAAAGGGCAGAAAAGTAGCCACAGCACAGCTGTGTACTTTGTGGAGGCCTCTGTCAAGCAATGACAGGCTTCTGGATGATTGTATAAGGAGAAGGAGTCAGGATGGATGGAGAGGCATTAACTGCCAGGGAGTGGAAGGGTATCATCTTCCTCAAAAACAAAACAAAAAACCTAATAAAAATCATTCACCCTAAACAACCTCTTTATTCTTGGCAGTAAAAGCAGTGAGTACCTTCTTGCCAAGGACCAATTTCTGCCTCTTTCCTTTGCCCTTTTCGTGCGCTCCTTTCAGGGTGACAAACTTCAAATTTTCCTGTGTGGGTTCTTCCTATTAGAACAGCTTGCAGCATGCTTTGATAAGGCACAGGTGCCTCATTGTTAAAGCTTTGTGCATGCATATTATCAGCTCCCCTAATATACACCAAATTCTGCAGCTATGAGGCAGGAAGGGGATGAAATCCAGCACCGGTGTGACTTCAAACGAAAACTCAGCACGAGAGCCTTACTGGCGTTTGCAGGTGCCACGCCATGGGAACAGCAGGATGAGAATGTCAGGGAACGCTGCCAAAGCATCTCTGGGAAAACACTGCCACAGCAGCCGAGGTGAAGGGCTTCAAAGCTGTAAGTGAGAGGTAAGCTACAGAACTGCAGACAAATTACCTTTACCATTTTAAAAGCTGAGATGTCTAACGTACTGTAAACAAAGGTAAGTTTTATGTTTTAAGACTATCTCTTCATTGTGACTGCTTACAACCTCTGCCAGAGCAGCCAAAATATGCTTGATTGACCAGCATTCGGGGACAAGGCATCCCAATTACTCTTTCTGTCCTTATTGTTATTTCCTGAGTGCATATCCCATAGTTCTCTGAGATTTTTTGAGCACATTTTTTTCTCTCAGCTGTTGTGAACTGGCTTTTCAGTAGGGAAAAGATTCAGAAAGACATTGGATGTCTACTAGAATTTCAAGGGTATTTTGCATGCTTCTTTTATTCCAGAGCAGGTAGATAACAGCTAAAGTTAAAAATAAGCACAACAAAGACCCACTTTCAAATCGTCCTGCATATCTGACTAGGCATCTAGAGACTGAAGTACTTCCAGACTTGAATATTGGGATGGCTTGGGCTGAAATCCAGGAATAGTTGAAAGTAAGATCAGCAGGCAGGATATACCTTAAGCCACTTCTTAAATTAAACATGATACATGAAAGTGTTCAACTCAAAATAGAATTTGGATAAGATTTAGACATCTAAGTTCAAGATCCTGAATCCACAGACCATATCTAATAGCTTAAATAGCTGGGAACTTGGTGATTTCCAAGTTTCCAATTACTAAAGGTTTTTTTCAAATAATTTCAATGTTAAAAAAAACCCAACCAACAACAACAAAGGCAGTAGCTCAGAGATCCTATATTCAATTTGTGACTGAGAACATGTCTTGATGTGTTTCCTTTTGAGGGGAGGGAGCCCATCACAGAGGGGCATTACTTTGACACTTCTTAATAGCACATGTGCTGAAATCTACACAAACAGCAGCAGAATCAGAAGCTGAACACTGCACTTTCAAGGATTCAGTCACCAAAACAACACAACGATTTGATCGTCCACAGCCCATGATCTGTTGCCCGAAGACTTAGAAGGACAGAGTGGAGCTATCTGGCTTCTATAGACGTTTTGCTTCTCAGTGAACCCATTAGTGTTCAGATCACTAAAATGTAGACAATAACTTTGCTGTCATTCTGTTGTCTGGGGAGAAATAATCACTAGTGACAGGCTGTTTGCAGCTTATGAATTCAGAACCTTTGAAATACAGTTTCAAGCATCTCACTCTTTGCAATCAGCATATACAACAGAATGTAGCTATGTCCCAAAGCTGCATTTGTATGCAAATATTCATGGTTCTCAGATTGAAGAAACAGGAGAACTTCCTTTCAGGGTCCAAAAAATCTGAATTGCCACACAGTCGTATCCATCAAAATTGTTGTGCTACTTGTTTGAGAAAGGAAGGTCATCCTTTGAAGAGTTCTGGAATAACATATGTGTTTGTTTTGAGAATATCATCATCTTTATGTCTTACTTGGAAAAAAATTCCAGACTTACATGAGGAAATCAGATGTAGACAGGAATTCTGTTAAAAATATTTATGTAGAACTGTTAATCTATCTACAGTTGATGTCAAACCAGATGTGGGAGTTGGAAAGTTTCCAGGCTGGTTACACTTCAAAGCAAAAATAGACAGTAATTTAGGAATAATTTAATAATCTTTGTTTTAATAAGAACCTTATTTTCAGATTTAGAATAAAGTTTATTTCAACCTTCCTTATCATTGCCAAGTGTCTCATCTCATTTTGTCATTTTCATTCTACCAAACATTATCACATTGTGCCTGTACCTTTTGCTGAATCTGAATTGCATATGGAAAAAACTTGCTAGGAGAGTTGGAAGAAAAACATGAGTAGGAAACTAAGTTCCAAAGAGTAAGGATATAAAATCATAGACAAGGATGCTTACAGGAAATTGGTCATTTGGTGGATCAAAGTGAAGGGTAGAGAAAATTGTGAAACCTTGTGTAGGAGAGGAAAAGGAAGTAGTTCACTATCAGAGTTGCAAGTGTGATAGTTGGACTGAAACTTGTGTAAGGACAACAGGATTACCTACCCTGTCTCCTTTGCCTAAGTTCAGACCTCCATTGGATCAAATGTAATTTCTGGTCATGAAGTAGTAATTATTTCCCTATGGAGACTGAATCCCAAAAAATCAGACTATTAAAGACGATGGGTATTTTTCCTTTCTCTGACCCTTTGGCTGCCCTAATAATCTAGCATCCAATTAGAATCTATAATCTGATAAATATCAATTATATAATCTTTCACCAGCCATCCTCCCCAACTACTTTCCTCAATCACTTTAACTCAGTTTTAGCTCTGAATCTGAGAAACTCCTAGCTTCTCTTTCAGCACAGTGTAGTTGGTGACTATGTCTTTATTGATGTAACCAAAATCCATTACACACCTATAGTAGCAGGAGGTTGCTTGAACACCAGACAAAACAAAAGCTTTGCTTTTTTTCTCTCTTTGCACAGCATATCCACTTTGGAAGACCCCATTGTTTCATGTCCTTCAGATAAAGAGGGAATAGCAAAAAACTTCTCTAATGCACCATTGCTCCTTTAGTCAACAACACTTTCTTTGTTCTCTATCTTCAAATAATTAACTTACTTTTACAGCTTGATTTGTGTGACCTTTACATTTTACAGCACCTGGAATCTTTTATTATATTTATTGAAAAAGATGTCATTTTTTTGTTTTCCTGAAAATTATTTTTAAAGTATTTTTTTAGTCCCATTTCCTGCCTATATCAGGGGATATATCCTGTGATTCAGTCTCCTTCTGATCAATTTAACCTGCTCAACTTTGGCACAATTTTTAAAATGTGCCAGCTAGGTTCTCTAAGCAATGTTGCTGCCTATTTATTTAAAATAGTATACCCATAGGAAAATACATTTGAGCAATTTGATTTAATATAAATTTAATATATCCAAGCAGGATAATTTACAAAACAATCTCTAGAGGTGCATAAGCAAAACTTATTAATCATAACCACATCAGGGTACAAAACTGCTGTACAAATATTTGCACTTCTGTCACAGCCACTTATCCGATCTATGCCAAATGCTGACAGACTTTAAAGACAATCACATTAAGCATTAATCAAGCTTGAAAGATGCAGCCGAGTAACAGCATACTAAAGAGACATCCATTTCCAAAGACAACTGCACACTCCATATACTCAGCCTCCTACTGCCCTGAAAAATGTTTAAAATCTGCTTCAGTCCCATGCTGTTTCCTTGAGTCTTTTTCTCATCTCTTTCTGATGTGTTTTCCCAAAGCTTCTAATATCCCACTCCCTGAAAAATTATTAAATACACAGAACAGGGCTTCTGTCTCAATGGTTTCCCTTCACTTAAGAAGAGTAGCAGAACAAACCAGCTGGACATGTTTTATTTAAACATTTCTCTGCTCCTGTGTACATCACTGATCATCTTTCCACCTACATATTCTCCCGTGGTAGCATACTTTTTTTTTTTCTTTCTGTGCCTCTCCATAGCCTCTCTTCTCCATTCTTAATGTTCTGTTTTTTCCTTCCATAGCATCTGTTAGACAGAAGAATTTTTTATAAGTTCTGTTGCCGGACAAATTTTGAAGTCCCTGTTTAATATTTTTTCATGATGTCTTCCCACATTATTTCCAGTGATTTCACCCCAACTCACATCGTGTCTGTAAAATTGCTTGAATTTCTATTTCTCTTGGACCAGTCTTGTTTGCAAAGCAATCAGCAGGTGCTGCTTTATCCCATTACCAGCTGTATTGTCTCAATTACTGCGTGTGTTCTGCTACATCAGAACATTGTTACTGAAGATGGCACTGGGGCAGCCTTCTGTGCTGCTCCCTCAGGCTCTGTCTGGGCCCGGATCCCACAAAGATCTGCTGCCAGTCTGCATCCTGACAGACTTTGGCCTTCATCTTGCAGGAAGGCTTTTCAAATGCGGAGACCCGAGTCCATGGACCTGCTTTTTGCCATTACACTCAGATGTTATCTCCTTTGGGAGATCATAACCATAGAAAGACACAGCACAAGCCACTAGTTAGGATTTTGTGTATGTCTGTAGGTGAAACAGAGTTTAAAATAATAGAATCATTTGGTTTGGAAAAGAACTTAAAGTCACCAGCCCAACCATTAGCACAGCTGTGTTCACCTCTAAAGTTGTCTCTAAGTGCCACATCACATCTTCTAAATACCAGCAGGGATGGTGATATTTATTCAACTGCTTTCCCTGGGCAGCCTGTTCCAAAGTTTGACAACCCTTTAGGTGAAGAAATTTTTCCTAATATTCAAGCCAAAACTCCTCTTTCAATCTAAAACTCAACTTGAGGCCACTTCCTCTGGTCCTGCCACTTCTTACCTGGGAGAAGAGACTGATCCCTACCTGACTATACCCTCCTTTCAGGGAGTTGTAGAGACTGATAAAGTCTCCCCTGAGCCTCCTTTTCTCCAGGCTAAACAGCCACAGCTCCCTCAGCTTCTCTGCAAAGGACTTGTGCTCCAGACCCTCCAGCAGCTCCATTGCCTTTCTCTGGATACCCTCCAGTTCCTCAGTGACCTTTCTTGTAGTGAGGGGCTGAGAACTGAACACAGGATTTGAGATGTGGTCACACAAGGGCTGAATACAGGGGGACAATCACTGCTCTAGTCCTTCTGGACTAGACATTCAGTCAGGAAAAAAAATATAAAGCTTGATCAAGGAAAGAGCTTGCATTTGATGCTGTTGCAAAAACATCTTTCCACAGGCTCAGATTCATATAGTTTGCAGGCACTGAACAGATCCTTACAGTTTCCAGGGAACATTTCCTTGGCTGCACAGGACACAAAGAAGGGGAATTCATTATGAGATTTTTTTTTCTTCCATGAATATACTCCAAGCCAACACATTTGGAGGGGATGCAGTCATTCACTAGCAGGGCTCTCTACAAAGGAAGAAATATAAAACATACAGAGAGGCCTTTCTGGTCAGAATCCTTCAGAGAAGTCCCTGGTTTAGCACTGCAAATGTATCAGTAGCATTTGGATGGAAAACTATACCCGACATGATGGAAAAAAAAGAGGAGTATCTCTACGTCCTCCTGGACAGGCCAGGAAATCAAGTTGTGGATGTTCTCAGGTGTGCAAGCATCTCAGACAGAATAGGATGTGGACAGAGGTGCATTTCCAAGATATTTCAAGACAACCTATTTCTGACTCAACCAGCTTTCTAGATATGCCTTGGGTCCTAGTCTAACAAGCATCTTTCATTGTGAAAGACTGGAGTAAATGACTAATTGAATCACAGGTAGGAGCTCAGCCAGGTTTTCCTTCTGAAATATTTCTGTGTCATCCTTGGGTGATTCAATCTGTTTTGATTTGTATTTGTGCATGTACCAGACCCCATCCTGAACATAAAATTTCCTCTGTATGAGTCTGTGCTCCATCTTGTCACTCAGCAAGATGTCGACCTTGCAAATGTCATGGGTAAGAACACAGAGGGGGAAGCAGATGGCCAGAGGATGGATGAGATTGAGCGCTATGAAGGAACTGCCATGTGTCAAAGGCAATGATTCCTAGCCAAATGCTGGCTCCTGTTTGCATTTTCTTCTCCCTGTATGTCTGTGCAGATCTTCTGCTGCCTGTTCAGAAGCATGCAGCTGGCTGGTAACCTTTCCCAGCTGGTGAAAAAGGGAAGCCAAATGCGCAGACAGCCTGAGGAATAAATGGCATCAGATGCAAGCCACTGAGCTACAGGGAGAGCAGGGGTGCTGGAGCTCTGCTGGCATGGTGATCTGGTTGACTCATTATTTGTGGTTTGTACAGTGATATGGGAGGGGGGTGTGTGTGGAACTGCTGGGCACAGTGAGCAGCCATGTCAGTGAAAGTCTTGTAGAGCAAGGCTGAACTGGAACTGTACTCTATAGGGCACTTCCGAAGGTGGATTATTCAGACAGCCCTGTAATTAGAGTTTTGGCCAAATCCAAGACTCTGAAGTTCTGTGACCAATACGTACCCAAGAGTAAAGTATAGGATAAAGTGAATAAGGCTGCCTGCCTCACAGATTTCAGGAAGTAAATTGTGTTTGGGCATGAGAAATGAGTTCTTTGTTATCACATTTCTTATAAAACCTTAAAGTAATATATTAACAGCGAAGAGTACACAAATCCTAATTTTATACTCTGCAGAGGACAGGCAGCTAGGAATTACAGTACCTGACAAAGGAAAGAGACTGGGTTATCTGATTTAAAAATCTGCAGCAGTTGCTTGGACATTAAAGGCCAAAATGAGAATCAGGTACACTGAATTCTCACAGAAAGTATGTATTGTGAGAACATGAAGAGGACAGCACTCATTCCAGGTGGGTTAATGCATGCATGCATTTAGTCGTTCCTGAAGCTCTATTTCCCTCATCTGTGCTCCTATTCTGTATTTCACTGGTGCCAGTTTGCTGTTGGGATGAATACAGGTTTGTCTCAGAGACAAAGTACCAATATTTGTTATCTGATGTAATGGTTGTACCACCAGGCTTAGTGTTGTTGAACCACAATTTAATGCTGAACACTTTCCACCATTAATTTTAATTAATGATCACTGTAGTTCAGATGGAAAGATTTTATGTTAGTCTTTATCTCATAGTGATGTGTGTTTTTTGAAGTTTAAGTGGGGAATTTTGCAACTGATTTTTAAAGCAAGACTTGTTGGGAAGATCCAGGTTTGCTGTGGGAAGGGTTTTCTAAGGAACTGCTCGAATCAGTGTGGCTTTCTGTGCTCTCTCCAGGACGACCTATTTATGCACTGTTTTGCTGTCCATTTTGCATGGTTGGTTTATAGAGGATAACAGTCTACTAAATCTGACCCCAACTGTTCAAAAAAGGGTCTCCTCAGACCTCCAGAGATAAACTGTTCAATTGTGGTTCTAGTAAAAATCAATATTATTTTCCATCAGAATATGCTATTTCTACCCTGGAAACAGATCTGCATTGTAAAGCCAGCAAATTTATATTTTTTCCTGAAACCAGAGTTGAGTTAGTAATAGGCTTATTGTGGAATCATAATCAACAGGGAATATTTTCATATGAAAAAGCATAAAGGCAGTATTCCAATCACTGAAAAGCAGGAAGAAGTTCTTGAAAGTAGGAATGTGAGGCATTACTTGTTGGTTTTAACAGAATTTGGGTGCTTTTAAATTTCACTTCAGTCTTTCTCAAGAGAGAAAATGTGAAATATTAGTCTAAGAATAAATAGATTTTAAAAGAAAAAATTAAAGCAGAACTCACTACATTTCCTCTTACATAGATTCTGGGTAAGAGATCAGTGTTTGCTTTAATTACCACCATCAAAGTAATTACTCCATTCAATACGGTCAATGAAAAATAATTTAGCAACACTGTCCACTACTAAAGTGGGGAAATAGCATATGTAACAGGAAATATCACATGTAACAGCACCTTTAAAGGATTCACCAGTGTCAGTCTCTTTCAGATGGCACGTCTTAATTATAGTCCAGCCTAAAAATGCATCAGCTTTCTGTATTTGACAGGCAAATCAAAACCTAGAGAACAATTTAGAGTGAATCTGAGATACTTGAAGCTCATTTTAGTAATTTTTGGATCCACCCCTAAATCTATGTGTTTTTAATCCAGAAGTTCCACTTTAGTTGTTGCCTAACCCTGTGAACCCTACTGTCCTTTAGAAACCTTCTCATAAAGACAGCTCTCTTAAGGCAGCTAAAGAAACTTTCGATGTCTTAAGACGTGCTGCTGTGCTTCCATGCATGCTAAGATTGCCCACAGCCTGAGCACCTATTTTTCTGTAAGTCCTGCTGAAGCCACATAAATGAGGCAAAGAAGGAATGTATCTGCAGTGGACACAACAAAATAGGTGTGATTTACTCCCTCAGCCTCAGGTAGTCTAAAACTTACAGCTTCAGAAAGTGCCCTGCCTGGTGTACTAATAACTATTTGTGGGACAGAAGGCAGGCTGCTCTCCTCCTCCTCCTCCTCTTTAAGTCATGATTTGGTGCACAGATTCACCTTAAGATGATGGAGCAAAAGAGAGAATCAGAGGGTGTGTACCCAGCCTAGTCTGTAGCAGGTTCACTCACCTAGATGGGTAGGAGTGTGGGGTTCTCACGGCCAAACTTATTTATGTGTTTTATTATTAGCCAGTCAGTGCATAAATGTGTAAATAGTGCTTGAGTAGTGAACCTGAACATTCACTTTCCTGGAATGTATCCCAGCTACTGGTGTCCAGCATGATGAATTCCTGATACAGCAATCTCTAATTCTCTTACACTTTGTGACAGCTTCCAAAGGAGTGCAGCACGCACCACCACCATGAGCAGCTATGAGTCTGATGATCAATTATTGCATTAGTAGACAGGATATGTGGGTACTAACCTCCTCAAAAGAAAAAAAAATCTGCACCTGTCAACTTCTGCTGAGTGCCAGGCTATTACATGAAGTGCAGCTGCCATCTCCTTCATTTGACAGATTTTAGAAGAGAGCAAGCCATGGTTACAGAATGTAGTTGCCATGAGTCTGATCTTAGCAATGTACAACAGCTGTACTGGGGACATTTAATCTAATTAGGCAGAGAAACACCTAGTTTCCTTTTTCTTAATTGGCCATAGTTCTGTCCTAGACAGCAAGCTGATCATTTCTGTGTGCAAAATACCAGCAAGGCTAAAGCTGAGCCAGACAAAGACTGTGCCATTGCTGCACTCATCACAATCCACTCCTCTTGCTCATGACAAGTATTTACTCCACTTAGTTACCAATGACCTATTTGCTTCTCAGCCTAGTTCTGTGAACATATCTCTGATTAATTTATACATTTCCAACAGTAAAGGCTTACCACAGGCCCATTTGCTTTGCCAGAACTAGGTTAAGTAGCAGCCACCCACACACATCTGAGAAGCCTCAGGGAGTTTAGGTGTCTCTAGACTGAAGTGACAGCTGATTGGAAGTTTTCCCTAGTGGATTTTTGAACATAAGCACCTGAAATCAGTAAGTTAAGTATTACAATTTGAGCATATGATGGGTTTCACAGCTTTTCTAAAGTGAAGCAAAGATGTAGCTAATTACTTAATTCCATTCCAACAGGGAAATAACTGGGTACTGCATTTGTAGCTCACAAATGAAGACGAGAATGTTGCTTTAAAGTACCGATTCTAAAATGCTGAAAGCAAAGAACCTGTGTTCACTCTCCAGCTGATGAACATTCAAGCAGACTAAGTGGCTGTATCTGGAAATTGCAGGGACCTCTGACACCAGGGCTCTATGCACTAAAGCTGAATTCCTACTGACTGCATTTCATTTGCATCTCACAGGGATATTTCCTTGTCTTGGTCTGTCTTTGTTCAAATCTTGCCTTTCAGGAACTTCCACGTTAAGGCGCTGCGACATAGAATCAGGTGCTGCTTAAACTGACTAGCACATCTGTGGTTTCGACTTCAGACAGACACATTTCTCTTGCTCCTCCTAAAGTAAAAATTGAACACAGCGTTCAGCTGAAGGGCAGTTAGTATTGTTAGGGTGACTTGACTCAAGGGGACGTATCCAAAGAAAACTGCCCCTTGAAAATGAAAACAACAGGTGTTTTAATGCGTCTGGTCTTTCCCTCCTCCAGCTACTATTCTCTTGCTTAATTTCACTAGCGTTTTCTAAAAACTTTTTATTAGCAAGGTAACCTAATTACCTGCTACTTTATGGAACGTCTGCACAAGGGGGAGCTCTTACACGTGAACCGAGGTTCCCCGCGCAGCCTTTCCCGGACAGATCTGTTACAATAAATTCCTCAAATAGGCAGCAGATGTCAGCTCTCCAGCTCCTATCAGAAGAAGATCCTTAAAATTCTGTCTTGCTGCAGAGATTCCCTACAGTTTTATTAGTGCTTTCCTGAACCAATCATTTAATTTTGTTTTTCCCTGAGTATCATCAGAAAAAAAATTCATAATGGTGGGATAGCAGCCATGGGTGTTATTTGTTTATACACACAAGGAGCAGCTTTTCTGGGAGAAAACTACTGGCAATAGAGAGATGTGCAAAGTGCAGAGGGGAAAAAAAAAAAAACAAACAAACAGAAATAAAGGCAGAGTAGCAGGAAAAGAATGAGAGGGCCTAGAGTTAGGAGTAAAAAGTTTGGGTCTTGTCCCATAGGTCATTATCTGACTCATCCAAATCACTCTTTTCTGCTTAGTTTCTATAGCGAGGATAATTATAATTAGTTTCTTTTGTAGAGCTTTTAATAATCCACTTGTAAATGCTTTTTTTTTTTTTTTTTTTTTAAATTAAATCAAACCTTCTGGTTAATCAGAAATATGATAAGGAACCAGAAATACACAGAAAAATAGGGAAACATTTCATCACGTGCAGATTAAAACAGCTGTCTTCCCCTTTACTTTCTCACTCTACACACCCTCCTGCTCCTCAGAAAGGAAAGAAGTCACAAGACAGATAATCCTTAATCCAGGCTTTTCTCTATTTCAGTAATCATCAATAAGTTCTGTAGCTCCAGGAACTTTGCCTTTCCCAGGGAAAAGAATCTGGAACTAACAGCTTCCCCATAATATAATAAAAGGACCCCTTAAGGAAAACAATGGGAATGCCATTGTGGGAAGCATTTAAATTTAGGCAGATCAAAATAGTCACATTTAAATCAGATTTTGACTTGCTCATTAGTCAGAGTTGGATTAGGAAGCCTTGTGACTGGCATAGTTTTTAATGTAAAGTCTGTGATATTCACCTGGAACTCTGATGACAAGTGTCTGTTGTACTTTAGCAGTTCTGGTCAAGAAAGAAATGACACTGAGCAATGACCTCTTGTCATTGGCTTTCACATTCTCAGTAAAAACAAGTGTTCTGATCCTCAATCCTATCATGCCCTATGCATATAGACTCCAGCTACAGAAGTCTCCTGCTGAGCTGATGAGGCTAGAAGAATTGCACGCAGGCTTATTTCTACGTGGGATTATCTTGTTTATGCATATGAGTGTTGTAAATGGAGAAATGTTACTTCATATAATTGGCTGAGGAACTAAAGAAATCCCCTGAAGTTTGTGCTTTTTCTGCCTAAATCCAAACTGATTAGAGTTTAGGAAATTATAATTATGTCCCCTTTCAGTCACTGCCTTAATTGTCCCTTTAAGAAGGAAGCAATTACAACGTCACAGTGGAATCCTCTGGCAGTAATGCATAGAGTTCATGTTAGCCAAACTGTATGGTTAACAAACACTGTCACTGGCTACCCATAAAATACTTTGTGTGCATTAAATGGATGTACAGAACAATTTGCAATTTTTCACATTCAAAGCCATGATATTTCTATAGTCTACTTATCAACAGATAGCAACAGAGAGAAGTGTGAATTTAAGAAGACCTAGGCTCATTCCTTCTTCTCTCATCTCTGAAAAAAAGGCCCCTAACCAATTCACAAAAGAGGAAATACCCTATGGAGTTAATTTGAATTAAGAACTACAATGTGCCCTCATTTTAATCCAGGCAATCAAGTTAAAATCAAATTAACAAAGAGAAAATTTAGGGCCCAAATGTTCTTTGAGTATTTTTTTAATTAACTCTGTTTTCATTATTTTTTGGCAGCTGCTTATATACCTTCAGGTTCTGAGTAGAACTGGAGGCAAAGAGCTGGGAAAAAAAAAAAAAAAAAAAGATTGTTCTTACGTAAAACACAGCAATCTTCCAAACTGTTCTCTGCTAGAATTTACAGATTCTGATGCATATTCTTTTGGGGGTGGGCGGCAAGGAGAGACAGGCGAGAGGAAGGTTGAATACCTCTTTAAAATTTGGCATGCTTTTCAGAGTTCAACAATCTATAACCCAGTCATAAATCTGTGTAGAAACTTTATGTGAAGAGTTATTTTTTCCAGTATTTCTTCTTTTAATTTTAAATGCTTTCTGACCACAGTATAACTTTTCAGTGAGAGCATTACAGGGCAAGTTTGAACACTTAGTTGGCACTAACACTGGGATATCAGATGTTCTTATATCCGTTGGGAATTTTTGGCCTTTGAGACTGCCTGGAAAGAGTACACCATTGAGAATTTATTTTCAGAGGTTCACATCATTCTGAAGAACTGCAGAGAATTCATTATTTTATCTTATGCTTTGAGTGAATATTAAGAGAACTGCTTCTAGCTAAATCAGTTTACTCATTTCTCATTTTAATTATTGAGCTTGAAGTATTCTTATTATTTCTGGTAGAAACTTCCCTATTTCCATCATTGCAGAAATTCCAAACGCTGCTACAAAATGATTTGAGCAGCCTGCTCTAGTATACCCTGCTTTGAATGGTAGGACGGAGTAGATGACCTCCAGAATAATTTACTGATGTTTATTAGTCTATGATTTTCACTGAAGCTCTTTTTGGAATGCTATTCTTGATAGCCTGGAAGTCTGCTTACGGGCAGAATATACAGCAAGTGCTAATGATGTTATTTATTCATTTATTCAAAAAACATTCTCCCATTTCCCTTACCTTGGGACAGTTTTTCTATAAAATCAAGACTGAGATTTGAGGAATTTATTTTAATGCTTGTTTGTGTTTAAATGGCTGCAGGACTCTCACTGTTCTGTTACGGCACGCTGTGCTCTAACTCCACCTTATCCTGCCCTGGTCCAGTCTGAGTTTGTAAAGGCTCTCTTTCCTAATCACCCAGAGTGCTTAGAGAACTTAGAGTCCTCCCAGTGATAGGCAGGTGGAGTGTCAACATGTCAAAAATACACCCAGGAATTATTGGCCAAATGTCCTGGCTAAGGACTCTTCGTACTTGGTGCACATTTCCAGCACCTGCTTCTGGGGAGCGACCTCCGCGTGGTCACACTTAAAAACAAGCTAACAGAGCAGTGCAGGTGTGACTTAGAATTGCTCATTTTCCTGAAGCCAAGAGATAAAACCAGTAGATCTTACATTCTGCACGGCAAAATTGAAGCACAGTAGGAAAGTTTTTCTAAGAGCTCGTCATCATGGTTCCGTTGTTAGAGGCAAAAAATAGCTACATATGGAAATTGCCTTGCTCATGTTAGGGAAAAGAAAAAAAAAAAAAAAAAAAGAGAAAATTTTGTCATCTAATGTTCTTATGAAAATACTGTGTGTTTCAGGCTAAGGTTAAAATTCTCCACTGAAGCAATGATCAATATTTATTAACAAGAGGGATTAAACAAAAGTGTAGATGATCTTCCTTATTTGGAGGTTATTTGTAGAACTCCTATCTATCCTTCTTAACCTGGCTGTTGTCCCACTGTGTTAACCCTCAGCACCTGAACACTTAGTATTTTAATGTGAAAAAATGTCCATTATTACAGTTTTAGGCTAAAATAATTCTTTTTCCTTCCTATTATTTCTTCTTGGTGTTGCTGGTAATGATGTCCCCACTGCTGTCATACACAACATATCATAATGAAGCGACTTTTGACATTTCATATTCTGTTTTCTGTGTCAGTGATGTTTTAAGGCGCATTTGTGGGTAACTCAATAATTTTGGGTAACTCAATTACAGATGAACCTAAATAGATTTCCCTTGTTAAGAAAGTGGGTCATGCTAATGAGGTCTGTCTGTCTCTCCTTAAAAGGAGCAAACAGACCCCTCTCTAGAAGAGTACTGTGTACTTACAGTGAGCAGTAAGTGTGGTACATTCCATATGTGATGTCAGCCCTGTTGGGTGCCTAACTTAGGACTGGAACCCTGTCTTAGTAAAAACATTAGATAATGACTGTACTTGATGTAGCCTATCTGATGGGATCTAAGCTGTGACCATCAGGTATTTTTCCATAGTCACTGATTTTTATTTTGAGTTTAACATCTTATTCATTTAACCACTCTTAACAACAAGTTTCTTAAATATGAGGGAAAACAGCAATTTTATTACTGCCAAGACAGGAACACGAATGGTAACATGGTGATTAATAACTGACATACCCAGCCATTCTGTCTGAAAAATTATTACTTTTTAAAGTGAAATAAAGGGTAATACTTGCTGGAAGGAAGAATTTTGCTGGAGAAGGAGACTGGGAAGGGAATATCGTCTTCCCCTGTTCATTTTGAGAATTCTGAAGTGAAGTTATTTCTTTACAAACAACAGTATTTCTGCTCCTAGAAAAATCCTCTGCATTGAATCCATCCAGCCCTTCTTTGGTCTTGCACTGTGACCCCCTGCATCCCATCCATTTGTTGCCATTTTTCCTTCTGCTTACTTCACCTTACCCCACAATTTTTTATTTTTAAAACCTACAGGAATGTGGCTTTGTTTCTAAACACTTCTCTTCATTCTTATTCTTTATAGCTTTGTCACTTGTCTTAACTAAAGTCTTTACCTCCTTATATTTTCTTACCAGCTCTGACTGTCTGAGAAACCCAATTCTTTCATGTATCCTCTATGAAGGACTGCAGATCTACTACCTTTCTTGATTTATCTTTTACATATAGGAAAAAGGATGAACAATATTATTCTGACTGGTAATACATGTATTCATCCAAGAATGAGGAGAGGGAATAGAGTCTTTGAAGTTCATCCCAGGAACAAAGTTTCTGTAAGAATTCAGGTACACAGAATATTTTTATTATATGTAATACCCAAGTCACATTAACCCTTTTAAAGTGCAAGGTGGATATACTTCTAGTAGGAATTTGGACCATGTTTTCAGTGTATCAAGAATTTGAAAACCCCTTTTTCCCTCTTATTACAAGTATCCCACTGCCCTTATTGTCCTCTCAATAATCATGGAACAGTTGGAGAACAATCCCATGTGGGGAAAAAAAAAAAAAAAAAAAAAGCAATTTCCT
Organism: Hirundo rustica; assembly: GCF_015227805.2. Classification (NCBI taxonomy): domain Eukaryota; kingdom Metazoa; phylum Chordata; class Aves; order Passeriformes; family Hirundinidae; genus Hirundo; species Hirundo rustica. The sequence continues at coordinate 40,649,331 of NC_053455.1, read as the reverse complement.
GTTCCAGTGTGGAGTATAAATGCAATTTTACTGTCTGCCTTCTTGTCTGTAGTAACGTCCTCAGGCTAAATTGAAGGACTTCTTGCTGGGAACTAGGATTGAAGAGAAAATCCCCTTCCTTTGCAGATAGAGAACTCTTTTCTAGGTAGCATACAATGGAGAAAATCTTGTTACAAGGCCAGATGTTGGTGATTAAACTGTAGGAGGAAAATTACTTTGCAAATGTTTTTCATATGGCAAATTTAAATTTGTCAAAATCTATTGTGTTTTTTTCCATACTTCACCTACAGTTCTAGGTCAATATATTAGAAAAACAACAGGTGCATGATTTGTGCAGTTAATGGGGCTGCTCTTCTGTCTGCAGCTGATGGTGTTAAAATAAGGTCTGTGATGTCCTAGCATGTAATCAGTGGGAAGGAAGTTCTTGGAACTCTTAAAATAGCACCAAACTCCCTCATCAGATCTGCCAGACAGAAGTTCAACGGTTCTGTGTTTCTGTGGACTGTGGGGGTCATTTGTGTTATGGATATTTACGGCAGAATTAGCATATCAGGAGTCCACAGAGACTGGGGTCCTAATCTTTGAGTGTGGCCAATATGAAGTGATTCAGAAAATGATAAAAGAAAATCTGTAATACTTATTCAGTTAAAAGGCAAGCTGTGCTTCTCAAAAGTTTTTCATTGTTCCCATCTTCATTACCTAGCATCCCTCACCCAGAAGGAAACAAAACCCAACCAAAATAATCCCGAAATCCACTTTAAATGGTTATCCACCATCAAGAAGGTTTAACAAAAGAATCTTCTCTCAGAAGACAAATTGACAACATTGAGACATCAGTTAGTGCTTTTCTTAGCAAACTTAATAAGCTGTGCTGATTTGGTGCGGACTTCACATACTGCTTCTCTGTGGGGAATGTCTGTGATTCCCCAGAATGAGGGGAGTATGGTATGGCTATGAAGAGGCTGTGCTCTTGTTCATAAAGGCTTAAAAAGTTAGGGAAAATACTGTTAGGTAACTCCAGGCTGCCTGGCTTTTCTCTAATATAATGGATGGCAAACCCTGGGATCTGCTGGCAAAATCTGGTGTTTTTTCAAAAGTATAGAGAAATTTTGATTTTTTTTTTTTTTCACAGCAATGTCAGTACAATGAAATACGATTTTGTATTTAAATTAAGATCAACTGATTAGACTAAACATATTCATTAAAAAATTATGGTGCAAAAAGTCACACAACAATATACCCAGTGCACTTTACATGGGGTGTTCACATGTCATGCTACAACACTGAGCTCACCAGGTTGAAACTCTTACTCTCATTTTAATTTTCACAATTCTTACACCATGCCTTTATATAGGCTTATATTTAATATTCTTATCTGTACACTTACTCATATGGCTTTCTGTCATTTTTTGTCACTTAGAAGTCTCAGGTTTTTCTTTCTGACTTTCATTTCAAATTTTTTGTCTGGCAATTTTCCTATTACCAGTGTTGTCTTAAATACTGGATGCCAGTGGTCTTTGCATGTATAAATTGGTCATGCAACCTGCTCAAGAGAACAACGTACCGTGTTAGATTTCTTCTTTACAGTAGTCTACTTCAATTGTCTATCATGTATAACATCATCCAGTGAACTCTCAAGTTTTTGCTAGTTTCCAGCATTTTTAACATCAAGATATAGAGTCTTTTAATAGACACCAAAAGACTTAGTCTCACTACCACTTCCCTAAGTACTTCAACCAGTTTATCACTTATGTCAAGATTTAATCCAGGATGGGTCTTTATAGAATTTCTGTAGTTGATTTCAAAGCACTCTTCTCTCTTTGTCCCTTCTAGTGCCTGCCTCTTCTCGGATGGTTCATATTTCTCTAATCCAGATGTTTTTCAGCTGTGTATTATGTGACATTCCATCCCAATTTTCACAGCCCTCCACTTTGACTCTTTCCTTTATTTCAAATTCTAATATCCAAACAGAGTTTTATTTCTTTCTCTTGGTGTTAATGGGCTTTATGAATGGATATCTTTATGGGACTTGCTGATGTTTTTATATCACTGATTTGCATAATTTAAATTCAATTATGTTTTATTTCTTTTAACTCTCTGAATGCTTTTACAGTAACTCTTTTATTTAGAGCTCTAATGCAATGAATTATTTGATTACACCGTATGTCTTATTGCCAGTTTGTAAAAAGATGCTTTTTCTTTCTCTCATTTTTGCAGAACAAAGTAAATCTGTTTAAATATTTATATTATTACAATATATCTTTAAATAGACAGCTTCCTCTTGTAAGAAATATTCATCTGTTCTGACTGCCCACTGTCACAGAGCTGTGAGGTTTAAGACAAAAACCAGTGGTCTATGGTTTTCATCTCCCACTCTAAATCCCTTATTTTATAACTGGCTGACTTGTCATCTCTATTCCTCTGTATAGCTCATTTCATTTGTCATACCTAGTGCTAGAAGCCACAATGTCCAAGTAATTAACGACTCCTCACCTGAACCATTTTATCTCTTATTGGTTATTGCTCCCTTCTGTGGCTGTCTTCATATCCTTTCTAAGAAAAAAAAAATTAAAAAACACTAAACCAGAATTTTTTTCAGCTATTTGTACATCATTACACTCATGTGAACCAAGACTGGATTTGAACCAGGCTTCCAGTAGCAAAGATCAAATAATTTTTTTCTGACAGCCAGCATGTGTCTTGCTCCAAATTATTACTCTCAATAGGTACTTTAGATTCCAGCTGCTGGTAGTCCATGGCATCTCAGGATCATCTGGGTGACTGCTTTTCTAGTCTATCTGTGAAGGTACAACAAGGCAAACTTTATCTTAGCATTTTAGCACACTCTTTCTGGTGAAAATCAGATAAATTGAAAAGAAGGTATAAAGTCCATCAGATTTCAACTCAATAAAGCCATCCCTATTTATCAGATCTACAATTTCAGTAGGCTGGAGTACTGGTTGGCTGTAGCCATAAACAACTTCAAACATAATAGCATCTTTCATCTCTCCCCCTTTTAAAAATTACAAATTTTCTCAAGGGCACTGAAACCCTAAATAACTTTTCTCACAGTTGAAAAATAAAAGAACAAGGACAATGGCAATGACTAGTATTTATGTAAACAGTTGAGATAAAGGGAATGTAGAGCATGCAGGGAACTCAGGCAGTCCTTCACCTTCAGAGTTAGTGTGACCTACTCTTTTGGCCAATCTTGTACCTCAGCCTCTGATGCAATTACAGCCCAGATTAGGATCTACCTGGCCTCACAATTATTTCAGCCAGCTCTCTAACACTTATGGGTGAACATTGTCAGGGCCCATGGATTTGTAGGGGTCAAACTCCTGTAATTGTTCACGCAGCAACTCTTCCTTCAGTGAGAGTGGATCTGTGCTTTCATCAACCTGGATTTTCGTTCACAAGGCTTGGGACCCAAGAATACTAATAAAGAGAGAGGTGTAGAAAGTATAGAGAAACTCTGCCTTTTCAGTGTTGGTGATGAGTTCACCTCTCCTGTTTAAAAGAGGGCAAATAATTTCCTTCTGTTTCTGCTTGTATTTCAGCAGGTTAGTGTCACTGGTGTCTCTCCTCATACTAATCTGTCAGACTTGTGCTACCCCATTCCACAATATACCAAGTAATACACCTACACAGGAGCTGAGTAACTTCAGAGGCAAACAAAAACTGAGATACATCACATGAGGATGCAGAGAACATTTAGTGCATGGTGGATGTTCAGCTTACAGTAAGAATGAGGTGCTCTGACTCTACTCTTTTCAGCTATGTCTTAGCTCTTACATGTATGACAATACGATGAACATCTAAACTGACCCTCTTGGTACCCAGGAATATAAGTCTCAAACACCAGGTAACTGATTTTCTTGTGCAATGTTCTCCATAAGGATCACTCTTCAGCTAGAGGGGATATCAGATGTAGGTCAAGGCGATGATGATGATGATGATGATTATTAGTGAGTTAACATACATATTTTTTCCCATTCCAAGGTAAGATGCTTGGATATTTATGAAGGGATATTTCAATGATTATCTAACATACTCATCAATATAAGTATGAAAAAGTACTGAAAAGAATATGCTATCAAAGAAAGCTTTAAGGCTTGAACATTTATGCATCAGATCAAGGACTTGGTCTCAAGTTCAAGTCAAAATTTACATGCATAGCCCCAGAGCTCAAGAGTTACTGAAAAATACTCCTTGTATTTTTCTTTTTTCCCAAGTTCTAGCTGAACCTGTGCTTATTGACCTTCAAGGGACACAGCAATATCTTTCTTACTCAGGCCTTGCCTAAAGGGCAATGCAATGACAGACTGAATTGTCATTCTGGGAATTTGGTTGGCATTGTGTCAGTTTTGCTTCACATCAATTTAGATAACTGTGGCTTATCGCGTGTCTCTACGATGGCGAAGGTATATGATATATACGAAATGAAAACTATATATGTAAATATATCCTGGTAACTGTGGCAGCAAAATTATGTAAATGTCAACTGAAAAAGCTTTGTCACACCATTAAGGATGAATGAGTGCATATCAGGATTTTTAACTCTCTATGAGAGAATTATATTGTCACACAGTCATATTATAAAATACATGTGCATTTGATTTCCTCCTATAATAAGTAGAGACTGCAGGATATGAATTTAAGCCTTAGAACCTAAAATATGTGGTGAACTAGTTTCTGCTACTTTTATTAATTTTGTCTGATAACTATAGTTGCAGTGTTAAATACTGTGAGAAGATGCAATACTCAGGAAATTCTGGAGTCAGAGGTTGCATTTAGCATCAGAAAACTTTGTCGATTTCTAGAAGTCTGGGAAAAATAAGCTATTGTGCAAAGTTCAATAATTCAAAAGCACTTTTCTTTCCGAACCTCTTCTGGGTCCATGTTTCAGGTAAAGATGTAAAATTTGGAAGTAGGGAAGCTTTTACAGCAGGGTATATCTGCTGTGAAATTCATATTAAAAAGAGCCCAAACTTGGTCAAATTACAGAATATAAACTTCTAAGAGTTTTACAGCTATGATCTTCAGCATGCTTAATCCTCTTACAGCTCCTACTGTCGGGGAAATCCACAAATGCCAGAGGTTTATGTCCAAAGGGAGACAGAGGAGTCCTCAACTTCATTCGAATAAAGGGAGTCCCCCCGGACACACACCCACAGGGTTTTCTCTCTCGGGGTTTGGGAGGGCGCAGCATCCTTTTATCCCGAACTCCCGGCCGCAGGGTGCCCCCTTCCTTTCCCCACTGGCTGAGGTCTCAGAAGGCACAGCCTTCCCCATCTGCCTTCCACGTATTCCCCCTTGAACCTGCCATTCCACCCCAAAGCTCCGAAATTCAGGCTGTGCAGAGCCATGTCTGTGTCAGGAGCTGAGCTTCTGGGCTCTGCAACAAACCGGCTGCCCAAAGCTAGGAGAGACATTCGGACCCATTTCAAAGATGTGGACACCCACACCTTCACCCATCACATTGTTTGCAGACATTAGCTTTCCTCTCACTATTGATGCCCAAACCACATTTTCATAGCTGAACGGAAGGAATGTGTGTGACTATTCCCTGACATCTCTGTTACAATGCTGGAGTGTGCATGTAGAGCTACACAGTCACCTTCTGCTTAGATTGAAGTACAGTGAAGCACTGAAAATTAGGAAAAAAAAAGTCCACGTGGATCGTTTTCTTTGTGCAGAAATGAATCTGTAAACTTGAGGAAGGAGAGTGAAGATGTTGGAAACTGACAGCTGAAATAAGTACAGGACAGTGTTCAGGAGGGAGGCTGTGCCTGGTTGGAAGGGGGGATGCTGTCATTTAACATCCTTGAGAGAAAAGTGGCAAGTGAAAAAAATTCCATATCTTGGAAAAAGACGGTGCCATGTCCCTATTGTAATAGGAAAGAAATTGAAGGTCTCATCAGTCAATCAATACTGACAGGGCAAGGAAAATCAGGAGAGAAACCTGAATGTACTGCCATGAACAAACTGATAGGATGAGAAGACAAAGTAGGAGTTTATGGTTGGTAAGAAACCATCTGATAGATGGAAACAAGGAGGTGTGAGAGGAAGATCTGGTCTTATTCTAGTAGGATGTTGGCCACATGCCTAAAGAGTTGTTTGGTGGTTTGTCATTGTTGTTGGTTTGGTTTATTAAAAAAACAAACAAACCAGAATAAAAGCAGTGGAGAGAGTCCTGTAAAATATTTGTGAAGCACTGTGACCGGAAGCAATTAACAGGCCTGAGAAAAGGATAGGAAGATGCTGACACAACTTTTTCCACAAGCTCAAATGCTTGAGATATGTGTGGTGCCTGAGCAGTCCAACCCCGGAGATGTCAGCTGATTTTACATGCAGCATTTTCTGCTTTTCACCTTACTTTAAAAATGCAAGATATTAGAGATACTCCAGAGTTTTAAAAGTTTTTGCAGTTTATAATTAAAACTTAATTTTCTCCTTACAAAGCATTGCTGCTTCAACTTGGTTACCTCATTTCTTTGCCATAAGATCTCCATATATTTTAGCATATATTTTAGCATATATTTTAGCATGCTCACTTGCTGAAAAAATTCTCAATACTTGATTTTTATTCTGTTATTCAGCATGTGCTGTAGGGCTTATTAGCAACCCCAAGCTATAAAGAGTTGAGATTTTTGACCCTCCCTTTGTAAACATTACAAACATAACTGCATTATAAATGGTAACGCGTTTAGTATCATAATCTGGAGTGTTTTCATTATTACTTCCAGTTGACTGAGGGAAAGCTTATTCACAGAGACTGAGGTGAAGAGCATCACATGCTTGTAGTTTTACACCATCATGTGTCTGTGGTGTAGTTTTTAAGAGCTCTCTGCATTGTATAGCCTATTATGTGTTCAAAGCACAATTCAGTTCCAGCTGGAAACGCTCAGCTATTGTCCTGAGCAGACCTGGAGTAGTAAGGCAGGCATTCAAGAACGGAGGGAAAGAGCATGTGGTAGGTGCTTGGTTTGAGTGACTTGCCTGATAGTGCCCAAATACTCTGTATCAAAGAGGGAAAGATTCTGATTTCACAGAAAAGTATTTGCTTGGCCTAAACTTGAAACTGCTCTTTCTCCTCCTACATTTTTTTTTTTAATTGAAATTTTTGCTTTTTGTGTTTTTCTTTCCAATGCTCTTCTTCTCCATTAAACATTCCTACTTTTCAGCAAAGGGCCTTCTTCTCAGGATCCATCACATTTAGTAAAATGTTACTTTCACTGTTTTTGAGAGTGAGTAAATAAAGTGAACTATTGCTAAGATTTCTTAACGTCGAGGCAGTGCAGGAGACTAACATTTTTAAGATTAAGAAAAGCATGGGGAAAATAGCCTTGGGAAAAAAAAGCTGCACGAAATTATAAATACAGCTAAGTAGAAACCATTGCTAATAATCCCAGTTTTTGAATTCTGAAGTAAAAGGAAACACCATTAGGTGAGAGAAATATCTACGTAAGAGTTGTCAATTTTGCCAATGTCTTGTCAGTTCAACTCTCATAAACATTCAGAAAATGCCATAAGGGAGGTTTATTTTTATGTCTCTAGAGAACAGCAAGAGTAAAAATCTGTAAATGCATCCTGTTATATCCTCACATAAATGCATAATTTTTTTTTTTATGTTTTATATATAAAACTATTTACTTATTGAAGGAAATCTTGACCATCTAATCAAAGAGTCATAGTTCATTCCTACAGAAAGAGAGAATACCAGGTGGAAGAATATAGTTACAATTGTTATACACACACTTATTTTCTGCTCCTTTTTCCTGCTGTTATGTTCACCCTTCTCCTTCCCCTCTGAGTTCCAGCCTCAGTGGTTTCATTCTGATGTGTGATGGGCAAGGATGTAGCAAATCAGCATTATGTGGTGTTCTTTACTGGAGACAACTGATGTTCATGTCTTCCTCTTCCCCTGCTCAGGATCTGTTAGGGGTCATTTTTGTTTGTTGACACGCTTTTATATTTTTGCTCACTCTTCATTTTTTTGCAGCTTCACAATATATTATAATATACTTAATTTACTATATATGATACTTTATGTGACGTGGATACTGTTTCTTTTCTCTCTAAGCCCTAACACCAGTTTTGTCAGCATCTAGATCTGCATTTCTCTAACTTCTTTAAGCACTGGTGAGCTGTTTCCAGCCATGTGATCTCCAGTGCCAAGCCTGTTGCTGTTACAGCAATATCAAGTAAAGCAAAGCACAGAAAGGACAAGGAAGAGTTCAAAAAAAGCCAACCCAACAGGATGTAACCCTTAGGGCTTCCAAACTTTTAAAGGCTGTGGTCTTTCAAACAGAAGCTATGGCAATGCCATAGTGGTGGGCTGCAAAGTAACATTAGGTTGCTGAGATTGACAGTACTGGATGGTTCTGGTAAGGTAATTAAACCTGACCAAAGGGATGGCTGATCTACGGAGGAGTAATGCTGCCATGAAGGGATGAGATTAACCAGCAGCTCTTAATTTTCATAGGTAAAACATCTGTCATATAGATTTCTGTGTTGAAAGTTTATAATGTTTGCAAACAGTAAAAATAGTTACATTATATTCTAGAGTAAGAATTACCATTATGCGTCAGGCCAGTCATCCATGCATTTCATTTTCTTTAAGCCAGCACTGGATGCTTCAGAGAGCAGTTCAAGAAACCCCAAGGTGGGCAATTATGGAATATTTTGTCCACATGGAAAGCTTCTTCCTAATTCTCAGCCGTTAAAGGTTTGCTTGTTTACTGATGCATGAAGGCTTATAAAATTTTATAGTTGGTTTGTGGGCTTTTTTCTACCTAATATAATTGTGAATGTTGCAAGATTTCATATAAACATGAAGCTCATCTTAGAGTCCTAAGTTGTTGGCATCAGTGATTTCTGGTGGTACTTAGTACCATAGCTTAACTATGTAGTGTGATAAAAACTGAAATATTTTATTGTTTGTTTTATTTAGCACTTGCTGCATTTCAATTCCATTGAACGTACCATTCTTTCCTTTAATTAGAAAAGTAACTCTTCATGTTCCTCAGTCACCCATGGACATTTTTGAAAAATATGTAGGGAAAATTAGGTTCTGTATTTATACATCAGATTTTTCCCCAGTGGGAAATCTCTAATTTCTCAGTACTTTAGAAATACCTTCTGGTTACTAAGGTGTGACGATAAGGCAGCACTGATTTTTTTTAAAAAAATCTTGATGGAGACTAGGGATTCCCATTTACTCAGTTGTTTTCATTGGCTTTCAGTATTCTCTATCTGGTGTATCAGTCCCTATAGGCCAGTTGAGTAGAAGTAATGCTTTTCTCTAGGGTCAGATCTCCAAACATACTGGGAGTTTGGGAGCTCCTTATTTCTCTCTACTAGACGGTTCATGTGAATACTGATGCACTCTAGGTTTTCTTCTTCTCTCCTATCATATTAAAGCGTAATGAAATAGCAACAGCCAGCCTCTCTTTCTATGCAGGCAAGTTGTTAAAATTCACTTAAAGAAACTGGGACAATATTAAGCGTGGCAGTTCTTCATTGACCTGTAATTTAGATTCTAGACTTTTTTTATTCTCTCTGTAGTATGAAATAGCGTTCCTACTCGGCTTTGGATCATCACATTGCTTAAGGGTCCATTAAAAAAGTTATTTTAAAGCTTGTTTTGAAAGGTTTTTATGTGGTTTCTTTGAATAATAAGCATATTTTTTTATTCTGGTCCATTTCTTGAGCAGCTGGTTTAGAACAGTTTCCTTTTCCTTAAACAATGCATTCGTTGTTAATTTGGACTGTAGTGAAGGTTTCTGGTGGTAACACTCTCTTTAATGTCCTTAGAAAGCATTGTTATCCAGTCTTATTTAAAGTGTATCCATACACAGAATCTGGCCCGTGAAGCATTATCTCAAGTCTGCATTCCTGAAATTTAATCTGAACTCCCTACTTGGATCCTACTGCTTCCAGTTGTCTTGAACAGTGTGCTAAATAATTGCATTCGACCTGAAGAGCAGCAGGCTCTGAGGACACTTTATTGTGCCTTTTCAAAACATAAAGGGAGTTACAAGGAGGACAGACACTTTTTACCAAGGCTTGTAGTGGGAGGACAAAAGGCAACAATTTAAAACTGATAGGGGTAGATTTAGATTGGACACAGGGAAGAGGTGTTTTTTTTTTTTCCCATGAGGGTGACGAGACACAAGGACAGGTTACCCGGAGAAGTACTGTCAGTAACAGATGGCCTCCAGAGATTTCCTCCAAACTGAATTGGAGGACATGAGACACTATTCAGTAATTTTTGGTCATTAGCATACCTTCAGCAATAACAGGTATGAAGTGAAATGGAAATAACAAAAAATTATATTCTCAGCAGGTCCCATGTTAGTTTCTAGACCGGGACAATGTATTTCCCACAAATCACTAGAAACTAGTAACCTGAAGACTATTTGTGACATAATAAAACTATACAGTGCCATGTAAAGATGGAAAGAAAAGTGCTGCTTACTGCTGCAGATGTCATGGTCAACAGGAGAAAATGGATCACATATAACTTCTCTGCTCTTTACGGAATGCAGCCTTTTCCCCACTGAATGAATTTTGAAATCTAAAAGCTGGTTGCAAGCTGTTTAATTTTGTGAACATAGGGGGTCAGATAAAAGGCTTCAAATAGTTCAGCAAGCCTTAAAAGAAAGCAGACCAGAAAAGGGAGTTTTAATGAAAAGACACTTATGTTTAAAAACATGAGCAACCCTGCTTAAAAATTGTCTTAAAAGAATTATTTTTGAAACCTATCCCCTATGCATAGGACTTGATCATTTAAACACGGAATTTTGTACTTCCAGTTTAGAAGATTCTAATAACAAGGAAGCTGTAAAGGTGTTGTTAAAAAATTATTTTGTCTTTGCTGAAACCAGTATCCCTACAGACCCAAATTCTTTTCATAATTTCTTGGTATCATCAGACTGTGGAGGTTTGAAAAAGCTGAGGAATAATTAATATTTTAATGGTAACTTTGAGTAGGCTGTATGCGTGAAAGTACTTGAGAGGGTTATTTAGATGAGACTTCAAGCCTTATTTTGTAGAGTTGGGTTATATTAATTTGTCACGAATTAACTCCCATAATAATAATGGTCTTGGCTTGCAGTTTCGTTATAGATAAGATTGTGAAAAATATCCATTCTGCTCAGTGCTTTACTGTAAATATACCAGTGTTGAGCTAAGGGATACTAATGGATCAGAGAGTTTTGAGCGCTTCACTGCCTCGAAATACATCTGGTCCTAACCCAGATTTTCACCTGTGTCAATCAGTTGGCCCATGCTTATCTCAATGGGACAGATTTCCTGTCAGATCCATCAATTTGATACTGTATCATAACCACATAAATCACCTGTGTAAATCAGACCAAGCCAGAAACAAATTCATTGTACCCATTAAAGACAGATATCGTCTTGTAAAATACATAATATGTCAAAGCTGACATAATCTTCGCAGATAAAAGAGAACAGCCCATCTATTTAGTAAACGGAATAAATCAAAAGAAGGAAAAGAGAATTAAACTGGCATCTCTGCTTCTTTCCTCTGGCAGAGGAAAGAAGACTCCAATGTTATACATTAGGTACAGAAGAGCTCTCCTGCAGTGCCCAGGTGATCCCTTGCACACATACAAACCTCTTCTGACAGCTGACAGCATCAGCAAACTCTGCATCTTCCAGTCATGGCTCTGGAGCTGTGAGTTCAGCTCCAGCCGTGAGCATTTCCCAGGCACAGTCTACCTACCCAACCAAGCTGCTACGAGCAGGATGGAGTACATAATATTACAGAACAGTGCATGCACCTACACTAACATTTACCCAGTCACCGCTTCATTCTGGAGACAAACTCTCCACTGGAGACACTTAAACACTCTTGACCCTCGGCATTTTTGGGACAATGATGCATCAATACTGTGAAAGCATCCCTGCCCTTGCCTGGCTGATGCAGAGATTTTGGCAAGTATTAGAGCCATATCTCTAGTCTCCTGTTTCACTTCCTGTGAGCAAGTCCTCTCCCCAGCCTGCAGCCCTGAACTGCCGGCCAGCAGCTCACCCTGCAGGGAGTGCTCCCACCACAAGATCTCCATGTGCTTGGCACAGAGCAGGGGCATGTCAGTGATGGGGGCTGGCTTGGCAAGTGGCTCCGGTGGGTCCCCCAGCCCAGCACAGATCTCACTTCTCTCCTGCACAGGGCTGCAGATGGTTCCATGCCACTGCTTCTTTGAGCCTGGGGTCTTCTCTCTGCAACAGGCAAGCACCAACTTGCTCACACCCGCCACCTCCATGCTCAGCACTACATCCCTGCTGGGTGCTGTCCTGCGGGGCCCCTGGCTGCAGGACCCTCTGACCTGGCTCAGGGACCACAAGGGTCCATCTGTAATGCTTCCGATTTCAGAGAGCCTGCCTCAGCCTCTGCAGTGTTGCCACTCCATGATCCTGGGCACTGCAGTCTGGAGAGACAGTTGTTTTCCCTTTCTTTTTACCATTGGTATTTCTGCTTTTCTACAACAGGTTGGTGTCAGGTCCTAGGAAATAATCTAAGTATATCTAAGTTTTAGTGTCAAAGCTGCCCCTTGAAAAAGCTTTCCAGGGTTCTTATCAGGCATATAAAATCAGCTGAGATTAACAAAGTCCAGATTTTAACTGGTACTTTGACTATCAAAAGTATGTTAGTAAATACTGATGAACAGCTTCAAAGCTTCAGCTAAGCAGAGAATTTTTGATATATAGGTGATGGTTTGGTATAGATTCATGTAGATTTCCTTCTACAGAATATTTCAAAACATGTGGTAAGAGTTGACTGAACTACTTGATATTTGGCATTTAATAACACGTTACTTTTCTCCCAGTCATGGCTGCTCATTAGTTCTTTCTGATTTCACTGGAATATTATAGTTTTCAAGTATGTGTGTTCAGAAATCTGCACAGTCTCTGTGTCTGACAAATAACTTCAGGGTACTTGTTTCAGCTTCCAGTGGCATACAACAGATCACTTAAATCTACTAGAGTGGTGTTTCTTTCCCCTCTAAGGAACAAGTCCTTATGGAGAAGCTGAACCTCCTTAAGCAGGAAAAGGAAGAGGATTAAAACAAGTGACAGATAGAATTAATTCCTGTTTCTAAGTGGGTAGTTCCTCTTCTGCAAACAGACATTCACTAAAGAATCATGTAAATAATAATTTTTTGCCCTCATATTTTGAAGCACAAGGAAATGTAGCTGTGCTCTCACATTTTTCAGGTAGAGCCACACACAGACTGGTTTTGTCCCCCCTCTGTGATTCTGAGCAGAGATATTCTGAAGCACATACAAATCACAGAGCTGGTATTGTCACAACAAGTAATCATAGGATGGTTGACGGGGTATAGAAAACATATACTGCTGAGGCTATAGATGAAGTGTTGGAAATACTTGGGTTTCTGCATGGAAAACACTGGGGAAAAAAATGACATGCATGAAGGTATCCCTAAAGGACAGTGGAGAAAAAAAAAAAAAAAAATTTGCAGAAGGATTTTGGAAAAAGATAGGTTTAGTTTGTGAAAGTTATTGTTATTGTGGTACTGAACTGCTCGTGTGGAGTTCTGCATTAAAGGATAAAAGGATACTGGATCTTTGCCAACCTGCTCTATATGGATTCTGCTTTGGGAGGAGGCTGAAGTGGGTACCATTCCCAACCACACACCAGTGGAAGACAACACACATTGATTAATAAAACGTCCAGTTCATGTGTCCTGAGTGGAAAGACAGTAGTGAATAATTCTTCCCTGTTTAATGATTTTTTTTTTTATGAACCTAAAGATCTTTAAAGATTTTGATCTTATGCCATACAAGCCTGCAGGTTTTTGTGTAGGGTGACACAGTTGGTAAAATTAGGAAGCCCAAAATGCTATCCTTCTACTGTCCTAGTAAGGCCAACACAAGTGAATGTCAAGTAGCTCAGATGATTACTTATCCTGGGGAGCCATTATGGGCAGTAGCCAGGATTAGGCTTTCAGCTGAGACATTGCTCCTGAGAATCAGAAAATGAGGGATTATTTAGGTGAAAAGATAATGGCTGAAAAAGCATTATGAAACCTCAGAGCAGGAAGAAAAAGGCGAAGGCTGGAGATACAGAACTGAATAGATTAAAGGAATTGTTAAGATAAAAATGACGTCGTAAAAATATATACCTGTGTTACTAAAAACATACAGGACTATTAAAATGAAAGGTCTTTCAGAAATCCAATTTATCCTTTCACTCTCTGGTTTTCAGATAACAGTGTTCTCCTCTATTTCAATTTGGGAACAGGAGACTGCGTAAATAGGTTTTTAATGACTGTTTAAATTTGAACTTTCTAAATTTAAAAGAAAAAAAAATCTTTATGATGCTTTAAAGCATTTCATGATTGAGCTTCAAGTGAGCATTGGAACCTATAGTGAGCATGCCTCAAAATATAGGTCTTGTTATAAGCTAGGTATAAAAGGTGATTTAAACAGCCAACATTTCCAGGTCTCTGCACCATGAATGGGAAATGGAAAAATCAACCTATTATTAGGTGATTTAAGAATGGAATACTTAAAGTTATTCCTGGAATGAAAGGGAAAGGGAAAGGGAGGCCCAAGTAAAATAAGCTTCCTTACAGAATATGTGAAAAAAAATTATTTACTATATCTAGCGTTGATAAAAGAGTAACGGAAACAAATCTTAAGCAGTGAATAGAATATTCACCTTATCAAAATGTATAGTAGTAAGGTTTCCCTAGCAATTTTGACTATACAAAGGAGAAATACCCTTAATGCATTGATTTTTTTGATGTCTGTTGATTACATCACACTCCCAGATTCATGTTCATATTATAATGTTCCAGTTCTGAGGTACTTAGGGCAGACCCACCTCCAGTTCTCTGGGAGTTAAGGTTCTGCATCCCCTCTACCCAGTATTTCTGAAGCGACCTCTATTATTTAGTAGCAGAGTAGGAAATCCTTTTTGCATTGTCACAATATCCCATCACATGGTGCAGCACTCAGGAAAGGGCATCTACTGTACCTTCATTCTCATCTGCTTTGCACTAGTGGCTAAGGAGTCCTGCACTACCTCAGACTGATCAGTGCTCATTTTGGGTGAGTACTTTACAAGGTCATCCAGATCCTGCAGGAGTGGATAACGAATGAAGAAAAAATACATGATCATGATGAACACTGAAGAGGCTGTATTTTCCATAGAGAGTGCCTCTGCATTGCAAAGAATTCATACAGATGGTCGCGAATACTTGTTCTTCCAGAATCAGTTTTCATGAATATTCCATATGGCCACATTGCACAATTACTGTTTACTTGTGTTTATGCTCACTACTGAGAATCAGCAACAAATTACAGTGAACTCCAAGAGTGAATTACAAGAGAGGCCAACATTTAGGAAATAAAAACATACAGTGTCCTGTGTAATACTTATTGGGTATCAGCATGAAGATTCATGGAAAAAAATCTCTTTAGCCTTGGATGTGGTTTGTGGAGGACAATGAAACAGATTCCACAACAAAATAGGATTTTGTGAGCCATGAGGAATCTTTATAAGCCGTAAAGGAGACAGCAAAGAGGCAATTTCATTGAAGTATGTAGACTTAATAGTATCTGTAATGTCAGTGTGACTTATTAGAGCAATCCTGGCCCTGATGGCAGTGTGGAAGTTAGAGGGGGGAGCATGAAAATAGGAGTGCTATAAGAATTAAAAAATAAAGAGTTGGAAGGCTTACCACTTAGGGTGTAACAGTTGAAATGATACTCTGTGGAAATGTTCCTCCAGTTCAAAACATCTGTTGGAGTCCTTCAAGAAACATGGCTAGACAATTAAAAGCAGGAAAGAAACAGTGAAACAGACAAGCTGCCTTCAGAACAGATTCCTTCCAAATATATTTGGGGTTCAGTACCTCAAGAAAATTCCTGTCAAATTTTCCTCATTAGGGAGTCTTGGAAATGAGAACTGTATTTGGGTTTTAATCTACAGGTTGGAATATCAAGATCAATACCTCTGATACTGAGGCCAAAAATAATGTTTCATTTATCTTTATAATTATATTTAGAAATAAGGGAAAACATGCAAAGTAAACTGACCTGATCAGGGTCCAAAAGAAATCAATGGCAATATTGGGAATAGATCTAATATTAGAGAATTAGCAGCTGTCTGCTCTAACTTTGGATACGGGTTTGAGTCCAAAATTGTAGTGAGAAATGCTTCAACTGTGGAATTAAGAAATAGTCTTCCAGGATTTATTCTTCGGTTTACCTCCTTAAAAAATAGATGAAATAGGATGATAAAGGATAGTACTCTGGCAATCTGTGTAACTGGTTGTGTCGAGATATGCAAATTGCAGGCTTTTCCTTCTTCAGACTTGGAAGAAATTTTACAATGACAGCGAGCATCTCGGACTTTTCTCATTGCTTGCAGAAGAACAAGCCTTGAGAAATTCACGTACTGTCATCCTTGGTTGTAGATTACAAGAAATCCCCAGTTTACTTAGAGCTGCAGAGTCAATTTGTACCATCATTACGCTGTGTGAGCAACATGCTGGGAACATTCATTACATGACACATAAAATGCACCAAACAGCATGACATTATTTTCCTTCCTAACAAACTGGGGGCTCCAGCTTGGTAATCAAACTTCTTTCAGGGAA
This sequence comes from Hirundo rustica, assembly GCF_015227805.2. Lineage (NCBI taxonomy): Eukaryota > Metazoa > Chordata > Aves > Passeriformes > Hirundinidae > Hirundo > Hirundo rustica. The sequence goes on along the minus strand of NC_053455.1, from coordinate 40,632,670 downwards.
GGAGATATTTGAAGATGTCTAGATTTTACAACTTTAACATTAAAACCATGCTTTGTTTAATCAAGAAAAAGGGAAGGCCAAGAAAGTGATTCCTCAAGCTTTAAACAAAGTATTAGAATGAGCAGGGAATTTTCAGGTTGGTCAAGGTGATGAGAACCACTTTGTGCAGTCTAGTTTGAAAGCAACAACTGGTAGAAACATTTTGCTTGGGACTGGAGAGCTTGGAGCAGAAAAGGGTTGTGTTCTCTTTCATAGTTTGAACGTCAGGGCAGAAAAAAACACTGTGAAAGCTTTCTCTGACTCATGTGGGTTACTGATTTTGTTCTGGTTTTCCCTTCATGAGTCAGCAAGACATTCCTGCTGCATCCCTGATCTGGCTTTGCCCTTGCATGCCCGAAGTCTGACATAACATAATGGCAGATATTTTAGAATGTAAGGCTTTCCATGGAAGGTGTTTCTGCAATGCCTGTGTGAGCTGACATTGCAAGAAACAGCCTCCTGATACAAATATGCATTCCTAGAATGAAAATAATTGCACTTTTGAAAATGTCACAGTAAACTTTGCTCTCCTAACAAAATGAGTTTATCTAGAGAAAATTTTAATTGATTAATTTTCACTGTTTTAGGAAGAAAGCCACTGTAGTATTAAGGGTTTACGGTCTATAATAAATGAATAAGTAACTAGGGTCCTGTCCAGAAGAAAAGAATATTATGACTACATTTTGGGCACTTCATTGGAAAGAATTTATTGGGAAAATGGAGTTAGAGGCCAAGAACAAAAGGATGTTTCATGGGAAAATGGTGTACAGAGAACTATGGGTTCCAAGCTGCCATTTTTAAGGAAGGATGAGATTACCTGTGTAATTACATGTGTAACCTTGCAGACAGTTGGGGTCTGGTCTTGCTGATAAATAATTCATTTCAGGAATGCTCTATTTTGTAACAGAACAATGGAGTGGAAATTAAGAAAAGAGAAGTGGAGCATTTTACAAACTATGTAAACACATTATTGATTACTGGGAATTTTCAACATAATTTCTAATGTGAAAGAAATTCCACACCTAAAGCACATCTTTTCATAGAAGTATTAACTTGAAAGAGTTGCTGCTGCTTTTGTTTTTTTTGTTACTTCCTTCTCGTACCCCAAGGGAAATAAATTAAGGTCCTCATAGTTTTTTCTGGCAAAACTTCTTGGTTTCATTTTTCAGTTTGATTCTTAGCTTTGGGGGAAAAAAAAAAAAAGTTTTGAAAACAAGAATCTTTTTTTAATATAAAAATGCCTGCTAGTTAAAAATAGATTTCCCTGAAGGGAAAAAAAAAAGAAAACAACTCCAAAAAAATTTTCAAATGTCCTTGATAATTTCTCAGACTATACTTTTAGAGAACGTAAAAAGTAATACAAATGTAGAAAATAATAATCTAAGTTGTGTTAAGTGAATGTAGGTTGACTGGTCTGAATTCTTGGGAGATTGTTTATACTGCTTTCCACAACAACCTTCTGAAAATTAAGTTTCATTTTGCTATCAGCTTATAAACCAAAAGAGTATAGAACTTGTTAATTTTCTGGAAATTTAACATTGCTAAGGAAAATGTTGATTTTCTTTTATACTTCAACTTTTTCAATATCATTTGATAGCTGGCTAACAGAACATGCTCTCAAGTGTATATACTGCTTGGTAGGTCATATATGCCTGTGGAATGTAGTTTCTTCAGTCAGAGAACATAACACCTTGACACTGATAGGAATGATTTAATTTTTAACTTACAAGTAGAGACAAAAAACTTCATAGTGAGATTTGGTGATTTTTTGTTGTTTGTTTTTGGGGTTTGGGGGGGGTGTTTTTTGGTTTTGTTTTTGTGGGTGTTTTTTGGTTTTTTGTTTGGTTTTTTTTTGGTTTGGGTTTTTTTTTGTTTGTTTGATATGGGGTTTTTTGGTTTGGTTTGGTTTGGTTTGGTTTGGTTTGGTTTGGTTTGGTTTGGTTTTTTTTGTGGCTGTTTCACATACTTAATGCTATAATTTTTAGTAAGGCTGCAGGAAATTCAGTAGTTATGTGTTTCTGCCACATAGCAGTGTTTGATTTAATTTTTTTTAAGCTGTTCATATTGCACACTGCACTTTGGTGCAGAGATATCCAATTCCATCTTTAATGAGCTACCCTAGATATTGGAACCAAACTGTGCAGTGCATCAGAACTCAGTAAATTAACCGATGCGTTACTCTGTCTCATGTGGTTAGACTGCAGTGTAACTGCAAATGCAGTAAAAAAATTACAATTGAAAGTAATAGATCACAGAAGGCAAAACCTCTATGGAATGAACAATGCAGCTCTGAAGTCTGTGAGTGTTGGTGGATGCAAAGGAAAGTGGTATTAATGGCATCTCTATGTGCCAGGATGTTTGCTGTTAATGGTTTAGAATTTAGAAGTAAGGAAGAATTACTTGCAATTACAGTTACAACAGAGATACTGTTGTGTGCGCCCTAAAATAGATTGCACAGGGATGCTGTCAAACAAGGACACTTTGAAGGAGTTTTCAAAGTCAAGATGTGCTGGTTGCACTGGCACATTGGGAGAGCTGGGCTGACGATGGCAATTTCACGGAGGGTGTTAGCAATGACAGGCATTGCAACAATGCCGGCTGTGACATGTTCAGGATACCATGCACAGAGATGCCATGAATATTTTTCCATGCACTTTTGCTGCACTCTCCTCCACCTGCCCCTTGCATCACTAGGAGAGATTATACATTTCTCATTAATCACCTTGGATGTGCACTTGGCTTCTTATCTCGGAGAATGGGTTTCTTAGAGGATGCACCATCTCCTGGCTGCAGGAGATTTCAAAGTATATTCACCAAATATCTTTTACATAAGAGAGAAATCTGACAGCCTAAACTGTAGCCACTTGAGGCTTGTAATCTCTATAGCAGAGAGATATTTAAAGCATTTTGATCATCGCTGTGACCCTTCTTTTATCAGCTTCTGGGTTTCTTATCACCATACTTCTGGTACAGGAGTACTCCATTGAAACAAAGGATTTTCTTGCACAGAAATATATTTATCTGAAGAATATTGGCTAAGGTAAACATCTTACTGCCTTCTTAAAGTAAACGTTATTGCATTCTAGAATACCAAAATATCCACTCCTGAAATCATGGACAGCCTTAGTGAAGATTCATTTTACTACAGCAATCTAATTCAATGTGTTTTGTCAAAAGTTTTCACTGTGTTGTCATGATCTGCTGGGTACTGGGCACAACATTTGCTACAAATTGTCAGGCTGAACAAAGACACCAGTCATCATGTCGATGAACTCTTATGCCTCTATTGTACTTAACTCCAGCAACAAGCCCACCACCACTTAGTCTCAGAAGTGTTGGCTAACAAGCCCTTAACTTCTACAACACACTTCACCCAGCTCCCAATCCACAAACTTCTTGAGTGTCAGGTAACAAGCCCTTGACATTTACAACATTTACACTTCAACAAGCTCACAATTTTAACAACAGCCTTCAGGATGGAGTAATGGGTAGAATATGATAGCCACATTTTGCCAAGATAAGGCAAGGGAGGGGGAGAAGAAAGGACATCTGCAGTTCTTAGATCCTGCATTGGTCCTGCCCCACAGATGGACAGTGGGTGGGGGAGTGGAGGGAGGCACACTGAACAATGAGTGTCAAGGCAGAAAAGGAACTTGGCTCAGCTGATCCCAACTTCCCTGCTGCAACAGTCTGAACATTTGAGACAAAACACCCTTATGCCTGGACCTCTATGCGTATGATTTGAACTCAATTGGGTTGACTGAAGTAAAGACAAGTAAGTCCCATATTTGATCTTGTTTGGCAATATTGAACTGAAAATATTTGAAAGTTATCTTTCTGCCAGTGTGTTTTAAATGGGCTTGATTAATGTTAACAAAAAAAAGTCAATGCAATAACCAGAAATCAAACCATCCTATGAAGTCTACATAACGTTGGTAAGTGAAGAATTGAAAAAAATTCTGTGGCCTATCACAAGCTGTGTTGGAGACTTGTAGCATTTTTGTTTGTCATAAATCCACAGTTTATGATATTGTGCAATTCCAGTAAGAATGTCAGTCTTCATTTCCTAAAAGTACGTTTTTCTAGAATTGTAAAAAAAGTTCAGAAATCTAAATCTAAAAAAACCAAAGAAAAGTAGCCCGTCAAACCCCAAAATAGATATAGATTTTCTTTTATGTTCTGTAGAACTTTAAAGTTTCAAAATCTCTAAGGCCTAATTTATGACATTTAATGATAATGACAATAAAGGTTATACTAGTGACTGTGTTGTTACCTCTTAGGCTGCAATGAGGACATAGAAGTATTTCTAATAGAAGTAATTCTGTTCTATGGCGTTTAAAATGAGAGGTTCCACTTTTAGCTGTACAGGAGTCCATATAAACATGTAGATTCTAAAGCCAGAAGGCCATGGACATTTTTTTCCTAGCCAAATTTTCAGGATATACATGCTTTTCCAAAACTGGGAATTAAACCACTTTTTATAAAAGTATTGAATCTGACTTTAACATTTTGTGCAGTTGCAAATTCCCATCCCCAGATAAATTACTTCAGCTTTTAATTACTCTCATTGCTAAAAAATTGCACCTCAATGCAAGAATTTATCTTACTCCAGTTTCCTGATATTGGATGTGGTACTTTTGACAGAATGCTTAAAAAGCATTACCCTGCCCAACTATTTATCAGTACCTGATGCATAAGTGACGAATTTTAAGCCAAGGCATAAAAACATGTGCAGGCTGTAAGCAGAGGTAAGCAGATGGATAACTAGGCAAATGTAGCTTGTTGCACACATGGGGAAGGGTAGGGAAATAACACCCTCTCTAGACAACCTGTTCTCAGCGATATCTCTAAACTAAACAAACATCAAATTTTCTGGATGATACTAAAGGACTCAGCTTTAAGACAGTGGAGAGAGCTGTCTTGTCAGAGCTACAAAGCAGGTTTTACTTAAAGGATGCTGTACAGGAAAATAAAACATTCCTTAGGCTGAGCATAACACAGACTTTCCAGAGAACCCTTCTTTTGGCTACTTTTCAGGTCCCATCCTCAGCCTTTTATTGCTTTGGCTCTTGCCTTAACAGTAGGCATGGCGCAGCTGTAAGTTTACAGCCAGAAGCAATTTTCATTCATCTTTCCTGCTCTTTGCAGTATTCCACTGGAAGAATCTCCGGGGCACATTACTAATTTTTTGCCCTTTACTTTGGGACCATTAGATTAATGGTGTTATATAATTGCCATTTCTTCATCATTAATATAATAATGGTGTGATGAATTTTACAGCCAAACAGTCTTTAGCTCTTGCTATGGGATAAAAAGTCTTCCTATTTCAAAATGAAATTGTCTTTTCTTTCCCCAGACCCATCGAACAGCTTTGTTTCTGTGCCTTTGCAGCCTAGTTATGACCCTCTGAGCTAAAATCATTTGGGGAGAAAGAGGGAATACAGCAACCCAATAACATGGCAAGCATTTTATTCACAGCTCTCGAAAGATAAAAGTCCCATACAGCCCAACCAGCAGATAATGCCCACTTAGGTCAGATCAGAATGATCCAGTTTTTATATCTGTCACTACCTTTTTTATTACCACACATGCTTTCCAGGCACTGTCTTGTTACATCTGCAAACTTAAACTGTTGTCAGGTTAGTATTAAGTCTTTGGTATTACTATCCCACACTGACCAGTACTTTCCCATATCAGGTATGGATATAGGACCAGAGCTAAAACAGCCAGGGAATGACCCCTATCAGCAGCTGGATAATGCAACGTGGTTTTGGAGCACAGGGGAGCCTAGTCATGTGCAGGTGGACTGAGCCAAGGCCCACTTCTCCAGTTCAGGGCCAGAGTGTGGGCCTATGGTTTTCTTAAAAGACTCTTTAACTTGGCCGTAAGGTGAGACAGAATGTCAGTGTTATGTTTTTCCTCTGGCCGTGCTCATTTGGAAGAGAAGGACAGAGCTATGCAGGGTACAAGTGACTGGAGTGACACCTTAGTAACTGTGATAAATGCCAATCACTTGTTTTAAAATTTTAAAAGTTTACTAGTAAATAAGATGGTTTTTAAAAAATAGAATTAGAGTGAAAAATTGAACAATTTTAGAGCTAGGACAATACGAGACAATAAAAAACAAAGTTACAGACATCTGGGTGCCTCCTCTGAGCAAAAAGCTCTGAAGAAGGACCTCTGCTAACAAAGGACCATCTCTTAAAAGCAATAGCCTGTTGAATATTCATATATTTCATACATGATGCATAAAATCTATTTAAACAAAGAACCGTCTCTGGTTAGTATCACTTTTTTCCTTTAATCTCTGTGGCATTCTCAAGGCTGAGAGAGGCAGGAGGAGTTGGTTTCTTCTGATAAGGAAGTAGGAAATTCCTTTTTTCTCTGAAAGATTTACGTTTTCCTGTGGTTGGTACACAAAAACTACATTTTAACTACAAAACTTCATTTACTATACTATCAAAATATTAATACAACACCAACAATTAACACAACACAACACATATAGTAAATATCTTGCATAGAGCCATATAATATGCACTTTTCACAGTAACTATGGAGAAGACATCTCTAAAGAGGCAATTCCCAAACTCGGGCAAAATAATGCTTCCTGACCTCATCCTAAAGTGTGGTATGGTGCAGTGTGATGAGACAGCAACAATACCTCCTCCTCCTCCAGACCATGCTGCCGTTAAACTGGGCAGGACCTCCAATTATTGTGAGGCTTGAAAGTAGAGCTATCAGAAATATAGATATCAAACGTAGTTCACACAGCAAGAGATTCCCTATATGTGTTGTTGAGTTTCCAAATCTATTGTTGTTGCTTTGTATTTATATGCTTTTTTTAATGGTGATGAAGACATTCTAGTGATTTGTACAAACATTTGGTCTGCAGAAAACTGAAGGAGAACTGACTTCAATGAGTACAATAATTTCACCTGTCCTTGGGGCATACAGAGGTGAGCTATCTTGTCTTCCTCATACTTGTCGTGGGATCAAGGGCAGATGGCAAAGTGAAGATACTTGTCCAAAGTACAGGCAGCTGTCTCAATCAATACACAGCAAGTAACTGAGTCTTGGGTTAGTTCTAAATAAAAGTTCACGCCGTGAGCTTATGACAGAATTACCAATTAGTAAGCCTTAGAGGAAGCCAAGAGAGGGGCCACAGCAAGTGTATAGTGTAATTGGTGCCTTGGACCACACTCCAGATGACTCCTGGCAAACAGATCTCGTTCATAACTTCCCACACCTGCAACATGTTTGTGAATGGCAGTGGCCAGTTGATCTTGGTTAGAACAGGAAGTGATGCAAAAAAGAAGTAGTTCTCTTGTTTATTCTTGTCTTTTCCTTGCTCGGAATAATTGATCTTACACCTGAGCAAGATGTTGCCTGTTTCCCTTATTTAAAGTTATACAGTATTACAGGAAATAGATATGTTGCCCACTCTGCAGAGGTAGCAGGATGATTTGTCAATTAGAAGTAATAAGTTCTAGAATGACTTTTATGTCTGTGCTATTTCTGAAACCTCTTTAATGAGATCTGAGTTCATCCATGTATCAGCTGAAGCAACAGATATTAACTGTCCCATGTGTACATCTGGGAATGAGATGAAATGCAGTTTGTCTTGGAGTGCAAGCAGTGGGGAATCCTGAATTTTACAGTCAAAACATTTCTGTGAAGAGGTTTTATTTTTTATTGTTCTTAATCTTGTATTTGAAAATAAATCTGGTGCTACACTGCCAGGCTTGGAGAGAGAAGCTCTCTGTTTATCTCCTGAATGGGAATTACTTGGCTTGACAGCTTGACAGTTTCAGCCCTTGCCAGTACGCCTCAGTTTTGATGAGAGGAGATCACATCTGGTCCTGAGGACGATGAAGGACAGGCTGCAGAGGATGAAGGACAGGCTGCTCAGTCCCTGGCTTCTGGTTTATTTTATCCACATTTGTGAGGTCATGTCCTAGTGAAAGGTGACTTAAGATGGCCAAAGAACAGCAACTCCTTACCTACTGTCATCAGTTCTAAATGGGGTTCATCCCTGCAAGTGATTAAACACCTTTACTGTGGCCAGCCTACTTTCTAAATGGAGACAATCAAGAGCTTTGCTGTCTTGCTCTCCAAAAGCAAAACTGAATGGGTATTACTTTAAGTAGAAGTACTAAAGCTGCCACTTTTCTCACATTATTTTTTTCCTGATTTAGGGACAGAACAGAGAAAGAAAATACCTTTTCCTTGCATTTTAAAAACCAAAATATATTAAATATTTAATCCTTAAATTTTCTAAAGGTCTATATTTAATTTTTGCATGCTTTCTATGCATTACCATTCATTATTAAATAAGCTTAAATTGTGCAGCAACTAAAATTGAGCCAAATTTCAGGACAGGAATATAAGAATTGAAAGGCTACCTTAGCACATAGACATTTTCTGGGCTAGTTACTTTACTCCTGATCATTCTGCCTGTCACTAAAAAGATGTTTGCTGTCTCTGTCTGAGAGCTGGCTTGTCATGCTTATAGTTCCCTGAACATCTCACTGTAAGTGATTTTGCTATATTATCTACATGTTGCAAGAAATTCTAAACTGTAAAATAATACATAGAAGGATTTTCCAAAGCGGCCTTCTGAGTGAATAGCCCAGTGAAAATAACACATTTTAAAGCTTAAAAGATACTGCCAACAAAACATTAGAAAGCCTAAAGGTAAATTATGAGTTTACATGTACTGACACTGTTGTACTCTCAGCTAAGGGCATTACCATGAAATTAAGACAAACACAGGAAAGTTTTGAAAGATTCCTCATTACCCGTAAATGTGGAATATCAGCAGAACACTAGGACTATAATAAGTCTTGTATGACATTTTTTAATTTGAATGTTGAACAGTTCTTCATCTCTGTTTACTGGTTCCCTGGTGCCAAGGGGAAGAAAGTCAGCCTGCCAAGTTATGTTTCTTGATCTCTCTAACTCACTGTAAATCCTCTACCAGGTTATTAATTTTTTTTTTTCTTTGCCACCTGTGTAATGGAGATAGTCATTATCTACTTCTTATTTGATTTTCTGAGATTATGACATTTGTGGTAATGAATCTTCATAAACCATATCAAATTCATTGTGATGAGGTACTGTAAAAAGCGCAGTGCATATTAAAAATCTCATATGTTTACCCTTGTATAAGCTGCCTAAAACTGCCTCAAAGACTGGATGATGGTCTCACTCAGTTTAGCTTTTTAGTTTGGAAATGCATAATGTCTGGAGGGGAGTAACTACTGTTTTCATTAGCATTACATCTACCAAAAACCTTTGGGATAGAAGGGAGACTAAAGCCACTGTCTTGCACATTCCTGCCAGGATATCCAGGGGCATAACCGTGCCTCTGTGGGCTACTGTTCAGACAGATAGGCTTTAAAATATTTAACTTTTAAAATCAAAATTTTGTATCAGTCTCACACACTCATTCTTCTTTCAGTTTCTTTTCCTACCCCTCTCTGTTTCCTCTTTAATGTGTGTTGACTTTCTGTTTTTTTTCCCCTCCAGTAGCAGGAGAATTTTTTTTTTCACTTGGGACTCGAAACACTGCTTCAGGGTGAACTTATGGCCTTTCCTGGCAAAGGATCTGCAAGACTGAGGAGTGTTCTGGGGAGACGTTCATGTCACCGGTGAAATTCTTATGAGATTATATAAGATAGCATGTGAAAACTGCAAGAAGGATGTCACAACCTTGCAGTACAACGGAAACAAAAGGGAGTCTGATAGACAGAAATACAATTACACAACACTGCACCAGAACCTAAGAAATGCTGAAGGGGAGGAACATGCTTAGTTGGGGAAGAGAATATGGAATAGCAGGTGCTTTTCCCTAACATATAACTATAATAAAATGCGTTCCAGTCTCCTTTTTTTCCAACTCAGCTCTTGTTCAACAAATCAGTAGTAGAATTGTCGTAAAGTATTCCATAGATATTAGATCCTGGCTACAGTGAAATACAGGTAGACTATTAAACTACAATCATTCTCCTAATTGTGGAGAATGGCAGTAGTAGAAGGAAATTTTTTCTCCTTTTCTTACCTCTAATCCAAGTGACAATTTTTCTTTAGGGAAAAGAAGCGTATTTCTTCTTTTACAAGTTGGAGAAACTCCAGTGATTTTTTTCCCCCTCACTCTGAGTTGTTCAGTCATGATAGGACTGGGACTAAGAATTCAGAAACCGTGGCCTGTTTTGTATTTTGTGTTGCAGCTATACTGATAAGGAATTATGTCATTTTGTCTTCTCTTGGAATAAGAGATTGTGTACAAAAATTGATGGGTTTAAATAGCCAGATATATAAATATCAGAATGTGGCTCAGCAGCTAATCCAAAACCATTATATTATGATGTATATGTTCTCAAAAGGATTTCCTAGCAACCTCCTTTACAGTACATTTTTTTTAATTCACCTTACACCCATAATTCTTGCATTTGTTAAAGAGGTGGACATATGCACTCGGCTTACATATACCAACCTCTTGTATACTTCCACAATTAACAGTTTTCCAGCTAGCTCAGATACAAAAATAAGGATTTTTTTGGTCCTTCATGGTCTTTGTAGATTTATTATAGGGATTTTCATTTAATAGTGTAAGAGTGACTCTTTTTTTTCTGCCTCACATGCATCTGAAATTTTATCTAAAGTTAGAGCGTCTATTATTCAGCACAGTCTGTTTTCAGTTTGAGCTTTTCAAGAGCATGTACATGAGTTAGTCTGTTCTTCTGTTCTATTGTATTCTACATAGGAATTCCAGTTCCTCATCTGCAAATCACTACCTACACTATCTTTTAGAAAAAGTAAAAGGATGTGGAGAAAAAGTGGGTAATCTTGCACATAGCATTAAATTTACTGATAGTTGAATCTCTTTTGTAAAACATACAAGAACACTACTTTACTGAATAGAATTTCTGAGCTTCCTTTGGTGTACCAGCCTATAATGTTATGTAAAGGGGATGGTAAAAGGGGATGCAACTGTACTAAAACCTGTAATAAAATTATTTCATACTGGTCATTTGTGTCCTCTTTAAAGGACCATAAATTCTACTATGATGGATAATTTAGACTATTGTGATAATTTTTATGTCCAGGAAGCATAATTTATGGAATATGAAAAATTAGTACTGCATGGGCAATTTGCTTAAATTCTGAGAATACTTAGCAGGAAATTGAGTTTTTAAAGAATGATAAAATATGATCTATTATGAAAAACATCTCTCTTATTCACTGTCACAAGGAAGACACAGTAAATCACAGCCAGTAGCAGATCTGGATACTGTTGCTTGAGAACCATTGAGTTTAAGGCTTTTAATCTGCTTGATTACCTCACTCGCTCACTCCCACCCCAGTATTACTTTCCCTATGGCTTTACTTCCCTTTCCCAGTAGTTTAGATTATCATGTATCACCCACAGACAAGATTCAGATGCACTTGGATTAAGACTGTTTCCAGGTAGAGTGGAACTGTACTTGTAAATTATTTTTTTTTTTGTAAACCCAGGCAGAAAAAGTTCTGCATCTGATCTTTAGGAAGTTATCACCATGATATAAAGACAGTAGTGACAGCAGCAGCAGCCAGCCAGTTAAATCTTTCCTGGTACAATGCAAATACACCTTTGGGAGATTATACATAAGGTCAGATCTTGTTTTAATTCTTTCAGATGAGATGACTGAAGTGTCAAGTGAGAGAGGACTGAGCTCAGATGAGTGCAAAGATGGATTGTAAGCATGAAGTAGAATATGAAAATTATTATTTGGGATGAAAAGATTAGTGTCAAAGACTAATTTATACCAGCTCTTCATTTGTATAGATACTATTTTCAAAGCAGATGATTAATATATAAAGGGAAAGAACTGAGGTTATGAAGTGACTTTCACAGCACAAAATAAACACTAATAGATAGTCTTTCTGAGAGAAAGAGGTCAGCGAAATAAGGATGGTGGAAAGTCCTAAAGAAATGGCACACTGCCCCAGAAAACTCTTCTAGGAGAAGAACATAGTCAAAATAGCAATGCCTTCACATGACTCTGCTTCGTAGAAATTTTAGCAACCAAGTGCCCGGGAGAACAGCCAGTGGGATTACCCTTTTTACAGCATTGTTAAATGGTGCAGTACAAAAGCCCTGAGGATGCCCTAAAATGAAACTATTCCTGTCTTTGAAGCACAGCTTAAAGAAAAATACACACATTTACACCCCACCCTTTAAAAAAATAAGTAACATATCTTTTAATTGCTTTTCTTTACTTTTTTTCTTACATGATCAGGGATAGATTTCATTAATATTGAGGGATGCAAAACTCTCCTATTTCTAATCTCTTTCCCCTAAAATTCTGTTTTGTTGCCCTTCAGTGTTTTTCCTCCCTCTTCTTCTACTGTGCTTCTTCTTAACAGTTTCCTCATTCATTCTTTTAATTTCTAATGTCTGTCTTCCATTTATATGGGTAACTTCAAATTCTTTTTTTCTGCAGATGATTTCCTTATTTTTGCTCTCCTTGACCAAACCCTTTTAAATCTCCTCATCTTTCTTTGTCCATCTTGTGGTTTTCCAGTTTTTTATCCTCATTACTTACTTCTCTCTAGCCTCTGGCTTCCTCATCACATCTTTTGTCAAAAATACTCCATATTTTTGATAGATCACCACTTACTTCTTTCTTAATCCTATCCTGTCATTTTATTGCTGACTGAGATTGGCTTTCAGCTCATTTACCATCATCATGAAGTGATTTGCCCTAGGGCCCGAGCTCACAAAAAGTGCCATTCCAGGCAGAAAAATGGCTGTGTTGAAATGGTCTCTTCTTGCTAGCAAAACTGCTTCCTTCCTCTATCAGTTTCCTGTGTTGATGCTAGCTGTAAGTATATGTTCCTTTACATTACACCTGCAGAGTCATCGCCAGTGAGAGTAAGTAGTCCCTTCTGCAGTAAACAGTGCTGGAACCACTGGGTCCGGGCTGGTCAGACAGATCTAAGAATTAATTCTGGTGTGATAAGATGATACATGTCTTTCTACTGGCCTCTTTTGGCCAGTTGTGCCCTTTCCTGTTAGTAGTAATGCAGGGAATGAAAAAAGGACTTTGACCTGACTCTGATTCACATTAGCTTTGGAAAAGAGGCAGGTTGAGAAAGAAAATCTCAGCTGCACATTGAGTACATTTGGAGTCAAGGAAGCATGATAAACAGAGAAGCCCACAGAAGCATTTTTTATACTGTCAGCACAGAGCTGCAATTTAATTTTTGCTACACCCTTTTGACCTAGGATGACTCTCTTTCTGCAGTGTTGCTTTTGTGCCAGCTGGAACTGGAAAACACAGGTTGTCCTTCAGGCTGTTAGAGAGGCCTGTGATAGAGGACCTGGGACCTGCAGAGTGTGTCCATCTTTTGGAAAGGGTACACTGGTAAGATACTGCTAGAATCACAGGAGTTCAAATTAATTCCTGTGGCTCTTCCACTGAACCCTCCAAACCATGAAGGAATGTGCAGAGAGCTCATGATCAGGATGATTAGCAAATTGATAAGGTGAGAAACCTTGAACAGTTTCTGAGAGGAGCCTCGTTTATGCAGGGAGACAGAGCTGTTGTGGGATGCATTTTCTGAATTCACTCAAAAAAGATTAAAATACTTTAGTCTCCGACCCTCAAACGGATCCCTGCAATACCACACCCTGCTTCGTGGCCAGCTCTGATGAAACCATGTCCTTTCTCATCGTCAGTAGCACAAACGGATGTGGGGGTTTTTTAATGAGGACTGCAGTTCCAGGTTCCAGACTCGGTTTGAAAAGTGTCCTATAGCCAAAACATAGCAGATCTGATTCCAAAAATTTCAGCCAGGTTTCTCACAGTTGCCACAGCTCTACAGTAATCTTCACATGCATACAACTGAGCATGAATGCATAGCAGCCCGTCTCCATCACCCTGCACCCGCCCTGCAGAGGTGCCTTTGAAAGAACGGAAGAAACTGAAAGATCAAACAGAGTGAGCAAGGACCTGGCTGCGCTATTGCAGATGTCTGTAGTGGCAAGTGCTGACATCAGACTTGAGCTTATCTCCCATATACATAATGTGTGAAATTTTCTGAACTTTTAGGTGGACAGGAAATAGCTCCCAGTTATATTATGTTGCAATTCACTTTCCTTCAGAAAGGCACAACAACAGGAAGGATGCATTAGCATTACACTGAAGTAGCTTCATCTCTCCACATATTCTGCTACACCATAAGCAGAAAAAAAGGGTCGAGTGAATAGCTCATATTATTTAATAATTTTGACTTGAGTACCTATCCTGCTTTAGATTAGGCCGAGTTGGATCTGCTGATGTTTTGAAGGTTAACTAAGGATACCTGATATTCATCTACTTTGCTTGACAAGCATCTTCCTCAGCTGCAAACCTTCAGGTCTGAAATTGCCTCCAAAATGGACTTCATGACTCTGTTGCTGGCTCATTTTAGAGCATACAGCAAGTTGCTTCAGGAACAGACAAATGTTATTCATAATTTTCAGGGCTCTTACACTGTGTGTTTATCTGCTCTTGGTTGTACTATCCATTCATTATTTGTAGATCATTAGCTGAAAGCAAGTGGTTATATTTTTGGCAAGAGTTGCTTTTATTTTCGTATTTAGGTGTTCTAGCTTGTTATCTTTGTTTTGAACATCACAATTTTAGTTGTTATTGTTTTTTGCTTAGAATCATAAATATTTTTATGAATGGGCTAAATAAATTACCTCCCTGACTCTTATTTCATTTTTGTGGGCAGAAATCACCTTGGCTCAGGATGTTCCAAGGATTATTGATTACTGGAGCTGTGCCTCAGGCCATCAGCTCCTTCAAGCCAATCATCAGTGCCCTATGTCAACAAATATTGGAAAAGTGGTGAATGCATTTGCTCTATTCTCTTAACACTTCTCCAAAAATGTCAGGTGCTGGGAACAGCATCTAACTAAATTACAGGGTTTAGGAAAAGAGTTCTAGGTGAAAAGTCATTCTGGGCCAGGTGAGGAAAAAAGTGGCTTAGACCTTCACCTGTAAGGTCAAGACACTGTAAAGTGTGAATCCTTAAAGACAGCATAAAAATGTACTCAATTCCTTTTGTGTTCCCTGAACATTCCAACATCCCCTACCCCTCTGCCTGAGAGAGTGGCAGCATGTAACTGCCCACTACAGGACAGAGTTTGAGTCTTTCTCCTGTATTCAGTTACACTCAGGCAAATTTGGCCAGAATTAGTGAATTGGGGAAAATATAATTTGATCAGTTGTGCAGACAGCACAAGCATGTGAAGTACACTTTCTTAGGAAGGCAGGCCAAACCAAAACAATTACGTTACGCAATTGTCAGAGGTATCTATTCATCTATAATCCCATCAAAGCCAGCAATAAAAACAATGAAGTTCTTACTTTGTAAATAGCAGAAATCTGCAAATAAACAGCCCTGCGTTGTGAGTGAGGAAAGCAGCAGTGTCTTGAAGTCACTTGTGGAGAGTCTGCAGAGCTTTGGTGTGGCTGTGCTATGGGAGGAAAAGCAGCACTAGACCCCTATTGATTTTGTGCCTGTTCCGCACACAGACTGTTATTTCACTGCTGGAGTCCTCCAGACATTAAAGCCCGAGCATCAGTATCAGGGTCAGAGGTTACAGCTCCCCTCAAGCTGCTGTTGAAGAGATAAGGGTGTGGACCGAGGAGAATGGAAGTGTGGCTGCAGGATCACTGCAGACTGGTTTCCCTGGAGGAGCTCTTGTCTGGATAGTGTGCTTCTACTGTGCAAGTTCTTTGAAAACAAGGATGGCATAAATTATTTAGGCATGGCAGCACTGCCCACAGCCATCCCATGACTTGTATACAAAATCTAAGTACAGGCTTATTCTTCTGGGCAGAAATTGTCTTTGAGGTGCCCACAACCACCAGTATCAACGGAGTTGGAAATATACATGGGGTTTCAGGCACATTTTTAAAAATTAATTAGCTAATTAATTTATATTAGCATGATAGCATGTGCTATGGAGTCTTCACTAATTCTTATTGTAAGATCTGAGTGTAGTGAAATATACAGAGTGGTTGGCCCTTGATTTAGCCTCTAAATCAATTTAGCCACAATCCAGCCCCTGCAGCTTTTTTTTTGGTCTGGTGTTTTCTCTGTCATCTGTGGCAGGATCTAACACTAACTAACTACAACTCTATAAAAAGTAAAAGCTTACTTATTGGTTTCTGGTTATGCATTGTCATACAATAAATATATGTATTTATTACTATTATTATTAATAATAATTAATTGTTAAATACTAGTAATATCTGTAATAAAACCTGCAGTGTGCACATGCTTCAGCAAACCTGAGGGTGAAGTTGCAGTATGGGTGCATGTGGCAGACACCTACTGAAGAAATAACAGATACACTAAAATCTGGGAGCATCAGTCATTTGTTCTTTGTGACACTGTTTTACCTGGTTGGGCATGCAAGTGCTCACAGGGTGTGTGAAAAGCTCAGACAACCTGCCACAAGCAGCTTTGGGAAAACACACGCCATTCCCTTTGATAATCTGTGATGGCTTTTGACACATGGAAATGAATTCTTGTTGCAGTAACCTCAGGGCAAGCTAGCAGGTCCGAGATCCTCCTCAGTGCTTTCCAGCTCTAGGTAGTTATTCATTCCTGTATCTCATGCCTGGCCATACACAGGTGTACAAAGCTGGAAATGCAAAGGAGTTGTCACACCCTCCTTGTACTTGTTTGTGCAATGACCAGCAAGAATTGCAGTCCCTGCTGTCTTTTGGGAAATAGCTGCTACTCAGCCCAGATGTGAACAGAGATGAGAAAGCAAGAGGTTGGCTGTAGTTCCTATATTTTCTATCACAGACAAATTGAGAAGACAGAAAATGCAGAAATAACTGTACAGCACAGGCAGCTACAGTGCAAGCAAGATTTAGACTTTCTAGAAAAGGCAGATTTGCTGTAGATGAACAATCTGTTTAGAATTCTTACTCCTTCTTTGACTAAGCTATTGTTTGTTCATAGATCATGGATGGCCAATGATCTTGTGTCCTGTAACTAGAATGTCCTTGCACTGTGTCCATACAGTGTGTCCCTGGCACAGTGGATCTGACTCACTGGTGCCTTCTTGGCTTCCACATTTAGACATTTAGGAGAAAACTGTAGCACAGGTTTGTAGCTCACTGTTTTGATGCACTACATGTCTGCACAATTAACTGGTTTAGAGCTGGTTCTTTTCTATGAACTTCCTTCCCTCTCACTAATTAATGGAAATGCAAATGAGAGACTAAATTACAAGTAAGAGAGTCTGTTCTCACTCTGTGCTTCACAAGTATCCCAGGGGTAATAAAATAAAAAGACCTGAGCAGAGCACATTCATTCCAACCTGAAGGTATATAGCGTGAGTGAAGATAACAGAAACAGAAGAAGCAGCTGCCTTGAGTCATAAAAAAAAAATACAAACAGTATTCTTGCCTCAGGGATATTTTCACAGACTGAGGAAAATCTGAACTATTTGTTTCTCAAGTATCCTATCATTATACTCTTAACACATATTGGATGGGCGCTGTGAATCTCTCTACTTCATCAGTATATCACATGATCTTTTGGATGTAGTTGATGGTGATTTACACAAAAAATTGCCCTTCTTTTGGACTGAAATAATCAGTTTTATACACTTTACAGGTGTGGGGGGACTTGTGAATCAATACATACAGGTAACCAACAACCAAACCACAGCTGAATTGTAGAGATAGATTCCTTTCATTACCTCACTAAAAATGCTGGGTGGCAGAGACACTCATCAGGCTTAGTTCACCCTAGTGAGCAGCAGAGGGGCTCACTGCCTGCCCCAGTATATCAAAGGACTTCACACATGCTCGGTTTATCACAAGACTGTGCTTTTATGACATCTCTCTCTCTCCCAGTAAGAGGCTCAAGAGTGTCTGTGACAGTTTGTTGTCTCTATACAGGAATTCTACTTCTCAAAATGAGCAACACTAGGCATAATAAAGGGGGTTTTCCAATACCAGCAATCTTATCATTCCCAGCTTCAAGGTGACTTTGAGAAAAAATATTCCCTCCTCCACAAATCTTCCGGTTTTAATCCTTTCCTCCAAACTGCGTGCAAAGCCTTTATTTTGTCTTCCATGGACTAAGTGCTATTAGATTCTCTGCAGAACAAAATCAAAGCTGCTTGTGTGTGTAACTGTTGTATTTGTTAAAGCTGGCAGGAAAAGTACCTTGCATACACACAAATCCTGCATCTAGGGTAATAGGATGAAACCCATTTCAACATCCTCATTTCAGCTTATTTTGTAAGTTTTGTATGACTACATTCTACGTGCTTTCATTAACCAACAGTGGTGGCACAGGGAAAAGTGTCCTGAGATTAAAAGTCTGCTTAAGCATTTGAGATCTGAATCTGTGATAGGATGTGAACCAAGGACTGATTTGTCCTGCTGACAAATTTTATCAGGAAAGCATATGGTTGAGCCAGGAGCTCAATAGTCAAGGTGATGTGGAAATGCAATGTCATTCTGAGAGTCAGTAGGTCTCCACGAGGGAAGCAAGACTGCTCAAAAAACCACATTGCTGATACACACCTCGAAACTCCATCCTTACACATAGAATGTAGTTACCTTGCACTCCACAAGCACTTGATTTTCCCTGGTTTCTTGACATTCATTATATTTGCAGCTCTGTAACCTTTCACTCAGGCTGCTGTAGCAGCATTTTTTTCCCTAAAGTGGCTCCAAGGCCTCTGTGGGAATATTTTTCCTTTATTGTTCTCTGCTCTTACTCACAGGCTGCTTTTCTCATGGCCTGGCAACAGCAATCCCAGTAGTGCTGTTAGAGCAGGTCCTCTCACGGGAAGGAACTACCACTGGAATGAGAATCACTCCTGCTTCCCCCTTCTTGTTTTGTAGATTTCAGTTCATATTCGAGAAAACACACATGGCAAAGTAGGCAGCAGACACTCAATAAATATTATCTTAGCAGGAATCTGAGGAAGAAATTTGATACAAAGAGTGGTATTTCATTCTCAGTGAATTTTAAAGGAAATCTGTCTCTACTGATATGCATTTTCTGGTTTGCAGTTGAAGCCATTAGACTCCAATGGGTTTCAAATAGTTTTCATTCAAATTCATAAATTCAGCAAGGGTTATTTATAGCTCAGCTTCAGATTAATGCAAAAGCATGGCCCAAGTTCACTAAAAATTTGCAAACAGAAGATAAGGAGTGTCTCTAACCACTTCAGGTAGCTTTCATCTTAAAATAACTTTAGGTCTGAGGCTACAAATAAAGTCAGATATCTTGAAGTAATTTGAAGCACATTAAAATAGCAAATGAGATTAATTTCAGTTTATTCTCCCTTCTCTACTTGATAAACTGATTGCCTACATGCATTTAACTGCTCATATTGGATCCTTAACAGAACTTACTCTAAAGACAAAACAACTTAACTTAAAAACATCTGGAGTTGTTTCCTGCTCAGCTTAAAAACAAACTTTCAAAACATAACTTAGATTTTACTGAAAACAATGATGAAGTTTATGATTAGACAAGGTTTTGAGATTTGTGTCAGGGATACTGGAATACAGAGAATGTGGGTTCAGAAAAAAAAAAAAAGTGAAAACTAACATGATTCCACATTTGCTTTGTGCTACATCATGGGCAATAAGCAAAGGTTTTTTAAAGACTAGTTTTTCTTTAATCAAGTTAATGAAACTTTACCTATGGAATGGGATGAAAACAACATTGATCCAAGTTCTCAGGAAATTTGTCAGATTTTTGAGGCTAGATTGCACCATTATATAAATTGCCTGACTTTCAGCTATAAAATCATGCTGTTTACTTCCTGAATTAAAAATCTGAAACTTCTGCTTGGAGCTAGTGAATTTCTCTGGGAAATACAACCAAATTCAGGTACAGGAAATAGGCACAATGTGACTGAACCGTATCAGTGCACAGTTGCCATAAAAATAGAATGTGACTTTATTTCTAGCCAATCTTTATTCTAGTTTCATTACCAATGCCTGAATTTTAGCCGTGAAGTATTTCTCTACATGATTAAGAATTTTACAGTGAGTTCTAATCTTTGGCCAGATTTCTTATTCATCTACTCTGGGTCACCTTTTCTTTTTTTTTAAAGATAAGTAAATCTGAACACCGTAAGTCATTCATCATAAACCTGTTTTCTGTCTTCAAACCTTGTTGTTGAAGGGAAGTAAGGAATATGAACACTGCTATATTTCCACAATCCTGACTTTTGTGTCAGCCCTGGCGTTTTCTTAATAGTTCCTTGCCTTATAATAAAATTAATAATTACCTGGAAGAGACAATTATCTTAAAATCTCCATTGAAGAATATTTTGCGTTCAGTATGTCACTGGTCACTTCCCCACCACGTGCGTGTGTCTTGAGGTTTCATGTAAAACTGAATAAGGCAATACCACATATTCCGAAGTGATATAAGCAAAAAAGAGCATGACTCTTTTCACTGGACTCTTGGCACCTCTAGAAAGAGTCCATTTCATTTTTTATAATTTTTAGCAAGTCCAATAGGTAGTTTTCAGAAAACAGGTAGCATTCCAATGAGTTTTCAGGGGTCAGTGTTTTTATATGAACTACTAAATTGAAAAACTACAACATAAAATGCAAATGTTGAATAATCCTTAACTCAAACATCAGTCATAATTCTATCCTGTCTGTTGCTGTAATGAAAGACAATAGCACAGAAAATTTCTAGATCAAAAAAGCTTCTTCCAACTGTATTTCACAAAAGTGAGAAATATTAAGATGTACCAAACACAGTACCAAATTTATATATCAAAATCTCAGTATTTCAATATTTGATTTAATAGTGAAATTGAGCTTTTTGAAGTACTGTGGATAAACTGTGGCCCTGAGATAGGAATGAACACTCTTAAAATTGCTTCAAGGACTCTGAAAATGTTTAGAAGCAAAATCTTTGGCAGATTTATATTGGGGGAAAAAATCTAAGTAGGAATCTGAGAATGCAGATTTTTCATTTGTAACTGTTTTTAATAGTTTCTTTTCCCCTGGGCATTGTTTTTAACTAAAAGACAATGGTGCCTTCATTTGTGCAAAGATGTGTTGACTGTGTCTTTGAATTTGACTAAATATGTGGGACCTGACATGTCTGGAAATCTCAGTGAAGCGCAGTTGTGCCCAACAGACCAAGGGATATTCAGACCCTTGGAGCACTCACAGGGCTTAGGTCATGCTTCAGCTCAGGATAACCAAGGTATTGAGTAATTAGTGGCCATCCTCAAGGATGAGTGGGACTCATGGTTTTTGCAGCATAAATTGTTGTCAAGTTCTGCTCTGTTCTCTATGTTGCACGTGTTTTGATCACCAAAATATTCATGCTGAATCTGAATCGTTCCTAACTGGGCAGAATTCCCTCTGTTTTACCCAATACTTTGTCTACTGCATCCCAAGAAAGTAGACATTGCTACAAAGTTTTCCATACCACATCCAATAAGATTCAACAGTGCTCAGTGTCTAAGTCTCAGTTCTCCAGAGAGTTCTCTTTTAAGCCCCTGAATGTGTTCTAGGAACCTGCCAACACACACTGTGGGATGAGGTGTTTGTGCTAAGCTAAGCCAGTAGGGAGGTGTTTTAATTGGTGTTCTACTGGAGGTGTTCTAATTGCCCATATTCTGCCAGCCCTAATGGTGAAAGGTAATCACAGGGAAATAGTTGGACTAATGTGATAAACACAATAGGAGCACTACTACTTCTCTACTAATTGGAAATTGACTCTAGAATCCATAATTACTAATCTGTTTTCAATCAAAATAAAATTTCTATGTATTTCCCAGAGAGCAGTTCTCATCTTGGTTGTCTAAAGCACTGTTCAATAATGAGAGTTTTCTACTCATTCTTTTATGCAAGAAGATATACTGATATTAATTGCATTTTATGCTATTCTTACACCATAAGCTCAAACAGAATAGCCTTCAAGTTTTCTCCTAAGGTTTGATTACCAATGAAGTGGACAGGCTTTTGTTCTGCCTGACCTTGCTGTGGCTGAGCTGCTAACCATGGGCTTGCCATAAGCACCATGGACACAATGAAGCACAGAACAATTTATTGTTTATATAGTTTACAATGTAAACACACAAGAATGAAGAAGCCTGAAGATCATATATATATATTTATATTCTTCATCGTCCTTTTCAGGGGTCCTCCTGGACATAAAAAAATTTACTAATCATGTCAGCATCCCCTGTCCTCTAAGCACATAATACCAGAACCCTACTTGTTCAAATATATTTTAAAAATGCAATTAGAGGTTACACTTAAATTTTCATCCCTTCAAGTATCTGTTTCTGATGAGATATTAATACAAGCTCAAGTATGTATCAAAATTGGCACTAGGTGCAGGACTTTCACATTCAAAAATATATTGGTAAAAATCAAGAAATAAGTGGGCTCTTTATTTCAAGATCTAACTATTTTCTCTTCTAGCAACAGAAACTGAATACTGCCCTTAAGTAAAGAAAGGGAACTGGAAAACATTCTTCCAGCTGTGATTTTCATATCCTGACCTTAGTCATGAAATCTGCCCAGAAAATACCTAAATTCCAACGTGCTTGTAGAGGATGCAGGGCAATTTTGCAGCTATACTGACTGCCATACAGAAAATCTGGTAGTAAATACTTTAACAGAAAAAATTTTTGTAGAAGGACATATTTATCAAAATGCACTCTTGAAATTATTATATTAATATTATTAAAATACAGTATTCTAAGTTATCCAGATAAAATGTTTTAGTTTCGTTTGGGGTTTTTTTGGTTTTTTTTTTTTTCAAACTAGAATCATGTTGTGTAATTTTGCCAATAAAAATCCTGTATATCAGATTTTGGTGTTGATACGTAAACGGCTGTTTTCTCCCCTTGTTGTATAGTTTCATACTCTTCCAAGATGAAGGAATGGTCTCTTTGTACTACAGATTTTTTGGCACAAAATGTGTTTCTAGCCAGATCATAGTACTGAGTATTATTCAATATTTATGTATGGAACAGCATGTTTTGAAGTTTTGAAACACAAAGAAAATTGATTACATCCCCTTAGTATGTTTTTGTTTGAGTCAGCTCTCACTGGATTGTGAGCATTCTTAGGAAGCAGTGTTTTCCCGTGGCACATGTTTCTTCTGGAAACATGACAGGCAAAGAAAAAAGTTTAGTGATAGTCTACAGGCACTACGTTTTATGAAAAAATGACAGAAATGTAGGCATAACCACAAACCTAAATTCATGAGGATTATGCCTGAAGTCCTATAGGAATTAGTAGCCAAATGAACTTCTTTTTTTGGGATTATCCTGGAGAAAAACATAATCCAGCACCCTCATAAAGAGACAGTAGCCTCCATCTCAGTGTCCTCCCTGCCCTTAATCTGAGGCCCTCAAATTTTCTACTTAGCTGAAGTATTGATAGACAAGATCTGTGAAAATTTTGTCTCTCTTCCTGTGAAACAGAAATCTTGAGCTTTTTCACACTGTACATTCACACAAAAGAGTTAATTTGATTTAATCATACCTTGAATTAATCATAAGCAGAAATGGCATTTTCCAGGACAGCCTGGAATGGATTGATTAGAGCATTCTCCAGTGATGAATTCTGAATTACATAAGAAATAATTCTGAGAATTGTGCTGGCTCTCTCTGTCTCTCAGACTCCAAATCTCAAACTGGAGTTGAGAGGCCTTTATTGAAAGCTGTCGTTAAAACTCATGCAGCGTTGAAAAGTTTGTTTTAATTCATTAACATTTTCAAACAAGAATTTTTCTGTAAAAGCCAACTTTCAGACTTTCTATTGTATTCTTTCCTAGCAGATACAAAAGATCTGCGTTTTCATTTCTGATTAACTTTAAAGATGACTGAAAGTTAGAATAAAATGTCATTATCTGATATGTCCATAGTGATGGTAGAACAAGAGAAATGTTAAAAATTGAACAATATGAAGCAAATAGTTGATTAAAGATCCTCTGGACAACAATTTCTGTTTCCAGTCACAACTGTGTACTGTTTCCAATAGAAATCAGAAACAGTTTCCTGGTGGTTCAGTGTTGTAGATTATATATTCGGAGGAGGGCTTGACAATTTGAAAACCTCTTTTTCCTCAATTAATTCCCTCTCGATTTCTACAGTCTAAAGGCTCCCTCCATGCAAGTCTCCTTCCTGCCCACACCTTGCCAAGGACTTTCACACCATCCTGTTTGTCAGTGCTGCCATCAGTTACCTGATGAGCACTCTCACTGCTGATTGTGTGTAGTCATATCAGATCGAGCCACAGTTCAATCTTACCTCAATTCCTGGCTCTAGAAGTGGCCAATTCCTGGTGTTTCCAAAAGTCAGTTCCCACTGAAAATATTCTTGCTTAATTTGCAGCATTATGCACGGAAGAAAGATTACTTGGGATGAATCTGGATGACTTCAGCTTCTGTAGTGATCAGTTTATTATAAATATCAGTACATTAAACAGCAAATAAACTTTGCATGTCCATTGTGTGTCACTCTTGTCCATTCTCTTCCATGGATTTAATTCTTCTTCCATAATATGCAAATATATATGTAATATAATAAATTAGATAGAGTGTGTACAGGATTTAACAAGTGCTCTCCCTTCCCTGCCTCACCTGCACTGAGCTTTTCTTTATAGTTATTCTGAGCTCCGGTGCTCCCTGAGACTTTAACAACTGTTCCATGGAACACAAATCCTGGAGTTTAACAAATAGAAATGTAACGTTATCTCAGTCAGATATTTAAACACAGGATCCTAAGTAGAAGACAGTGCTACAGGCTGAAATTACTCTGCATGATAATTTGCTGTTTTTATTTTAAGTAGAATCTGTTTTACTTTTTATGAAAGACACTTTGCTCTCTTATTATGGGACAAGAAGCCAAAATGAAGTAATATAGTGTAAATTCATTCAGACGTGCTAACTAACAAGCGTGGAATTTCTCCAGAGCATAAAATTTGACATACCCCTAGGAAAAGGTCACATAAAATAAACAGTTTAGCAGACAGGGGGAAAAGGCATCCAAAGAACAAATCCCAAAATCCAGAAAATTCAAAACAGAATATTCCAATACATCCAAAACTGGTTTTTCATTTTTTCATATTGAGGGAAACAAAGGCTAATTGATTAGGCTATTTAGGTAGCTATATGCTAGCTGAAATCATTGCTTTTAAGTTCTTATTTGCCCTATTCACCCACTACAGCCAGAAAACTTGCATAAATTGCAATGATGCCTTAGTTCACCTTAAGACACAGAAAATCTGAGTTCAAATGTCCTCTTTCTGATTTACAGTAGGAATGACAGCTAAATCCATGAGATACTCATGAGATTTTCACCTTGTTCAATCTTTCTGATGAATTAGGACATTTTTTTTAATAAATTGGAGCAAACTGAAAACTGTTTGTCTTTCAGTAAAATATCTCAAATTTGTTTCACGTGTCATATGGTGCTGCCCATCTCTGATCTCCTACTGATATATTTCCACTCCATTGTGGAAATTTACTGATTCACAGTTTACTGCTTAGTTATAGTGTATTAAAACTCTGTCAACATTCAAAGTAAAAACAAACTTAAATTTTACTTCTGTAGGTGCTTCCCTGTCAGCCTGAGATGCTGCCATCTCTAAGATGAACAAGATGAAGAGAACAATCTAAGATGATTGTCTTCCATTATTCTGCTGCTGCAATTCAGAAACTGCAGGTTCAAAGAACTCAAAGATGTTGTCGACAGTGCTGTCTAAACATGCGTGATGCTCTATCAAAAATTCTGGTTCTAATATGTTTTTTCCAGTAACATAATATAATTATAATATAATATATTATAATCGATACAATATGTGTGCAGAGCAGCATAGGGTTTGGCATGGACAAGTGTGCATGGTGAGAAAGGGGGAAGACAGCCAGAATGACCATTTCCCAGTATTTCACATAAATCCTTGCAAAATCAGAACCTGATTCTGCTCTTTCCTTTGTTTCAAAGAATTTTTTAGCTCCCCACTTCTCACATTGCTTCAATGCATACTGATCTGTATTTCTCCCTCTCTCTTTCTCTCAATCCGTAATATTTGAAGCTTAGCCTTTAGACCTTTCCCTCTCTTTAATAATTCCATTACAAACTGTAGTTGTGACACAAGCTGTCAGATTAGCTCTCATTCTGGGCTGCTGAACAAACAACAACATCATTAATTTCTCTGTGAGAAAATAGTGTAAGCAGAGATGAGAAAATAGTGGGCATAAAGCTATTTGCCAGCTTCATGCAGAATTCACACAATATAGAGGGATGGTGCTGACAGCACGTAAGGGCAACACTTCATTTAATGCATCAGTGCCTCAAATGAACATGACCCACAGCTTTGCCCACACAAAGATGTTTAAGATTTTTTAAAGGGCTGGCGTGGTCTATTTAGATCATTTTAGGCTACATTCATCTATGTTATTTTGCTAACAATGTATTCATGCCTGTCTGTTTCATATCGCCTCTCAACTGATTTAAATGAAGGACAACTACAAGAAATCTCCCCTCTCCCAGTCTACCAATACGGGCTCACAGTCAGTCTGAGAACAGTGATGTTCAAATTGGTTTTCAATTCCTTGCAGACCCCACAAATAACAGGGAGGGAAAATTCCTCCTACAAGGGCCTGTAGTGACAGAACAAGGAGTAATGATTTTAAAGTGAAAGCGGACGAGTTTAAATCAGATACTTTTAAGAAATTCTTCACTGAGGGTGGTGAGACACTGGAACAGGTTGCCCAGAGAGGCGATAGATGCCCCATCTCACGAGGCCAGGTTGGATGGGGCATAGTACAACCTGCTCTAGTGGAAAGTGTCCCTGCCCAGGCCAGATTGGGTGGACTAAAGGACCTTTAAAGATCCCTTCCAAACCAAACCATTCTTAGATTCTTTGATTCTATAATCATACTCTTATGGTATGTTCTACTTTCGGTCTCTTTTTGTCTCCTGTTCTCTTTTTGTCTCCTGAACAGCTCGGTCTAGGCTTAGAAATTTTCACCTCTGTTTCATGCACCATTCTCTCATTCTGCAAAAGTTCTTTTCAAGCATCTGTCCTGCTGAATTTCACTGTATATGGGAAATACATAGTTCTGTTTGAACAAAAATTCCATGAAAGCTTAAAGCTGCTGTTTAATTGGGAATATTAAATGGACAGTTTGAATTGAAATTGGAAAAGCTCTTTCCAGAAAAGATAAAACTCATTCCACATTCTAGTGTCTCCCTTATATTTTAGAGTATCTCCAATGAAACGTATTTGTAAACAAAGCGCACATAGGAGTGAGATTTCCATAAAATAAAGAAAGAGGAAATCTGGGACTGCTTTCAGTGTGCTCTTCTGTAACTGCATTGGTTTTAGACACTCTAAATTCCTAATTTACAATTTGCATTATTGTAGGGGCCTAATGATGCATTTCTGTCCTGACAGAAACCTTTCTTGTCAGAATTTCTCCTGAAAATAAGGCTCAGAACTAAAAGACTAGAAGCTGGGGCACCATAACAGGCTGCATATCAGAAAAGATACCATATTATTTTCATCTTTTTATTTCTAATCGGGGTTTTCCTTCTCAAGTTAATAGATCTGCAGACAGGTGTATGTCGACTCTCTTTTTTTTTTTTCTCTCTAAGGGAAAAAAGGACACTCTAGAGCACAGAATTTAATTCTGGGTTAGAATATTATTGCAATTAACGGGCCTTTCTTACATATGCAAAGGACTATCCTACAGATCATTTTGCTGACAGACTAAGCCTTCTGTCTGTGCTCTCCTGAGGCATCTCCCTGGAGTGATGGCTGCACTCCCGGGTAAGGGCTGCAGCCTTTGACTGCACTAGGGTTTGGTTCTCCAGAGCTGTTCTGCTCTGAAAGGAGGCACTAGCCAGAGAAACATCTGTCAGTGGGGAGAGACGAGTGGCCCCCAAAGTAAAGAGCTCATAGTGAGGCATTTAGAGGAAGCATTCTGATTGTAGGGGGGAGATAATAATGGGGTGGACTGTAAGTAAGCACGCTGCAGGACTCCATTTAATGTTCCCTTCATTTACTAAGCCATTAAACTGGATCTGATTTTATTATCATAATTTTTTCCACTGGCATCAGAAGAAGTTTTATGGCTTTCAATAAAGCCTTCACTCTACTCAGAGCCCTGTTTGATTTTATTATAACATCTTCTAGTGAGATTTATGTTCTTGTTTTGCTTAAAATTCACATTTTAACATAGTCATAAAAACAAGTTAGATTTGCTTGTTTGAGGGAATCTTATTTAGTTAATTATCAGACACCACGTGGCAATTCATTTAATTTGGCTTCTATTATACAACTGTTATTTATTTTCCTGACTTCACAATGAAGAGAAGTTAGACACAAATGAGAATGCGGTAGGAACCCTCATGTATGAAAAGCACCTATTTCTGAAATGGAGATATTCCTTTGGACAAAGTAAGGAGCCTCTCTCAAATTAGGAATTAATACAGCTGTCCCAGGCCTTTTTAAAGTTAACATTGTGTTCTGTCTGTTTTAAATTTAAATTTCTTTTTGCCAGTAAAATTTCATGTGATAGGTTCATGGCCGTGTGGACTAAAGATTTAAAGCTTTGGTCGCCCCCAAGATCTCCTTCCAAGACAGTGTTTGATTGGTTTCCTTGCAGCCTAGCTTTAAGATTTCTATAACTATCTAAAAGACTGGACTAAATCCATCATGATTTAAATATATATATATATATAAGTGTATGTGTTCCTCCTAATGGAACAGAAAATATTTTGAAAGGTCTTAGTAATTCTTTAAAACCAAAGCAGGATGTCCATACTACCAAAATTAATTAATTAATTAATTAATTAATTAATTAAATAAATCTATCAAGAGTCAATACAGCCCATGTCTGTCATTCTCACTGAGAGTACTAACAAGTGATATAAATTTTAGACTTGATACAAGCTGATTCTCCATTATCCTTCTCTTGATGGTCAGCTCTGACTTACTCTGTGAAGTGAGAGAGCATCTCCTATTTCTAAAAGTGCATTAGGAATTTGGTATTCCACAGGTTTAGACTGCTTCATTTTTTCATTATAATTGTCACTGGATTATAATTTTATTACTTAGGTAATATTGGAGGATGATTGCTTAGGATGACACTCTCATATGTTAACCAAAGGAGGCTCTGGCAATAAATCTGACTTCCAAGAAAATCATGAATCAAAAAACAGATGGGAGAAGATCAGGGCTTTGCTCACCAGATAGAGATTGAAGTCTGAAGAATTTTCTCTCTAGGCAGTTCAATGTTGATGGCTGAAGACTATCACCTTTTTATTGATCTTCTAATTAAAATTTGAAGACCTTGTTTAAATGCTTGGTTTATACATCTTTCCACTTATGAAAGAAATATAACATTTTGCATTTTAAAAAATTATTATTTTTTTATTATTATTATTATCGTTGGCATTCCAATCTTTGTCAGCTCCACATTATTTCCTGAGTTACTCTCACAAGACAGTCGAAGCTGGAAAGAGACTTCCTTTGTCTCAGTTCATTTCAGCACCATTACAAATACTGTTAGCACAAATTTTGTTTTAAAAAAAATCACAACTGAATTTAATTCAACTTTAAATATATGTGTATATATTTGTTAAAAAATAAACTGAAATTCATTCCAAAGTAAAAGATAATTTAATAATAATTTTACAATTGCCTGTAATTTCAATTCTTAGGCTTTTTAAAATATTCATCTCCTTTCCACTGATTTCAAATGACTTCACAAAGTTGACATTAATTAATTAAACATATCCATTGACCCAAATCTATTTATGTTGGATATAAAAAATATTGGGTCTAAAAGTTTCACCTTGCCCTATGGCTGAACTTCAGTGACTGTCAGTATGTGTTTTATCTTCTTTAAAAAGTCATGACAGTAATATTGTACCCTTGTGAGAAATTACTTAATTAGTGCCTTCCAATTACTGAGGTCACTGAATGGAAAATTCTGAAAGTGTAATATCATGCTGAATAGAAAGTGGAAGAGTAGACTAGAATTGATCATTGCTCCAATCTGATCTATCAGGCTCTGACCTGGGTCATGGTGTCCCCATGGACACCAAATGATCCCAAACAATAAATTGCAGAGCACACCAAATTGCAACAGCTGGTGAGTGCCAAATGTCCTGATAAATGTGCTTTGGCAACTTGCTGTTTGGACTTCTTAAGCAGCAAAATGCCCAACTATAAACCAAATCATTCCCAGAACATTGTCTTATTATGGTCCTCTCTGTCATCACTGTTAAATTTATGGTCCACATATCTCACCCTCCTCAAGATTTTTAGAAATAAGAAGATGGGGAAGAAAATTTCTGCCGTAAAGATTAGACCAGAATCACAGCTGCAGTGCTTGAGTATTTGTTAAACAGGTACCAAGCTCTCAAAATGATGCTTGCAGGTGATGAAGTTCTGGTCCAGGTATAGCTACGATCTGTTATATAAATGGGCAACATGAGCATACAGAGTGAAGTGATTTACACGTTTCACTCAAGAAGTCGGAGGCAGAAGTCGTAGTAGAACATGATACTTGTGACTCTTAATACCCAGCTCATAACGTATTCTGCAGTACTCCTTGTTAGAAATAAGTGCCTAAAGCAGATGAGGGAAATGACAAATTAGAGAGGGCATGCACAAGGAAGTGGAGGACTTCTTAAAGCAGTTATATCAGCAGCATCTGCACAAAATTATTCCTCTTTAAAATTTTGTTAGTTTTGTCTTGATTTGTGTCTTCTTGTCATTAACTGTAACAGCGTATTTAGAATTTAAAATTATGCTACTATCTAGAGGATTCAGTCATCTAGACGGTCTAGACATTAAAAATTGTGTTTGGGGTTTTTTTTAATTTAAATGACTGTGTCTAATCCAAAATATTTCAGGCTAAATTCTCAAGAGTAGTTAGTGTCTTGCTTATGTCAAAATCAGAGTTTTATGCCTGCAGACCAGACGCAGAAGATCTATAGAGTCCAGAGAGCAAGGCATAATAAAATAATAGGACTAGCAAGTGTAGGGAAAGTTTTATTTCCATTCTTTCTTATTCTTAATTTTCCTTAAGAATTTAGCAAAGTTTATTCTGTGTATCTTCGGTCTCCTGTAACTGTAGTGCTGACTTAGGCCATCTATGTGCAATATTAAGTGCTGGCTTTCATTGCTTTTTGCTGACTTACATGAACTGGCAAAATTTATAATAGTAGCCCAGCTACTCAGGAAATTAACAGTCAATGAATATTTACTGGAAGTAAAACGTTGTCTACCAAAGAAATATCATGCCCTCTGGCTTCTACCTGGTAGTAGATCAGGAACCACTCGAGCCAGTTGGTTCTGGTTTTGTCATGTGGCTGATTATTTGTCTTAAAATTCTGATTCATGGCATGGGCTCAGTGTACAATGTATCTGCTTATTGATAGCAGTCCTTTGTTTTACACATTTGTTACTTGGCATACAAGGAAAATTTAAATGTTCATAAAATGCCTTCTGAATCCCTTCCACTTCAAGAATTTTGAGAAGACCTAAAGGAAGAAGAAAAATGTTTCCAGGCATCCCTCAAAGTTTGTGAAAACTTTGAAACTGAAACTGGAAAATGGAAGAGAAACTGGAGAAGAAGAAATATACAATACTAAACATGAGGAAGAACTTCTTTACATTGAGGATGGCAGAGAACTGGAAAAGGCTTCCCAGGGAGGTGATGGGGTGTCCTTCTCTGGAGTCATTAAATACCCACCTGGATGAGTTTGTGTCTTACCTGCTTTAGATGGCCCTGCCTTAGCAGGGAGGTTGGACTGGATATCTCCAGAGGTCCCTTCCAACTCTAAGGAATCTGTGATTCTGTGATATAGTGGGCTCAGAAGACTTGCCATCTTGACAATACCATAAATGTCATAGACTACAGACTATTAGACAAGAAGTAAAATATCCAAAAGTATCCAAGTCCCATTTTAAAATGAGACTTGGACATTTAGATTCTAAAATACCATGGAAAACCAAAAGGCTTCAAGTTAGCAAATAGAACTTAGGCTCCGAATTTACAAGAATAATTCAAAATATTTTGAAATTGTAGCCCTTTAATGATTGTTTTGATAATACAAAAATTCAGATATGACAGAATGACAAAGATACAGCCTTTTTACATTAAATACTTATTAGATTAGAGGCTTGGTCTTAATTTCATACACTACTAATTTAGCTTATGCTATATGTTGAGCTGAATAATAAACAGATGAACTAATTAATGACAATAGTATATTAATTGTAATTAATAGCTAAGCAAGATTACTTGTAGACAGGCTTTGTCTCTGCAAGCTGTGGGTTCTTGCAAGGTTGGTGCGAACTGTATTTCCCAAACAGTGCAATAACTAGCTGTAAGTGACTTAACACGTTCCAACACAACAATGCATACCTGGACACGAGATTCATTCCAAATTTAAGAATTTTATGACTTGATATCCATTGAATTAATCAGAAACTGGTCATCAGAGATCAGATTTGTCTGCACTGACTGTGTAACCCTATGGTGGGACACATTAAAGAAAATGCAGTTCTAGAAGTATATATTTTTATTTTCAATAGAATAGGTAGTTTAAGAGAGCTTTTGCTTTGGTGTGGAGTTTTGGAGGATTTTTTTGTTGTTGTTGGGGTTTATTTTGTATTTTTTTTCTCAAGGGTTATTTCCCTTCCTCTTTCTCCTATCTTCCTACCTCTCTTACACCCACAGAGAGTAATCATTCTCCATTTTCCAAACTTGCTTTGACACTTGCTAAATGGTCTAGTGAACTCTGCAATGACTCCAGTGGACAAGTCTATTGTTTCAAGCATTAATGAAAATTCCAATACCATCAATGCATAGAGGTATGAATTAGGCATGTAAAACAGTAAAGTCCAATTCATGACCCACTAGAAAAATTATGTTGGCCCATAGCTCGGTGTTAGCTGTGTTTATCCTAGAGTTGCAGGACCCCAAGAGATGATGGTGGCTGAACACTGGCTGCTGCAGTCAGAAGGAGCTGAACTCACTGCCCCTGTGCAGGAGATGTTGTCCTTGGTGGGGGAGCACAGGCAGCAAGAAGCCTCCCCTGGCACTAGGATAGGCTGTGTAATCCGCCTGGCATGAATGACTGCGCACTCTCCTTTTCAGTGTTGGCCCTGCACAATCATATTGGTCTGGGATGTGCTCCAGCCCAGTTCTCGCTTCTGAGTAGCCCAGTGGCAGACAAAAACATCAAACAAAGCCTTTTTGCCCTTTATGGTTGTTGTGAATTAGTAGCAGCTCAGCTGCTCACTCACTCCAGTGAAATGGAGGAGAGAATTGAAAGTGTAATACTGAGAAATGCATGGGTTGAGACAAAAGCAGTATAGTAGTAGTAATAGTAGTAGCAGTAGCAGTAGTAGTATTAGTAGTAGTAGTAGTAGCAATAGCAGCAGCAGCAACACCACCACCACCAATAATATTGTAAGTAAAGGTAAAAAAAAATCCACAGAGATAATGAAAGCCAAGAAAGACAAGTGATGCAAATACAATCACTCCCCACCACCCAATTAATGCCCAGCCAGTCCCCATGCAGGAGGGCTGTGTGAGAAGCACAAAACGCTTTGAATCAGTGTAAACATGGCTCAAAATCAATAAAAATGCTCCTTTATAATCAACACTGTTTCCAGCACAAATCTAAACCATAGCCCTGCACTGGCCACTGTGGGGAAAAGCAATTCTATTCCAGCCCAAACCAGCACACTGGTGAGTGTGGTTTCTGAGTTTGGTAAGCATACTTATTTTTCTTCCCTTTCAGCCCCTCAAGTGCTGAAAGAGTATGTTTTTGAATCAATAAAACTTCTAAAAATGCATCAGGTAATTCAGTAGAAAGAAAGCACCTGAGTCAGCTCGGGGCTTTCCTTTTGTTTATTATTTGTATGCAAATTGTTTATTTATTGGAAATACCATATGATATTTGCAGGCAATCATCATTTTGGGCATAGAGATTTGAATTGCTCTCTTTCTGACGCAAAAATCCAACATTCTTTTCTTAGGAGTAAGAACAAACAATTTTTATAACATTTAAGTAGACAATTCCAATAATTAGTGACATTTTGTAAAAAAGGGGGCAAGATAAATTGAGAATAAAGGAAGTGATATTTTAAGTGATATAGCATGTCATTTACTTCTTAGCTTAGAGGTCCCCTATGAATAATGACAGAATGGAATAAATGTCCCAGGGCTCTGTTAGAGGTGATTCAACTCTTGATGAAGAATTTATATTGCCATTGTAAAGCACTGCTAAAGACTGGACTTTTCCAAAATAAGATTTCTGCTGTCTTATAGAACCTAGCTTTGACTGAAATAATAGATTTTGTTCAGTCAAGTAAAAAAAAGCTGATAATAATGTGTGTTATTAGTTTTATACAGTGATAATGAAAAAATAAGAATATACAGAAAGGTCTCAAAAGCAGTGTTAATAGGGTTATTTTTCTCTTCCTGCATGTTGTATTTATTTTCAACAGAAAATAGGCAACATAGAAAATCGGCTGGAATGATTCATTAGAAGAGTAACCATCCATATAAAATAGCATTTAGAATCTTCAGTTTCTAGACCTACCCTTACTTTAGGGGCAAATTATAATTTTATATTTTATTGCTTTGTTTATTTGGCTCTTTGCTGTCAACATGCTGTCACTGCTCAGAAACTGAGCGGGTTGAGCTGTGTCTCATTAAAGATAACACACAGCACATTCAAATCCACACGGCGACAATTGGGACAAGCTTTGATCCACAGGCTGTCTTAGATCTGTGTAAAGCTAATGGATTTTAAGTGCCTTAGTTTCATTAAAAGCAATTACACTTCTTTTTAGAGGGAGACAAGTGTAAATACCAAAAGCTTCAGCAAGAGTCACGTGTGGCCAAAAGTGAAGCGACTTGGCCAGGTATCTTTTTATCACAGAGTAAGAAGGTTATTTAATATGCTGGGCCAAGAAGAGAGATAAAGGAAGATGACAAGGAAGAGAAGTAGCTGTGACTGTAATTCTCAAGCAGTGAAAAGAAGCAGAGGTTCTTAAAGCATAGAAATTGTCAGAGGGACAAAATTGGAAATTGATCCATGACACTGTAATCAGGATGGTGATGTTCATTCCTTTTCCATTGAGAGTAGCAAGATTTTTCTCACTTACTTTATTTTCTTTGAAAATTAAAAAAAAAAAAAAAACAGTGTGAGACAATCTTTCTTGTTTTAGCTATTCCTAGGAAGCTGGGAATTGACAAAAACAAGGTTTGCAAAGAGAAACAACATGTTGCAAAGCAAAACATCTGCAGTGAATAGACAGGAGCTGAATGAGGTGCCTCTCCATTTGCTGATGCCGCTGCTGCGTCTGAAAGCAGCACCACTCACAGCTTCCTTGAGCCTCCTGCTACTCTTGTAACAGGTGTGGAGTTTGAGTCCAGGCCCTCATGCAGGGCAAGAGTATGGTACACCATAAAAGCATGCTCTGTCTACATCCTTCTCTGGCTATGAGGCATGGTAGGATCATCTCTTTATTTTGCCCTTACCCACTTCAGGAAAAACAGGGCCCCTTTCAGCACTTCCACCCATCTCCTAAAACTTGGAATCATAAAGCACAGACTCACAAATAAATGGGTTTTGGACGCTGTCGTTCAGTGCCATCATATACAGCCACAGATTTTTAAGTGGCTGAAATTTATTCTTAGGACACAAAACACAATTTTGAGTCCAGCTAAGATGAACAAACTACTTTTATAGCCAGTCATGGACAGTCATTAGCCAGGAACAGCGGTTGGTTTGAGAAGTGTCCCTTTGTATTGTTTGGAGTTTAAAACTATCAGTCTGGAAGATGAAGTCTGCCTTCTTTTATTTTGGGTACTTTTAATCTTTGGGTACGGGTGACTGGTAAGGTAAGTTAGAATATCTTGTACGGGTTTATCTTGTCTGTTTAACAAAGCAAAGATCTGACAACACCTTTGTTATTTATGAACTCACACATCCAGGCATGCACATGCATCACTGCTCCAAGGGAAAAATAAATTTAAATACTTCACCTATCTAATTAATTCATATGGAAACTTTGGATTTTTTTAAGGATAAAAATGTGAACAATAACTTTATGGTTAAAGCTGTACTGAGATTTCCACAAGATTGAAATAGTTCAATATTTTCAGAAAATTGAGTAAAAATTAATTAGATGTGGAAATAAGCACAATGATTCTCCAGTAGACATTTGAACTATCTGGGTAGTATTTTAAATGAAAAATTTCTATAACAAAAACCATTTAAAGTAATTTAATAATATGTGCCCTAAAGTGGTTTAACTGGTTGTTTGTGGGGTTTTTTTCCAGTCTAATATACTAACTTTTAAATCAAAAACAGTATTCTATTCTATCATCCATGTAATTCAACACTTGTATTCTTCAAGAAATTTCTACATAAATACCATACCATATCATGATACCATGATACCAAAAATATCATTATTCCTTCTTCTTTTTTTTGTTTGTTTCTTCTAAATTCGTGAGGACACTATTGGGCTTTTAATCCCTAATTCAATGCAAATTTCCTCTTGTAAGTATCCTTAGAGAATTCTAAGGAAAGAAAGAATTGCCTGGTGATGTTGCAGAAGATTTTCTTGAAAGGAGCTGCTCTTCCAGTAACATTTAATTATTTAGCAAAATATGTCCTCAGTGTAATGCCCTTTATGTAATCTTAATAAAGTCACCATGATCAGCATTGCACATGAACCCTGTCTGAAAAGCTAATGTTTTTAGCCACTCTAAAGGCATGCCAAAAGCTAAGGAAGCTCATGAGGAAAAGGTTAAAAGAATTAAGTGTGCCTAAAATAACTACAAAGTGAGGAAGCAGAAGTAGGAAATCTGCCTGAAAATACTGAAAGGACAATATTAAAAAAATTAAAAATATTGCTTGTGAATATAGGAAAGAAAGTATCTATGAAACAAAGGAAGGGGAAAAGCTAGAATTATTTGTTAAACAGAAAGACTAATTACAGCATTATCAACCTCTTAGGGGAAGCATTAGAAATCTCTTCACTCAAGCTGTTCAAATGTAGGCTTTGGCAAAGCGTCAGGGGATATTCTGCAGAGAACAATACTTCTCTAGTGAGGTGAACAGGCTGGAGAGAAGCTGATAAAGCAACAGTATTAGCATGGTGCACAGCTGCGTGAGAAAGGCACAGTAGATGCCGAAATCAAAAGTAAGCAGTTTTGTTCGAAAAGGGCACAGGTAATTACTGGTGCTGGAGTTTAAAAAGTCTTGGTGACATTCTGCATGGTTTAAACTGGAAACTTTTAAAGCTTCCATTACCTCTGGAACAGCCCTTTTTGGTTCATTATGGCTAAACAATTTTAATAGTCAAATCATCTTTCTCAATGGCTACAGAATGTGAAGCACTACGAAGAACAATACTCCACACCCTAAGAAATTCATTTAATACTATTAAAAATGCCATCTATGCAAAATGCAGGTGCTCTGGTTAGTGGGATGTGGTAACAGCTGCTTCATAATCTGAAAAATAATTTTAGGACCATGGATGGATTTAACAATGTAAGAAAAATCCAGTAGTGCTGTAGTTTATTTTCTTGAGTCTCTCTTCTTGTGAGCATGTTGGCACAACCAATTTTTTTCCTGTGTTCTATGCTTGTGCCTCTCCCTCTGCTGTTATTTATCTACTTCCAGATTCTATAGTATTTTCTGGATGCCACTTTGCATCAAAGATGGAAAATTAAACCTGTTTTACTATCCATAGCTTTTTTATTATTCCTTAAATTTCTTGTCAGATGAAACTTGTCAAATTTTAGTGTATACTATATTTACCTTGTTTAGTTTTAGTTTTACAGTTTCAAAACCCAAGAGGTTTATAACTGGTAGAATAACAGCAATTTAACTATTTCAGCTAGTAATTCCTGACATAATCTGGTGATTGTATTTAGTAGAAAAGAAAATGCATAAATAAACCCAAAAGTATCTAATTTCACCCTGTTTCTCTGGAGAAGATCAATACTTATTTGATGCAGTATTTCAGGCTCAATTCCTTGCCATAAAGGATATGATCATCTTTAAGTATTCATAGGAAAGCTAGAGATGATAGGTTTTGTGCAGATATTTCAGGAAAATAGCAAAATGAAATGAGTGAACCTGGCTGAGATGGAAGTAATTGTTTTCTAAATATTTTAAACACCAACTCACTCATGTAGTCAAACTTGACCAAAAGAAATTTCCAGCTTTTGTGGGAATGCTAGTGATATTACAAATGCAGAGGCAAGCATTTCTAATCCTTTAAACTAACAGGAAGGTAGAACCTATCATCTACAAACATAAGTCTACCCAGATGCAAAGGAATTATAAAAGAAAAGCCAAAATATTATCTTTTATAATAACACCATGTAATTGAGCAATGGAGAATATGAAATGGTTATTTTATGAGAAAAAATAAACCTTTTGGAAATATTCTAGGTAAAATATAATGTAAAAAGAAAAGTGTGCTTCAAAATAAATGTCTCATACTGGGAGTAAAACGGACATGGGTGAAGCTGTAACGGTTGCTTCCTTCTATTATTCTAGTAATGTTACTCTTGGTAAGCTCCTATTCCATAAGAGTATATTTTACTCAAGTGGGGCTATTGGAAAATGAAAAAATAAACAAGAAAGAATAAATGCCAGTGAGTATCCCAGCCAAGGTCCAGGCCCATGTCCCTGCTGATGTGTCAGGATGGAAAGGTCGCGTCCTTTATGCTACACATCAGTATGAGCACACCACAGCAGTAGTGCCGTCACTAACCCTTTGCCATCCCAACAAGGCACAGTTCTGCAGGCTGCCCACCTCACACACAAGCATTAACTGCTCCAATGGGTCTCTGTAAATTCCCAGATATGTTCATGTCCTGCTTCACACTGCCTAACTAGCCTTGCTTCATGCCACCACTGCTGCTGCTAGTGACACGGGTGACAGATCACACCATAGAATGTCACTTGATGAAATAACTATTCTGTAGGATGGTCTACTACGGGATAGCATTCAGGAGCATAGATATACCACACAAACTTTGTACACTGTGGAAAGGCAGGCCTCTCCCCAAAGGGATGCTGCCCTTTGCCTCCTCAGCAAATATTGGCAAGCCATGATGGGGAAGTTTGATTTCCCAAGTGCCAGATATGCTAAGCAGGAAATATCTCCTACCCAAGATGAAAGTTCCCAATTCAGGGAATATTAGCTCTTCTGAGAGTAAATCCTAGACTGAAACTAATTTACAGATGTGTGAATTATCAGGAATGAAAAGTGTCACACCACATCATGAATCATCTAAAAGGACCCTCAGTCTCAGTTTTTTGATATGAGTATGAAAGATGTTAAAATAGAATTTTAGTTGTTCTGAAATCAGTTGAACAAATCTGATTTGTCCCATAGAACTAAGCCTCTACTTTTCCTCAGTCTCATGCCTCATGACCTCCATTTCGCTCAGCTCTCTGAAGCTAGATACTGTGCCCAGTTAGGTGCAGTCAGAGAATTCACTTCTGATCTCAGAAAACCTCTGCTATTAGCATTATTTTATCTCTAAAAACCTGCTGGTTTAAACTCAAGGTTTTTATAGCAGCAGACCATTGGATAAAACTAAAATACTACCATTTTTCTAAATATTAACCTTCCTACGGAAGAAAGTGGGATTTAAATCACATACACATGCAGTACACAGTCTGAATTGGTAACACCTGATGAACCTACATATGATAAATTTCTCTTCAGATCAGTATTGATGCTCATCTCCTGTAGCCAATGGGGGTTAAATCATACCTGGAGAATACTGTGGGATTTAGGGGATTAGGAGTTCTGCAGACATGACTCTAATGCCAAAAAAACAGTGGAGCACTATGAAGCACAGTGCAGTCATGGGTCACACTGAACACACCGACTTGAAAACCCCAGGATTTGATTATTCACTGCTCTGCAGCTTAAACAGTCACTTCTAACTAAGTGTTCTAACTTCTAACTAAAATCAATGTGAATGCCATAATTCTAATTTGACAGCCTTTTATGCCCTCTTTACATGAATTTTGCAGAGATGGAAATGAGTCCACAGGAATTGTGTCAGCAGAGGATATCGACAAAGAATCCCAGCTTAAATATGTAGAAAATGGTGGTAGTGAAAAAGACACAAATTGCACCAAGCAAAATAAATAAAACAACAAAACTCAAAACTAAGAAGAGGTAACTGGACTGGAAGATCTGCAGCAAAAAACATCTAAGGATATTTCAGTAAAGTACATGTAGATTTTAGAATTCTGGAGAAATGGACATTCATTAGAGATCAAGCCATTTCAACAATGCTTGTTTACCAGGGGCTTTCCTTAACTGTTTGTGATTTCAAAGGTTATCATGTTACTCAGTAAATGATAACATGTCCCTGGACAATCAGCATTTTTAGCAAAGAAATATAAAGTAGCCAAAGTTGAAACTTCATTTTAAAATGGCAGAATAATCTTGATATTCAGATATTCTATGCCTTGCAGAGGAGCTTGCCACTGAAACACCAAAAGCTTTTCTTTGGCTTTCCTGAGGTACAAAGAATAGTTTCAATAATAAGTTACTGCTTGATTCCACAGCACACGTGTCTGAGAAAAGTGAGCTGCCACAGACCCATCTTTGGTTTTGATGCATGCATAAATCAACTTAGAAAGAGACAACACACAGAAATCACAAGCCCAAATAGGTGACACGTCCTTATGTTATAGGCAGCTGAAGAAGAAGGGTCACAGAAGAGAAAGTTAGACAACCTTTATGCAAGACAGCACTCCTGTTCTATTTCTATCACCTTATTAACTAGATTTTATTTATGAGAGTCATCCAGAAGAATGATCAATGAATGAATGAATGGCTGCATAATATCCACAGAAGAAAGATTAAGACCTTTCTGCACCTTTACTTTTTTTTCCTGTTTTTTTTTAAATGGAGTTTTTATCTATGACCTGGAAAATCGGTGGGTCAGGTTCATTCCTACTCTGCATGCACATGTTGGATTTGGCCCCAGATGACACAGAATAAGCAAAGAAACATATTCCTGACATGAACTTTCTCCTCTTTCATTCTTTCTGCGTTCCCAACCTTACTGTAATCATTAAAGAAATTTACAATAGGCTAGAAATGGGGAAAGTATTTAAGAACGGCGAAATTTATATGTAAATATATAATGTAAATGTGCATACACAGAGGTTTCTTTACCCATTTATTTAATCAGAAAGATGTTCAATTAAATGCAGCCAGTCTCATTTCATGCCTTTCTGCTAGGAATGAAAGCATTTGGCTATTGGCCAATTCTATTCAGTACTTTTTGTCAGGCTCCAGCATATTACATCCCATTTCATCTCCTCTTCTCTTCCTAAAGAACCCCAGGAACTCCCCATGGTAGTGGGTTGCAGATATCGACAGAGTCAATGCCAGATCAAATACTCACAGACAAGCAGATTTCCTCCCAAAGTTGAGGAGATTATTTGGAACCATGCAATTAAAATACATAGGGGGAAAGGAGTGGTGACAAGGCTGGTTTGATTGCTGTCCAAATTCATATATTCTCATGCTGTTTTTCACTTCCCTTGCCCTCATTTGGGCTATCTCCCTCTGGGCCCAGCCCTCCCCTTTTCTGTAGCATACAGAGAAGAGCAGTGAGTTGCCACACTAGAGGTTATGCGCAAAAGAAACAGTTTAAGTTAGGTTTTTCTTCTGAAACTAAACCTAAGGGTGTTTCCATGCACACAAATACACTGGGTGCTAAATTTTGTCTACCAAAAAGACAGGATTCAGGTCTACAGCACCGATATTATTCATCTCCCCTGTGGCCATTTTCTTGATTTGAAAAGTGTGAGTCTCACTGTCAAATCTCACTTTTTGTCCTTGAATACGGATATGAGGTTAAACATGTGCTGACAACAAAAGAGGACAGCAGTTTGGAGGACTCCAATTATTTCTTGCTCAAAGAGGAAATTATAATTACGGATGGTCAAACTCTTAGATCTGCTTAATTACACTTTCCAGACAGGTTTCACCCATGTACATTATCACACCCTTTGGCTCCAAAACAAGGCTATAGAAAACTGGTGCAAGCCTGTTTAAATCAGGAGTCATGCTGGAGGCAGCACTGATCACCAGCCACTGAAATGGAAATTTCATGAGGGAGAGAGGAGCTGTGGAAGAAATGAATTGTTTGTTTTTACTTTTGTGCCTGTGTTACAAATTTACAAGAGACAGCTAAGGATCAAGTGTGTATGTTCATCTCTTGCAGTTTGTCATGGTTTGGTTTTTTAGTTTGGTTTTTTAGTTAGGGAAGAATGTGGAGTGTTGCCCCGTCAGGACCTTGGAATTGTTTTAGAAAGGACAGGGACCTATTGGAGGATAGGTTGAGATACTGACATCTGCTTTGACCACTGAGAATGTTGAGTACAGCTCTGGGAAGTACCCATTTAAATCCTGATTTTGTTCAAGTCAGTCCCTTTTCCTCCTGGTCGGCTGAACAGGTAACGCCAAGCTGGGGCCTGCTGCTCCCTCCCCACTTTGGGGACAAGCTGGCCCGAGGCCTGGCTGGGCTCCATCGGCTCCCGGCAGGGGAGGACAGGCTGCAGCTCAACATCAATGACTTTTTCAACTTCCCCGGAGCCCCAGAGCAGGGAGGGATCTCCGCTGGGCCCCTGATACCACCCCTGGACGCAGCTGGGCCGAGGCCACCGTGATTGTCACCGAGGGGTGGGCAGAGCTCTCCCTGCCTCCCCTCCTCCCGCGATTCCCAAGCAGAAAGGAAAAGAGTGGAGGGGAGAAGCCCAGCTGATCTGAGATGCAGCAGGGGAGAGACTGCTGCCTTGCAGAGATCACATAACCACTGCGGGCCCGGGCAGATCAAACCCTTTCCTGGCAACATGAAGCTTCCAAGGCCTAACCCTTCCCTGAGAAAGAGAAGAAAGAGACAGAGTGGACGTAGGAAAGACACAGCATGAAGTTAGTGGAGCAAGAGTGAAAGAACTGATAAAGATTATTGGAAGGAGAGATTGAGGATGTGAACATTTTTTAACTGGACTTCTCTGGAGTAAACTATGGAGAAATGGACTGTTTCTGGTAACATCTTAACGTTTTTTGGGGAAATGCTGGTTCTAGTCAAAAGTTGGGGATTGATATAATTGAGATTTAAGTGAGGATCTTAAAGCCCCTCACTCCTGAAGTAAAAGGAGGTCTCAGCCTCTGAGATGAAAATAATTTTAGAGAGAGAGAGAGAGATTTGAAACCCTCGGCTCCTGAGGTATAAGGAGGTCTCTATTTCTTTTGAGATAGAGAGAATTTTAAAGATAGAAAAAGAGAATCCTTGTTTTATACTAGAAGAAGCACTCTTAAAGAGTACCCCGGATACACTGAGAGGCCCATGAGTAGCCAGGAGAAAGGCTGCTAATGGGTGGAACAGCACAATCTGCAAAAACTCCAGGTGGTTGCAGATTGGTGACACTAGGAGCCACCAGACTGTTTTTTTTCTTGTGGCAAGTGTCTCCATGAGACTCTAGAGAGACTCCTCTCCCAAAGTGATGAAAGATTATATATAAATAGTAAAACTAACTGAAAATCACAGGTTGTATCTCTCTGTGTTGTTTGCAAGAAAGTTGACAGTTTGTAAAGGGAGAGAAGAGTGTTTTGAAGTTTCATTTTTGTTTTTTGGGGTTTTTTTTCAAATTTTCCATTCTTTTAGTGTGTGTTAATAAAACTATTTGTTTATCTTTAAGCTTGAGCCTGCTTTGCTTCTCCTAATCCTCTCCTACAAAAAGAGAGTAAATACTAAGGCCACTACACTAAATTTAGCAAACAGAATTTAGCGAACATAAAACCACTACACAGTGCCATGGATGAGCACAATTCACAACTTTGTGCATGTGAAAATCCACTGGGCTGAGCATTTATGTATCTATATGCTGAAATGTGGCTGTTTATACTTTGTATTGCTTGCTAAGGCAGAAGTTAAGTGAAATAAATGAGCCACAGAGAAGTCACACATAAGGATTTAGTTGGTTCTGTTACTGAACAAGGACTACCTGCGGGCGTGTTGCAAGTGCCAGAAGTTAAATGCATATTTCTTTATTCTCAGCAGTAAAATAATCATATGGCACCATGCTCAGATCCTGGCCCCAGGGCTCAGCAGTAGCAGCAGAGTGAATGCAGAGCTCCCATTTGAACACAGTTGATCATTGTCAAATCCTGGAATATGTTTTTACAGCGGAAGGACTCCTGGTGTGTGCTTGCTGAGTCAGCACATCTGAATTCCCCATTACTCTGTGAGCAGCATGGACAGAGATGGGAGAGGTGTTTCTGGCTGTTCCAAAGTGTTAGCACGTGCTATCATGTAGAACCAGCATTTTCAGAACAAACTCTACTAGTTACTACACTGAGCAGCATTGTATAAATTTGTCCCTACTTTCCTTAGTGACTAGTTCTAC
Source organism: Hirundo rustica (assembly GCF_015227805.2). NCBI lineage: Eukaryota > Metazoa > Chordata > Aves > Passeriformes > Hirundinidae > Hirundo > Hirundo rustica. The sequence goes on along the minus strand of NC_053455.1, from coordinate 40,588,098 downwards.
TGTATTAATTGTTAATGTGCTTATGTGGACAAAATACCTTCACTTTCAGTTTTCTGGTCAGCATCACATCAAATCCAAGTGTTGTTTTCCTCTGCAGCTGTGGTGGAGGATTCACAATTCAGCAGAATCCTCATAGATCCCTTTAGAGTTTGTTGGTAATCCCCAAGGCAGTACTGATGGAAAGGCTAAGCAGTGGGCAAAGCTATGGAAAGAAGTAACTAGAAAAATTGATATGTCTTCATTTCTGCTTCAGAAATGCCTTCGTTGTCATGTGTGGAATCCAAAATGCTCTGCAAAAATAAGCTGAAGGTTCCTTTTTATCTTCCTGGATTTGGGTTTAGGGGTTTTTTTTTTGTTTTGTTTTGGTGTTTGTTTTTTTTGTTTGTTTTTTTTTTGGGGGGTGTTTTTTTTTTTTTAAATTATTTACTCTTTAAAACAGTGATTAAACAGCAAGATAAAAGCAAAGGATTAGGGACAATTTTAGGCCAGTTTTTTCAGAGGAGACATTTGATGAATCAGAACAAATCCCCTTTACTTTAAAGTGCTGTAGATGCTTGAGTGTGTGGACATTAGGCAATTCCTTCCTCCACAAACAAAATAGATATTCACAAATTCATGGCCAACATGTGGAGGAGTTAACCCTCTGCTCCCTGTACTTCTCTCCTGTCTTACCCTCCAATCCTTATAACTCCTTTCCAGAAATATCCTTGGAGAGGGGTCACATTTTATGAGAGAAAAATAGAGAGATGAGAAGGAGAGAAGATGTTTGTACTCTGTCTGAGCCTCTTGACTTTTCAAGCCTTTCCTGCAAACGCCATTTCATTCTACAGGCACCTCTACAATTGTCTACAATTGTCCTTTAACATGATCTTATCAGTCCTATTCAAAGGATGCTCATCATCTTGGACTCCAAGAATAATGCTATGCTCTCTTGCCTTCTCTCTGTGCTTTTCCATAAACACCAGCCTCTTGACGCTGTTCACATATTTTTTCAGGACACGTGGAACCCCTTGTAACTAACACACAATGAGATCTCTCAGACTTTAGTATTGATCTCAGCCAAAGGATAGATGTAAATTGAGCATATTGCCTTTCTTAGATGAGCCATCTCTATCCCTACAACCATGAGTATCACAATAGCTCTTTGGGTAACACAGGCTTATGGCTTGGGTTACTGGAAATTTGAAATCAGTTTATTTTATATAAGTCTGCTAAAGTGGAAGGCAGTGGAAGTCATTGACAGCAATCTCACACGTTACTGCAACAGACTTTGCAGTGGAAGGCATTGACAGCAATCTCACACGTTACTGCAACAGACAAGCATAGGAAAATAGAAGGTGAGATAAACAAACTATCCCCCTCACTCCTTCAATCCTGCTGCATTTGGGCTCACAGGGTTCACCATCTAACAGTAATTTTTGAAAACGCTTTGAGTAGTCTCATGCTCCAGGGGCCTAAATCACCAGTTTGGCTTCTGTGACTGTTTCAAAAGTGAGCCTTAGTAGAAAAACTAAACTTTCCAAAGGAAAACTAAACTTATTCTTGCCCTTATCTTTATTTCTCAAGATTTCTAAAGCTACACTATGAGTGGAAGTGGAGTGTCCTCAGACCTCAGAAGGAGTGAAAACTGGAGCAATTTCCCTCTGAAGCCATGCTACAACTTCTGCTGAGGCAGATGCTGAAATAGTCATGATGCTTAAAGTTGCTTGATTCCTCATTGCTAAAATCAAACAACACTGGTATTATCCAACAGCTCATCGTGTGAAGACAATGGGGGAAAAAATCCAGTTTGGAGAATGAAAAAAGGATATTTTTTTGACATTTCCTGAATTCTTTTAAGAAGGTTACTGCTGCTTTGACAGAAAGGAAAATATTGCATAGTTGCTCCTCGCCAGCGTGAGTCTCTCTGGATTTCAAAGGCAAGATTTCTTTGTTTATTAAGAATTTGTTTTGATTGGCATACAGGAGTCTCAGAGCATCCAAGGTCTCTGCTAGCTGTGAAAAACCTAGAGAAGCCAAGTGAATCAGACTATAACCTTAAGCAACTGTGGGACAGCCTTTGAATGAACAGAGATAGCTCTCTCCGTTTTTGTGTGTGTGCCTGATATATTGGAATAACTTTCCAAGCATCGCAATAATAATCTGTGTGAGTTGGGAGTTTTGGCATCTGATAGTTACATGTTATAAAAGGGCCCAGAGGTATTACTCAAAGAGCAAGAATGATAGAATGTTCTCCTTGGAAGGTTTGTTTGTGTGTGCTAAAGGTAAACAACCCTTGATTTAGATTCCAGATGGGTTGTTTTATTTTCTGTTATTTCCCCTTGTTTTTCAAAAATTCCAGAAGCATCATTGTCTGCCTATCTTGCAGATATTTATGTGACCCTTGTGACTTTGCAGCTAACACACAGACTGCTTAGATTCATCACCAAAGGAGAGCAAGAAAAATATAGTACAGCTGTGCAGCATAGTGGGTAGTATGTATTGCTCAGGAGCAAGGCAAGCTGGATTCAAATTCCTGAGTTAGGGGTGAGGTTTTGATTTGGATTTTTTAAGCTAATAACTCTTTGATGTGAAAAACAGAAACGCTTTTTCTAACAGGATTCTGAAAGACATTCTTGCTCAGATATTTAATGCAGATTTATAATAAAATTATTTACATAATCTTAATTTTATCTTTTACAAATAAATTGTGACTTTTATGTTTACTGTTCTTGGAAAATTATTGTATTTAAATGTTTCTGTTCCAAGTACTCTATTATAATACAAGACTTAGTGTGCTATAACTTGAAAGCAATAGTTATGCATGAAGTGGTGAGTGAAAGTTGAACAAGCTACTTTTATTTTTGACACCTGTGGCTTCTTGAGTGCTTCAGTACTCAGCATCAATATTGTCATAATGTGATATTTAAATAGTTACACAAAGGAATCAAACTCATGGAGAAAACTAAAGGGCTTTACAGTGGAACTAACCAACATTTAATATTCCCAGTCTTAGAGATCATACTGGGCTTTTCCATGTGTTCAGAACCATGGCTTTCCATTTAATTCTGTAGAGGTTATTTTGGCTGCTGCCTCAAGAGGGACTCATTAAGTTTTGCTACTGCAGATCCTGATGTGTCAAGACATCAATATTATTTTCCATATTTACTCCAGTTTCCTGGCAGTGCTTTCCTAATCACATAAACGATCCAGCCAGATCCTAATGGACTGTGACTCTGGCAGAGCTGTAGGATTTAGAGATATGCTAGAATATTTTAGAAAAGTAGGACAAATTTTACTAGAGGAAGGCACTATTATTACATATAGCCTTACCAAAAAGAGAGCAATCATGTCAGCCACTTTTCCTCTATATCACACCCTTCATATCCTCAGTCTATTTATTAGCTTATTGTCATCCTCCTTAAAAAATAAGGTTCTTGGGGAAAAAAGAATTAAATTTCTCGATGTGTTGGAACAGCACTTGACAAATTGTGCTATGAAAAAAGATAAGCAAGAATAACATCCATAAATTTTACAATTCACTCTAAAATATGTTCATCCACTAAGATGTATCAAATTTGAGTCAGTGTTTTTGGGAGCAAAATTAAGAATTCAAGCCTTATTCCTTTTTGGTCCAATGTTTTATGTTTTCCTCAGCTTGTCAGGACAAAGAGATATGGGTCACAGCTGAATGGAACCTTTTTTGTCAAAGAAAACCTGAAGTCAAATGTCATTGTCATTCTATATAAATATTCAGCATGTGTGCAGTTCCTCCCAGGCAACTTTTCCTTCTCCTTCAAGGCACTGGCCTGAGTTAAATTTCTCGACAGAAAAGTAAAAAGCAAAAGTAAAAGGAAAAAAAAAAAAGGTTGCAATTAAATAAATGGTTCCAAAATGTGTATTCACACACTTTCCCAGCTGAAGGCTTAAGAGTATTCACTGAACAATTATTCGCTGAGGACAGGTTAAACCCACAATACTTTTGCTCTCACAAGACAAGCTTTGTCTGAAATGTTAATGATGTTTTACTGTAGGAAATTTCACTGCATTTTAAGGTTAAAAAAAAAAAAATTAAAAAAAAAAAAAATCAGACATAAAGGAGCAGAAGGAACACTAGGAATACCCCAACAGTGAAACCACAGCCCACAATGTGGCAGCTGTCACAAATAATCTGCGTTTGCTGTAATCCAGCTTCTCATCTCCAAGCACAGAAGTGATGGCATGGCACAGAAACCTCATCTCTCCCAGGGTTAACCCCAACTTCTCTTATCCACACACGTGTCCCTGAGCTGCCTTCACATGGAGCAGAGGAACCTCATCTGTTCTGCACATCTTGCTGTTTGAAAATCAAGATTTTTCTATTAATTTTGACAAGTAATGATATCCCTTTTTTTGCCTCAGTATTCCTCCCCTTCCAGGAGGCAGTTATTAAAGTCAGAGCTCCAATGTAATGACCGTCCAATGATAAAAATCCGTGTGGTTCCCACAGAAACTTGTGGGGCGTAGTGACAGTTCCTCTCCAGTAGGAACGCATGTCACTGCTTTTGGTGGTCTTTGTGCCCCGCTATCTCAGCCATCTTCTGGACCTCTGGGCATCCAACAGACGGTCCTAACTGCTGCATACCCTAACTTCCAGGGCAAAATGCTGCTACTGTTGTGCATTGAAATGCTTTGGGCATGTCATCCAGGCTGAGTGAGTGCTGTTTTTGTGCTAAGGGACCTTAAAAGGTGGGAAGAGAAACTGAAAGGAAGTGAGTAAGAAGAGTATGTGAGAGCATTTCTCTCCCCCTTTTCTTTTTCCTTTCCTATATTCACTTGTCATCACAAGCCAAGTCTTCAGCTTTGGCATTGAAATTAATCCTGCTGAGTTAAAGCCCTTAAAGAAGGCTGGCAACTAACAATTATTCATCTCCACACTTCAAGCTGCATCCTTAAGCATTCCACATAGTTCTTTTACTGAGTCAGGGCAACAGTCATTTTTGTGTCTCCTCTACAGACTGCATTTGCAGTTTGTATGTCCACCATAAGATGGCATAATCAGTTCCTACATTTGTTTTTCCACCGTTCATTGTTGTCAGGAGCCAAATCTGCAGCCGTACTTCTTGTGGAAAAGTCAGTGGTGTGTCAGCACTTATCCCACCAAAAGCACGTGTAGCTGCTAGGATCACTAGAGGACAAGTGCAGAGTAACTATGGAAAGAGACAAAGTTTTTAAACCTTCTCAAAGAAAGTAGGAATAAAGGAAGGCAGGAATAAAAATACCTTCTTTAGAGATAAATGTAAAGATCAAAAGAAAAAAAATCTCTCTTCTCAGAGACACTGATGCTCTGAAAATTGTAATAAAAGCAATTTTACTTAGAAGTACTTCAGAATACAAAAGAAAACCCAAACTGAGAACTGAACATTTTAAAAAGGACTGGCAAGGTATTTTGCTCAAATGACAGTCCCAATCCTCAATTAGAGCTGGAAATTGATCAGGGCATCTAAGAACTGGGTGTTGATTTTGGCAGTAGCCTGTCTGGAGTTCATCTCCAAAATCAGAGTAGAACAGCCATGACCTGACAAAAATCTTCATATGTTATTCTTCTTGCATCATTCACAAGTACTGTTTGAATGTCTGTAAAAAGTTGAAGATTGTTTATTGTTTTTAATTTTTTTCTTCTTTCTTATTTTTCATTTCTGTACCTTAACTCTGAATTTCCTTAGTTATATGGGGCTTCTTGCAGTATCACCTTTCATTTTTCAGCAGGGGCATTTATCCAACCTAGTATGCTTTGTGGCAATAACACCGGCCAGCTTATTGATCCCAGTAGGAACATTCACATGACTCAAATCGTTCATTTGCTTATGTGTTTGGCTGAATTGATGTTTCTCAGCATTAAGTTCATCTTGAAAATTTGCATAAATTTGAGCTCACAGTCCTGGACTCATTACTTTGACCAACAAGCTGAGAGTGTTTTCTCAGTTGTTTCAGTCCCTTCAGGGGAATGTTTCTGAGAGAAATGGGTCTGCACTGTGATGCGGACATGTGACATAGGATATGTACCAGTATCTACATTCCTGGAAACTCACAGAATTAACATTTATTTCTCATTATCAAAATTTAAGAAAGTTAAGGGAAAAAATATATTTATGCTGGTACATTCTGGTTCACGGTCTCTTTAATTTAGATGTGCTTTCTAAAAATTATTTCGTCTCATCTGGTGAGCCAGTGATCGAGATGTGAAACCAGAAGAGACACACACATACACATGTAATTATTCTCCTCATAAAACCCAGCCTTATAAGGGTAGGATTGGAATCCATCACAAGTAAGGGGGTGAAAATTTTGGTAAGAAAGTGGTAACAAAGAGCAGAGTCTCTTAGCAAGACACTGCCCCAACAGAGAAAATTTCTGTTCAGTTAACTACTGCTTCAACTCTGCACATTCATCATCTTCTCTTCTCCTCCTCCTCCCCAAAGCCACTTCTTGCCTTCCCCACAGAGGGTCCTCCCACTCACTTTTACAAATGCTAATTAATTGCCACACATAAAGTAACACGGGTGAAGAAGGGAATGGGAACTACTTAAAATGGTTGCAAGACATTAAAATATTTGCCATTAATGAAAAATTACCACTGTAGTTTAAAATAAAGTGTCATTCCTTAGGGGAAAAATAAAAAAAAAAAACAGATGCAAGTATGGCATTTGTGAAGTATAAGCAAATTTATTATTTTTTCTTATCAATCAATAATTTTATTGTTGATTTTAGCAATCAACTACACTTTTATCTTGGGAAACTAATAAAAAGTCTCAATATATTTCACAAGGATACTTCAAGTGGTCAGGTAGTATAATTTTTAAGTCTAACGTTATTTGTATATATTATGTCTACCTTTATTTCAGGTAATTCAGTACTAAGTAATAGCACATTCCTTTGATAAGTCTTCAGGGTTACCAGAGGGAGCTCTGAGATGCAATTTCAGTGTTTTAACCAAGCATTTTAGGTCTGAAAATAATTTATTAAAATACCTGAGTACAGTAAATCAAGTTTCATCTTTCTGGTTGCATTTCCTTCTGGTACATCATCTCTGAAGACTGTAGTGCAGATTCCTCATTCTGGATGTCGCCATCTATAAGTCAAATCCTACAGACAATAGGTGCACACCAAAAGCATTAATCCATCATTGTTTTTTTCAAATTTGGATGTAACAATCTAGGAACATATCAGTTAAAGGCACTTTTACCCCTTAAAAGATATTTTTATGTTCATTAGACATTATTGCAGGTTATGAAATACAACTACCAGCTTATTCTAGCTTTGTTAGTACATTTTGTTTTTAAAGACATAGACAAATTTTCTACCCCAAAATTTTTTCTTCTCTGATAGCAGAATAGACCAGCTGTGTATGATTTTTTTTTTCTTGATTGTCAGAAGAAATGTCATCACTTTGGGAAAATAAGTTATTTATTCTGTATCTGAACTACTTTATCCACAGAATGGGATATTTTGTGCCATAGAGAAGTGCTCAGAGGATGCAACACTTAAACATTTTTATGATTTATGTGCCAGCATGAGAATCAAGAGGTAGGCAGACTGGTTTTTTTCTGCTTTTTATTTTAACAGCCTGGAAGGGGAGTTTAGGAATACAACTGACTGAACAAATCTTCCGCAGCATTTTGTTGAAGTCTTTATTGGATATAAAATGTTTCAAGTAAAACATTTTGACCGATGTCTGTAGTGTGGAAATACACCTTGATTCCTGTTCGGCTGCTGAGATCTTGTTGTGCACAAACTCTAAGCACTGCAACTCCAAATACAGATCTGACATGTGAAGTCTAAAACTGTTGCATGAACCTACCAGGACCTGCAAATCCAGAGCATGCAAACCAGATGGAGCCTAGTATTTCCAAGACACCCAATTTATGGGGAATCAACAAAAATCCAGGGTGCAGAGTCAAAAAGATGTGGGGATCTTCAGAAGTTGACAGATAGCTGAACAGAACTCCTGTGCTGGTGTTTAAATGCCTTACTACTTGTCTGATGTCAGAGAACGTGGCCCTGAGGGTGAAGTTCTTCATTTTGTGTTCACTGTCATCATCGTATTTCACCACTTGTGCTTTTAAGGCCTGTCCTTGTCCTGCTCTCAGTGAACACCCAAAGCAGGGTCAAAGACAGCATGTGCAGAGGAGTTATCAGTGTGAATCCTGGTCTTGTACTGAAATAGAAAGATTTTCGTTCAAGCTAGGAGCAAGACACAGAAATGTGACGCTTCTTGGTTAATGTCTAAGATAGTTTCCAGTTCTTGTATAGTTTAAGATATTTAATATTAATTTGACTCTTGCTGTTCTGGAAAAAATATGTAACTTCAATTAAATCTTTACCTCAAACATCCAGGGTGTAACTTCTGTAGGCTAGCACAGTGGGGCCACAAACACTGTGTGTACCACTGCTGACATTGAGAACTGCTGAATCTTGCGCAGAAACTGCGGGTGTGTCAGTCTCAGAGCTCAATTATGGGAGACTGAATGCTGTGGTGTGGTGATCTCAAGCACCAAGCAGTGATACATTGATGTAACTGATCTTTACCTAAAGGTGTTCCTGCCTTTTGCAGGTTTGGACTAGATGACCTTTTAAAGGTCCTTCCCAACCAAAACCATTTAGGGATTCTGGAATTCTTCATCTAGCTATCTAACACAAATACATAATAATTTAAAAATAAATAAAGTCCTCAGTGAGCGGTTGTGATGATCTGATTCTTTAAGGTCTTTTGAGCAGAAGATTTTTCCAAGTCAGTTGCAGAAGTCCACAATTCCAGAGAAAGGTGAAGGTACAGCTGAAATTGAAGAGAAACCTGGCTCAGGAGAAATCTGTCTGAAAGTCCTTTTGTAGTGTGATTGTGGCTTTTTTGGCAGTTATTTTGGCACCCTGCCAGTCCCTTCCCTGAGGAAAGTCAAGTACAGGGAACTGTTGGAACAGTGTTTAAATGATCAGTGTTTCTGCTTAGAACTGTCCGTTTTCAAATGCAGCTCAGGAGAAAGAATAAAGTGGTGAGGAATAGGTGAGGCTTCCAAAAATATCAAGAAAATAGCCTCTTGTGTGTCATAAATGGCTTTCTTTGCACAGTGCTTTAATGTGACAGATATGGGAATTATCCTGTCCTATTTTTGGAATTGTTTAATGGTCAGTTTGTACGTCTCAGATGGCTGGTTAAGAAATTAGGCTAAAACACTGGATGGCCATATTATCAGCCTGCAGACTCCATTTGTGAATGTTGATTTGATTTATAAATGACACTGTATCCTGGATTCTGTCTGGACATTTCTCCCTGCTGGATGGCCTGGTGCTAGCTTGAAATGCAGAGTCTGCTTCCCTGTCCTTGGCTGCAAGTTAGCTGCAACCTGTGTGGAATTGTTAGGATTTTAGGTGGGCTGCAACCAAACAAAGGTATCAGCTGGCTTGTGCTTGGGTAGGAGAAAAGGTAATTAAGTCGGCTGAAATTTTACATGACAGTAACTTTAACAGTAGGCATTTAGGGGGAATGAGGCGGCTTGCACAGGAAAATGAGGGAGGACCTGAAGGAATGAACAGACTGACTAAAAGAGGTAAAGATTTTGCAAGATGATTCCATTTGACTGTGTCTTTCCACAACAGATTATATTGTGTATGGTGTTCATGTGTAAAGCATGATTGTTTAAGGAACCCCACTGAGAGTATTCTCCAAGCCTTTCTTTATCTGTGGCATCATTTTTAACCAGTGGGAAGCTAAGCCCCCAAGTCCAGGATCTTGAGAATTGTCCAGTTTCTTCTGAAAAGGTTCTGGAAGAATTACACTGTGAAGTGGACATGGGCTGTCAGACTGTATAGCACTAATTTTCAGGAAAAGAGCAAAAGTGAGAATATCTGAATCCCAAAAAGCATGATTAGAAGAGCTGATTTTGTGACATACCATTGGAATCTCATTAGTTCTTTCAATTTAAGGGCAGGGGATATCCAGAGAATGAAGATTCTTGCTGAAGTCTGGTAAGCATCTTAGTGGAGTGTCCACCAGGGCTATAGAAAAAATGCTTCCGGGTTTTGTTGGTGCAATGTCGTTTTCTAATTTCGCTCTCCACGGAGCAAAGATTTTATTCCCCCCCAATAATAAAATATCCTGTCTCTATGAGTGCACATTATGTATATTTAATGTCCTATCATTAAATGACCTAGTAAAAAGTCCCTCTCCATCTTTCAGCAAAAGGAAATTGTTTACTGTGAGGACAGTGAGACACTGGAACAAGTTGCCTCATATGTTGTACATTTTCTAATCTGAGCAGCCATTTCCACTGGGTAGAAAAGAGAGGCTGATGGGAGCCTGCTGCTGCAGGGCTTGTGCAAACTGGCACAAGAATCAGAGTGGAGAATGTAAGAATCAGGTGCAGGAATCAGAAAAGGAGAATGTAGGAATTCACGAGTGTGACAGGCATAGTTTTTCTGTGTTTGGGGTTTTCTTTTTTTCCCACAGTTGACCAGCCCCTACTTATACTTACTTTAGTAACTAATGCTCTTGAAAATTCATGCTCTTGAGCTTTTAGTCCTAGTCTACTTTCCTGGCTGTAAGTAGGTAAAAAAGGTAAAATAGAAGAAAAGTCAAGGCAAAAAGTAAGTTTGTAACGAACACTTAAAAAATATCCACTGTTTGGTCTTGTAGGTTTTTTTTTTTTTGTGTGTGTGTGGGTGGACTTTAAAATTTTTTTACTATTATTATTTTAAGTATTTTTATTTCTGGTTTGCTAAGTTCTCTGAACTTATAGCTGAAAGCAAAAACTTCCAGTTTGAAGGTCTCTTTGCACTGGCATTTCGTATATGGAATGTGAAAACCTCATGTTTGTGAAATTAACTCTCTATTACAATATAGGCAGAAAAACTGTTTATGTTACATACTGCTTATAAACATGTAAAATTTGATATTGTTTTGATGAAAAGCACACTGGTGGGAAGAAACTGAGCTTATAATTTGTTTCTTTGTCTGCTTGATTTTTTGGGAAGGCTTTCTCTATATCCCTGACATTGATAAGAGACATTTGAGAAGTTCCCCTTAGCCAGACCACAAGCACAATTCCATTATTTCATCTGGATTTTATTACTGCAAGTAGCTTACCCAGCTGCATAGCAGTATGTTTAACCAGGAACAAGACAAACTTCCATAAGCTGCTTAATTCAGACTTGGAACTGTTCCTTCAAATCAATTGATATTGAAATAATTACTTCTCAGAATCTGTAGAGGAAAAGGATGTAAAAAGAAAATTAAAATCTAATTAAATGGAGATAGAAAGCAGCGTCTGAGTAGACAAATCTTAAGCTTTAGCAAATTTCCAAAGGTTACATTATTCTTTTTGTCCCTAGAAATCTGTCTTACAGCTTTTCTCTCCTCCTCTTGCACTTTTATAACTGTTTTTTAAGCAACAAGGAAAGCTTTTTTAAAAAAATAATTTATATTTCTAGATGGAATCTGGGTAAAATTATTTATATATAACTTTTGCTTTCTTTAGTATGTTTAAAGAAAATGTCATCCAGCAGAATTGATTGAGCTACCCTGACATTGTCAATATCCTGAATAGAAGAACATAACGCTGTTTCCCAAGAGCAAGGATCTTTATTTGTAGTGTTTGCAGCTAAATTTCAGCTTAGGCAACTGTTCTGCTTCCTCTAATTCCCTCTTTATAAACTGTATAGTTGTACTCCTCTTCACTATTAAGCTGCAGGTAGCATTATAAATTCACTCTGGTGGATGAAGTAATTCATCTATAGCATGGGCTAAACTCCCTTCTTCTTTTGAGTAATTTTATACTAATTTAACTGCCCACCTCAATGGAATTATAATGATGGAGAGCAGGGCTCATGTCATGATACTTAAGTGAGGCAGAAAGAAGAAAAAAGGCCATGTTGAGAGTATATACATATAATATAAAGGTTAAAAATACTAAAAGAGTTTTGCTTTGTCTTGGAAGGGGGAATTATATTTAAAGTAAAGGCTGATACAATTTTTAAAGGAAGTGACATTGGAAATATGGAAAGTTGTTTGTTTGTTTGCTTCAGCACAAGTCTAGATTGAAGGCACAGACAGTGAAGTACATGGGGTAGGAAATGGGGGTCGAACTTCCACTAGGGCATTATTACAGGGCAGAGGGAGAGGAGGGGTTTATATTGGGGTCAGTGTGTGCAAAGGCAGTTTTCTGAAGTGAAGCTTCTAATCACTAAGAGAACAGAAATGAGCAGTGGCCATACACAAATACCTGAGGAAGAGTAAAAACGAGGTAGGCATGTACAAGACTTAACACATGCACATGCTCTCTAAATCTCTTGCCTTATGGAGTGCAGGGGATTTTCCAGTTCTGTTGTAGTTTGTCTCTCTGCTAATGCCAAATGTATCTATCCCCTAAACATTTTTCCCTTTTTTCCTCGAACCCACATAAACATTTTTGTATTCACAACTTCCTCCCACAAGACATTACTGGTTTATGCTACCCTGTGCCTTCCTTGCTACTTTGAACGTGGTTCCCTGTAGTTTCATTTACTGGATTACCTTGAAAAGACCATTTATCCCTGTCCAGACTTTCCATGTCTTTTATGATTTGTCACACCTGTTATATTCTGCCTAAATCCCTGCCATATCCTGAAATATTTTGCCTACCTGTTGTCCCTTGTAGGGAAGCCACTCTTTTTTTTTTTACTGTTTTGATATTTTTTCTCCCTGTTTCCCATTCTGAAGGTTTTTAGTTTTCTAATAATAGATGATTTTCAAGCCAAGGGTTTCAGCCATACACACACCATTCTTCTGTATTTATGTTCAGTAAGATGAATTGTAGATTTAAACAGTGGCATAGTGATTCTGTTCTGTTTATTCTTTTGCTAATTCCAAATGTTTCCTTATTTTTTTCATTGCTGTTGAGTTCTGGCTTGTTACTTTGTGGTACTAACTACTGGGACCTCCAATTCTTTCTCTCGTAATGGCCATGTATAAAACTAGGAGTAATTTTTCTTGCTTTATGCTTACTTCTACTGGGTTTCACCTGGCAGGTGAATGATTTTGTGAGGTCCTTCAGGTTTCACATTCCTTTCTCATCCTTACTCCTTTGAATGCTCTTCCTGTCGCTGGCACACTTCCTTGCTTTACCACTAACACTGCTTTCAAGGTTAAGATAAAATGAATCACACAAACTCAAGAGTTTCCATGAATTACTTTCCTCCACTGCAATACTAACCAATTATTCATATCATACCTCTTCCACCTTTTATCTTTTAGCCACTTGCTTCCTCATTTCTAGACATTTCCCACTTATTCCACTGCTGCTTATTTGTTTTAAAACCTGTGGTAAGAGGAGAGTTTGTAGGAAAAAAAAAAAAAAAAAAAGAAAAAAAAAAAAAAACCCACAACAATTCAAACCTTCTAGTTATATAACTGTTCTTCTGTTCTTGATTTCTTCCAATACTTCAATAATTTGATGAAATACAAGGCTTCCCTCTGCAGAGCCTCTCCTGGTATCTGTATCTGATACACAGGTCTAAGGAGGTTGTATCTTTGTAGTTGTCCATTAATTATACCTAGTGGAAATTGCTTTCTGTTTCTCACTTGATTTTCATCCTTTGTCCTATGATTTGCATAAGGTAAAGAATTTTTGCATTTGCATAATGAGAAACACTATTCTGAAAAGTGTGTTCTTTGCATTCATTTGGCTTTTTCTCACTCATTAGTTTCAAAGTTCACTCATGGTCTTTGTTTTAAGTATTGCAGCTTTGTCCCCTTGAGGTTCAGAAGGAGTCCATCCCTCTTGTGCAGGCTTTTTTTCAGATGTGTATCTAGGTATTGTTACAAATTGAAGAAAATAGACTTTCAGAGTTTCTTGCTTCAGGTAAATCTGTACTGGCTTCACACTGTATCTATATCAAATAGACATCTTGAAGGAAAAGACACATTTTAATCACAAAAGGTTGACTTTTGTTTTAACACTAGGAAGAGATAAGTTGCCACAGTTGAAAACATTTGAAAGTGGGTTTGCGTTTAATGTTTTGCTGAAGAGATCTCATACAGCAAAAATATCCTCAATTCTGTGTTAATTTTTTTTGTGGAAACATTGGATATTTTTTCTTCTCAAAAATAGCATTATAATGGACCAGCAAATTTCTCCAACTTCTGCTTCTGAATATTCCAAATATTAATTAATATATTGAGCTGGTGATGGGGTTAGTGATGCATTGTAGAAATGTTAAAAATTCATATAGTCCTGCTTCATTCCTATAGCTATAATGAAGAAGGCTGTATTGTGGATAATTTAGATAATCTGCAGGGGAACTAAAGCAATGACTGTGAAGGAGAATGTGGCGTGTCGTCCCCCTAGGCCATGGAACACTCCATTTGCTGGAATAGCTTCTAACTGCTATTTAGTGGGCAGCTAGTGGAAAATAAAATTGCTTCAGGCAAGTGCGAATCTTATTCTGTATTATTAATGTTTGCAGTCTGGGTGAGGAATAGGGTAAACTAACTCCATTTCTAATAAGGAGAGAAAACTGGAGGCTAAAGGAAAGGGAGGAAAAGATCAATATCTTCTTTTAGCAAGATTTCTTTTGAAGGATTGTTTGTGTTGTGCTGAGTTTTGTTGAGGGTGGAGAGAGGTAGGAGCTAGAGGTAGGAGTAGGTTAGACAGCTGTAGCTTCTTCTGGAGACAGTGATTGCTGTTATCTAATGGTCATCCACAAGTGACTTTTTGATGAAGATGATAATCTCTGGTTTGCAAGAGCTTAGACATTTCTGAAAAACTGAAAGTAGGAGAGGAGCATTTTGTGTGAAAAACACTTCACACCCTGAAAGCTGGATGAGTTCACCGTAGTGTGCTGAAATCCTCTGGGGAAATGAGAATGTAGATTCTGTATGCTAACAATTGATGAGATTAACAGAATAGATTTCCACCAAGAAAATCTGAAATATTTCAAATTCTGAATTGTGTTTTGTTTGTTTAATGGGTTTTGGTTTGTTTAGTTGTTGGGTTTGGTTTTGTATGGAGAAGATGGAATATTACAAATCTATATAAATAGAATCCCGAGAAACTTGTTCATCTGGGAATCTGTGTGTCCATTCATACCAAAAACTATTGGAGTCTAAGAGGGCCGTGGAAGGAGCCCATTAGAAAACCTTTTCTTCCAAGTTTTCCACACAGTAGCCATAAAGCAGATTTTCATCTTTATAAACTAGGTTTCCCAAAATGGTGTAATCTGAGAACTGGCTGCCCTCAGGATACAGAGAGGAATGCTTTAGAGATGATACAGTGTATTCAGCAGGATGGTATGATGATCTTGCCTCAGGCAAGATTTTCTTTTCCTTCCCACTCAAATTTTCTGTCAACTCTCCTCAGTGTGCCACCTGCTCTCCTGCGGACTGGATGTTAGACATAGGAAGTGCATGTGCTATATCTCTTCTGGGAAATATCTTCCAAATTGTGCACGGCTTTCTTTCCTGAAACCTCCTAGTTCTTGGTCAGATTGAGCAAGGCTGTGCATGATTTCATCAAGAGAAAGAAATGTGTTCCAGAACACATGGGCTAAAACATGCATGTGACATGAATGAGAGTGAGTGAACTGGTTGGTACTGCTGTCCAACATGCAGATAAGCTCTAATACCCATATTCAGTACTTACATTTCTTTCCTGGAGAAAGAAATCATGCTGTAATCACTGTGCTGGGTGAGATGGTGGTGCCTCTTTGCTTCCATGTAAAAAAAAGCACACATCTGGCAAGCCAGATGTGAAGATTTTGCATAATCAACATAAATCTTTGGAGGTCTTGTTGATCGTTCTGTCTGGAGTGAATCCATAACTACCAAGTGCAGAGTTTACTTCTAAAGTCTATAAAATTCATTTTTATTTTAAATATAGTGGGCTGAGTGGGCATGTGCAAAGTTTGAAATTCCTATTAGCAGACAGGAGTCAGAAAACATGAAATGAAGGTTGGTGGTAAATCAAAGCCTGCAGTCTGTGTTGGGATTGCTGAGAAGCACCAAGCAGAAACCTGCAACTTCTGCTAACTTTCTGAGTGGTTTAGTTTTTGACTGTGAGAATAAAGACAGGGAAGATGAGAAGATATCTACATATAAAGCTATCAAGAGAAAAATAACTACCTGTCAAGTGAGATAACAACTATGTGATATGATGAGAGATTTTTCTTTAGCTTTCCACTGGATCAGTTTTGAAGCATCATAGGTAACAGCTATCAAACAAATGTCCAACTATATCGCAAACAATAATTTGCATGATTTTTTCCCTTCAAACCCTTCCCAGAACAGAAGTAAGGCTGTACTGCCTAATTATTCATTTGCCACATAATTTTCCATTTGTGTAATTTCCTTTGGTGCATTGGCTATGGTACATTGTACTATCCTACAATACCTCATCTGTTGTGTAAGTTTAAAAGTCGGTGTAGGAGTAGGAAGAGCTAGCCTGACAATAGTAATTCAATTCATCCTTGATTTTCAGCATTCCTTTCCACCATCACACCATTAGTATTTGTTGTCGAGGTGGGTTTTTTATTCTCATTATAAGGCTTTGATTATTCTGTTTGGAGAGGGCAGTTTCTGACCTTACTGCAGGATAGTTTATTTCTTAAAGCCAGCAATGAGGGGGTTTTTGTTTTGTTTTTTCCTTCTGTTAAGAGATATGGTTTTACTTGTAGGGTATACTATTTGGGGGCTTTTGTGATTCTTTTTTGAGAACAGAACTGTAGAATTATGCAGCATTATTATGATCTTAGGCTTCAGGAGGCTCAGAAACCAGGATTTTCCTCCTGTCCATCTCCTAAACACCAAGCTGTGGTATGCTGTGTGACCAGATAAAGAGCAGCTGAGAATCCCTTGGACTCTAAAGAAAAGCAGCAGACATAGCTAATAGTGATTCAATAAGAAATTTATCCACTGTCTGCTGATAAGATTTACCTCATCCTTTTTCCTCAGGGAAAAGCTGATCACTGATATTCTGGAAGCCCGTGTCCCTAAGAGCAGTTTGCTGTGAATGTGTAGCACTCAGTGCTAATGGACACAGTCGTCGTATGCACACTGACTCTCCCACATCTCCAATTTGCTACAAGAGCAGAAAGAGGTTTTGCTGCTCCTTGACAAAGGAAAAAGCTCTTTCAAAGATGAATGCTGAACTTCCTATTGGGTCTCCAAGCTTCTTGAGGTGAAGGCTGTATGGCCTGCAGCATAGCAGAAATCATGACTGTGAGTCAAGCTGCAGAGACAGGAATCCTGTTCAGCTGATATTGATGGAGGAGAGTTGGTGGGTCCCATCCTTTTAGCCACAAGTCTAAATATGGTCGTTCTGACCAGAGGGGATCCTCCCTGTCCCCAGCAGCATCCTCCAGAACCCAGAGACATTAACTACAGTGCTGTGGAACATGGGAAATAAACAACCTGGCTATTGACTTAGCTTTGCCTTATAGGTTAACTTACAAAGAATTTTTTGTTTTCTGGTTTTGTTTGAAATTGAAAGCTGGGGTTTTTCTTTAAACTTCTAAATCACAAATTCAGTGTTAGATGGGCAAAGAACACCTTTACTCACCACAGGTATTTATCAGCCATTCTTTCTTTTCCCAGAATCACAGAAAAGTTGAGATTGGAGCAAATCTCTTGGGACAGCCTAGTCCAACCTCCCTCCCTCCAGAAGAGTCAGCTGGAGCAGGTTGTTCAGGACAACGTGTGGCAATATTATGAACATCTCTGAGAACAGAGAATTTACAGCAGTGTTTTTGTGTCTGACCACCTTCGCAGCAAAAAAATATTGGTCTGTGTTCATATGGATTTCCATGTGCATCATTTTGCTCCCATTGCCTCTAGCTCTCTCTTGTGAGGGCATAGATGTCCTGAGACAACTATGGCCCCACTTTTAAGCCCTCTCATTGGACATTTATCTACCTTGCTCTGCCAAAACTTCTCTTCAGGCTGTAGAGTCCCAACTCTCTCAGCCTTTGCTCATGTGAGGAGCTGCAGTCCCTTTGCTGCTTTAGTGACCCTTTCCTGGACTTGCCCTGGGAAGTCTGTGTCTTGAGCTGGGGCACCCAGAACTAGGAGCCAATACTCCAGATGAGGCTCCACCAGCACTGAGCAGAGGGGACATCACCTTCCTCAACCTGCTGACAATGTTTTTCCTAATGCAGGTCAGGATAATTTTTTTTACCTCTTAAGCTGAACGATTCTCATGTCTGATCTTATAAACAGGGAATGCTTAAATGTAAAAATAAAAACAAGCAAACAAAAAAATAAGCAACCACGAAATAGCACTTAACATTATGGATTAAGAGAAGAATATTTAAGCTTCTATGTAATCACCATGTCAATAATGCTTAATGAGACATGATTCCTTGTAATGTCCTATTTTTTTCTGAAATCATTGGGTAAAAGAAAAATTGTGACAAAATAAGCTAAAATGGTGTTTCCTCTCCCTCGCTCCCCCTCCCCTTCATTCTTCAAGGAAAAAAAAATCATCTGTGGGAGGAAATATTGAGGATTTTTGTCCAAACATATTTGATTTTACTAAAACCAGAACTTTGCTTTTCATCAAAATTATCCTCTTATGACTGATAGGAAAAACACCAGGTGAGACCTTCAGCTCTCAATATTTAGAAACTGTGAAAAGTGCATATTATATGGCTCTATGCAAGATATTTACTGTATGTATTATGTTGTATTGATTGGTAATGTTGTATTAATATTTTGATAGTATGGTAAATGTAGTCTTGTAGTTAAAATGTAGTTTTTATATACCAACCACAGGAAAACATAAATATTTCAGAGAAAAAAGAATTTACTACTTCCTTATCAGAAGAGACCAACTTCTCCTGCCTTGCTCAGCCCTGAAGATGCCATAGAGATTAAAGGAAAAAAAAAAGTGACACTAACCAGAGACAAGTCTTTGTTTGAATGGAATTTATGCATCATGTATGAAATGTATGAACATTCAACAGGCTATTGCTTTTTAGAGATAATCCTTTGTTAACGGGGGTCCTTCTTCAGAGCTTTTCGCTCGGAAAGGCACCCAGACGTCTGTAACTTTGTTTTTATTGTCTCGTATTGTCCTAACCCTAATTGTTCAATTTTTTTTTTACTCTATTTTTATAACCATTTTATTTACTATTAAACTTTCAAAATTTTAAAACAAGTGATTGGTGTTTTTCAGAGAAACCAAGAGCAAGATCTGTTTTTTTCTAGACCTGCTCCACAAGTTGAGGAGATGTGTGAGATGTGCACTTGCTTTATCCTTTTAGAAGCAGGGGTGAAAATGGCCTGCTTTTTGGTGTTCTGTGAAAATGTACTGCATTTGAGCACTGGCATATTAGAAACAGGGGAGTGGATCTGAGGGAAGGGCAGGGGGGGCAATATGCAGTTCTAAAACTTGTGATTGTCCATCCCAGAACTGAGCTTGCATTGAGCATTCATAAGCTCAGATAGACAGCAATTCTCAGGATACCACAAAAGGAGCTCATGTAAGACAGGACATTTTTTGTCAGTCAGAATTTAACAACCTCTCCCAGAGAGGCTGGTAAAACTGGCAGTCAGCCTACAAAGTCTTTGTTATCTGAGAAGTACAAGTCCTCCTTGCATTCCTTGTGGGATACCACAAAATTCACCCTAACTTCCCTTGATTCTAGCCTCCTTTGAGACTTATCTTGAGAACATGAGGGTTCTTAGGCCAGTACAGTCCCCTTACATCTGCCAGTCACAGTGAAGATTCAGGACGTGGGTACTGATGGACAAAATTCAAGCACAGGATATAGACTGTACATTTTTATGAAGTACTGTTAGAGAAACTTCCCTGTCGGACCATTCAAGAGCACTCTGGCAGTCATGCTCCCACTGCCAGACACTTTCACCGCTTGTGCCTTCACAACAGGCAGCTCCAGTGACCCAACAGGACCCTTGCTTGACTCCCTGCACACCCGACACTCACAGTGTCAGACAAGATTTCCTCACAGGCTCTACCCTGGGTTTTTTATAGCAGGGTCTCCGACTCAGTCTGGACTTACTGAATTTTACCATGGTACAGCAACAGAATAACAGCTTGAGCTGGTGCCTCCATAGAGGGACCCTGAACAAAAGAAACCCTGGGCTTTTGTACCCTCACAGTATAAGTCTGAGGTCTTCCAGCTAAGTCATCAGCTCTTGTGTACCTCCAAGTGTCCATCATCTGGCTGGGCCCCAGGTCCCCATTGTTGCATAAAGGGTCGGCACCAGTTCATGCCCTCTTGCCTCAGAAGTCACTCAGAAGGAAAGCACAGCCAGCCTTTGACCTCTGCCCTCTCTGACACTCTTAGAACTGGTGGTAGAACTCACTAATTCCTTTGCATCTCCTGCAAAAGCAAGAGAGGAGATTCTGAAAAATGTTTGGAGACCCCATTGCTGGCTGTTTCCCCACCATTCAAAGCTCAACCTGCAGCTTCCACTGCACCTCACACTGTATTCCTCAGCAATGTGGTATGTAAAGTTTGAGTGCATTCATTCATTTGTTGCTTAAATGATGCCTAAGAACAAATGTCATGAGGTACAATTGTCCCTTCTTGTTAGGGCTGCCAACTCTTTTACTCTGTCTGCAGTATGAGATGCAAAGTCTCCTTAACTCTTAGAGAGAAGAGTACCACTCTATGAGATGACCATACAGCAAAATTATGCAAGAGCACTACCAAACAGATGGTGTCCTGGTACAGTGCAGCGCTCCCATTTCAGTTTCTTAAGCTCTTACATACAGAACATTATCCCTACATCAACAAAAACATCAGAAAAACATTCTTTAAAATGTTATCCTCCACAAGAGCCATGCTGAGAGCAGGTAATAGCCAAGAGACTTTGGCTAGATGATCTGTTACTTTTAGGCAGCATGCAGTCACTAATCCATTGGGCTTTATGGGTCTATTTAAATTAGATATATGCAGGCAGTGCATTATTTATAACCAAAAGCATGAATAATTCAACGTGCCCACTCTCAGCAGGTATCCAGCTTGTGCCAGAAGCCTGCACTAGATGCTTGCTTTCAGAATAATGAAGAGACTATTAGATAAGTCTCTTTTGCTTGTATGCTCCTGTTTGCTCCGTCTGCTCTTCTTTTTGCGTTTCTAGTTTGGTTCTTTTGTCAGTGAAGAAGAATAGACAATGTATTCTCTACATTATTCCCTTCATCTGGAGATGACATACTATGTCTAAAACAAATTATGTAAATCCGTTTAGGATGAATGCATTAATTTCATTTCTGTTTCATTGTGATGGAGACCGTGGTGTGTTCAAGACAAGGCACTTAAAGGCAACATGACACAGGGGAAGCACAATGCTCCTGGCCTAACAAATCTGGTCAGCTACACTCCACTGCACAGCTTTGCTCAGCTGTGTCCTGAGACTAGTTGAGGTCACTCAACCTCATTGGAAAGTGTCTGTTGTATCACCCTTACACTCAAATCCAGAGTCTGGAAGAGAGCTCATACTGCTCACTCTCTGGCTCTCTTGTCTTATCATCAGTGGTATGAGTTAGGGCCTTCTTGTAGGAGGATTGCTGCTGCTTGTTCCTCTCTGAAATTTGGACACAAAGTCCAGAGCAAGCAATACAGTAAACTAAATTCATCCGTCCATTCTGAGTCTGAGCTTCTCTGAAATAGCTTATAGTGCCATTACTTGTTTCTGCCCAAGAACAAGAATAACCAGGCATTACATTCAGATTTTCAAACACTGGGCAACCTCAAAAATTTGGGGAAGAAATAAAAATTTTTCAGAACATGTGACACGCAGTGTTGTTACACACACAAGTCAATGCTGCAGAGACTCCCAAGTTCCCTACAGCTGAAAAAAGAATGCAAGTGCTTTAACTGTAAGCTTTGTTATTAAATCCTTAGTGGACTGTTACTGAATCAGTGAAGAATTGTTGAGGTATTTTTCTAGGAAATAAAATATATTGATTCAAGCTCTCTCTGTCTGTGAGACTACAGATGAGCCAGTATTTTCTGTACCTCAGGTCCTCATTTACATATCTGCATAATAATAGCTCCCTAATCATTGCAGTAATATGAAGGGGAAAATGCACCAAAGATAGCGAGGCACTTGAGAATCATGGTTTGGAAGGCAAGTAGAGTTAGCTAAATAATATAAATATGCTTCTTCTCCTACAACACCCTGAGAGAGATTGCTTCTGTAGTCACCAAAATACAGCAATTAGAGAGTACAGCCAGTTTCTACAGGAGTACAGCAGTTTTACACAAATTTAGGTAAAAAAACCCACAATTAAAACCTCTTGCAACATTGCTGCTTAGAATTCTTAGCCTAGATGATTATAACAGCTCTGTGTGGAAAATTACAAGTCTTCAAATCTTGGGGTACATCATAGGGTCTTCAACAACAGGAGACCTTAAGAAAGTGTTTGAATGAAAAATGTTCTTGGGTGTCGTTGCTTCAGAAATAAGAAACAGAGAAAACATGCTGTGATCAGATATGCTGTTTTTGTTTGTACCTTGCGGACTTTTGACTTCCACACTCCCTGGCAAGATCTCTTATAAAACCACTGACCTTAGCCAGCATGGCTTACCAGAAAGGAATCTAACCAAATCACAGAAACAGTAGAAAGTCCAAAATTAGAAAAAAATATAGCCTCTGGCAATAGGGTGGTATCCTTAACTGGGATTAAGCAGTAAGATCTATTTCAAATACTGTGTAAAAAAATCCATAATAGTGTGAATTCTTTCTGATATATTTTTCTTGGTTTAGCATCTTAATGACTGCTTATAATTCCCCTGTGAATGTGCAGTCATTCAATGACAGAATCATTTCACAATATCACATTGTTTTGTTCCAATAGGAAAGACAAGTTCTGCGCTCCAACGGGAGAACTTAGCTTATTGTGGGAAAAAAAAAAAAACACTCAGAAGATAAAAGCCACACAAAACTGCAGGATGATCTGGAAACAAATCTTAATGATGGTATTTGGCTAAGATGGGGAAATTCTTCCCAAACATAATAAATTATCAAAGAGCTATGTCCACTTCATACTGTGTGATTTGAAGCTGCGGTGGCACACGTGGTGGCATACATGGATAAAAGGTTTACAGTGGAGATGAGAAATAAAGGGTGCAGCAAATAACATTGATTGGTCATCAGAGACTTCAGTGGTTCTTCAGATGGTTCTGCTGGTCCTACCAGGTGAACAAATAAGAGGGAGAAATTCTAACCCAATGATACCTTGCACATGAAACTTATGAATCTCAGAAGCAGAATCTGAAAATCTTCAAGGGAGGAGAGCCTGAGCTTTCATTAAACCTTGTTACAAGTTCAAGATGTTCAGTTGCAGCTGAAAACATCGGTGTGAGATTCCCTCATAGATCTGTAATTATAGAAGAGCTCTGGAAGTCAAATTTCAGGTAACTCAAAACTTTATTTTCATCTGTTGCATGTTTTCTTTTAAGGTACTCCTAGAAAACATAAAATATAAATTATATACATCTAAAAGCTGTTTTGTTTGCAGCCACTCTCTACAAACTTTGCTGTCTGCATCACAGCCAGTGCCTGTCGTTACCTGTTTGTGGGGGAGAGAGAGTGCTTTCCTTAAGCTGTATGAGCAAGATATTTACTGCTCAAACTCCTACTTCTTACAGGTACTTGGACCCCAGTACCACACCGTGATGGATTTTTATGTCTATGTTGCCACCATAAGTAAAGAATAAAGTGTTGTAAGAAAGTGAAAAGGGAAGAGATAGGAAATCAAATGTATATATGCATTGGTTTGGTTTGGGCTAGGTTGATTGAGCATTCTCTGATCACTACAGCATCAAAAATAGTTTTAAAAAAATGTGGTATTTATTCTCATAAAATCCTGTCTGTAGAAGTGAGATTGTGTTCCTCTGTTTATCTGGGGAAACAAAGCACAGCAAGATTAATGCAGAATTTCATGGGATGTAAAGAGCCTGGGTTTAGGATGTGTTTCCAGGGCAGGCTTCTCATAATAGGAAGTATTTAGAAGGCATTGCAGGGAGAAATTTGGATGAGGCCCAGTAAAAATCACACACCGACTTCTGCAACTTTGGCCAGTGGTCAGGTTACAGCTGGGAGTAAGCAAATTGAAAGGTATGTATTCCTAAATGTAACTGAAAGAGGAATGGTATCTAGATGATTAAGAACTTGAAATGAGTAAATATTTTAAAATGAAAACACTACCAACTTGAGGAGCACTGAGGAGGGAAAAAGAGAAGTCTCCAAAAGGCTGCTATCTGTTCTGAGTAGCATTCACTGCTTATCCAAGAAAATGTTGTGTACCTCTCAAGAGCAAAGAGAACACACACCTCTAATGCCTGTGCCCCTCAGTGACCCTTGACTGGCCACAGGGCTTGAGAGAGCTTTGCTGATCGCATTGTATATGCTACTTCCACCTTAAACTAAAAGAGAGAGATAATCTCTTCAATGCTGCAGAGTATGGGTGTCGCAAATAATTCCCTGGAGGGCTCAGAAAATAGGGCAAGGTAGAGGAAGGATTTCCATTCATTTAATGCACTGATGATCTGAGTTTGCAGGAGAACATCTCAGATTCTGCAATTTGAATTAAAAATCTTTTACTGGATTGAAGGCAGCAACTCTGTGGTTTGAAGCCAGAGCAGGGCCACCTAATTCCCCACCACCTTCACTGCAGCTCTGTGAATGCTGCAGTGATGATAATTCTGTTCAACTTCTAGCAGAGCAGAATCTCCAAGAGATCACTTGTTGACAGATGCTGCAGAGATAGAGGCCTTGAATTCCTTCCTCAGTCTTAAATATCCTCCATTAGGACCTCCAAAGAAATGCAGAATGTCTGCAATTACACCATCTCTGGCCTATCTTCCTCTTCGATAAATTTAGGGCTTCATTTCTCAGGGCTATCAATTTGGCAACTTCTTACCCAGTGCTAAATTTACTGAAGGTTGAAGGAAGTTTCTAACCATAATATTTGGATTTATGAGCTCTTTCTTGTAAGACATGTTCTCTTTGAATATCATTGACTAGGAAATAAGTTAAATGAAGACGTAATCCTGCAGCATGTCAAGCACTGTCCTATGGTATAAAGTCTTCCTTTCTGAAAGAGAGCACAGGCTGGAATTGCTCTTACCTTGGGCAATGACATGGGAGTTTCAGCCTGAACTTTCTTTCATGTGTTCCTTCCCCAGTTTCAACACTCACCCCCTCCCCAATATATATTCACTCTTTTCCTTCCTTGCAGTTTTTCACCCAACCAGCTGCTTTTCAATCCTATGACACTTTAAGGCTGAACAAGTTTCTCTTGAGCCAGCAATTGCCTCAGAGCCTCTTTTTAGTCTTTTGCTGCAGTTCACCCTCTGTCTGATCCTTTTGGATCCTTCATGGATCCTTCTACATAGCACAGTGATTCAGCAAATTCTCTGCATCTGATTCCTTTCTCGACAAGAAGAACTGCTTTGAATAGGATAGGATGACAAAGACAGAGATTGCAGATATTACTGTATCAGATATTCCTGTATCAAGCTGAGATTTGTTGGAAGTTTTTTTATAAAAAAAATCTAAAGTAAAGTATCAGCTGAAGTGAAATATTTTATTTAAACTTTGATTGCCTCAGTTTTAAAGCAATCACTGTAAACAAAAGAGAATTCTTCATTTTCAAAAAGGTCAAAAGTGTTTTGATTACTTGGAAATGCTTTCAAGATGCAAATTAAAAAAAAAAAAAAAACAAAAAACAAAACAAAACACTGAAGTGTAGTCTTCCTCACCCAAAAATAACCTAGACCCAAATGCCAAAGGCCCACAAAGAACCTCTGAAAATCAGTGAATTTCCATGAAGCATTTAACAGAAACACTTTCTGACCAGCACTATGAAACTTTAGCTCTCCTCACTTCCTCCTGTGATGCTAATCCTGGACCAGTATAACCTTATAGCTTCAGTTATGCCTGATTAATTCCATTCTGCCACAAACTCTGTGGATAAGCCACATTGGGTGCAGTGATGCAGCTCATGAGAGGCCAAGCAGAAGTGCTTGTGCTGGTCCAGGAGAGCAGCAGAGCTGTGTTAGCCCTGAGTTGGGCTGAGCTGAGCTCTGCCTGCTGAGCTCAGCGCACAGCATCTGGGTAGAGTGCCAAGCTAACAGAGGGAGGTTGCTCCTGATACCCCAGCTGGGTTATTTAAAACCAGGTGATGTGCAGATACTGAATACTCACTCAGTTGCTCAGTGTGAGTAAATCCTTTGTGTAGTGGGACAGAGCTGAATCACAGCTTTGTAGGGTCACAGGTATGATGAAAGTCTGAACAGATATCAACGACAGCTCTTGCTTCCCAAGTTTCCACAGGCATTCTCCTTAGCACACTTTGAAATTCTTGTTATATGTCAGACAGAGTAAACAATTCCATTTCCCTGTTCTGACAGGTATTATGTAGGCTCACAGTACAGTAAAAACCATGCTCAAAACACTGAGATAAACATAATTTTAAATGAAGAATTACTGTCTCATGCTTTGAGAAGAGTGCTGGGGAACCTCCACCTCAGAGGCAGCATGGACCAGGTGGAATAGAATAGAATGATTTGTTACTTAGCAAATACCAAAGACTAATTCTGCACTTGGTACAGAACAAAAATCATGCAGAGGTACCTGTCAGCACTGAGTCCTTGGAGAGTTCGAGTACACCATGAGGACAGGGGCGATTTTCAGTAGGGTTTGCAGTGTCAGAAAGAACTGGAGTAGACTGCAGTGAAATACAGTTTAGCTGGGAGTTGAATTCTGACTGGACTACTAAAATGTAGCATTATTTTCCTGTATTTATCCAAGACAGACTGAAGATTTTTAAATTGCCTTCTTGTCTGCTGGCAGAACATATTGAGAGTTGAAATGGCTAGAAAGGGAGCTGATGAATAAAAATTGTTCAGCTGTCCATTGCTCAGTGGATCAGCAGCCTCCTTGTTCATATCTCACCAAATGGCCAAAAGTGAGGAAGGCAAGATACTGAAGACACTCCCAGGTTCTGAGTGTGGCACAGTGGGGACCATGCATTTGGAAGACACAGAGACATTACTCAAAGCTAGCACTAATAACCTGGTTTTTTGCAGCAAGAGTGCTCCACTGTTCCAGTCACCTTATCTGACTGATGTTTGTGACTATAAGGATTTTTTTTCTGCTGGAGTGGTATTTTTTGGTACACTAAGATGCCAAATACCTTCTGTCTGGGCACAGCAAGGTGTCTGGCAAAACCTGTGTGTTCTGGTGTTTTGTGTTTCTCTTTGTGAAGTAAGATGGAATGAATAGGGTACTGGAAAAATAATCTTAAAAGCAATTGGAAGGTGATGTTAAAAAAAAAAAAAAAAAGTCTTGATTTGACACATTTTCCTTCTATTCCTTCCTTCCATTTCTCCTGAGTTCTGTCCTACTAGTGGAGGCACACTGGCATAAACCCAAAGTAGATTAAACTGTGGTTTTCCTACTCATATGCAAAGTTTCTTTGCAATTAAATAGAGATTTTGTCACGAGGAGGCTGATTCTGGCCATTTGTCCCAACGTGAATACCTGCAGCTCGTTGATATCTCCAATTGCTTTCACACTGAAGTGAACTTGTTTTACATATTGGGCCTGATACTACAACAGTTTGTGTTCCCCAGGATATCCACAGGATGTAGTACCAGATGCTCAGCATCTTGTGGGTCAGAAGTGTTAGACACTGACACTGGCTTGAAATGACCAAAGACTGGACTGTTAGCCCACAAACACATCTCTTTCTCTGCCACCATTGTTCTACCTGGACTAAGAGATGTACCAAAGCACCTGGAAAGGATGAGATGAAAGCAAGCAGGGGTGGAAAGGAGGAAAATGGCTGAATTTCCATTTTTGTTTCCTGCTCTTTGTTTCCCTGGCTTTATTCATGATTCCAGGCCTGTGCAAGGAAAAGACACAGAGTCCCATGTAAAAACTGATGTAACAATCATGATTTCATTTTCCAGCTTCCTTCAGTTACTTTAACCCATGTCTCAAAAAGAGTCAAAGTAATGTCTTATTACTATGACTAGGCAAATTTTTGCATGGCTTTATGTACTGATGCTGCACATTGTTTAGATGAGTGCTCCCCTTGTCCTTAGGCTCAGGCCCTGGGAGCAGTGCTGATGGAAATGCCAGTACTGCCTCAATATGTCACTTCACATTGGTCTCCTGAGACAAGAAGGCCACTTGTTTCCAGAAAGGCACAATAATTTGTGTCAGCTCGTTAAGCTGGCATACTGCTGATTCAGGCACTGAACTCTAACGAAGCACTTTGTCCCAGCTCTGTAATGGCCTGTCCCTTGTATTGCCTTGGGGATAGCTGGGATAAGTTCCTGGAGGGAAAGGTCAAAACTCAGGAAAGATTGTTATTGTCAACCCGAATTAAAACTGATGCTGGAAATACAATATTTGAATAGTGCATTGAATAACTGGAAGGGAAAAATATCTTGGAGAGTATGTGTAAGTGGTAAACTCCAGGCAGAACAGAGTTGCTGGCCATATTTAAGTCCCTGAAAAGGAAAGATGGATTTAATAGATTAGGAATAGAACTTGGTCACGGTGTTATTAATTCATTTACAAGACTAAGGAACAAAATCTTCATCAAAAAATACCATAACGAGAAAATGCTAAGTGACCAATGCAAGATAGGCATTAATAATTTTGCAAAAGCCAGCAGGTACTACAAGAGATTATTCAAGGAGGTCCAACAGAACAAGTTTTTGAGGGATTTTTCTTTGGTTTTGGGCAATATTAAGCTGTTTCTGACAAAACTATTTAGGACAGATGTTTGGGAGTGGATCCTGGAGTACCCTTCTTTATGGAACCAAGACTGGGTGCAGTGTTTTGTTTGCAGTTTGTAACTCCTTGGGTTGATTTAATCTGGATCTTTTCAGAATCCTTCTAGGAGAGTGTCAGAAGTGAGAGAACAAGCTCATTCCTTCTGAGCTGAAACAGCAGCTAAGAACTTTGGACAAGGCTGCCCAATTTTGCAGAGAGGTCATTTCTGCATGGGGTCATGGCTGGGGGAGGGGGGAGGGCAGGGGGAGATCTGCTTTACAATTAAATCCTTTTGATCTCTTGATATTAAGTGAGCTAACTTTTTCAGATTAAATCTGCAGCACCAATTTATGTGCCTAATTGGATGAAGGACTTTTATACCGCTATAATTTTTATAACCTCTGTCCCATGCACACTTCACCTGCCTTTCCTTTGTGCTTTAAATAGTTACAGATATTGCTAGATAACCTGAAAATGCTCTCACCAGTCTTCCTATTAATTGGCAAATGAGGAAACTTTCATTTTCTGCGTGCTGAGTTTTGCTGACTGTTTGCTTCGATTTGGTAGTTTAAAAACAAAAAGTAGTAGTTTAAAAGCAAAACCCTATTTTCATTTCCTAGGATATAGCTATGGAGTCACACTTCTATTCTCCTATATCAAACAAAATGGGAGGGAGTTAAAAAACCTTTGGTTTTGGGGAACCAGTTCAAAACACAGGCTCTTTGGAAGATATTAATTTTTTTTTTTTTTTTTTTCAGTATCTTGCAAAAAATGTAGTTGAAACTGAATAACCCATTCAGGAAAAGAGGTAGACCTCTTGCTCAAATTTGCAAAACAAATCTGGATTGATTTTATTTTTGAGGTATGTGGTCCCCTGCTTCTGCCTTCTGTGACATTAACCATCACTATGATTTCACTTACACCTAAAAAAGGAAAAGCCTGATTCTTCTGGGACTAGAAAATACAAAACACCATCAAAAAATGTGACCTTGATAAAATTTTCCAACTTCTCGACAGGGATACACATGAAGTTTGGGAAATCTAAACCAATATATCCCCAAAATCACACATTTGAGATTTTATGGTTAATTGTTCTAAAAACACACGTGAAAGTTAGTGAGAGTTAGCTCCCTCTGTCTCAAAATATTGTTAAATTTTATGTTTACCGTATGAAAGTTTGGATAGATTCCTAAACTGGATTTTTATCTTGGTCTTCACAATCAGAAAGAATGCTTTCAGTAGACCTTGATTGCCACAGCAGCTTTGTTAAATCTTCTTCAGATTATTTCTGACAGCAATATTGGATACTGGAAGGGCTTCCAAGTGCTGTAAATTTTCTTAGAGTGAATACAGCTGGAATCCCCAAAGAAATACAATGCTGTTTAAACCTCTTTTTGATTCCTACCCCAGTCTCTTTCTCTCACCACTTCTCAACTCAGAATGTTTCCCTCACATTTTATATTTAAAAGATATTAGTGACATTTCTTATACAGTGTTTAATTTAGATGCTGTTTTATACAGCGACTTCTGGTTTGGCAAAGGGAAGATGACGTCGTAAACTTGCAGAAAGAATCAAGTCAGTTATAGGGGTTTCTGCTAATAGAGTTTTTAGGCATTTGCATTATTTAGCTGCATTAAGTAAGTTCATTTAATAGATGTGTTCAACACTTTGTTTCTGAATGAGCCAAATTCATATCTCTTCTGCTCTTGATTTAACTCTGTTCTTTATTTTTAGTAGTGTACATCTATATAAGCGCTCAAGGAGTATTCAATTGTTGCAGCAGTTAATAGAGAGCTTCAAATAAGTTTGCACTAGGTTTTAGGCTCTGAGTTCAGGCATGAAGTGGTCTTAATGAGCAAATTCTGAAAATGGATGCATGCCTGGTGAATACTGACTGCCCTTAGCAAAGTGATAAGGGGGGTGTCCCTGGTTCCAGCACCAGCTTCCACTAAAACACGCCTGTTGTCACCAACATGTCGTGAGGAAGGGAGCACTCCACAAAAGCTGTTGGAAGTGGTGCTAATGCATGCCTTATGCCATAATCCAAAAAATGATGACAAGACAGTGCACCACAGAATATATTAACATAGTTTTCTCCCTAGTAATTGCAGTGACTGGAGAAACCAGGAAAAGGTTACAAATGAAGAGGGGTTTATGATAGGTTCTCTGTTTCACAAACTGTTATTGCATTTATTCATTAAATATATAGTTAGTTAGTTAGTTAGTTAGTTAGTTAGTTAGTTAGTTAGTGGGGTTTTTTTCTTTTCTTTCTTCCTCCCATTTTCATTTGATATGACTGATGTATATACCTTTCTTATAGACGGAAAATAGTATCCTTTAAACTCTGTTATATTTATTTCATGCTGTGAGCTAACTGTCAGGTGATCTCACATAGCACATTTAGATCTGTCTATAAATCAGTGTACATTAGCATGTTCTTAAGGCTGAGCAGGATTCTTAAGGCTGACAGAAGAATCTGCTCCTTACTCCACAGAGCTGTAATCACAGTTTCAAGTAAGAGAATCTAATAGATGTAATGCTGCAGAAGACTACAAAGACTTTTCACTAGGGCCATTCTCTAAATGTCTCTCTAGCTGGAGCTGAATTATTTAGTAATGACATTAAAACCATTGCATAAAGCCTTGCAATGGGAAACATTTTATGTTCAGACACTGGATATAACATACCTTTATCCATGTTGGAATCAACAGCATGAGGCAGATAAGCAGCATTATTCTGTTGAAAGGTAGTAAGCATCTGACAAAATTTCTCTTGTCTCATTTTGAGAAGTCTTGTCTTTAAGGGAGATGGTTATGGAAGCCTGCCAATGACAGATAATATGTGCAGCTCAGTTCTGTCACGTACGCATTTTTAAACTGGTTAAGGTATCAACAGTCTGTTTTTAGCCACAAAATTAGACTACAAATCCAGATCACAGCCCAAACCAATGTGTCTGGGCAGGGTCCTCTATCTAAAACTGTGTTCAAATACAGCTGAATATTCCAGAAAAAGGCTGGAATTATTATTAGCAGGAGCATGTACCACTAATGCCAGTAGCCTGTAAAATCTACTTTCCAAATCATGTGTGCCTATATAAAATAAAATACGCTCATGTCCCACTGCCACATTCCTCATTTTCTAGAGTGAATTTCTCATTTCTTATTTTTCTAGAATGAATAGATGGATGAATACATTTAATTGAAGCACCAGAGAAAGGAATAGTTGGCTTTGCTAGTGCAAATTAGTTCGAAAGCAAAGAGCTTCCATTATTCTCTTTGCATAGGATTCTAGGATAAACATAATGAATTTTATAATTTCCTTGAGACATAGAACGAACATTGCTTTTAAGAGGGGAGTGGCATGAAAAGTGTGTAATAGCTGCATATCCAAGAGGTAACAAAAATGTTCTGTTAGAGTGGGGACAAAAGATCTTATAAAAGTGGGTGAATTAGTGGAGGCTGAGGAAAAATATGCACATGTCTGACCAGAATTGCTGAGTTTCTTTCTCCATGGGCTAAATAAGATCTAGTTATTTAAAGTTCCTCAGGGTTGCTCATATATTTGTGAAGCTATGAGTATTTTGTATGAAACTCTTTTTTGTGTGAAACATTGCTTCTCACATGCCATCGGCTTTGTCAGATTTGAGATGGGAAAGACACAGTGTAATTGAAATTCAAATAAATTGGATGCGTGCCTCTGACTTTAAGCCTTGTTCTCAACACAATGCTCAGAAGTGGAGGAATTAAAATGAGTTTTTCCCCCTCTAATTTTTTTCTATAGATTAATATTGTTCAAATGTTGGTGGAATTACACAGTCCCTAGAGATTTTAAAAGAATCAAACAAAGCTTAGTGTTTATCCTCCATCTACATTCTAAGATTAAACTGGATTTTAAAGATATGAGACATCCAAAATCTCCTGGGTTCTCAGCTGGGTTCTCAGCCGATGCTTGTAGCAACGCAGCCTTTGTGACAGGAGGTCGAGGTTCAGCATAGGAGCCCGGAGAAAAGTACTCTGTAGTCTTTAGTCTCAGATGGCACAAATGAGCATTTGCTGCAGAGGGGCTGAGCTGCCTTACTCTCACTGAGGATCTTGTGCATTAAAAAACTTTTCTTTAAGACGAATGCTCTCCATCAGATGTCAGGTCTGGTTTTTCTTCAGATCAAATAAGAACTACAGAAGTAAATTCTTCCCACATCAGTTTGCTGCTGAGCTTGCCTAGCAATTTTGAATAACAAAAGCAAACTCGAATAACCAAACTTGAGCCAGAGGAAATAGCTACAAATCAAGATTGTGCTCTGCAATGTGGAAACAACATCAAGATTTTGATTGTTGTATTTATTTATTTATTTATTTATTTATTTATGCAAATTATTAAAAACACTTGGTTTTCACAGTTTCATAATTAGAATAATGCTACTTAGTCATGAAGGCACGTCATTTTACAGTGGCTGTGGGAGATTTATTTTTTAATGTGAGCCTAGTAAGAGCTCAGGGTAACTTTTCAGTGTATCCTATAGGAAGGCAGCATACTGACAGGATTCATAAGAACTAGCGAATCCCCCAGGAATCTTTCTTATGTTTTCTGGAACAACTATTTCCAGGCCCAGGCATCTAACCTCGAGGTTCAGGGAAATATCCCACCCCACTTCAGAGCCTTTTCATCAAATAAAAAAGAGAGATGCACACCAGTGCCATACTTAGACTTAACAGTTTCCATGTAAAACACGTATTTTTTGGTGAGAGACAAAATTTAAATTTTTTTCTCTCCTTAATTTGATACAAAGATAGATGCTTTACCCAGGAGACAGTACCCTCCCCCAAAATATCTTATAGTTGCTGGCTAAGTCTGTCTCTAGTTTGATTTGACAAGATGCAACAAGTCAAGAACATTTTACTCTAGTAGAGCTGATCCAAGACTTGTTTTGAAGAACCCCTTTGCTTATCAGTCCTGATTTCAGTAGTTTATGGCAAGTGAAAGAACTTCTACAAAAGGTGTTGAGATCCCAACTGAATTCCCTGAAACTTAGTACTTAGAGTACACTGGCGAACCAGCTTCACATCTTTACTTGAGGCTGGGCTGGCTTGCACTTGTGTCTCCTGGGTGGAGAAGGAAAACATTCTGTTTCAATACTAAGTTTAAGGTGGGGCACTTTATTTCTCTGGTGCCTGTGAGGGGAAGATGTGCTCTGATAATGCCTGAAATTGCAGAGAAGTGTGACACATTGCACACTCCTACCAGGACTTAGCAGCAAGATGAGAGGTTCTCAATTTGTGTCATGCTGTGTGACCACTATCAAAAAGAAAATGAGGGACATAGAGACATACAGGGCCAGTGAAAAAGAAAACTGTAGTGGTACCTAACATAAGAGCTTTGCCATTTGCAACCGTAGTCATGTTCCTGTGTTATCTTTTTCTAAGCATATCTAAAAGGAGAATTTTGTGTTGGATTTTTAATTATAAGACCCCCTCTGTACTGTAAATTCTTGTTAGCATGGTGGTTTGCTATCTAAAACTGGACATATAGTCCGTAACTGAGAGTTGTGTTAGCAACAAAACCCTAATACTTCTGCTTCTTATTTGGAAAATAAAAGAGTAGACCACAAGTTCCTATTACTTGTCCATCAGTTAAAATATGGTAGCAGTTCCAGGGCTATAAAAAAGGGCTGGTTTTGGGATAAACTTGGTTACGGATGCTGTACTTTAATTTGAGATTTTTGTGGCTATAACAAACTGGCAGATACTTCAATATTACACTTAGGCTGAATTAATTTAATTGAATAAAAAGAAGCTTATTTCTAAATGGTTGTTTATATGATTGTCCAGTATGTACTAAATGCAAAGTTTGGAAATTCAGCTTGGCTCTCTCCTGAGTTTCCCCATAAGGAAATTACCTCAATTGTTCTGTGTTAAAGTGCTCAGCAAAAACAGGTGTCCTGTTTCTGGACAGCTCCAAGACAAATACCATAATAAATAAAATTAATTGTAAAGACGGAGAATTAATGAAAGCTGGACTTTATACAAGGGCCCATAGTGACAGGACAAGGAGCAATGGCCTTCAACTGAAAGAAGGTGGGTTTAGATTGGATGTTAGAAAGAATTTCTTCAATGTAAAGGTGGTGAGACACTGGAACAAGTTGCCTAAAAAACTTGTGGATGCCCCAGTCCTGGAACTGTTGAAAGCTGAATGGCCCAAAGAAAGACGTCTCTGCCCATGGCAGTGGGTTTGGAACTGGTTCATCTTTAAGGTCCCATTGAACCCAAGCCATTCTATGATTCTATGATAATAAAAGAGCAAAACTAGATATCTGGGTTCCTGACTCCTAATCAGAAGTTCATACTTCTTTCCCAGTTGTATCAGTGTTTCATGTACTCTGGTGTTTGTGGACATACTTGGCATGATATCCATCTTTTAAGTAGAAAGCAAATTAATAAAAAAGAGGAAAATCCATGATCAGCATACACTTTCATTTTGGTTTCCCAGATAATTTCTCTGCAAGTGTTCTTAATGAGAACTGCTGCGGCATGAAGCAAAATTACTCAGTTATGACAGAAATGTATATTGTGCTACAGGAGCAGGAACACAGTTGTATGTATGCAACGTGAGTTGAGATTTCATCTAGTTATGATTCAGTTGTGGCACTTAATTACTGCATACTCGGGTCTTCTGTAATAGATGTGTTTTCTTGACCTCCAACCTCCAAGTCTCCCAGCTGCTAGGACCAAGAATTCTTTTATAATTGAAAAGCTATTTGGGAATACTCCAATCTTTTTTTGACGGGAAAACCACAGCACAGCATACTAAGAAAGCAATTTACTCGAAGTCAGAGGAGCAAGTCGCTCTGTTTCAGATTGTCAGTGTGTTTTCAGTAGGTTTGGGTCTTTTTGATTAGGACTGGGGCAGGAGGGGAGTTGATTGGACTTTGTTGAATAGACTCCAGGTTGTGAGCTATTTCCTCTGAAATACTCTTCACACAGCAGCTGATTTGCAGTATGTAAGGTACATGATACCTTCTCATACAGAATCCACATAATCTAAACCTCAAGATAAATCAAAAAGTGTTGTGCATTGTGATCCCCTCTATTCTGCCTCTTCTAAAAGTCAAGAAAACACTGAAAAGCAGTTTATGTGCCCCTGGGATATGAATTCACTACTCTTGTCTAAAAGTATTATCAAACCTGTGGCTTTGGGAAAGGCACGCTAGCATATAAACAGCTTTTATCTTCCTTTCATCTCTTAGACTTCTAAGCAAGAGTCTATAAAATTAAATACTGTTATTCAAGTTAAAATTGAATAGCTTTCCTTTTTAAAATAATGAAATCCATGTAAGTACAATTTAACCTGTACAAATGGTTCCAAAACTAATTAGAAGGAAACCCAATCTTACCTGGGGAAATTCCATATTTCATTTATAAAATAAATTGTGTCAAATGCATTAGAGCTACAATATGCCTGATAGACACTTTAAATAGAATATAGTGATGTGCATATTTAATGAGAATAAAGAAAAACAGAAGTCTTTCTAAGCTTGCTTAGTGATTTACATCCTAACAGGTAATGGTTGGGTCTATTTTCCTTGAGTTGTCTGGATATCATCACCTGATGCACTGCCTATTGCAAGTGGCTGGGAATCATAGACTCATAGAATCATTAAGGTTGGAAAAAAGGTCAAAGATCATTGAGTCGAACTGTTAACGTGGCACCGTTGTGTTCACCACTAAACCATGTCCCAAATGCCACATCCCCATGCCTTTTGAACACTTCCAGGATGGGATTCCCCCGTTTCCCTGAGCAGCTTGTTCCAATGCCTGACCACCCTTTGAGTGAAATTGGTCTTGACACAATTTTGGGGTTTGTCTATAAAGTGTTAGGCTGTTCAGGAGTGTTTTGCAGCTGGCAGACTGAAGACAGTGGGGTTTGAAGTCGATGCTCTACAGACTGAGTGTCTTCATGTGACTGAGATGCAGGATACTTTACTTTTCTCATCCAATGTCTCCATCCTGTCAAAAATTGTTCTCTGTATAAAATATGCAAATCAGCGGTGCTGTTAAAAGGCCATGGGACAGAAGAGGAGATACGTGGCACAGCTGCAAAGCACAGCTCTCTCTGACACCCCAGGGTAGGTGCTGTCCAGGGGCAGAAATGATCTTGCACATTGGGCTGTACACCTTGAGGAGGACTAAGTATGAGGAGGGTATGAATAGAAATGGTCTTGAGAATGGGACAAAGGTGAAACACACTGACATTCATAGCTCTCCGTTTTTTCTCTGAGATTCAGGTGGTTTTAGAGTCTTTTTGCTCTCTGCAAAGCTCTGAGCTAAACACAAGAAAAAGACGGAGTCTTCAGGTTCTGATTTTTCAAGGTTGCATGCTTCGTTTATTATTTCTTATCTTACAAATTTCTCAGTGCTTAACAAAGGTTTGTGCAGCTGCTCGGGCATCTGGTGACTCCTCGACTCCTCCCGTGCAGGGCTGTCTCTATCTTTTATACTAATTGCTATGTTTTCTTTATTTATCATTATTTGCTAACATTTATCACTTATATTAAACAGGTCATCATTACTTTGACCTAATCTCTTTAAACTACTTTGTGCCACCATCACTGCTGAAAATGGAGTGAGGGAAGAAGAAAGAAGAAGCAGGAGACAACGCTTTAAATTCTCCATTTTCCTTTCATTCACTTTAATACTAAAAACTTAAATTTACTCTTTTCTCACTTTGTGATAAGCTAAACTACTATCTTTCACACTCTTGTGGCTTGCAGTCCTTCCCGCAGTGCAGGAAGCCTTTCCCATGGACTGGGATCAAAGCCAATGTCCCTCTGGGCTCTGGGCCAGGGTCCCAGACCCCCCTGTCCAGGTTTCTGACCCTCCAGGGCAGCCAAAGGAATGCCCTGGACTCCAACACATAGCTACTGGCTACAGTTGGAAAAAATCTGAAGGCTACAAAAAATACTCTTTTTTGACAGAAAGATGACAAGTTCTATTTACCAAATTGTGCAGGTGAATACTTTAGTGATGGAGATATTGGATAAAAGGAAAACAACACACAGAGCACATTTTCTGGGAAGTCAAAGGCAGGTGGAGTAGTTGAACCACAAATGTCTAACTGGGTCATTTTTTTCAAGCCAGGAAGAGAAATATGTCAGGTGGAGGATGCCCAAGAACAATACACCAAGCAGCCTAATCACCACCAGGACTCATTGTGACAATCTAGTGGAAAACACAAAGTAGCACGCGATTTAGTTATCTCCAGAGTGACAGCTGGACAGCAGTGTTGAAGATCTCAGCTGTGGATTTATGTCTTTAAAGCGACACTTAAATAGTTGGGGTCCCTCTGTGAACCTAGCTGATAGTACATTACAGACTTTGGAAATGTTCACATTACAGCCTTGATGCTTCAGCATTTGACATAATTTGTCCTTCTAACTGAGCTAGTTTTATATGCTGGGGAAGCAGAGAAATAAATAACGTGTGGTCACCATTTTTTCCCCTTAAATTAACTCCTCTGTTATCCTCTTATTTATAAAAACTGAACAAAAGCATGGTGTAATCTATTTTTATAAGTTATGATAATCATTATGTGATTTTTTACATTTAGTCTGCCTAG
The DNA here is from genome assembly GCF_015227805.2 of Hirundo rustica. NCBI lineage: Eukaryota > Metazoa > Chordata > Aves > Passeriformes > Hirundinidae > Hirundo > Hirundo rustica. The sequence continues at coordinate 40,549,741 of NC_053455.1, read as the reverse complement.
TTTTCTATTTATACAGTGAAAAGAGAGATTAAGTATTTTCACAGGAACTTCCAACTGGGCTCTGGAATTACAGCTGTCCAGCTGGCTCTGACTCATTTCAATAAATAAAAATGCTAAAATCTGAAGTCTAATAATATATGTTCCTGCTGCATATAAGACAGAGGGTGCTGCCCATCTTGCTTTTTTAAATACTTTAAACCTGCAGCTTCTCTGCAGACAAACAAATTTTCCTAGCTAGCAGGAGTATAGTCAATCAGAACAGATAAAGAACTGCAGCCATGTAAAATTCGAGAGTAATCATGGGTCTTTATATTCTGCAATTCCAAGAATTCTAAATTAAGCTAGAAAATAATTAGATTATTTAACACCTGGGAGGATGCGAGAAGTGGAGATTTTAAAAATATATACTGTATGTACTCAATAATGGCATACTTCTGATGAATTGCTACAATAATGATGATTTATAATAATTTATATTTGTAAGTAGGTTTTTGAAACAGCAATCTAATGACATAAATGTAGTATCTTTTGTTATGAAAGAAATGGGAATTAACTTACTGTCTGTTTAGTGAAAAGTTTTGTGACTTCTAAATAATATATTTTCAAACAAAAGAAGACATTTTAGGCTTGCTGTAAAATGAAATATCTATTACCTGTATATTTCATGTATATGATATATACATGAATAAAAGCTCTGAGGTCTTGGGAAAATTAAATTATTTTGGCTTTGATTAAAATCAAAACCTGTCACCCTAATTTGACCTCCTATGAATTTTGTGAAACTTGTAAAATTAGTTCAATTGTCAATTAGACATACTGTTCTGGATCAAAATCAAAATATTCTATTCTCAAAAAGTGTCAAAAAAATGCTTTAAATGTTTCACCTGTGTTTCCAAAATAAAATTTATTTGAAATAGCTTATAAATGTAAAGATTGATGAAAATGTCCTCCATAGGAAAAACAAAACTGGCAGATCTTTAAAACCAGTTCTCTTTAGAAATAAGGCTTTATCCTTACACTTTTCTTCAGCACAGTTTTAAAGTCATATCTAATACCACAGGGAACAAAAACATGATGTGGGGGTTGGGAATTTGGACTTAGTGAAACAGTTCCACAGCAAAACTAAAACCTGTGGTGCACTTCAAAGAGCTTCTCGTAATGTGTGAGAGTGCATTTTCAAGGCTCTTCACCATCTAGGCAAAAAGTAATTTTCTCTTTGTATATGAGCCCATCTACTACAGCTAGAAAAATTCAGTTTGGCAGTGATGGCAGGATGATTTCTGGTAATGGGAGGTAAGCATCTCTCTACCCTCTCTACCTTGCTTACTCCCCTAATCCATTTAACTTCACTGGTGGGAAAGTTTACAGTAGGATTTCCATCCCAATATGAGCTGCTGGCATAAGCTTGCCTTCCATTGACAGGTAGCACAGAATTACTGTGGATGGAAGGAGCTTCTGGAGATCATCTAGTCCGACCATTCCTCACTAAATCAGGGCCAATTAGAGCAAGCTGCCAAGGACCAGAGCGATACGGTCCAAACCCTTGCAGTGAGCAGGGACATCCTCTATGAGATCAGGCTGCTCAGAGCCCAGTCCAACCTGACCTGGCCTGTTTCCAGGGATGGGGCACCCACCACCTCTCTCGGCAGCCTGTTACCGTGCTTCACTGCCCTCTTCTTGAAAAGATTCTTCTCCGTATCTAGTTGGAATCCACGCTCTATTAATTTAAAATCTTTGCCACTTGTCCTACCATAAGAGGGCCTACTAAAAAGTCTGTTCCCATCTTTCTTGTAGGCCCCCTTTTAGCATTGAAAAGCAACAATCAGGTGTCCCTGGAGCCTTCTCATCTCCAGGCTGAATGACCCCAAGTCTCTCAGCCTGTCCTCACAGGAGAGGTGCTCCAGCCCTCTGATCATTTTTGTGGCCCTCCTCTGGACCTGCTTCAACATCCCATGTCTTTCTTATACTGAGAAGCACTGTTCAAGTGTTTAACCACCATCACAGCTAAATAAGTGTTTTCCTGTTTTTCAGTTTTTTCCCACTGCCTCTCATCTCCCATTAGGCACCACTGAGAGGATTCTGGGTCTGTCATCTCAACTCCCTCCCATCAGGTATTTATAACCATTTGATAAGATCCCCACTGAGACTCCTCCAGGATAAATATTCTCAGTTCCCTCAGTCTCTCCTTCCAGTACCTTTCTTTCCAAGAACTCAATGTTGTTCTCATTTTGGGGCACCCAAAACTGGAGACATCACTCAGGCTGTGGCCTCACCAGTGCTAAGGAGAGGTGGAAGATCACCTGCCTGAACACAGCATGAACATTATAAATGTCTGGTTAAAGCTAAATTGTACTGGGGTGGATAACTGAGGCCCACACAGTTCTGACAAACATGAATCTTGGAGTTCTCTTAAACAGATTAGTCTAGTTGTGATGATGAGAATCATAGTTTCAAACTCCTTCCTTGAACTTCTGGCACATGTACATTACACTGAGATTTGGCTCCAGCTTCCCACCTTGTCTAGGGCAATGATATTTAAACAAAATCACATTTAAGGTAATGATTCTATTAGTACCATACAAAAAAACTTTCTTCAAAGTGTAAAATAACACGCACACAAAAAGAAAAAAAAGGAATCAGTCAACCTACCAGTCACAAAATCTGAATGCACAGTCAGATTGGGACTTTGATTGATATCAATGCATGTAAAAGCAACAACCTGGTATCAAGTCTTCACTCAGACTGAGCCACCACATAGAGTTCAAATAGTAATTTTAGCATCAAGTTAGGGCCCATGCACTTTAAAGGAGGTTAAATCCAGGTATTTTTCCTTACAGTTCTACATTTCAGAACAGAGAAAAAAAATCTTTATTGGCTCATTTTGGCTCTATTTTTGGCTCTAGAATTAAAATTTGTCCTCCTCCCTGACCATCTATATTACCTCTCTTTTCCCTAGAAGCCAAAGTCTGCCTTGAACCAAACTGATTTCCAGGTACATTTTTTAAATGCAAATGGCATGAAATAAAAATGGATCCATTGTTAAACATTTCCTCAGGACTGTTCTGAATTTGCTCGTAGGTATAGTACCCAAATCCAGTCTGAATGTTTTCGATGTTGGTGGAAGTTTGAGCTCAGTGTTAGAGAGCTGAAGGGAGATTTGAAATACAGTTTAGCTTACTGATGCACAGACCCAACTTGTGGAGATTTTGGTCTGACCTAATTTCCAGCTTACAAATTGATTCTCTTTTCATCATCTAAGACTGTTTGTGGCTTAGTTTAGCAGTAGCAAAGTTGACTCACAAACTTGCACCAAAACATAAAACCTTATGGTTTATTTGCGAGGACCTTTCCTGACATTCAAGCCAATTGTTTTCAGCTGAGTTTTCTTTCAGATTTGGATTTGTCTGGAACAAAGACTAGAATGTGAAACTCAGGCAGAGCACATTTGAGAGAACTGCTCCTAGTGTGAGGATAGTAGCTCAAAAACAAAGGAAGAACTGCACAAGGGCAGGGGGAGGGGGGAAATGCCTTTTAAGTATGAAGATTAGCCTGTAGAAAAAGAACAATAAACTGCAAATAAGTAATATGCAAAACATGGTTCAAATTGTATTTGACAAATTATATTATTATATCTATATAAATATAGACATTAAAGGATAATATTAAAATTTGCTATCATCTACAGATTTTTGCCACCAAGAAGAAAGCCCCAAAATCTAGAAAAATAGCATCATTAAGCAAGTAAATGCAATTTTGATGTATTTCCAACTACAAATCAGTTTGAGGAATACTGAAAAAAAGTAGAGTGGCTCATTTTTCTGTTGAAGAATCAGCCCATGAGATAATACCACACTAATAAGACAAAGTGAAAGACTTTCTTCTGTGCTGACAAGGGACAGAGAGAGCCAGACCAGCTTGCAGCTGCCAGAATAAAGCTATATCATTGCATCTGAGGCTTGTCAAATTGATCCTCATGCGATGCTTTGTGCTGACTCCATTTCACACATGAAATCATCATGGCTGCTTCTGAAGACTAATTAAGTTGTGGGTTTCTTTCCTATCTTTTTCAATTACTCTGGGTTTTGTTTTGGGTTTTTTTCCCCACTATATCTGTGCTAGCTTAACTTGAGCAGTTCCTAGTGTGGGAAGGAGGGGCTTTATTATGGACTATGGATATTGATGCACTCATAGAAAACTCTATTACAGGAACACATTAGTCCTAGTAATAACTTCTCCTGATTTAGTCACTATGCCGTTGCAATTATGATAATCAAGTTGGCAATTTAAACACTGTAGACCACTAATAAATAACAATAAAGATTATAAGTAACCAACTTATTTTCTTCCGATTGTCAAGGTCCAATCAGTCATCAACTCCTAAGAATATTATTGAAACAGTGGATCTCGGGCCAGATTTAGACCAATTCTCATGAGCTTTTTAATTTTTAGATTTGACAGAGTTGCAAAATGCAAGAGCAGATTCTCTGAAGGCAGGGTGCATACAATAGTGGCTTTCTAGAACATATCAGAAGAAATTGAACGTCATCCCCACATTTAGTTTTACTATACTTCTCCCCAGATTCTCATATTTTCTTCCTAAGTATCAGCTCACATTACTGTATTTTTGGGGAGGTATTTATAATCCAGCCAGGCAATTGGGCACAGTTGGATCACTCTTAATTGCCCTGGCCTAAAAGTTAATTTGTAAATGTGGGTAATTCACTCAGAAGGTCAGGCGTAGGGCTTGGAGAGTTTATACAATCTGATCATTTCAGAATTTTTAACCAGATTAGCAAATGTTCCCCAGCGAATCTATGGGCAGTGTGGTTCTCTAGTAAAAAAATTGCTGCTGATGATGACAAAGGTGAGACAATAGCATGAAATTACCTTCAGTGAGATTGGACAGACACCACCGTGTAGAATACTGAATAAATGGCAGGTCGGAAACACAGTGAGGGCAGTTCTGCAACAGTGTCACATACACAGTCATCAACTCAGGCAAAATGTTTCTGACTTCTGGGATGAGGACTATAGACGTCTCCTCATCCCACACAGTGCCCCTTGCTTGGCTATTTTGGTTTTGGATTTGTTTGAGGGGTTTGTTTGTTTTGTTTTGGGTTGTTTATTGTTTTGGTTTTTTTTTCCTAGTGACTAAGCATTTAAATTGAGTCAGCTGTGGGAGAGGATTGAAGGTAAAGTAGTGCTTTTTATTATTCAGGTTGTCGTTAATTGCTGTTTTCAGTTCACAACATTTAAATGAAATATTCACGAATTTGGGCTGGTTGTAATTCAATCAGAAACCCATCCAACTACCCTGAGGAATCCCATCAGGGCTCCTTATGCAGCAAGAAAGAATTTTAATTAGAAATTTGAAATAAGCTTTCCTCCACTTTTGCCAGAAACAAAATGGGCTGGTGCTTAGTGCTTCCATTTGGGGAATTAAAGCCTTTGCAATAAAAATCAGCATTTAAAGAAACATGTAGAATTTGAGAGTGTGATAAATGGGTCTATATTTTCACTTTCTGGTAAGTCCCAGTGAAGAATATGAATGTTTTGCAAACACATTTTTAGGGTGTAAAATACACCACCAGTTCCCCTGCATCTGTATTTTTAAAAGTACTATCTTGTACTAAAAAATGACGAATTACTTAGTTGCAGAAAGCTGTCTTTGAAAATGCAGCCACTAAAAAATAGGAGGTAGAGAGCATTTTGAATGCCAAATTACTATGGAGGCATTTTAAATAGGTCACATGGTATTAGCCATGAGATATGTTTTGAGTTGTTGGAAGAATTGCAGTAAGATGCTTGCTCCAACCACAGGGTAACAAGTGTAGCAACAGGATCAGTTACTATCATTCAGAAATCATGATTCTTAATCCAGTCAGTAATTTTGAGGTGTATGTCTCAACTCTAATAACTTAAGGGAGGATAGCAGCAAGAAGCTACTTGACTCTGCCTTAGGTTGCTGCAGAGTAAGTCAATTAGGCAATCTACTCTTTAGTGATTTTTACAGCTGCAGACCAGTTCTGGTACCTGTGTAGCATTTGGTGTCCATTGTAAATGTGAGAACAGCTGCAGGTTTTACTCCATTACAGCAGGATTTAGCACCCCACCCTTAAAACAGAATGATACAGTCCCTGGGTGGCAGATGAGTAGTAAGGTGGGGATTTGGGGTTACGTTCATTTGGTCTCTGTTGTTTGGTTGTTTTCTGTGGTATGGATAGGTGTTTTGCATATTTTCTATTTTTTTGCATGTTAAAAGGTCTTTTGTATGTTTTGAATTGTGGAGTTTTTGCTGGGTGGTTTACTGCTCTTCTTTTTGCTTGTTTGGTGGGGTTTAGGCTGGCTTTTAGGTTTTCTTTGTTTGGGGGATAGAAATTTTTGTTAGGTTTGGTGGGGGTTTTTTTGCTTTTGCTTAACTTTTTTAACAGAGTTTAAAATAGCCACCTCACCTCAAGCAGCTTTTCCTTTTTGCCTTCTGACCCTATGTCCATGCCTTGTTTCACTTCTGCTAGTCTCTTATTTAAAAATTCCTGTCAAAAAACACAGGGCTGAATACAAGAGTCTTTCCCTCAGCATAAGATGTAGAAGCCTAAAACTGATGCTTGCAGACATGGCCCAGCTCATTTTGATGTTTTTCCTAGTTTTTCTACTCTGAAAACATAGTGGGTTTTGTTTATATCATTTGCATTTAATTAGAGGGACAAGCACAGTGAGACTATTTTGGAGACCTCCCAAGGCCGTTTGCTCAAGGCTGTTCAGCTTGTCAGTGGGATCCAGGACTTGCTCCTCCCTGTTCTGCACCTGCACCAAAGCCATCAGTTGCTTCAGACCCTTGGGAAGGGCAGGTAGGAGAGAAGAATACAGGGCTGCAGGGAGCATCCTTGACTCAGCTAAATTGGCAGCAGTTGCATTGACTGGACTTGCACTACCATGATGATCCATGATACTTAGATGCTGTCTACTAAGAAATACCCTGCCTTACCCCTTAGACTAGTGTCTTTCTCTGTGCTCCAAAACTGTTAAGTGTACAAAACCAAGCTTCTACTTTCAGTGTTTTTATTCTGCTGCTTAAAATCCCAAGAGCTCAGCTAGGGGTAAGATGAGCCTGATTATATGCAGGGTGAGTCTGAACACACAGCTAAAATATAAAAGGTCGTACTGTTATTTACTTCAGTATAAGTAAGGGCTTGGTCATAAGTATTTCTGCTGCATTCTGGGTTTTGTTTTTTCGCCCTTCTTCCTGCATTCTAAGACTTGGGATATGTGTCTTAATGAAAGTCGAGAGCAAGGTTTTGTATTAAAGCATGAGTTACATCTTGTTTTCATATTTAGGAAGAGGACTGTCTAGTACAAATGGATAATAAATTTGGCTATATGTGACTTTTTTTTTTTCCTGACTTAAAGTATTCTCATTTCACAAAGATTATGCAATCTGCTTTTACATGGAAACAATATTAGCTAGAAAACAGTTAATCTCTTGGCATAGGAAACTAATGTATTTTTACGGCAAAAACATTTATTAAGAGAGTAAATTTTCCTTCAGGGCCATCTCACTGATTTTACAACCAGTTTCACATTTAATTCCAGTTCTTTGGAGCATGATATCTCAGATATTTCATGCTAATGACTTCAAATGTTTAGGAAGTTGTGCTTGCAAATAAGCCTGTTTAGTTCACCTCATTTCAAAAAGACTTATGATCATGTTTAAACTGTAGTTAAAGGATAACATTCTTTATAGCACTCTGAACAAGATCAGGTGCCCCAGTTCAGTGTGTAGAGTAGAAGATCAGGTTATAATCACTATAATATTCCAAAGGTTACTTTTAATTTACAAGAGCAAAGTGATTTTAATGAAAAGGGGAAAGTTTATTTAAACAAAAGCTCTTACTTTAAAAAGGGCTCAGACACTAGAATCCCAATGGAGTTCTACTTAATAGTTCTTGAGGAAATAATGAAGAGAAGAACAAAAGGTTGAGGGTTTAAGAAAATCTACTGAAACTGAGCAGTTATAGAAGAAAAGAAGTTAAAGCCATGGAAATGGAAGTTCTCTACCTGTTCTCCCTTGGCTGACGACCTCTTTGGCTGTTTTGTCTACCAAGCACCTCTGTGTTCCCTGTAGGGGCTCTCTAGATTGTGTAGAACAGGAATTCAGTGAGCACAATCTGCCATCATATTAGTCAGTCCCTGTCAATTATACTGGTGACTTAAGGAAAAAATAATCCTTACAAATGATCTCTCACTGAGGGAATTCAACACTCAGCTAAAAAAAAATAAAACAAAAAGCCAACTCACATCACTCCAAAACATGCATCTTTGTCTTTTTCCTAAAAATTTTTAGCTACAGTATGAAATGGTAGCACACAATGCTATAGTTAAAAACACTATAGCTTCCATGGGTGTCAATTTACTCTCCATCCTCAGACATCAACGATTTTCCCTTCCTACAGAAGGGATAAATTCAAAGTTTAGCCTATATTTTAAACTACATGATATAACTACAAAAAAGGTAAACATTATTGCCTCTCTTGGATCACTGCTTATCTTCAGATAATATGATGGGACAAGTACTTTATATTCAGAGAAAGTGCCATTTGAAGTCACTATCAATGTACTAATTCTGGACTGGACATTAGCTGCAGTAGCAGAAACATCTTTTAGGCTGAATATGAAATCTTTTGTCTGCTTAAGCAGGGAGTAGGTTGTCAGTTCATACTTTCCTCAATATGTGCAAAGTAATAATGGTGATATGCCTAGAGATTATCATACAGAGTTTTCTTTGACAGCTGGGAGCAGCTGCACTATAAACAAAGGAGACGCAGAAACAAGCCTGTCTAGCCAGACCAGTGCACATTGTGTGATCCCTGGAGAAACTAATCTCTTCTGCTACTTCCCATTGCTCAGCTTATCCAGCATGTCTCAAGCCATGTCTAATTACTTTTCCTACCTTTCACTCAGTCCAAAGAGGCATTATTATATCAGACAAAATATGCATCCTATTTCTGTGTTACTCATGTATTATTTCTCCCTCTCCCCTTCCACCTGATCTTTCACCAAATCCGTTCTTTCAGCTGTACCTTGACTCACAACTTTATATGTGAATGCAAATTTCCAACTCACTGAAGTGGCCTTTAGTGTTTCCTGATGCTTTTCTGCAACTTTTAGAATACATTTACTATATAGGTTTCTGTTATTTCTTGCTACTTTATCTCTTTATCTTAAGCTTTTCTTTCCTCTCCTGGTTTTTTGTCACTGGTTTACAGACACTGTAGGCACAAAAACTTGATCTTGCCCATTTTCTTAGAACTATGATATTTATGTGTGGCCTGCATAGGTGTACACAAACAACAGCACTTAAGAGACATGATGAGTAGGTCTCCAAGTCAATCGAAATAATGCAAAGTATTATTTTCTGGTTATACTGTAGTTACTAAACCCACTCACCTTTGCAAAGCAGTGTACTTGCCCTTTCCAAGATACTTGTTTGAGAACTCGCTGATGGGGAGCACAGCACAAGGCTGGGAGAACTGGGTTTTGAGCTCTTGACCCACCAAAGCTAATCCAGTTACTGCTGCTATACAAACCTGCAGTTATTTCCTGCAAATGAAGTATATAGGAGGGAGCACCTCTTTGCATGTCAACTCTTTGAATCATTCTGGCACTTGGCCTGAGCCACCTTTCATCACCGTGAATTCTAAGCTGGCAAATCTGAAACTTTAAAGACAGAAATTAAAAGTTCTGTCATTGTCATTGAAATGGAATGGTCATTATTCTTTTCCTTTGGAATCCCAGAGGTACCTTCAATACTCTGGTTTAGTTGTAGTTGGGAGAGAAGTCAGTGAGGAGTATCAAGAAGAAAGTGGAATGAAAATAATTATATGATTTCAAAGAGCCACTGGCCCTGTAAATATTTTGCTCTGAGTTGCCAGGAGGCAAAACCTTAATGTATAATAGAAGTACCAGATTTTCCATATTGGAATATCTCCTATCTTCTCCATATCCAGTGTTTTCTGAAAAAAAGTGAGACGTGAACATGCTTATAATTAAATTTTTAGGATGTGAGCCTCCTTATTCCTGAAAACAATCAGTCATGCTGCAAAATACAGAAGAAAACTTTTGGCCTGTTCAAGGAATCCAAGAGCTTAATTTAGTTCAGCAGTAAGAGTTAACTGTAAAATCTCTGGATTGTCCTCAATAAAATCAAAAATGCTAGATGTTGTTGCTGGTTTCTAGCAACTTTTTACTACAGTCTGATTAGTGCTCAGTGCTTCTTGAGTATTAGAATATTTTAATCCAAGGAAAGTGAAGATCATGCATGCCCGTTTCATACATACATGTACGTATGACAGGTTTGGCTCAGCTGCTGTTCAGTTTTTATTTTGCATATTAGTCCTGTGGATGGTAATTCTGTCCTTTTAGACCATTTAGCTATGGTCTTTCCTAAAAGTATTGTCTGAGACAGGGACTCTATCTTGCCAGTCATGGAAAGGTGTGAAATGTCCGCTGATTGGGAAAATTTCAAAAATTCCGTAAACCTGCACTTTTATCTCAATATCCAAGGAGTGTCTTGAAGTGATCTAGTTGATGAGAATGAAATTGATGATGGACACCTGATTTCCAAAGATAGCTGCTCTTTAAGCTACAGTTGATTTCAAAAAGGACGGGACGAACTGAGATCTCAAAAAATCCTGTGAAAGGAAAGGAAATCAAGACAAACACCTTAAGGTAAGGAGGCTTTTTTCTATTGTAGTAAGTTAGCTGAGACTCCATTTTCTTCATGCGGGAAAAGCCAATTCTTTATTCACATCACTTATTTTATACAGTTTTCACACACCTCGTGCGCAACACCTATTGGCTGGTAGTTTTCTTACTACTTCATTTTTTGGTCAGAAGCTGATTTGTGTGTATGCGCTAAAATTCAGGTTGTTTACATTTTTCCTTTATGGGCTCTCATGGAGCAGATCTTACTGTTTACACAGATGCACTTATTTTTCAACCCAAGAACAGGTTGCTCGGCCCAGCTGCCACAGCCCTCCCGGGGCTGCTGCATCCCCGTCTGCCCCCAACACCCGCGGGAGAAAACCGGAGGGGGAAAAGCAACACAAAAAAATCCCTCTGAAGTCCGCATACAGAAAAAGGGGAAAACCACCGAAAACAAACACAGAAAAGGCTGAAAAGGCACACAGCGCTTGCGGCTCCCACCTCCGGCCCGGAGCCCGCGGAGCGAGGCCGCCGGTGCAGGGCCGGGCCGGCAGAGCCGCCGGGGCTGTCGGAAATCCCGCACAGAGCCCGGCAGGGAATGAGGGAATGGCACTGGAACATCGGCTCCGGGCGGAGCCGGGAGCGGGGAATGTGCTCCGGTCCCTGCCGTCTGCAGAGCTCCCGCGTTCCGTACGGAGCTGCGAGCCGAGCGGGGCCCGGGGGTTTCTGGAGGATAAAACCCACCCGCGGGAGCTGCTGCGGCCACCGCGGCTTCCCGGGGAGCGGGAGCCGCCACCCAGCTCCGTCCGGGGACCCCGTGTCCCGGTGTCCCTGTATCCCCGTTTTCCTGTGTCCCGGTGTCCCGCCGGAACCATTTTACAGAGGCGCCTGCACACACACCCCGCCTCCTGGCTGTTTGTGCGGCCGGCGTCTTCACGTGGCTTAGATTGAAAGCAGTTTCAAAGCGGATATAACATTTTTAATAGTATTTTCAACATGAAAAACGGGATTAAAAGGTATCTTTTCCATCGTTCCTGGGTAGAGGGAACAGAAACAGACCTGCAGACACAGGAGATACTGACCGAGAGGTCTCTGGAGCGCCCGGGGGGCGGTTGCCGCAGCAGCTGCGGTCCCTTCAGCAGACTGTAATTTTCTAAACGAATTTCTAATAAAATACCATGTAGGTAACGATTTTGTGGCTACCATATCTTCCCCTACGGCCGCTGCCCACAAAAACTGCCCCAACTCGTCCCACCTTTCTGTAGAAAAGGCGTTTTGTCCATCCACTCTCACGTTGTTTTCTACGCCGTAGCAATGAAGTTCGCAATTTCCTTTTATCCTGTTTTATCCCGTTTGCTCCATATGAGTGCCCACACACCTATTACCGCTGTTTCGTCAGCTGGCATTCGTGATCTAAGATTTCCCGTATTTTACCCCATTTTTTAGCTCAGTCTGGACGGTGCCCCTCGGCCCCCGTGCGCACTTTGGCGTCTTACGCGAAGCTTCCGCTGTCTCCCCCCGTCTCAGTGGCCGCAATGCTTTTTATTTTGATCCGTGTTCACACCCCGGGCGGCGCCTGCCCAGGAGTTCTGCTTGTTTTTGTTTGTTTCTGTTTGTTTCTGTGTTTGTTTCTGTGTTTGTTTCTCTGCGCTCCCCGCTCGGGTCCCGCTCCGCCGGCCTGTTCTTGTCTTTGTGTGTTTAGTTCCGTCCCGTGGCCGGCTGCAGCTGCGGCTGTGACTGTAGCTGCGGCTGTAGCCGGAGCCGGAGCTGTGGCTGTAGCTGCAGCCGGAGCTTTTCGCTGCTTTGTGTATTCGCTGCTTGAATTCCGTCCCGCTGAGGGCTGTTCGTCCTCTGCTTTGTGTATTCCGTCTCTCGAGTCTCGGGTCCTTTTTCGCGGCGTCGCCTCCCGGGGTCGCGTCAGGCCATCAGATATTGTGATAAATTAGCCGAGACTCCGTTTTCTTCATGCGGGAAAAGCCAATTCTTTATTCATATCATTTACTTTATGCAGTTTTCGCACACCTCATTGTGCAGCACCTATTGGCTGGTAGTTTTCTTACTACTTCATTTTTTGGTTAGAAGCTGATTTGTGTGTATGTGCTGAGATTCAGATTGTTCACATTTTTCCTTTATGGGCTCTGATGGAGCAGATCTTACTGTTTACACAGATGCACTTATTTTTCAACCCAAGAATAGGTTGTTGTGTTACAACCAATCTTTCATACCAAGATTGTTTTCGCGTGGAAACTTGCAAATTTCTTAACTACACTTAGAAGAGATGACAGGCTAGCTATTAATTTAATAGAGCAGGCCTGATTTTATGAAGCCTTTCTTTTATAATCCTTCTACCTGTCACAAAACTTTTCTAAAGGATGCTTATCCCCATTGAGACCAAAGGTGGTTAAAATAGCATGTGACACAGAGATATTGAAGACCAGGTTGTGGAGGCTCGTGCTTGCTCTGGCAATCCCTAGAGGGAACCAAATTAGTAAAACCAGCAGGGGATGTAGATAAGAAGTTTGTATGTTATCTAAATTTTAAAAAACAATTGCTTCTTTCCTCATATCAAAGGGCTGACCCTTTAGTTGTGGTAAGATAATTTTTAAAAACAAAGTAGACAGAATTAAGGCAAATGATGAAGCTCTGCCTTTAGTGGTGCCATAGCACTACCCAGTATTTGCAGGCTTGTGCTTTCCCCTCCACGCATTCATTCTCTGTGTCGTTCCCCTTCGCAGCACAATGCATTCTCTCTGGCTGGGGAGGACCAAGTTCTAGAATACCTTTCACTGGGGGAAGGTGGAGGTTGTTCTGAGTATAAGATTTGAGTTTGGTTGGGTTTATCAGTTTTAGTTATGCAGACTACTCAGTCCCTACTGATAGCTATGCATAATAACAGAAGTTACTGTGTTCTTGAATTCCGAATAGATTATATAGATACATTAATATATATACATATATGGATACATTAATTTTGTGATCCAAACACCCAGGTAAAGGTGTGGGGTTGGCCCTCTACTCCCCAATGTCCTAAACGTTTTAATAACAAGCAACAAAAGACACAGCTAGCAGAAAAAACTATGGACTTACAAGGGAGTACAGTGTCTACAGCAAATATCCTGTATTAGAGTTTGTTTCCCTAACCCAGGAATAAAGAGGACATGAAAAATTACAGCTATTCTTTTCATTTTTTGTACTTCCTTCTGTGTCCTGTAAAGCTGTAGATGGGCCTGTTAAGTTATAGTTTGACAAGATGAACAGTTTTTATTTTTTAAGTTTGTGGCCACTAGGTGTGTAAAAGAAGCACGTAATTCCTCAGAATCCAATAGTTCTAAATAATAACAAAGTTATCTTAATAGCAGATACTTTGATTCATTTTAATATTACTTCCTACTGGAGTAGCCTATAACTTAAGCCCAGGGGTTTTTGTGTGTTTCCGGTTACTGACTGTTGGTTTTGTTGATTAACCAGTAAAATAAGGACATTCATGAGTAAATTCACCAATCTCCTGTATCAGTCAATAAACACAGGGAAGGTTGGGACAGGCAGTGCTGAAATGGAAGTCTCTTCAAAGAAATAAAATTGAGATGTATTGTGACGTAAAGATATAGAAACATGCATAGTATAGAAGCCTCACTTTGGATGGGAATAGTAAGACTTTTCAGGCTATTCCTCTCCATTCCTGTCTCCATTGATTAGCTGTCCCTTGATGCAAAGTGAACTTAGGTGGACTTCCGTTAGTATGTGTTGCTGAAATGAGCAGTTGTTGGATCAAACAGCTGTCTCTAGTACATGTTTGAAGATAGTATTTTAAGTATACTTATTTACTTAATGTATTAAGAACAAAATACTCACAAACAACAAGATTCAGGGAAACTAATTTCTTTTTCATCTGAAGCTTGTTCAAACTACCCGCCCTTTTTTTTTTTTTTTTTTTTTTTTTTTTTTCCCCAGAAAACTCAATTATAAAGTAAATTTGATAGGCATTCGACAGCACTGTTTGGATCTTCCTCTGCAATCAGAGGCATGTGCTGCCACAGTTTCCTGCTCTAGAAAGAAGAGTCAATTACAGAAGGAAATTAGAAGCTGACATAAAGGTCAGAGAGTAGGTGAACAAGGGAAGGGAAGTTCTGCAGTTACACAGCTATTGCAATTAAGGAAGGTCTGATAGTCCTTCTTCTATGGGTCATAGGATCTATGGCAGTCTTGATAAATGTTTTAACTTTTATAACAGATCTATCCAGGATAGCAGCAGCAGAGGAAAAATGCTCTTTTTACAAAATCACTTACAAGAAATGAGTAAAAAAGTTCCTGCAGCTTCCTTAACTTTACTGAATCTGGGTAATTCTACTGCCACTTTCACCCTCAAAAGTTCTTGTTCTAGCAGCACAAATATTTGCCAAACTACTAGCTAAATCTATATATATTTATTGTCAAAATTGACAGAAAGTTTAAAGTTTCAGATTTTACCATAAGTAACCTTTGATTTAGGATGCAAAATCATTAATGAATATATCGCACTAGATTTCACCTAGAACAGATCTAATGAAGATTGAATCCTATTGAAAGCATATTTCGTATTCAAAATTCCTATATTTTAAGAGTTTGCTGTGTAAAACATTCTCTGAGTTCAAAACAAAGCACTGGTTTGGCTCTATTTGGAAGCGGGTAAAGTCACATCAAAAGAGAAGACTGCTGTGATTGTAAACAAGGCAGAGACCAAAAGCCTAAACAAAAAAGAAGTTGAAAATAATAGCAATCTTACACTATTAGGATGGTCATAACAACCCTCTGTATTAACCCCCTTATTTTTCATTCATATTACTACTAAAAGGAACAAGTTGTTGGATCATAAAAGGAATTATGGTTTTGCATTATTACAAAGCTCCCGACTGAAACTGAACTCTGGAGTTCTTTCTGAATGACAGAAAGAAGCAAAAGGTGGGGAAAAAAAGGATTACAGTTAAAGAAGTCCGCACTTTTCCTTGTAATTGAACAGAATAATCTGAGCATTTTTATAATAGCTGTATTCACTTGCAGGATTGGTGAGTAGAAGATTACCTCCTTACAGCACTAGAGAAAACTACAGCACAGCAAGTTCTCGGTCTGGATGTTTGCAAATCAGTTAACCACTAAAAAGTAAAGAAACTTAAATCCTCTCAAGCCTAGATAAAGCATGAGATGTATTTTAAGAACAACCAAGGAAAAGATCCTGACTACAGGGACAGAGAGGGCACAGAGTGGTTGCAATGCTTTATTTTTTCCTTAGGCATCAGAAAGCAGGGTCAGAAGAAAAGTTATAAAATGAAATCAGAAAGTCTTCAGAAAACACCAAGGATGAACGGTAATGGCTACTTTGAATAAGTAGGTAAGGTTCCTGAACACAGAAACAGAGTACAACCACTCAACTTCCCCCCGAGAAAAACCTCACGGAACAGGAGAAATTGGATCCATAAGAGCATAAACTTGGAGGAGGAACCCAACTGAAATGCTCTGCTGTCTCCAAGAAAAAATGTTTTAGGCAAATGAGAATTTAGGTCAAGTGCAGCGTCAATTGCCAGACTGTACTGGTCAAGTCCATTTTCTGTACATCTCCTGTGGTTGACACCAGATTAGAATTCAAGAAACAGCACTTAATAAATAATGTATGACTTTAGGAATATTACCACCATTCTTAACCTACATTTTTCATACAGTTCTCCACTAATGCACTTACACATGTACTGTAAGAAGAATTAATCCTATAGCCTTTTAAGACTATCATCCCAAGTGAGTATGTGTAAAAGTGATCAGGCATAATTGTTTTAGGAAAAAAATAAGGTATTTGGGTTGGTCATTATTTCCTTCCACTATTTAGCATGTCTTTACATGCTATGACACAAGGAGAACACTTAATTTGGCCTCATCTGTATGATCTATCTATACTTTGATCTGTCTTATACTCAGATGTGTACAGTGATACAGAAGAAAAATGTTTCCATTGTAAGAAATATGTTAGACATATAAGAAAAAAATCTTTCCTCTGACCTATAAGCATTCATAAGATGCACACTTAATGCATAAAAGAATAAGCTCTCTTGAAATTTAGTTATTAATTTCAATTATTATTTAATCATTATAACTAATTTTAAATAAAAGTACATTACATGTGTCATTTTCAAGAAAACAAGCAACAATCACAACAAAAAGCCCAAACACAAATAACCAAAAACATTTATCTGAGCAAGATGCATCAACAATCCTCAAACAAGAGTTGTTCATATGATATAATCACTGCTCGTGCCTTTGTTGTTACATTCTGTGATTAAACAGGACTGGAATAAGGTCACTGTCTTACCAACTGGATACTGTATGCACTTTCCCTTCTCCTTATTGTCTGATAGTCTCTACACTGACACTGTCTTTTCACTGGGCCCCTCTCTGTGCCCATGCTGAGGCTTTCACAGGGAACACCATGCAATATTTTACACAGAAATGACAGACCATCCACCAGAACAACCTAGATGCATCGACTTTGCCAAGGAGTCTCGAGACTGGTCCTTTAAGTTCTGGAATCTGTTTCAAAATTCTGTGATCCTCCATGGAAGAGTGAATGAGATTTTTTTGTATGATTGCTTGTAAAGCACGCTGTCCTCTGAAGCAGAGTCTCTGAGCTGATTAAACCCAAGTGCCCCAATTCCTTGAAGCAAAGCCTGATGAGTTCATTTCCCCCACACCTGCAGAAGTCAGCAGAAGGCAGAGAGAGTGCTCATCTTTATGAGCAGTTACCATCTCAAATTCCAATGCACAGAAGAGCTAAAAAGCACTTTACAGCTCATTCGGAAGTTCAGCTGTCAAATCTGTGGAGACTCTTCCTTATTATAACATGCTGGTGTTTTTCTTTGGCAGGTAGCACACAGTATGTAAAAGCCTCCTCTCTCTCTCTCTCTCTCTTGCTATCAGTCTAGCATGTCTGTCCCTAGAGTCCTCTCCCCTCAGGAAGATGGCAACAGCTTGCTAAAGCCCTCAGACCGCATCAGAGGAGGGGAGATTAAACATACCCAGTGCGTGATAAAGCCAGGGGCAGGAGGAGGGCACCTTCTGTCAGCAGAGCCCAGAGTGCTTCAATTCAAACTGGGCAGGAGCACAAGAAACCAACTTCATTTCACTCAGACTCATGGAGGTAGTAACAGCTGCAAACACCTCAGAGGCAGTATTTGCTGTAAAAATTAAACTGACCTCCAAGGGACAGATGAGAATTGGACCAAAAGGCTTTTCTGACCCAAAATCTGAGATAAAAGCAAAAAAAACAGGGCAGAATAATTCTTCACAGGACTGCCCCCTCTCCCCAGCACACACAGGGACGCATGCAAAGACATCTGAGTTATGCAATGAATAATTAGAGGGGAGTTTCAGAACCAGATTAACAAAATCATATTCTACACTGCTGGTGTAGGCAGATATACTTAATGTAAAGGGAATGTAAAGGGAATGAAAATGCTACAAAGGCACAGCCGAAACTAGTGAATGGGTCAGATTTCCTGTGGGGGTCAGTCAGACATTTTTCATTCTGTGTTGGAATAAAACAATTTCTGCACAAAGTCCTAATCCTACATTTTACTATTCATCTTGGCCATGATACGTCAGCCCCCAAACTTGTCAACAAGATATTAAACATAGCATCTTTTCTACACCAGAAGATTACAGATTAACTAGGTACCAAGAACTTTGTGCAGTTCCTAGCATCTACATCAACATTGTGCAACCTGTCATTAAATAGATAGTTCCTCATTTTAGATGTATCCTTTTGCAAGAGTTAACTCTGAAAAGAAGTGCTTAAGTACTGCATAGTCAGAAGAAATGAGCATTTAAATAAAAGTCACTTTGCCGATTGATAGGTTAGTATTCAGAGGCACACATGGAGTGTCATAGTCATGAGCAGTGGACTTTTCCCCTCCATGACTCTCTCAACCTCCCCCAGCTCTTTATTTATATTTAACTTCAACTTTGAAGTATGATAATCTTATTTCAAACTTTAAAGCACCAATCCTGCAATTAGAAGTGGTTAACAGCATTGGTTACTTTGCTGGCCCAAGACCAGAGTCACTTCTCATCCCAGCTGAGTACAGACTAGCACAGTTTCTTCAGCTCTGTAATTTCAATTAAGATTTGTAGATATTAGTGAGAATAGGAATAGGATGAGAGTACAAAAGTACTCAAACTACTTTAGGAGCCCCTTAACCAAGCTCTAAGTATACCCAGGCTCACATAAAAGCAATTAATTTACTGCTTAAATGAATTTCCATATATGGTGCTAAATTGTGATTCAAAAAAAACGTCCAGAGAAGAAGCACTGGAAATACTTTATGCTCTGTGCATTCTGCAAAGGTGGGAAACCTGCTGAGGAATTTTCAAAGCACTTAGCCTTACCACGAATCTAGCTGCTTCGTACAATGATATTGACTGTCCTCCAGTTTTAGATGGGAGTGGGATATACTTTCCTCAAAAGTTTGAAATTTCAATCAGTAGAAAACATGGGCTTTATCATGACTACAGTGAAGTAACAATAATTTTTTTCTATGAGTAAAACAAGAGTAGATTTCTATACTGAAGGAACAAACTCAGAAGAGATGTGAAGCAAAAATATTTTGTTCTATGGTTAGAGGTAATATCTTTGTGCTTCCAAGTGTTCACAATGGGGGAGTACATCAGAATAGACAGGTGCAGTTGAGACAACTAATATTTGATTAATACTGCAATTTCAAAATCAATGAAACAATAAAAATTACTAAATTCATTTCAGTGGATGAGAAGCCAGCAAAAATAAAGTACAGTTTTGTGAATACTGGCAGAAACCCATAATTTCTACATTTCCAGCTACTCATGGCTGTGATAGCACAAATCTCTGAGGAGGCCTACCCCAAATAAATGTTATGAAGCTCATCCTGCATTAAAAAAAAAAAAAAGAAAAAAAGAAAATCCCTCTTAAAAGAAGGAGCATATGGAGGAGCATTTTTCAACTGTTAAGATCTGGCCAGCAAGATGATATATACACCATATTTAACCTCTTTCTATGGGAATCTGTAATGTTACCTGAGCAAAACTCCAACTTCCATTTAAAGAAAGAGTTTATTCAATGGTCAAAAGGATCCTTACATTCTGGATATTAGCTTAACACAAAGGATCTTTATACAAAATTACGTACAGAAACTCAGTCTAATGATCATTTGGGTAAGATCTCCTGCCGTCCATCTTTGAGTTGAATCAGTCAGACACTTCCTTTTCTTGTATTTCTTTCAGCTCCAATTTGTTCATAACCCGTCCTCTTACCTTCTTGCTTCAGTCACCATTTTTAGTCACTGGGATCCCTCCAGCCTGGGGTTTCCTGTAGAAATGATGCAGTCAGGAAAGGCTATTCCAAATCAATACTTCTCCTGTTATTTTCTAGATCCTTGCTATCCATTTCCTTGTGATTTTCTACCACAAGTCCCGTCTGCCAACCACATGGGAATGAGATACGCAAACATGGTCCTTTTTAAGTGTATATATCTTAATCTTCCTGTAGAATTCAAAAAGTGTGGACAGTAACACATCAAACCTGCAGGCAGCAGGGCAGGGTGTAGGCTTCTGCATATTCTGAAGAAAACAAGGATTTAAACTTGCAACTGTTAAGCATATCAAAATTGTCTTCCCTACGATGTTGTTAGAACCCATCCACCTTAGCTGCGTTTGCTTGAGGAGCGAGATGTTACTTTGTCAAGCTTAACAAAACTCTGCACTCAGCTGGGGCTCTTAAAAGGAAGCATTAAATGGATTTTGGCATGTAGAGTTTTATGAAGAGTAGCTCTCTTTGCAATCCCATTTAGCACACATCAGTTGTTCTGAATGCCACTGGGATTATACTGACTTCCAGAAGTGTTTCAATAGGAAACGTATGATTTTTCTATAGCAGAGTAACTGAAGGAAAAATTCTTTTTGTTTTGGTGTGAAGGAACCACACAAAACAAAAATGAAATAACAATTAAGTTATTCACAAATATATATATATATATATATAAATATATATATGTAAAGTTCCAAATAAATAAATGCCAGAGAAAATACCATTCACTGTGACATTTGCTGATGTCCAAATCTTGCAACTTACATGGTTAAAACCAAAGTCACTCCACTTCCATTTGCAAATTGTGGTCCCCTGTTAGCCCTTTGGAGATATCTCTAAACAAAGGAAGTATTCAAAGGACAAGCAACAAATCTGTGCAAACTCACCATTTTTTGGTGAAGAAAATTATCTTTTAAGACAACTAGCTACAGACAACTTCATTAGAACAGGAGTGACCAAGACAACAAAAAGTCTTAAAGAAATAAAGGAACAGCACAAATACTTCTGTACTAAAATCTGAAACAGTATAACCCAGTAAAAAGGCTGGTCTTTAAATAGGAGAGGGACAGATGCTAGCATCTACTATCTATATCTTGTTGGAAAACAGAATTAAAATTATTAATCAGAGTGAAAATCTGTGTAGATTGGAAGTCGACCTTGTATCAGTACCATTTAGGAGAAGCATTTAACCAGAAACTTATGGCTGAATTAAAGAAAAATACTTTTTATAAAAGCAAACCATTGAGAACAAGATGAGCTCCCTTCTCTGTTTAGAGGCTTCAAAGGGCATGAAATGGATGCTTTTATATAGAGAGCAATAAGGAGCAGCAACCAGTACTGTTCAAGGAAAAACATTTATTGATTAGCTGCTATTTTTTACACGTGATTCAAGCTTTTGGTTTACCTAACTTGGTATCCTATAGCTGAGAAACAGCAACACCAAACACTGAAGAAAGGAGATTAAAAAAAAAATAAAAATAGTAACCAGATATAAGATTGTCCATCCCTGATGCAAGTCTCAGCCTACTCCCTCATAATTGAGAACAGGTTTAGACTGCTACCAGCTATAGTGTCTCACTGGTTGACAATTAACAATGAGAGCAGCAGAAACATAAGCATGAATCAAAGCCTTCTGCCTTTGCTCTTATTTTCCCACGTCCTCTATTTTCTCTTTAATTACAGCACATTATGGATACAGCAATAAAACGCCCAGCTCAATAGCATATACAGGTTTCTTTCTTTCCTTGAACTGCTATTTTTAATATAAGCTCCTGTAAGAAATCCTAATAGTAGGTCACAGATCAGAGAGTCATCAAGCAAACACAAAGCTCTGAAGAAAATAATTTATAGCACAGCTGTTATTACAATTGTGTAAGTTCCAGTTCTGCAAGAAACTGAAAATGTCATCAGCATTTTTCCCATGAATCACAAAAGGGCCTTCCCTGCAAACATTTACCCATTTTAATCACAATCTACTTAAATCAGTTTCTCTCCTCTTTACCATAAAAATGCAACAAGTAGCATCATAGCTTAGACATCATTCTGATTACACAATTAACTCTGCCAAGCTGTTTATAATGGAATACTTATATACAAGTCACACCACATGAAGATAGGCAGCAGAACAGTTAAGATTATTTATGGCATCTGCTCCGTATTTTGTCAGTCTGGCATTCTCTCCAATTACCTATCCAGTCTCATTTGATTCAGTGTTAACTGAAGTTAGACAAAAACACCAAACATCCACCTTTTCTAAAACTATTTTTAGATTTTGATTCAGCAGCAGAAGTTTTCAAATTTTCTCAGTAAGTGGAGGGGGGGACAAGGAGGGGAAAGGGGCTGTTAAGTGAAATACTTCTATATCATTTAGACTTTAATTATAAACTTCTGCTGAGACGTGCTTAAACTATCTGTTCTTTCTTATTGTTCCCTATCAAAATTACAGAGGCCTAACTTTTGTTAATGGGTGGAAGTGATGGATATTGTGAGCTGTTGGGCAATTTTGCTGTAGTACAAAATTTGAAGTTTTCTTGCCTTCTTTGATAACCAAAGAGAAAAACTATAATTAACTGAGGAGTTGAAATATTAGAAATTATATTCATTGATCAGCAGAAATCTATCTGTTATTGCAAAATAGCAAAACCTCTTTCAAATGCTTTCAAAATGGGGAAAGAAGATAAAATAATCTGAAGACAGAGGCAATAATAACCAAAAGGAGAGTAAAACAGATCTGAGACTGCTTGAAGTACAAATACATTGACCAGAACAGGTCCACTAAAGCTGATTCATTCTAATAAGGGTTAACAAATGGAGCATAGAGGAAGGAGGGAGACTGGAAGGAAAGCTCAGGACTGACATGAAAAATCTGCTGTTGGAGAGAAGGTAATTGAAGGGTTAGGTGTTGGTGAAGCTCTGATTTATGAGCACAAACAGTTGTGGGTAAACTCCAGCATGCAGCTTAACTGTAATCAGGTCCTTAGTCCCTAGGAGGCACAGTATGTCCTAGAACCATTTAGTAAATCATAACTCGGCTCATAACAAAGAAGAGAAAGAAAAAGATATTTTAAAAAATATTTGCCATCCACCTCCCAGTTGTTTTATGTGATAGACTCCTCTACAGAGGGGGCCAACAGGGTCTGTTCTACTACAGAGCATCCACCATCTCTGAATATTCGTATAGCACATAGCTATACGTACATAGCACCAATTTACCCTGGCGGTCCATGTCAGGTTTTCCAAGTGTCTCATTTAGATGTATAAGATTCTTGCCTCAAAAGGGAGGGACAGTTAAAATGAAATAGTGAATGAATGAATAAATAAATAAAGTTCATGACAGTTTAAAGTTTCCACAGGATTTCTGAAAAGTAGCTCTGCTGAAAAAAATTCCTTTTCTTGTCTACATATTGCCTGTATGCTGCTCTCAAGATAGATTTTATTGGCACTGTATAGAAATGCACATACTGATGCATATGCCAAGGCATTTCCTATTTCAGGCCTTAGATGCTAGAGATGCTCTAGCAAGGTAAAAATAAATATTCCAGAATATTTAATTCAAGTACTACCTATGCCACAGTAAATGCACTACAATAGATGAGTCTTCTACTGTTTATGTCTCCATTTGTCCATCAACTAATTAAAACCAAAACCAAATAACCTCTTACCACCCTTGCAAAATAGGAAAAATATCCACTAATATTTCCAAGCTGAACATGATTCTCTGAGGACACAGGCTTAGCTTTTAGATGTATTTTCTTTGTGTAGTGACTATTAGGCTTATTGATTTTAGTGCACTGATTTTAGTGATTTTTAAGCTTATTCGTTTTAGGCTCCCACTGACTTCTATTGTGATACCAATTCAAAGCCAATACAGCTAAGGGAGGTAAATTAAAGTTAGTTCTTTTTCTCCCTAAATCAATATGGCTGTTTGCTTTCAGGCGATGGAGTGACACTGGTGTACCACTGCTGTTGCTTTTACTGGCAAGAATAAAGTGTCTTTTCAGAGTATCAGTGTTTTTAAGTTTCTTCTAAATCTCTAGCACATTGATGGCAATATGTATTTTCCACAGAAGGACTGTTGAAATTTAACACTGGGCAACCTGTGGATTTCACTCAGCTAGCTAAATGCACCTGAACTGGTAACCACATCATCTACTTTGAGTTTTTAACATAACCAAAATTAGATGAATCTAGGAGAAAACCTCATCGCTGTTCAACCAATGTACACATATCTGTAGAGGGTCTAAATCTAGGGCAGTATGCCTTTGTAACAGGTGGAAGCCAGAGAAAAGGTTCAGCTTGAACATTCAAAGAAACAGCAGGACAATGAACCTTCTTTTACTTCTAAACTGAGCACATTTTTTGAGGAATAAGAGACATGGAAACTTTAAAGCCCTTCTAGCTTCTTTTCAGAACACAGCCAGACTTTCCTCCTTGAAGTTTCCTCCAGAGAACCTGTAATCAGAAATTATGATGTGGCCTGGGGTGGCAAGTCACCCTGCCTTGACACTGTGGGATTATTCTGTGACTGTCACAGCAGGTCTCTTGCTGACACAGCTCTGCTTTTCTGAGGGATATTTAAGGCAGATCCACAACAGTGGCAGGGACTGTTGCTGCCACATTTGTAGCCCTATCCTGAGCACCAGCAGGAGAAGAAAACCTGGTTAATTCTCCAAGACCCTCTTTGGAACTTCATCATACAATCCTTCTTTGCAGGGAAGCAAAAAGTGTGGAGGAAAGGAAAACCTCCATACCACAAACCTCACAGACCCTCCTGCTCACTCCTCTTCATAAAATTCCATACTAGCTACTATTAAGATTTTGACTTATCAATAAAATCATTGAACAGTTTGGGTTGGAAGAAACCTTAAAGATCACTCATTCCAACCCCTGTGCCATGGGCTTTGCTAATTCCTAGATGCTGTAATCTCATAACTCTGTCTCCTGATAAAAACTCCTGTGGTGTTCCAGCTGTCCTTCTCTGTGCCCAGATCCTGCATCCACCTTGAGCACTGCTGAGTCCTCCCTGCCTCTCCTCCAGCGAGCCTCAGCACCCCTCCAGCTGCCCTTGGGATAGCAAACCTCAGTGTTGGTGACCCTAGTGAAAAACTTTGTGCCACTCTGGCTTCATCCTCTCTACATTTTTTCTTTAAAAATTAAATAACTGTATGTATTTGTTTAACTAAGTCTCTTTAGATTGAAGGACAGCTGCAGAAGGCAATGCATTTTTAATGAAGGGTAGAAAATTGACAAGCAATCTGAAAATACAGCTGCAACAAACATTTTAATTTTTGCCTCACAAAAACACTAATGTAGTTGCTTTAACATCTATGTAATCATTGATACACCACGTAGAAAGAATTATGCCTCAGAAAAAACAGTATGGAAAATTTGACTAATTAAATTAGTGTAAGTTTACAAATCTTTGCTTCCACACTATTCGTATGAAAGGCAGAGAAGACAGAGATACAGAGAAACCTTCATTTTATGGAAGAGCAAATGGAATATGGAAGAGCAGAAGTCCCTAGACTGTAGCTGTCCTTGAGCCAGTTCTTAACATTTTTGCAGATAAGTATAGCCTCCTGGATTTCAGTAGAGACCACATGTACTTGCATCAGCTGCAGGTCTGCTCCCTGACTTCTGTGCAAAGCCAGACTCCCTTCACAACTGTACCAGCAAAACTGTTAACTTTATTGGAAATGCATTTTTCTAGACAAGCAAACTAGTGGTCCTACTGAATTTATTTTTCCACTGTGAGAAAAACATTTTTATTTATTCCCTCAAGTCTTTTTCCAAAGCTATTTTGTTTTCACTATTCTTTTTTTCCCAGTTATCTAGCTAGAACATGAGTTCCAAATGTAACTTGGCTCCACTTCATAGGTGCATGGTGAGTCTGTGGTTGTTTCCAAGGGTTTTGGAATGGGAACTAAAGTGCTTTGTCCAGCTGTCACCTTTACCTGTCAGCAATCACCTGCTCGTCTTTGACTATACAGAAACAACCATGTTCAAATATAAAGTTTTGTCTTATTTTAAGCACAGAAAGAAACAATACATGAGAGAAACAAGTTGCTAGGCTGCTGCCTGTCCTCCTGGGCCAAGCAGAGTGCACTCCCACTTGGTAAATACACAATTGTAGCTAACATGGAGTTGGTCTTTGAATCTTAAAGCTGATCATAATTAGATCTGCCACATCCTCCTGCTGCATGGAAGCTCAGCCTAGTTACAAGACAGTGCAGCATTTCGATGGAGACACATATAGGGACCATTGATACTAATTTATTGCCTTCCTTATGGACTAAATAAGCTTGGAAATTCAGTTGTGTAGAAGATAGACCTGCTATTCATTATAAATAAATATTTAAGGGAGCAGAACATTTTCTTTTACCTTCTCCCATCTCGTCCCTGTGGGGCCCATGCACAGATAGGTTTTCCCTGCAGAACTCCTGCTCCAGCAGTGAGTGGTTGTGTCCTCACCGATTAACCAGATTTGCAATAGAGGAGGAGTTAGGATGAATGGCTGCTTTCCTGCCACTGTCACTCAATCATCTGGAAATCTAATTTGTATCTTATTTGGCAGGCAAGCAGCCATCTGCTCCAAGGATATGCTCCAAGGGCAGTTGCCAAATACAGAACAGGCTTTCTGCCATGGGGAAAACTAATTGCCTTTATTGGACTAATACAGGTTGAAAGCTAATGATATAGGATGGTTCACCATAAAAAAATAAAAGTATGGGGTTTTTTAAATATAGTTTCTATTAACTTCCATAAAAGCTGAGTCTTCCAAATGAGCAACATCCATTCACATGGGTTTGTGACTCGGGATTATATGGGCCAGAGCAGCAAATGAGAAGGTTGTCAGTCCCACAGGACTATTTCTGCCCTATAAAAAGTAACATGTGTGTGCAGATGGACCCTGCTTAATCTGCAGCCATGATGCCAATGGAAATGGATTAGCTGCACATAGAACAAGCAGCTTGAAAACATCACATCCCATGAGAGCATTATGTATTCCACGTCACATATCACATTCTTGCAGGATTTCCAGTTTCAGTCAGATCGGAGAGGAAAATTTTCTTGGTGTTGCAAGGCCATTTTTTGAGATTTTTAAAGTGGATGATACTAGGCCTTTAATAAGGAGAGGAAAAGTGGTGGGTTGTGGGGGAAACTTCTCTAAATTAGTCCACACATATCACCATAGGCATTGAGCATGCAAAACTCAAGCAATTATTCTAATCAATTCTCTCAAGCCCTCCTTTACAATTCATCCTAGTTCTGAAAATGTTCTTGGTAATTTTGATCAGAAGTGATACATTTCCAGAAATTTCTATTTGTGATGAATGGAATATTTTTTCAAGGAAACTGCAGGGAGAAGCAGGAGAAGGGAACAATCACAACAAAAACAATCCTGTCTGGTTTTGTTTAGGGAAGATACCCATGAGATTATTTGCCACTTCTTTTTCTGCCGATGCTGCTTCATTGCTTACATGTCATCAGCCTTCCTCTCACTGCTTTTTCCAAACACAGCAACCACTGCCCTCATGACTCAGGAGCTGTTGAGAGATAATCAACCTAACAATCAGGAAAACAGAAAATATTTTCTCTGCATTTGCTCAGGTGGGACAGATGCACCTTGGAATAAGTAAGGGCCAGATTACAGACTAAAATGTTTGCAAAACACCCTCTGATCATTCCTCCCAAATTAGTACTGCCCAAAGATCTGGGTACACAATTCTAGGATCTGCCTTCTTTTACTCATCCATGGCACAAAATACAACAGCTATTTGTGGTACACTTTCAAAATATACAGGCAACTTGTAGACAGAGAAACAAACACAAAGATAAAAAGGATACCATTCATTTTACATCTCCATTGACATTTACCCCAAGTTTAAAAGAGGCCAGGGGTGTCACTCATGACAAATATAATCCCAGATTACATTTCTGCCCAGAAAGAGCAAGACGGAGTGTGATCTTCTTCCTGTACAAGCCCTAAAACCAGCAGGTTTTCTGAATTGCTGACCTGGAGTAAGTTTGAAGCTTACAAATATAGGAGTCTTCCTATCTATCTTTCCCCTAATTCCCTCAAAGATTCAGACGCACCAAATGATAGAAGGGCTACTAAACCTCAGACCTCTAAACACAAGTTTTAGAAATACAAGCACGTGTTCTCTTGGTATGATTCCATCCTAACACATTCTATACACATCAACAACCTTTGTTTCTTCACCGGCAAAGGAGGATAACTAAATGTTATCTGACAATATAATGTACCTCCACATGATATTTTCTTTTACTGAAATAATGAAAGGAAAAATGTGGAAAGGAAGGGGAAAGGGTAATGGAGGAAAGGAGAGAAAATCTTGAAGTGGTTAAAATCTCCACAAAATTATTTGCCAGGAGTAGGTTTGTGTAAATGGACAAAAGGGAGGAAAGAAGATTGGTGAGAGTTAATCCAACATGCTGTGCAATTCCAAGCATGAAAACAAAAATCACCATCACAAAAAGGATTCGTATTCTCCATTTTAATATGCCTTTACTACATTAACAGCAATAGCTGAGTGTGTATCCTGCTTATGCCATAACAAGCATAAAAAGACGTATGGAAGGGTTCACTTTGCTGTTATGATGACATCAAGTTGTCATCATTGGTGGTGATTTGAATATCTGCCTTTTGCAGAAGGAGAATTTCTGCTCAGAGGAGATCAAAGTAGCATAGGAGGGTCACACATAGTCTAGCAGCAGCACAAAGTAGCTGATATTATTGGGAAGCATGATACCAGAGAAGATGGAAAGGCTATAAAGGTCTAAGAAATCTTAAGGAGGTCAGATGTCTGTTTATACCAATAAGTCTTGGAAATGTGCATTGAGGTTGATGGGCTGTTCTCTTGTGCGGGAAGTTTTTCTCAATGGCAATGACACCAGAACCTCATGGAGGATAGTTTTGTTTTAACAAGTCACTGACAGGTAAGGGCATGCACTCTAGCAAACACAGAATGGAAGAGCTAGGAAAAGAGCCAACCAGAAGTCATGAAGGGAGGAATGAAACAGTAGTTCCAAAGATGATAAGAAAGCAGAGAATAGCATTTTGCAGATAATTGTTTTTTCTGTATGCACATCTGCAGGAAACTTCTATCCACATCGGCTAATATTTTTTTTCAACTGGTTTCTTCCATTACAATGATCTTTTCCTTGTACATTATTATTACTGTTAGGTTAATTTCATCTCAAGGTCCTTCAGTGGAAAAGGACATTGCAACTTCAACATGAAGTAATTAGTTTCTTAAATAACTTCCCAATGTTGTAACTCACATGGCAAAATTCATGAGCAAGACTCCCTTAAATGATCACTACATTTAATTTAGGGTTCTCATTCATAGCCTGCATTTATCTTCTTCAGGATGCCATATTGTCAACTGTTATGTCAAATAGTTTACATTAAATAAAAAAAAAAATACAAGATTATTAAATGTTTCCATGACTCAATTAAAAATGTAAAGATCACTGCCAAAATAGTGTGAAAAAGCAACACTAAAATTTATGTGAATTCCTATTGTTCATGATAAATAGATAAAATCCCAAACACAAAACATTGGATTTTCATTCCTCTATTTTATTCCTGGAAATCTGCTTTTTATTATTCGTATTCACAAGGCTCTTTATCCCACTATTCCTAGATTTTAGCCACCAAATGAATTGATTTGTGTTAGTAAGCATTCTGTTTAAGCAAAGGAGTAAAAGACACCAAGGTAACAATAAGCATTTCATACACACTTAACTGCTGATTTTCTTATCTGCTCAGGTCCTTTGGTGGGGGCTAAAGTGTGAGATGTATTTCCTATTCTTGTTTTCCCTTGTTGTACTACATGTACTTAAACCCTAAAACCTCAGGGCACTTTACTCTCTTTGCCATGGCTCTGCAAGACTCAATGGATGGTTCTTGAAAAACGCAGTGTAGGATCAGGAATCAAATTATAAATCCCTTTGAGTAACTATCTGGAAGTGTCTGTGAAATGCCATATGTCTTCTGTAGCACTCGTGATAAAAATAAAACCACTGCTCAGAGGAGGAAAGGCAAGTATCAGCTATCTCTCTGAAGCAGCTGATATCTCAGTCTCAAAAAAGGTTAAGCAAGGATATAGGTTAAAAAAAAAGCAACAAACAACAGTAAATGTCACAGCGGTATTTCCTGGAAGAGTCATGTAAATGTTATTTATTGTGCCAGATACATTTCCAAAGCAGACGTCTTCCACAATCTATTTCACTCAGCTACATCAAATCAAACAGTTGCAGTTTCAGCCTTCAAGGCAGTATTTACTATTCACAGGTCTCTGCAAGGCCAGTTCATCCCAGCACAAGAAGAGCAATTCAGCTTGTTCCACTGTGCTGCCCTTCAGCCTTCACTGGGCTGTACTACCCAGACTATTGCAGGGTGTGGCTGTTTGGGGCGCTTATATGGGACATCCTGACCCATACCTGACCTAGGCACAGACTTCTCTAAAATGTTGGTCGCCCTAGACTCTTCAATCAGAGGTACTCGGTCTTGCTTTGCTTTTTTCTTCAGTATTTCCATCTCTGCTTTGCTTGCAGGCAAGCTTTGGAGCGTTTGGGGTTTTGTTCAGGCCAAAAAGCTTTGGCATTGTATTTGGGCTTATGTAGCAAGGTTTTGGAAACGGGGGTACAGAGCTGGCTTCTGTGAGAACCTGCCAGAAGTTTCCCCTGTCAAACAGAGCCAACACCAGCCAACTCCAAGGGGGACCTGTTTCTGCCCAGGGCCAAGTCCATCAGTGACTGCTGTAACACCTCTAGGATAAAGTATTTAAGGGAAAAAAAACATTATTGTGCAGAACCAAATTGCAGCCAGAGAGGAGAGAAGTGAGAATGTGTGAGATGAGCAGCCCTGCAGATACCAAGGTTCGCGTACAAGGTAGAAGGATCAGATGGCCCCAAAGCCCATGGTGCAGACCATGGTGAAGCAGCTGTGCCCCTGCAGCCCATGGGGGCTCACAGTGGAGCAGAGATCCACCTGCAGCCCATGGAGGAGCCCCACACTGAAGCTGGTGGGTGCCCAAAGGAGCCTGTGGGAAGCTTGAGCTGGAGCAGGCTCCTGGCAGGACCTCTGAATCCCTGAAGCAAGGAGCCCATGATGGGGCAGATTTGCTGGCAGGACTGGTGACCCCATGGAGGACTCACAGTGGAGCAGTTAATGAAGAACTGCATGCCTTGGGAGGGACCCCTGAGGAGGAAGGAGTGGCAGAGACAACATGTGATGAACTGACCATAATCCCCATTCTCCATCCTCCTGTGCTGCTGATGGGGCAAAGGTAACAAATTGGAAATAAGATTAAGATTGGGAAGAAGGGAGACCTGGGGGAAAGGCATATTTAACATTTGGGTTTGCTTCTCACTATCCTATTCTGACTTGACTGGTAATAAATTCAATTAAATTCCCCAAGTGACAGTCACAGTGCCTGTGACAGTAACTGGAGAGTGATCTCTCCCTGCCCTCCTCTCGACCCACGAGCCTTTTGTTACATTTTCTCTCCCCTACCCAGCTGTGCATGGGTGTGATGGAGTGGCTTCGGTGGGCACCTGGCATCCAGCCAGGGTGAACTCACATCAGACATCAAATGTAGAAATTTTGTAGAAGCAACATGAAACTTCAAATAGAAGTGTTTTGTTTATCTAACAAAGATGTGACAGACAACTACCAGATTAATTTCTTTGCTTTGTGGTTCCTTTTAACCTCTACCACTTATCTAATTATATATTAAGACTTTGTAGATCTTAGAAATTGACCCCTTTTACAGGGCCCTGAGGTTGCTAGGTTTGAGTGACAGAACAGGCTGCAGAATTTTTCAGTAAAAAAATTATTTCTTCAGGGAAATTTTCTACAGGAACATTTTGAAAGATACCCATATCTACACCTTTCCTCCAGTAAAGCCTAAACAAAAAAATTTGAGTCAGCCTGATACAAAGCATAAAGACTTTGATTTTTTTTTTTCAAATAAGATCAGCTATTCCATTTTGGATGAGTTCAACATTAATTTACATTTGTTTGAACATGCCGCCTCAGTGACAAATGACCTTAGCCATCTTAGGGTCCTGTTTCTTCTCTGCCCAGAAGTATTGCACATCTCCTATTCCACTTCCCTCCCAAGCAAGTACAAGATAAAAGAGAGATGCCACAGTTACAGGGCATCCCTTTGGAGGTGCTATCTAACTACTGAGACCAAACTTTAGAGATGAGAGAGTTCAATCAGCTGAATACCAAACTCTTGATATTTTATGTTTATGTTTCAAGTTGGTCCAATAGTTAAAAAGTAAAACCAAACCCCTAAAACTAGTCTTTCATCAAGAGTGCAACTTAATTTACAAATAGGCCAGTTATAGTAATGATGAATCTACAGGATCTCACTTGGCAGAGCATGCTACTGCCCTGTATACTGTTAATACATAAATACATTATAGCCTTTCAATTTCTGTTGCTTGCCTTTTTGTCTGAAATCCAGTTGGTAAACACATCTAAAGCCCATTAAGCTTTGAAATTGAATTCAGACAGCACCACCAATAATAATAATTTCGTTTGTCCAGAGCTAAGAAGCTTCAAGATTTGTTGCATTTGCAAGAACCTGAGCTGAACTGCATACCTCTCAATAATCTCTTAGTCTGAAAAAGGTCCTCATGGCCAGTGTCAGCACGCAGGCAGATGCTGTTGCAGCACCAGAGAGCACCACTGCACGGGGTCTGTAGGGTTTTCTTTACCACATTAACAGAGCTGCTTTGATCTGCAAAGTTGAGAAGGAGCCGAGTAGGTCTGGTGTCCTTCCTAGGGACGGCCTCTATCACACATTCTCAAAGATTAATTAGATCCTTGTTGCCTTTCCCCATGCCTCCCCTATTTTTTAAATACAATAGCAACCCACACACAGTGCTATGAAGTCCCAGTACAGCAAGGCATACAACTGTATCTTATTAACTGTATACAGAGTCTCATTCAATCTGATTAGACTGTGTTTCAGTCTTTGCCCTGCAAATGCCTCCTCTCTATTTTTATATTTTTCTCTTCAGCTTTGCTCAAGCCTGTTAGTTTACACTATGATTTCCAAAACATAAAATATATCATTAATTTAGCTCTAGGGAAAGATAAATGGCTTCAGAGACTCAACTCCTCTGTTTAGAGTCTGAGTTACACAATTACATAACACCCACACATCGGGCTTCTCATGTGTGCACTGGTGCTCTTGTTGGAGAGGGTAAAAGGAGAGGAGAAGAGAACAAAAGTTGTTTCTAGAGGCAGGTCAGTCCTTTTGCACAGGGTCTTGGATTTGAGATTTCTGGGTTTTAAGGAGGTTTTTGTAACATAGGCACCACTGCATCCCTAGCTGGGCTTAAGTTATCCAGTCAATTCACAGACATCACAGAGCTGCCACCCCAAGGCAATATAGATTATGCTTAAGAGTACAGGTATGCATCATGTTAATAGAGCGCATTCATTGATTTAAAATGTTGTCAGGAATATTTCTGTTCAGTCAGAAGGGCGCTGACTGCAACACATCATTGGTCATATTGAAATATGAAAGAAAATTTTCCACTCCCTCCCAAAACCTGGTTAATTCCCTCTAGCTCTATCTTTCATCTTACTAATGAAATTAATTAATTTCTATTTCTTAAGTGCTAAAAGGTCTTATTTAATTTCACAATCCTGCACATAACATGCATGGTTGGAAGCTGAATGTGTGATTTTTAGATGAGTGAGAAGTGCCAGCAGAGTGCCTCTGAACACCTTTTCTTGCTTGACCTCCAAGTTAGCTGCATGTTTCACATCAAGAGCTATGCTAATGCAAGGAAAGATGTGTCTCCAGATGTCTCAGAGCTTATTCCTCACAGTAATTGATTTGGCATGCTGTTAGGGAGGACTTAAGGATGCCCTTGCATGTCACTCAGGAGGTTTGTCACCCCAAGCAGGCTAAATCAGAAGGCATCCAATATATGAGCATTCTGGAATTTGCACCTCCATGCTGTGCCTAGCCTGTGCAAAGTGAATACAGTCAAAGGTTTAAATTCGTGATTTGTACTGAGCAATGTATTCCTCCTGCATGCAGAAGGAATTTTTCAAGTGTCTTTCAAGAAACATTTGTCTTCCAGAAACACTGAGGTATTTAATCATCAATTAAGAGAATGAAAAATATCAAGAATAGTGTACTTTTGAGTCTGTAACTGCAACAAAGTGAGGGCTTCAGAGAGAGTTTTGGAAGGGCAAAATACGGCCTTGCCTTTAGATCCTCCTGGCAAAGTGAAAGTGTTTAGATGATCTTATGAAGCAGTGAAATTCTATAGATCTGCTGCTGACTGGTTTCACAAAACTCAGATGTGAATAAATTTGCTTGGGCTGAAGAAATTACCCTCATTATATCACATGCTAAAGTCAAGATCCACAGTGCTGAAATGAGAAGTTGGGTTGATTATGGATCTACAATCCTGCTCAACTCCATCTTTCATAAGAAGTTCCACAGAAGAAAGATTAAACTCCACTAAGAAAAATCTTCTACTGCACAAGATCTCTCCCATCATTAATGGAATGGGCTAAAAGAATATCAGAACAACTTAGTTCACACCAACTCTCAGAAAGTAGATCAAGTGAAAGCATTATATGCTTTTGTCAAATCAATATGGGCCACCACTAAGATGTTTATGCTCCTCACTATGCATTTCCTGAACTGGACTATTCATTTTTTCCCAAGGTTATCCAGAGCTAAGCTATTATCCTCAAGAGTTTTCAGGCAGAACCATGACTAGAGCATGCAGGCAAGTGAGTGGGATCTGAGACAGCAGTTTCCCAGGAAGAGGTGAGAGAGAAATGTCGATGTCTGTCACAAAATAAAATCCTCTTTTGTCAACAAAGTGTGTGCTTATGGGTCCCCCTAAAACATGAGGGACTCCCGTTGCTCCAAGGATGTGAGAGAATACAAAAGAATAATAGGTGACAGGAATTCCCTTATAAGAGTTTTAGCATGGCTTCGCTCTCTGTTGGGATTATACTGAAGCTATTTTAGAACTTCACTGTCTCAATTAGTTAATAAAGGATTACTTAGAACCACGATAAATGGCTTCAGCTCAATCACATCAATGACAGCAAGTACACATGGATAACAGATAATTAAATGAAGAAGGAAAATGTTCAATTTACCTAGCAAGACTCAGGCTACATTCTGTAAGAGGGGTTCTACCCAAGATTTGCAAAATTCCCTAGAGGTGGACACAGATCAGATCTCCCAAAGAAGCATTTGGGAGTGTTTTCATATAGGGATCAACTGAGCCTTCCACTTGAAGGAAGCATCTGGTTGCATCTGGTCCTATGTTTCTGGATGTCAGAAGCATCACTGGGAAGTCTAACATATTTATCAGAGAAAATGTTCATCTTTATATTATTTGTATCCAGTCTGACATCTGTGTCTGAGGAAGGTGATTGCCACACCGAATGAGGCAATAAAATGCCTTTAAGACTATGTCCTTCATTTTCCCTTGCTGCCATTTTCAAAGCTCAGACCTTATTCCTCTTGACATTGGTGATGACAATTAATGCAACAGTTTCTCTAGCATCTTAGAGCAGTCTTGTTAATGAGTCTGACAGTGCCAAGGCTTGACAGTGCCTGACCACCACAAGAAAGTATCCAGAGCCCTGAACTAACGCACTGTTTTACTTGATGGGGTTTAATACAAATTGGACACCAGAATTTGTGGATAACATTTTACATAAGTCCATTTCTTATTCTAGCTTTGAGTAAATAATCACTTGGAAGCAGACACCAAGAATTAAACAGCAAAAGGTTTTAACCACAGAATAAAGTATTATAGGGGTTCTTGCAAATTCTTGATGAGGGCCTAAGAGCCGCAGTTCACCTCCTGCACAGCCTGTCAACACAAACCCAAAAACCTGTTGGGAAGAGCTGACAGTAGTAATTGCTTTTTATTTCAAATATTCATTAGAATTGCTGAGCCTCTGACCCAGGGGTTGACTAGCAGTCAAATATTTTCAGAGTATGGGAAGCAGATAATGGATATATTTGATGTGTTTATACCAACCAACCAATACTGAAGATTTATTTTCTAGAAAAGAATACTACTTATACATGAAAGAGGCACACATCATAACTTCACTGTGTTGAAACAGCCATAACATGTTAAATTATGTCTTCATCAGCTTTCAATCCAATGTGAAGATAATTTTGATTTAGTCAGTTTACACTGGAAGTATCAAAAGAATAAAACCAAAACACATCCACACCCTATAGCGTAAGACATGAGGATGACAATTCCCTAGGAAAACTATTTTTCTTTGAATACTAAATCTGTTCCCATTAAAGTCACTGGCTGATGAAGTTCATGCCATTGTACCTACTTTCTGACCACTTATTTAATAAAGATATTTAAGATTTCCCTGGAATAGTAAGGAAAATCTGCCAGAAGGTCTGCACACACACCTAGGTTTCTTACAGCTTTATTACAGGCAAAGTTGAGGCCAACTTATTTCAAGATTACCTGAGCCTTCCTTTTGCCTACAATCACCAGAATCCACTTGGCTTGAAACATTTTTTCCCTTGAGTTGAATTATTTTGGAAGTTTTCAGTCACACTGTTCCATCCATTTCTGAAAACACCACCAGTGGAACAGCTGTTTGGTTCCTATTAAAATCCAAGATGAGATACGAATGCAAATTGCTGCTTTTTTGTATCACTGTAAAGAGCCTGCAAGACACATGAAGTTATCTTTCTGTTGCACTGAGCAATTGATAAGACTTCATTAGAAATATTTCATTTGGTGGAAGACATTTCTAGAGTAATAAAATTCAAAGAATATGGAGGCGAGAGAAATGAAAATGATAGAAAGCTAAAACACATCACCTACAAGAAGCAGATTAGAGAGATAAGCACTGTACAGCCTTAAAAGGCTGAGGGAAGCCAAGTCATCAAATATGTAAAAGGTTGCTACTAAAAGATAAACCAAACCTCACCAAAGCCCCTACAATAGTATGATCTTAGTGTCCTCTTAAACCTGTTTGTATTCTACTATCCATTATTGCAGGATGAATATTCAAGGTAAAACACTTCTTTCTTTCTTTCTTTCTTTCTTTCTTTCTTTCTTTCTTTCTTTCTTTCTTTCTTTCTTTCTTTCTTTCTTTCTTTCTTTCTTTTTTTTTTTTTTTTTTTTTTTTTTTTTTTTTTTTAATAAACACTGCAACAGCATGCTGAAGCTGTTTGCTTGAAGGATTTGTCATGGCAGGTTATAAGAAAAAGTTAGACAAATATCTCTAAGACTCATAAATGTATAGTCGAGTCTACCATGTGATGCAAGCCAGCTCTCATTTTCTTGCACTTTACCCGTCTATAGATTCCAGCTACATCTCTATTTAGCCAGTGCTTCTGTGAGTCAAGTTATAAATGAAAAGCACACAAAAATATTAATCAGCTCTGATGAAGTGCAACTGAAAGGAAAGGCTTTGTATAACACAGAACGAGCAGCTGAATTGTGTTGCCCAGGACAGTTTTTAAACCATGGAATCGTAGAATTATTTGGGTCAGAAGGATCACTTAAAGGTCTTTTATCTCTTAGGTTATTTTAGCTTAAAACATTTACCCCTTGTTCTATTGCAACAGGCCCTGCTAAACTTTAGTTGTAATTTGTACCCTTTAGGTACTGAAAGGCTCCCTGCAGCCTTCTCTTCTCCAGGCTGAACAACCCCAAACCTCCCAGCCTGTCTTCACAGGAAAGGCGTTCCAGCCTTCAGTTCACCTTCCTGGTCCTCCTCTAGAGTCACTCCAGCAGGTCCTCGTCCTCCCTATGCTGGAGAGCCCACAGCTGGTTGCAGTACTCCAGGTGGAGTCTCCAGGGCAGAAGAGAGAGGGAGAATCGCCTCCCCTGACCTGCTGACCACTGACTGGCCTCTTTAGATGCAGCCCAGGCTTTCTGGGCTGTCAGTGCATACTGCCAGCTCATGCCCAGCTTTTCACCCTCCAGGACCACCAAAGTTCTTTGCAGGGCTGCTCTCAATCCCTTCAATCCCCAGCTTGTATTGATACCAGGGCTTTCCCTGACCCAGGTTCAGTATTGTGCACTTGGCCTTGTTGAACCTCATGAGGTTCCTATGGTCCCACTTCTTGATTTCTCAAGGTTGTCCAGCTCCCTCTGGATGGCACCCCGTCCTTCAGGTGTGTCCACCCCACCACTCAGCTTGGTGTCATCTGCAGATCTGCTGAGGGTGCACTCAGTCCCGCTATCTGTGTCATTGCTGAGGATATTAAGAGCACTGAGAGACATTAAGCAGTAGAAGATATTAAGCAGTGCTGAAGATATTTAGCAGTACCTGAGTCACACCCTTTTATCTGTACACTTTCTTTGCCTGCAGTAGCAGCGCTCCTTTCCTGCTCTCCTGCCTCATCCCTTTGTTAGATAGCTGCTGTGCATAGGCCGCTGCAATACCGTTCTGGGGAGCCACGGAAGCGAAATGCAGTTAGGGATTACATTGTGAAGGACACATGCTTACCGATGAATTAAGGCTGCATGGCCATGCTTCGTGCTGGAAATACTTGAGACAGGCTTGGCCATGCAACCTTAACAATATCAATTAACTAGGCTGCATGTTTGAGCTACTTAACATTAATTAACTAGCTGCATGTTTCAGCTGCTGTTACTGTGCAGCCCATTTACTGTTCCTGCCCTTCTCTGACCGACTGAAAAATTTCTAATTCTGGTGGAAGAGAGAGAAATTCATCTGCTTCCCAGCTCCAGGATTATTTGCTTGAAGGGTAACCTGGCCTCTCCTGTGGCCTGCTCTTTACTGAGGAGCACAGATGATACCCAGAGAATTGTCTTGGCAATACTCAGTTGTTTATAGGATTTTGCAAGATTTTACACAGCGATTTCCTGTCCTCTTTTCCAGTAAAGATATTGATTTCTCCTCTCTTTCCTTCTCCACAGAAGGATTTGAGAGGGTAATTTCTGAAAGAGCTAAGATTAAACTTCTCCATTTTTGAGATCACAGTTTATTTAAGACAGAGATGAAACATTTGCCTCAGAAACCAGATGCAAATGAAAACAGTGTTTACACCTCTGACACACCAAAAAGAAGAGCTGGGAATGCAGATTTTTGTGATAAGGAGCAGATCTAAGTCTGCATTCATTTATGGGAGAATCTTTGCAAAGGCCAACAAACAAAAGGGACGAGTGAAAATGGAGCAAAGGCGGGGGAGAGAGACAGAATGAGAGAAGGATCAAGGAGAGAGAAGTGGCGTAGGACAGGAGGACGTGAACAAGGGAGTTAGCTACCTAGCAGGGCTGGCTACAGCTGAAAATAGGCCAAGGGTTAAACAGTGAAGCCAGCAGTTAGCAATCCTGTGACAGAAGCGAAGACAAGCGCAGCAGTAACAAGCTCAAGACAGGATGTTGCTCCAGAGGCAGCATTACAGAGGCACCCCAACACCATTGCCATTGCCAGAAATGGGCTCCATTAGAAATGTCCATAGCTTTGTCTTAGATGGGCACCCTATAGAAGTTAAAAAACAAGGAATGATACATTTGGTTCTCTGTCGGACTTCTCCCTCCAGACAAAGCAAGACTGAACTGCAAGTGCTAAAGCCCCTATCACTGTAGGATTTGGGGTGAGGTGGGGGTTATAGGTAATAACAACAAAAACAGACAGGAGCCCAATTATTTCTTTAGCCAATACTTTGAGTTGTTATTTGCAATTCATTAAGAGTAAGGATCAATATCTTCTAAAGGTCAGAGCAGCCATTGTGCCCATCTCCCATTTCATGGTTTGCAGACCTTGTCAGCAGACAGAGAACAGTGATTCCTCTGGTTTTAACAAAACAGAGAGGAGATGCTGCTAGTTTGGGAGCCAGCACACAGTTTCAAAAGCACCTATGAATATGAACTACAGAGCTCAGCGATGACCATCACCAGACCTAAGGGTGTTCATACAGGACTTCTTGTTCCAAATATTCCACAGGCTTCAACCACCAGAGCAATCTAAAGTTTTCCAACACAGGGCACAACTGTTAAGGTTGTAACCAAAGAGCAAACAACTGACCTCCAGCCAGCACAGAGAAATCATGCCCATGGCATTCATGCATATTTTTTGCTTTCTAGATCAAAATAAACATAAACTCTAACTGAAATTATTTCACCCATTAAAGAAGAGTAAAACTAAGCACACCATTTTCAAATCCTCCTGTGGTGACACATATGCTTGCGTTTCCTTTATTCCAGTAGAGGGCAAGAGCTACACAAGGAAGAGTATTTGAGAAGGCAATCAGGTCTGAGTAAAGGGAAAGGTAAAAGAAAAGATTGTCCAGACTCTTGTCGCCTAAATGTCATTTTTAATAGCATTAAATAGAATTTTTTGCAGGTTTCTTTCAGCTCTTACAATAACATGCAATACAACAGCTAAAGCTTCTCTTCATGCCTTTAAAAAACTCTAATAACATTGCAGCAGTTCACTCACTGCTTTGATGATACATAATTCCCAACCCTTCAGACTGCATGCACTCATTTGTTCCACTAAGTTTACAGCTAACAGTTTGGAAAGATGATCTGAACTGACAATTCCATTGCACAAATTGACAGTGCTGTACTTCAATGCGCAACGCACACACCCCTGAAAAGCTCATAAAGAAGAAAGATGCACAGGTTCCTTCAGTTTAACACCAGATAAATAGCAATATAAATGTAAAGTGGTAATCTGGTTCTGTTTACTGGACAAATACACAGAAACAGTAGGACTGCACAATTATCAGGGGATGTGGCCCTGTTAGCCATGAAGGAGTTGGTGAAGTGCTGATTGAGCTCTTGAGCATGGCTAAATTATCTATATGTCACTTTGGCAGAAATATCTGTGTGGCCAAAGCAATAGCAATAATAATCATACTACACTTTGGCACAGCTCTTTTCAATACACAGCGTTACACTGAAATACTTCGTCACTTTGTCACATTGTCTTTGCTTTTGTCTGGAAGAGTCAAGCATCTAGATCCTGTTATAAAACAACAACAACAAAAGCCAGAGTCTTTCATGGGTAACATTAGGTTCCAATTCA
The DNA here is from genome assembly GCF_015227805.2 of Hirundo rustica. Classification (NCBI taxonomy): domain Eukaryota; kingdom Metazoa; phylum Chordata; class Aves; order Passeriformes; family Hirundinidae; genus Hirundo; species Hirundo rustica. Next base: position 40,508,594 of record NC_053455.1, on the reverse strand, counting down.
GCAGTTTACATTTGATAGCATATGTAATATATATATATATATATATATATATATATATATATATATATATATATATATATATATATATATATAAATAAAATAAATAAATCAGAATCTACAGGGTTCATCAGTTAAGTTTTAAATTTATACAGTATTTAAAGATGAGACTCATTCAACACTTATACTTTGATATTAATGTGAGTGAAATTAAGGAAAATAGAAAGCAATATGAACATCAGAAAAACAGATTGCAAGAGTAGAAAGAGATGGTGAAATCTTCCCTCACCTGATTTCTTTAAAATTCAGCTGGACAAGAAGAAGTCCTTCAGTCATTGAGTGAAGGGCAGAAGAATCCCATAATAAACTGAGGAAATGGGCTGACATGATCAGCCTTTTTGTCTTTGCTTGAGGGAATTCTGTGGATGTAAGCATATTGTTGGTCCAGTAATTAACATATGAATATTTGGCTCTGACATTTCTTATCAGCTAAGTATAAATTTCTGCCAGGTTGCTTCCTGCAACATTTGGCAAATGAACCCATTTTGATTAGAAGGTAATTTATTGCACACTGGAGTTCAGTGGGTGCGTTCATTGAAAATGACAGATTAACAATCGACAGTTTGGGGAAATAATAGGAACAGCAACATATTTACACACAGCTATGAAGATGACACCTCTACTGTAAACCCTCGCAAGCAGATTTTCGTAACTACAAAAATCACAATAACTGATAAACCCAGGGGCAAACACTCTCAGCAGCAGGATTGCAGAGATAGGCAGCCTCCTAATCCCACAGGCAGCTTGCAACTCCAGTGAACTGAGTTCCCAAAATACCAAGTAAGCATTCTTCTGCTGAGAGAGGTTTAGGCTGCCTATAATACAACCCAATGCAGAGTTAAACTAGCTCATTTGGGCAGTGGTAGCTATGCAGTTATAAAAGGAAGAACTGCAAAAGCAACATAAGCTGAATAAATCCTTAGGGAACTGGTCCAGGACGGCTGCAGCTGATTTAACACCAAGCATAAGCATTTGTATAAGCCTAGCTTTTGAAATGCTCTTACAAACTGAGAACCTCAGTCTAGGCTGATTTTTCAGAGTGCCACATCAACTTGAGGAAGCTGCCAATGAGATACCTCATAACTTTGAAAAAAAAATGTCAACAAATGAAAATCCTGGTTATGCCAGCAATTTGTTATGCATCCATTGAGTAATTTTGGATTTTTCTAAACTTCGGGTTCTTCTGTGTAAAACATACTCCTTACTCTAACAGAATTGCTTTTAGAGGCTAGCTTTGCCCAGTGAGCAGTCTGCAAGTGAAAAGCATTTTGCTGCTGTTTAAGTGCAACTTTTGAAATTTGCTGGGAGGAAAAAATAAACTTGCACAAATTTTGCTGCAGAGCTTTACAGTTCTCAAATGCACAGAAACTTGGAGGACAGAATCACTCATAAAACCACCCAGAACACAGCAGACTGTTCCAGTAATGGTTGTCAGATAATGCAACTAACTGCGGACTCATCATAAATTTAGCAGGAGAAAAATGCACTTCCTATGGACCCTTGCTAAATATTTAAACATATGTCTTTACAATCTATTCCAACCCTCTTCAGAGAAACTTATTCCTTTCACTGTTGCACCAACTAAGATGAGTATGACCAAAGGCAAAATGTGTTCAACAAGACCAAAGGAATAGCAGTGCACAAGTTAAACAAGCCTGGAATATGGCCCAGAAGTTATTAGCTAGCCTACAGGTTAGGCATGAACAATTTCAGTTTATATGAACAACCTAGAGTTTAATAAAAAGCAAGTAACACAATTTTTATTTATATTTCAGCTTTCTAAATAATTAAAAATCCAAAGACCACTTAAAAGTTTCTCCCCATTTGCCCCTAAAAAGCCAAGAAAGAAAAGGAAAAGTAAAACAATGGAGATGCATTCATACACTGAGATATAAAATGGTCAAAAATGTCTTTAGACATTGGAGAATCCTGCAAAGGGGATTCCCATGGCTGTATTTTATTTGATGGGAGCCTAAATTAAGACAGAGGTGTCTAACAAGCCGTAATCAGATCCAACAGGCATTCATGTCAGAAGAGTCAGGCTTTTCTTTAATTCCAGTAAAACTAGTCTTGACTGTCACTGGAGAAAAGCTTATAAGCAGAGTTGATTTGAGTATTCTTAGCAATGTAAACACCACTAGAGGAGATATGGCCGGGTTATTATTGCTGCCAGGTAGGATGAAAAGCAGAGTTAAACATTTGAAAGGAGAAATTTTTCTTCCATTGATTTTTCATTACCTTTTTTTCCTCAGCCAAGCGTTGCTATCAGCCTCCATATCCCAACACCTCTCCTGGCAGCAGAAGAAGTGGCTGCCAGGTCTAACGCTGGCATAGAGCCGACTAGGCAGCCACACTCCATTTTGCCTATGCCTAAAATTAGGGGTAGGTATAAGCAGAAGAAAAGTAAAGATACAACTGCTTTATTAAGGAAATAAATCAAAAAAAAAAAGGAGGTGGGAAGAAGAAAAAAGACAAAAAGAAAAGAAAAAAATAGACTTGTAACCCTAAGCTTTGCCTTTTGGAGTAATTAAGCTGTGAGCCAGGTTCATTTTCAGGGCTTGTTGAAGGCAGTATTTCATTTCCAGCTGAGCCTGAACAGAGCCAGGATTTCTGGTTCTCTTAAGATTTCTTTTATGCACCTTTTTCATACAAAATATAAACTTCTCCTTGACCAAAGTAGAAACAGTTGTCTTCAAAGACAAGCCTTTGAATTCCAGGTCAGACGAATGCAACATGACACTGGAAATGCCTGCTCGCCAGGACTGACATATCAGGTCTGCCCACAGAGAAATTCAATGGCTTAGTGCCTTCTGCAATGCAAAGCAGACGCAAGACAGTCACTTAAAACAGGTTTATGCATAACAGCAGCTGTGCAAAACAGCCACAACACATTAGTAAATTCTTATCATCTGAAGGAGAGAAAAGAATTCAGAGCTAGCACTCCTACTTTGGTAACATCACCATCCAAGTGCTCGTCCCAGGAGACAGAGCACCTCAAGGCAGTCACAGGATCAAGAGAAAAGAAACTTTGATTAAAAGAACGTGCTGACAGACACAGTCTCTATCTGCAAAACACATGAACAGTAAACAAATACCTCACTTCAAACACTGTCCAGCACTTCCTTAAGTTACAGCTGCTGCATGATCAGGTCAGGTGCTTAACTTCCTCCTGCTAACAGAGCTCTGGATCGCCCATGTCTGGAACTGAAGGAGGCAGAGAGATGCACCTAAGGTGCATGAGAAAGGTGTAGACAATGTGAGATCTCCACCAGAGGCTAGACAAGGCAGGTTCCCATTTTCACTTGGTTTATGGGTAACTGGTCACCTGCTGGGGGAAGGGACTCTATTCTTTGCACCCGAAGGTTAACCAAAACCTTCCTCACCCCCTACTTGGGTGCACTGTGCACCTTGGATCTGCCTTCTCCCTATCTCCATAAGAGATATGTTATGTATTTTCTTTCCTGATATAGATCTGAGAGTATTTATGCATTTGTGTTTCCAGGGTCCCTAGAGAAGAGTTTCTTGCAATTTATATATGTATTGCTTTTGCTTTTAATGATTTTTGTGGGATACATGTTTTCATCTGCAGCTACTTCCTATGTTAGACTGTTCTGCTTTCTAACCAATATTTCTAAACAGAGCATGTGGTGGTTTTTACTTGCCTTATGCAAATTGCATATTCCAACTTGAGCTGAAGACAGGAAAGCTGTGCCATGAGGTCAGTGTTCTTACAGAGCACTGTAAAGATGAAAGATAAAAAAATTCAAAGAAAAATCAAAGAACTGATGGTTATTCTCAGCAAGAAAACTTAAAAAGCTGACCAAACATAGCAGAATCAAACTGGGACCACATAGTCAGGACTAGTTTTAGGTCCTCAAGTACTAATAAGAACTGTATAAATGTTTCTGAGGCCTCATTAAGTGTTGGTCACTTAAATAAAAGTGGAAATGGAGATAAGGCATGTTTTTTTAGGGACCAGCTCTCCATGATTTTTCCTGGCTTTCGAAGGAAAAGTCCCCACGCTTGTAGGCAGTTTCATCTAATGAGAATATAGCCAAGGTCAGTGGGTTTAAAGGATGGTACAGGACCTCTGCATGACCTGCTCCTTTTCCTGGGATTGTGGTATACATTCAGATGCCCCACTCTGGATAAACCTTTCCATCACCTTAAATCACCTGGAGAAGAGAAATTGTTTTACACAAACTGTGCAGAGGCTGATTATCTGTGGGAACAGGAAGTCAGACCTGTGCACCTCAGCCTGGAATTTGTTGCTGCCCTTTGGGTAGCAACCCTGTGATCCGGGGTTTTTTGAACCACGCAGGGCATGAGCATCTCCCAAGTTCCTCATCTGGAGGAGTTTGTGAGACAGCATTCCAAGGCAGGAGCGCAACCATTAAGGTAGAGCAGCATAAAGTGTCCCCTCCATGGCTTTGAAAGTGGCCTACTCTCTTTTCAGACTGAAAATGTCCATTTACAAAGCCTGCAGGAACTCAGCAGGACCCTGCTCAGCAGGAGAGCATGGAGAGCCACATTGGCTCCCCAGAGAGAAACAGAGGAATCACTGAGCCTCTGGGATGGCTCCTGCTGCTGGTTCAAGCCACATGATTCCTCCCCCGCTGTGTGTCAGGCTCTGTGAGACCCCACTGAGTGCTGAACTCACCATCAGATGGAAGTCCTTGCCTCTTATCTCACTTTGATTCTGTGAGTAGCAGCTGCTCTTGTTTCCTAACTTTTGCTGAGTCCAGACTGACTAGGTTACCTGTTTCTTTCCTGTTTGAGGTCTCCTCATCATAGCCGGCCTCTGCAGCCTGAAGCTCTGCAGGTGAGGTTCTGCTGACCTGGGAATCATTTTGCATCTTTTCAGTACAACTCGCAAGTTTCTAAAAAGTGTAGCCCATTGCCCATCTTTCCTCCTGTACATCTAAAAGCCCAATTCACTGCTGTCTCTCTCAGCTAAGAGTTATGAATAAAACAGTGTCACGAACCGACGATTTGGTTACACCTCTGACTCATTTCAAAAGCCTCTCAAGCGGAGTGGCCCAATTAGCAGGTACCTGTGCAGTTTCCTGTGGCTCACATCTGTTAGATACTTTTGAAAAGCAGAGTCTTGCTGCAATATCATCAGAGCAGCCTCTTACCGTAAGGCTGAAACACAGCAGTTTTTCTTTCCAGTCTGTTTATCTGTCCTTGAAACACAGTGTCTTCTGCCTCTTCTATGCAGTGTCGCACGTTTCTCCCTAACATGGATTTTGTCCTACTGCTGAGTCGAGCAGATGTGAGAGCCTCATTCAACTTCACGAAAAATCAAGAACAGCCACTTGTGTTGAAATACCTGAGGTTTAATGTGTGTTCTCAAGCAGTGTGCCCTCACAGTCAGTGGGCAGAGCAGACAGACTGGTCCTGGTGCACAATTTACAACACCCAGGTCACATTACTGCTGTCCCCAGAGCAGAAGATTCTCAAGGACACGGTGGGGTGTATGCAATATCCATGACATGACACAAAGCAAAAAATCATTTCATAGGTCATTAAAACTCTCAGCGTTCAGGCATGGTTTTTTTTTTTTTTTTCTTTGTATGTAGTACATTTAGTAATTTCAAGAGATTTCACATATTTAAGTCTTTTAGGATTTCATTGTTCTCTTCCTGCAAAGAAAGCCGAGAAATCAACTTTGAGCAGGTCCAGTGGCAGCTCTGGAGGAGAAAATTTTGCTTCCAAAACAGCAAGTAGGCTGGCATGCCACCAAGCTCTTGTTCTTCCCCCTTCACAAGCTACACTGGAGATGCCATTCTCTATCCAGGTGAACTAGCTGCTAAAACACAACCAAAGAGTGGTTTCCAAAAAGACTCCTCTCTCAAGAACTGCTGAGACTACAGTTTCTCTTGCTGCTCTTCCTATTCAGATAAATCCAGAAATCTCTGTCCAGTCTTTAACCCCTAACTGCACATCTAGAGCTGAATACCTTTGGGCTGACAAAAATCCTGGACTAGCCATGGTAGCACATTACTTCTCATGGGATTTGATATCTTACATCTCTTCATGATGGCAGAAACATTTGCACATTTTTTGTGCCATGATACATTGTTAAGACAACCTCATTTACTATCAGGCTCTGATAGGCCTCTTTATCTTGAATAGTTTCTGAATCCCTCACTTTACTTTGATTTGAAGAGCCAGGGATGCACTCATAAATTATGCTAAAGCCACTATCTAACAAATGCTCAGATTTTTCAGCCATCAAATCTTCATCGGTCTCGACCTCTTTGCTTTGTGAATCAGGATATGACCACAACATCCCGGAGAAGGTAAGGTAAGGTGGCTTAGGTGCACAAGGCAATCTTCAAAATGCTCCTGAGAAGCAAAGCAATCCCAGGCAGAATTCTCTGCAGCCACAGTCACCTCTCTTAGTTATTTCTGTGGGCCAGTATTTTGCAGTGCAGATGTACTGGCAGTTCCAAGCAAAAATGCTTTGTGTACTGGGCTCAGGCTTTGTCTATGTTCTGTTAGCTATTGAATCCTTTGTGCATGCTCTTATTCTCCATAAAATCCAGCACTGCCCCTGGCTGGATGCTCCTCAGCTCTTATGTCAACTTCCCGCCTCTTCATCTGCTCCTTCTCTGCCCACTGCAGAGAGCTCTGATTACAGCATGCCTCTCTCTTTGCAGGTGGCATTGCCCTAGTAAGATAGCTACATGTAGAAAGTCATGTCCCCACATGTTAATATCTCCATCCTTAGCACTGTAACTTAGATAAGAGTTAAATTTACCTGTACAGCGAACAGGAAGAGGCATAAGCTGAACTTGTAACATAGGAAATACCAATCTAGTTTCACGAGTGCTACCGTGTGTCCTTTGCCACAGGGACAAGAGAATTCTTTAGTAATCTGTCCACACTTTCTTGGTTATCACAACTCAATTCCTCTATGCAAAGATCTGGGGCACTTAGAGACGTGCAATTATAAATAGAGTCGCCCCATCTTGACCTGAGCCAAACTCCCTTGAAGGGCAACCACGGAGCAGAACTGATGGCTCTCATCAGTCACACACGCCCGTCACAGCAGAGCTGTGCAGAGCAGGATGCTCTGCTCCGGCCTCCTGCAACCCTGCTGAACACAATCCTCGCTAACAGATGCATTTGTAGGGAATATCTTTTCAGTAGTTCAAGTCACAGCTGTAAAGGCTCCTGACCATGGAAATACATATCTGTCATGGTCTTTAATAACCATGTTTTTATTATCTACTCTGGGCTTTGAATTTCTTATGCATAACCCAAAATAATATAAGTGATGCACAGTTAAATATAAACTATTTTAATCAGTTTGGGAGAGTAACCAAAAAAATGTAATCATTATTTAAATTTCATGCATCAACACCCAGCACAGTTAAAATGTTAAAAAGCCAGGTATGAACCTTTTGATAAGTACTATTCTTAAAGGATTAAGTTCTGTATTCATATTTATCAGTCTTGCAAAATAAGACATCAATTTCAGGTTATTTTCTGTCTACCCAAAAAAATCTCATGTAGAAAAATCGTCAGTTCATCTTTCTTCAAGACACTGCTCCCCCCTTTCAGTTATCCCGAGAACTTCCCTGGAGTGAAATAACACTTAGGTTCTGTCTTTTTAACTCGCCTGATTTACATAACTCTAATGATATTTAAGTGCCTTTGGCTGCACTTTCCTTTCTTTTCCTCATTTCTTTACTCCCAAACTCTCAAGGCAGATGAAGTAACAGTTGGCAGCGTCTTGCTCATTACAGCATTGCCTGTGCTGTTCTGAGTCACGCCACCATGGTTGCAGCTGGCTGAGCAGCTCTCCAGTCCTCCCAATATTTCCAGTTTTCCTTTGGGATGACACTTCTGTCTAAGTGTCCTTTGCAGGTGGGAGGAAAAGGGTTCTTCTTTGGAGTCACATTGTTCTCTCTGGAGCAAGGGCTGCAGGGAAGCAGAGAGGTGCAGAAGATCAGGGCAGTTCTGTCTCAAGCCTGACCTCTTCACTTGGATGAGTGATGGGGACACATCCTGTGAGCCTTTCATCTGCACAATCTATGCCAGATGTAGAAAACACAGACATCATTCTGCACAACAAGGCCAGAGAAGAGAAAAATTGCAACTAACACTGATAAAAAATAACAGGACTGAAGAGAGGCAAAAGAGAACAGATTTCAATTTGGGAGTTGAATTTATAGTTTAGGGATGGGCAGACGTGGAGTCGAAGAGTTCCTGCAGACACGATGAAAGGAATCTTGTTAAAGACAAGCAATCTCTCATACTTTTTAAGGGTAAGATGTGGGGTAGCCAACACAAATTTGGTCTTTTAGAGATTAATATACATTTCAATATTCACAGTCACCATCTGATAACTGATCTTCCTTGTTACTCAGCTTTCCTTTCTCTTCCTATTTTGATTTTCTTTCCATTTTATTTTTTCTCTGTACAAAGAAAATTGAAGCTTGGGAAACAGAAATAACTGCTTTTCTTCACTGCTCCCCTGATAGACCATATGGGGAAGGAAAAATAGAAACCATTCCTGTCAGTCCCAAACTTGTGCCGGCAGTCAGACATACACAAAATTTCTGCTCTCTGTCTTTCTGAAAAGGGACTGGAGTCCTCACTGCACACATGGGCAGAAGATGTGGATGACAATCAGGAGCCCTTGTGATCTTCTCTGAAGTGATGGTTTCCAAAAGAATATATGGACCACTACTGATATTTAAACTTTTTGAAGTGCCTTGCAAAACATCCTCAAAAGTTCCTAAAAACTATTTTAATCTGTGCTGTCTTCATTTCTTTTTGTCTATGACAGCCACATGCCACCTTCTGCACCAATGCCTGGCACAGTGTTTTTGAGAGCCTCTGCTGTCACCCTGATCAAGCACAGCTCTCTCCCCATGATGGAAATCCAAGCAAACTGCATTCAGGAACACCTGAACTGTTGAACTTTTTGCTTCACACAGAACAGGCAGGTGCAAGAAGTGCAAGCTTGCAGCAGTTCTTATCCAGGATCTTCTCAAACAAGAATACCATGAAAACAGAAAAGCTGTCAGAATCACTTAGGTTCCCATGTGATCTCCTACCACCAGCCTCAGTGTATACATCCGTGTTCTTAATAGTCCCCCACCTTCTTTTTTTTTTCTTTTTTGCCAAATGTTCATTTCCCAAGAAATATTTTGCCAAAATTATACGTTATTTTTGTTAAACCAAAAGTAAAAATTTACTGTCCTGTTGCTTTCAGACAATGAATAAAAATGCTTCTTTCTAACAGAAAAAATGACAGTCTTTCATGTAAAAACTAATAAAGGTAAAGATTAATACATTCCTTTTATAGGTCACAGTATCATCTTCTAAAATTTTGTGAGGATTGAACCATTTTGTGTGATTACATTTAACTAATAAAATCCTTTGAAAGGCAAATCTATCTCTCTCAGAAATTTAATGGGAACAAGACCCTTCAGGGTACTTACATTATTACCTTTTTGGCTATTGTGAGTTTATTATTTGGTTTAGAATAGATCAGCGTGGAAATATAGGAGATTATTCTCTTCTTACATTTTAGAAGAAATCTGTACCATACCAATGTACAGTTGGTACAATAATGGCAGAATAATCTTGCAATCAACCCCAGATATTAGGGTGTGACCTTGAAACCATAACTAAAACCATCAGTCACACTGTATGCTAGGGGAGGGAGTGCTCCTTGGCACACAGACAAAATGTTCCAAAGTCTCCCACATTTTTTATGCAGACTCTGAATCTACCTGCCCACCAACACATCATGATCTGCTGATCTTGTTTTCCAAAAATTAAAAGATGCAACATTTTAATGATCTTTGCACTGCTGTATGTTCCTAGGTTAAGATGAAACCCCTGCAGCATGAAAAATGTTGGTTTGATGATATATATATATATATATATATATTTTATTTATTTTTTTTTTTTTTTTAATATGGTCCTCTTAACAGACAGCAATTACATCCTTGCATGTCTTTGGTTATCCCTGGATCACCCACCCTGGAGATTACAGGGTGGGTGATCCAGGGATGACGGCTCTTATTTTAAAATCAAAGAATTTTCTTCATTCCTGTCTCCCAGAAGAACACCATTTTTGTAATAGCAAAGGGCAGGATGCTGCCTGGGTACAGACACCACCAATCCCTGTAAATACGTGACCAGTTCTAATGTTCAGAATTATAACTAATCCAGGCAAAAGTTCCAGTAGTACCCTCAATAAAAATATCAACTCATCTCCCACCTCAGACTTTTCCACCTCCCACTTTGTTCCTTCAATTGGGATTAATAGAAGCCATCTTCATGCTTTTCCAGCAATCTTTAAGCCTCCAGCACCCACTTGGCTTTCCCATTGTGCAGCTTGGTCAGTGCAGCACACTGCTCGTACCGAACCGTCTGACCGTGCACCAGGCTCATCTTCTATCTCAGCTAGCGTAGCTCAGAGAAGGGCTTCTGGACCTAGGAAACATTATAACAGTAGAAAGATAGCACAAGAGACCCAGTCTCTGTTGAGCATACAGTTTTGACCCAAATGGACTTCCACCTCCACACACACACACACAAAAAAAAAAAAAAAAAAAAAAAAAAAAAAAACCCCATCACTAAAAACACTCTGACACTGTACAGACCTAATAGTAAATGCCTTCAATTATAGTCTTATTACTTCTCAAAAATAAAATCAATCTAGTTATTATTTCAGGAACTGGCTAAATTCCATCCTGTCCTACTGCAATACCTCTGCAATTTCATTTAAAGACTAGTTTCTCTTTCATTTCCAATGTCCATTTTTTAAGCAGCTGCAGTGGAACATGGCAGAAATGGATGCCCATTGTTTAGGACGGGAAGTGAAGAAAAGCTTTAAGCCCCTGTGGGATGAATGTTACTGCGACAATGGAAGACACAGAGAAATTTTTAACAACTTTCTGTTTTGTAATTAGGGACCAGGATTTTTTACTTGCTTTTATTTCGTTTTCAGAGCAGTATTGTAATAAATAACTTCCCCTGTCGCTTTTGTTCCTGGAACTGCAGCATCACACAAGCCCAGCAGGACAAAGTGTTCTTGTGAAAAACTGATTTATTCTCTCATCTCTGACAATCTAAGATGGAAGGATTAAGTGATGATCCTCTGATCTTCTTTTTCCCTTGTCTCCATGCATACACTTTGCTCTTGCTAGCTTGCTGACCAGTCTTCAAATATATTGCTTGAATGGCCCCATTCCATTAGGGAGCTGACATCTCTCCCTTTAGAGTGTTATTAATATCAGTCCTTGAAAGCATTTAACCAATGACAATCTAACATTAGCTCACAATGGGATTTAAAGACATTACAGTTCATTAATTTATGGTTTAATGCTGCCTTCTTCCAATCTGTTGCCCTTTCTCATTACAAATGGCAAAAAAAACAAGCTATAAAGTCCACAATATTCTGCATAAAATGCTGGATAAGGGCTTCATTTATTTGTTTACGGGTATGATTGAAACACACAAATCCTGGTCCTATTTTGCAAGTCAATTGCAAAAGAATAACTGCTGGTTGTCTGGCAGATACTATTTTTGCTTCACTTTTCTGACCATTTTTCTTCCTGCACAGTCAATCTTCCACTCCTATAAAATATCAGTAAAATATGAGAATCATAACACCTTCCAATCAAGCTGAATTCAATAAATAGAATAATATTGTTTAAAACTTTTGCTAGGATCTTCCTGAGAAAAAGGATAGATTAGCAGTTACAACCGATTTAAGAAATGCAGACAGGATGATGTAGAGTTCTGTCATAACCCTAGTCCTTTGCAAAATTGGATCAATGTAATTGAGCTTTAATTGTTCAAAGAAAACATGAAGAAGAAAAATATGTCACAATATCTTTCTTGGGAATCAGAATAAAATATTCCATGTCTTCATTTCATGATCTGTACTTTGAAGTGTGTTTCCTGGCAAGCAGGAGAGCAGCTGTGCTGCCAAGGTCCTGGGAACCTTGGTGGACACTCTGTTTGACAGCATGTGCTGCCAGCAAGGAAAGCCAGCAATTTCCTGGGCTATGTCAGCAGCAGCAGGAGCACAGATCAAGGGAAGTGATGAACTGCCTCTGCTATGCACATGTTGGACCACATCTACAGGGCTGTGTCCAGTTTTGGTCTGCCAGGAAAGATGAGGAGCTAGTTCAGCAGAGGGTCATCAGGATGATTGGGGGCTGCTTGTCCTGGAAGGAGAGGCTGAGGAAGCTGTGCTTGTTCAGCTGGAGAAGCAGGGATTTCAGGAGACCTACAGCTGCAGCCTGTCTACACCCTTAGGAGGTTATGGGAAAGAGCCTGGCTCTTCGCGGTGCTGCATGCTGGGATGACAATGGGCATAAACTGGAACAACAGAAGTTCAGAATGGATCTGAGGAAAAACCATTCTCCATTTGACTCTCCATGAGTAAAACAGCAGAAGAGGCTGCTCAGAGAGGCTGTGCTTCCTCCATCCTCTGAGGTTTGCAAGGCTCAGTTGAGTGTCCCAGTCCAACCCCATAGCTGACCCTGACTGGAGAAGGAGGTGGAACTGGCAACTTCCTGTGCCTCTTTCCAGTCCAAGGTGTCCTGTCACACTATAAACTTAACTGACTTCTGTTCCCAAATCCTCTTACACACATTCTGCTGATAAGACTCTGGGGAAGCAAGGCCTGGCACTAAGACTAAATTTATCTGATAAAAGCAGCATTTCAAGATCAGAAAAGGGATGGATCTCTCCTTGACTATGAAGCGTTCTTTTTCTCCTACTTTCTTCATTAACTCTTGTGTATAATTGTTCTACTAAAGCATTAGATATCAAAACTCTCTCCTTTTTCCAATTCTGCAGTATTTGAATTCTGGAGTTAATAACCTTGTATTATGAAAGTTAACAAGGAAAGCCAGAGATTATTGTATGATCTGACTGTAGCCTCATGATATATGAGTATGTTAATATAAGCATTAGTTATGACAATCATAGGATCAGAGACAGAATATGATCCCTGAATTAAGATGCTTACTCAAACATAGCCAGGAGTTTTTAGCCTGGCATTAAAGCATAAAAATCCCTGCTGAATCAATGTTACTTATATATACATTTTTAAAACATATTTTGCATTTAAATAAGCCCCTAATTGATATAAATCACTCCTGCCAAAACTAAATAAAGATAATGTTTTGGCTGCAGGAATGAGTTTATTCGGCAAGATTTAGAAGTGAAAAAAATATGAGTGGTGACATGGAACATTTGTGTAACTCTGCCCCATTCATAAAGTGTCAACTCTGCTCAATCCTCACGTTGCTCCACAAGGGATCAATGACATGCACTGCTTAATGGAAAAGGGTTTTTCCTAATAAAAAATGAGCAGAATGTGTGTGTGGGCAGCTTGGAGCAATCTCTTATGTCTTCCAGTACCTTAACAAGAATGGACTCTAACACAGCTTTCATTGCCCTTATTACTCTTTTTTTTCTTGCAGTTTATTGTCTCCTCTTCTGATTGAAACACACTGGTGTAATGAATAATTTATAATACGACACATTTACTCTTACAGAAAATGCAGACCATCAACATGTCTATATCAGTGATAAAAATGGGTAAGCAGATCCACTAAAACCAGATAAATAGCAAATGCTTACAGAGCTTCTCCAAAATCATCAGCCATCCATCCTTCATAACTGTCCTGTGCTGCTCATCACAGACCACTAATGCTTTAAGAGCCGGAGCTGCTCAGATCCATCACCGTGGATGCTGTGAACAGGCCAATGTCCTCTGAAGTCTATGAATATAGCAAACACGAGACAGTAAAAGGGCAACTTCTCATTTTTATTTTTTTTTTTAGTAAAAAAATAGTCTTCTTCTTAGTCTTCTGTCTATCCAGAGAAGCCTGGGAACTCACTACTGTTGGGGTACTAATTATACCAGGCTGTCTTTGCTTGTCCCCTAACAGCTTTACAACATACGGATTTGTTTCTTCATGAGTGACTCTGAAGGATGCTTTCTATGAAAAAGAGATGGCTGCAGAAGAACAGGAATTAGAGAATTAGGTTTCTATGCATATGCATCATCCTCACTATTCCTCAAGTGTTCCTCAATATTCATCTCCCTTCTGACACTAGAAGACTAATGTGTTTTTTCAGACAGATTTTTTTTTTTTTACTTGAAACCAATTATTGATTAAACAGTAGATAGAAAAATGGCCCAGTAAATTGATCATTTTTAATCAGATTCAGGCTAGAGAAGTATGGATTATTCAAGCTTAGTTGATGCTTCTATTGAAAATTAAATGCAAAGTTAGTTACATATCCAGAGTAGAAAATGTTCATTGCTGAAAAAAGAAAAGGTTTTTTCTTGCAGTATTGTTCAGTAAATACTCAATCAATTTCTCCCCATAAAAGCAAATCCAGAGTACTGGAAATAGGAAATTAAATCTTATTTTAAGTCACTGACATAGATCTCATGAGTTTGGTACTGATTCAGCCATTGCTACCAATCTAATTTTGCACACATAATGCTACCACAAAAAAAATGTCATGGTTAGTACAGTTTGGTTTTTTAGTAATAGAAGAATGTAGAATAATTCTCCAGGTCAGGACCTGGGAATTGCTTTAGAAAGGACAGGGACCTATCAGAGAGTTGGTTGGAATATTGACATCTGTTCTGACCACTGAAAATTGTTGGCTACGACTTTGGGAAGTACCATATAAAACCCCTTGATTTCCTGTAGGTGGGTCCTTTTGCTTCTTTCCTTTGGCCAGAGAGAGACAGGTGACATCGAGCTGGGCCTGCTGATCCCCGCTTTTGGAGGGGGAGCTGGCCTGAGACCTGGCCGGATTCCATCGGCTCCCGGGTGAAGGGGGGAAGGAGAGGTTGCTGCTTTACAACAACTACCTTCTCTAAACTTCCCTGGAGCAGGGAGAGATCTCTGCTGGGCCCCTGATAAGAGCTGTGGGCACCATTTAGGCTGAGGCTGCCCCAATTTACACCGAGGGGTGGGCTGAGAAGGCATTTATGATCCTGCCTGGTTATTTTGTGATTCCGGACTGCCCGGGTGCTTTGATCTCTGATGTTTCTGTGAGCTCTTCCTCCCTCAACATCTAATACCACCGGCTACAGAGGGAGAGACAAAGACTCTGGGCAGATTTAACCCTTTCCTAGCAACGTGAAGCTTCCAGAGCTTCTCTGAGAGCATAAAAAAAAGACAGAGTGAACATAAAGAAAAAACAGCATGAAGTCAGTAGAGCAAGAGTGAAAAGACTATTGGGACAAAGGGTTGAAGAGTTGGTTGTTCCATTCTTACTTGAGCCATGGAAATGAACTCTAGGTCATTCTTTTAAATCATGGGAAAGATATGCATTTAGGGAGATGATTGTTTTGATTTGTATGTAGATTAGAGCAAAGGTGTTTGTGATGGACTAAGTAATATTAATCCTATAAGATGCTTGAACAGAGATAGGGATGAGAAGCCCTCTGGCCAGTGAAAAAGTGAGAAGATATCTCTGTACCTTGAAGTGAAGAATCCTTTGCTCTGGAGTTATTCATCTTTAAAAGGTGACACCCCAGTATGCAAAGTCTAAGACCCATGACCCATAAGCAGCTTGGGAACCTGCTCCTGGGAGGGTCACAAAGGCAGGTTTCTCCGGGCGGTTGTTCATGTGACAGTTTAAAACACACAAGAGAACTGTTCTAAATTGTCAGTGGGATCCATGACTCTAAGAGAGACTCTTCCCCTAAAGAATTGATGAAAGACTATTGTCAGATAGTGAAACTGACTGAAAATTCCAAGTTTTGTCTCTTTATGTTGTTTTGTAAGAAGGTGAACAGTTTGTAAGCGGAGGGAAGACTGTTTTTGAAGTTTCATTCTGTTCTAGTTTTTTTCCAACTTTCTTTTTTCTATTCTTTTAGTGTGTGTTGATAAAACTATTTGTTAATTTTTAAGGTTGAGCCTGCTTTGCTTTTCTCCTAGTCTCTCTCCCACAGAAAAAGAGTAAGTACTAAGACTAGAATTTAGTGAACATGAAACCACTACAAAAAAGAAATGTTACCTTTGTCATTAGTTTTTTAAAATGTCAAATAATTAATGCTTGGCATTGTTATAATACCTTCTTTTCAAAAAGAACTTAGTGTTGGCAAAGACTAATATAATAAAGCTCATGTTTTCTTTCAGGATTAGGTATCATACGAGGAGAAATACTGAAGAATACTCATGGGCTTGTTGAAGGTTATTTAAGATGTCTGTAGCAGAGTAAGGAAGAGCACTCACACATTCTGATTTCCCCACCCTGTGCTTTTCCTACCAGGTCATCCTGACTGAAATTTTGTTATCTCTGCTTCTGTGCAATCTGGAAAACATTCAACACAGAAATTCTCTGCATCACAGAAAGGAGGAGAAATCCTCTGCTTCACAGAGAAACAGACACTGGGATATTCCAGTAAAAAAGTCAACACTGCGTAGCCATCGGCCTCCATCCTCCCCACGCTACAAAAGCAGCAAGGTCTACAATCCTTCTGTCGCCGTCCCGGTTCAGAAGTTCAGACTGCCCCTGCTCTTGTTGCAGTGAAATTACTGACCATGAGTTTCCTAACAAGCCATACTTTCGTGAACGAACAATTAAATGAAAAAAAAAAAAAATTTAGTCACCCATTTATTTAAGTGACTAAAGAATCAGAAGTTATATATATGTATGTGTATATATATATGTATATATATATGAAGAGGAAATAGTCAATAGTGAATAGAGTATGAAGACGATTTAGGACTTCAAGTTTCTTTTCATCTGGGATTCCTACACAAGCAACATTGACTTAAATGCTCCTAGATACGTTAGCAAATCTACATGCAAGATGCAACAGAGTTAAAGGTGATAATTATTTTCCAGCCTTTGCCTCATGTTAATATCTTGCTATCAACACAACATTGCATGATTTCTTCATCTCCCCTGAGATGGAACATTAAGCTTGAAATGCCCAGTACCACTGCATCTTTACAAAAGGAGCTGTGAACAACCTGCCACCCAGGAAAACCAGATACCACAGCAAAACCAGAATTTCATGGTCAGGTGCAGATGAAAATCTTGAAGCAGATGCCTAAAGGAATACACACAGGAAAGTTCATTTTAAATACAATATTTACTGATTTTTATGCTGCATTTATGCATCTGGAGAAATGCATAATGTGATAGAAAATGATATTTACTATTATTAAAATTCTTCTTTAAAGGAAATGGCAAGATTTTAACCATCTTTTGAGTCCCAAATAGAATATCTCAAAACTTTCTGCTAGAATGAAGTACTAATCTGTAGAGCTCCCTAGACTTTTTGGTTTAAAATTAAGGTACAGCAATTACATTATATCTTCCTTTCGTGAGTTAGAATAACAATTATGAATCATCAGGTAGAATATGGTTTATTCAAGTGTTATTATAAATGAGGATATCATTTTCTCATTTTCATAGCCACATAGGAAACGTAACACTACTTTCAAGATCAAATTACCAATTTATAAGTATAAAATTAATTAAAATATGAAAATATTTAAAATTTTAAAATACAAAAGAAATATTTAATATTTCTAGAACTTCAGATGATGATTTGCCTTTTTGTTGTGATGTGGGAAGATTCTGTCAGACTGTCCTTTCTGGCTGGTCATTTCTTCTCTAATGGCATTTGTATATTTTAAGAGTATGAAATTCCCATGTGGGGTCTATGTGCATGAACTCAGAAGTGTTTTTTCACAGCAAAGACATCAGGGGGCTGCTGCAAGGGGCAGGGTGCAGACAGAGGCAGAGCCCCTTCCACAGCAGGGGTGAGTGTGTAGGGGAAGCCTCTCGGCCCAAAGAGGGACACTGGGCTCTTACCCACGGAGCTGTGGAGGTACAACCACCTCCCACCCCCTGGGGCCATGCTGGGATCTCACAACCTGAGCCACCTAAAATACTCATTGGCAACAGCAGTCCGTGTGCCCCTGGGCCCTTTAGGGATGTGCAGGTGGCATTAAAACATTCAGGAATAGCCAAAGAAGTGTGTAGGCATTTGCAGATGTTCATTAACATCTGAAAGTGTCTGATAATGTGTTGTGCTGTTGATAAAGCTTCTGAATGTGTAGTCCAAATTATTCATATTATGTATTTTACGTTAATTGTCCTTTAAATACATGTTATTAATAAATCAACCAACCACTTTGATCTTATTCGGCTTAAATCATTTGAAATTACCTGTTCTCTCTATCAAACATATATACTATTGTGCCACTGCAGCACTGTGTCCCTTCAAACATCATTTTATCCTGAAGCAGCTTTTTTACTAAATGTTTTGTTTCACTAGAATGTTTCTAATAATCCTTTTTTTTACAATGTATGAGAAAAAAACAGTGGAAAAGCTGAACCATGAACACAGAACTATTGACATAATGACTCGATTCAAAAGTAAATTAAAACAAAGACTTGATGACAATATTTTGGCATAAGTAATTCTTATCTAGAAAATTCATCAAAGGGAACAACACTTCAAAATTATTTCATGCACTAGTGTGCATTTGGCTTGAAATACTTCTTACTTTGCCTGCAGTGAATAAAATTGCCGTAACTTCATTTGGCTCCTGTTGGTTTTATGATTTGACTGAGGAACCCAAATTCAGTGAGACAGCTAAGAGGAACTGGGTCTCCTCCACCCTCACTCATGTTCTCTCCCACTTGCAAGCACTGATCACTCAATCCTCTGTTTGTAAAATAGTTATATTCTGAAGAGGAAATCTGAACTCTTTGATTTTTTCCTAATGAGTTTAACTCCCTGAAGCAGCTCATTGTAGAATACTGAGAGACTCAGTAATGAGCTGAATGAGGCTGGTAGGAGCTAATGAGGCTTGCAGGAACTAATCTAGTTCTACCTCCGATTCTTAATTCTCTTTATTTCTTAAAGTTTGGGAAACTTGCTCAGCCCATTCCTACCTCAATTGTAGCAGCTGAAATAATACTTTCCTCATTTCTAGAGATAGAGGCAGACTGCAGAAACTTGCTAAGTGATGATTTTGCTGAGGTTCAGATTAAACTTAATTGCAACTGTACATATTAAGACTTTAGTGAATTGTCACAGAATTGATTAAAATGTGTTAGTATAATTTAAATGCTAAATTCCAAATTACAACAATTTGATTAAAATTTGGGGATATTTAAGGGAAAACATATGCCTTGTTTCAATTAATGCTGCTTCCAACGATAATTTCTAAATTAAACCTTTGTCCCTTTGTTGCCTCTTCTTTCCATTTCAGATGACAACGTTGTCCCACCAGTGCATCAGACCACTCTCTTTCCTAGCTCTACACTGGACCGTATTCCAAGTCTCTGTCCCTACCTGTGAAGTGCTCAGGGACTGTGCTAACTGTACAAGAGAAAATCCAGTGCCAGCAGTACACACACACAAGAAGAGCTCACTTCATTTCACCAGAGCAGAAATCACAAGGTGTCTAGCAATCATCATAGGACAGTGCAACCAATGCCCAAAGAATAGGAAACCTACTTATCACAGAACTACCATTTTCTGCTCAGACTGCCAGGTGCAGATCTGCCACCTTCTTTCCCTCAGGAAAACATACTGGAGGATGTACATCTAAAGAAACGGGCCAGATTTCCCTATGCATGCCCTATGAGAACAGAAACAAATCACAGGCATGATTTCTACCTCCCCCAGAAAGGATTAGAGAGAAGCATTTGTGCCGTTTCCCAGATTAACGTGAAGGAATAGCAGCTCTGACTGGAGTGCTAACACCGTGCCTGGAGCAGAACAGGCTACCAAGCCTGTGACTCTTAGCTCTGGCCAAGGAAACATGCAGGGAATGATTCACCATCCTTTCGGGAAGTCACTGTGCTGCAAAAAATTAAATCTCAACAGAATTAACTCAGTGTGTAAGTCTCACACTATCTGGACATGTAGGGCTCAGTTTCACCCTCATTAATAGTTTTCACTCATTTGATTAAAGGGCTGTTAGCTTCCCTTAAGCCACAATTAAAAAGCATTTTACATTTACTCAGTTATTTGATAACATAGAGAATTATTCTCTGTTAAGGGATCTATTCATAAAAATCTAATACATAACAAAGCCTGACTTAATTTGCCTTTATGGAAGGATACAACTTAAAATTCAACCTTTAATCAGAGGATGTAAAAACATCTTAGACGAGCAGGCGAGAATTATTATGCACTACCAGAATTTGGAGGAACTCAGGTGTGGTGGGGTCTGTAATGACTTTTTCAGCGTCAGGTTTCAAGTCAGTGGAAAAGCAGAGACTAAATGAAGGTCTCCTGACACTCAGGATCTTTACATCAGCTATTGTATTAAACCCCTTTTCTGTTCTCTGTGTGGTCTGCAACTTGGAACAGAAAAGGGATCCCCTTACTGGGGTCTGACTGGTTACCATGGTTCATCCGAACCACACTTGGTTACCCTTATTTTGCCCTCAAAACGAGGAAATCCGATCCAGTTTAAGATTCCTTCAATGCTGACTAAACTGAATCAAATTTAGTTTATGATTGCCATGGGCTAAGAGCAAACTCATAAATAGTACTGAAAATTGGCAGTAGCTTGGTAAACTGCTTTATTGGTAACTCAGCCACCTGATAAACCCTGTCTTTTGAGGAGGTACAACTCACTCTAATCAAGACCTAAAAAACCTTAACAAACTACTGACATTAT
Organism: Hirundo rustica; assembly: GCF_015227805.2. NCBI lineage: Eukaryota > Metazoa > Chordata > Aves > Passeriformes > Hirundinidae > Hirundo > Hirundo rustica. The sequence continues at coordinate 40,487,856 of NC_053455.1, read as the reverse complement.
TTACATTGACTTGTTACTGTCTTATCTGTAAGTGGGCACTATTTAAATCACTGATCTGATGTCTTTCCAAAACATAATATGCATTTATAATGTACATATTGTAAGTATAAAGTGTATGTAAAAATATAGCATGTCCTGTACCCATCATCACATCATGGAAATGGGCAGCCCCAGATTTTTCATGCCCCTTCATTTTGCAGCCTTGCAAAGGGTAAAAATCAAGGAGGATATACAACAAAAACACTTGAATCTTCAAATTATTGATGTAGCAGACAAGGCATGAAAACAGATTTCCCCTTCTGCCTCTCTAATTCACTCAATTTTGCCTTCTGGAACCTGTTTTACTTGCTGTACTAAAGAACATCAAGAGCTGTTTTCTAACTGGTCTATTTCAATCTGTAATATAAAACACCTATTACCCACAATGTCAGAATGTAGAGGACTCTCCAGGGAAAAGCCTGTTTCTTGAGCTACAGACTGGACAAGGAACTAGAGCACACATTACAGTGGTTAAAGCAGACAGACTGAACAGGATAAAGGTCTCTCTGTCCTCTATTTATGATAGGATGAGTTGGACTATTTAAGCTGCATGATACTCTCTATGAGCAAACACAAACACAAACAGATGCCAAAAGAAAACACATTTCTGTTTGTGCAATAACAGCAGATGGGGGATTGTCTTGGAGCCTGCAAGGTAGGCCATTCATTTAATATAGATTCATACTTGCTGATCATGCTCATACTTACTTTATATCACCTCATCTGGTGTTTCTCTTACCCTAGTTTTTTGCTTGGAATCATAAGAGTGAATATTTTAATGTGCTAATCTTCTAGAGACAAGCACAGACAGAATATTTCCCACCACTTTAGTTACTGGATAGCACACTGTCTGGAGTTCTCAACAGCCACAGTTTCTATTTATTGGAAAACCTTTAGTTCTCTGTGAGGAGGATCATTATCTGATACTCTGCAAGTGAAGTGTTTGATGAGAACATGATTAATCAGAAAGTATTCTGAGCAGCTCAGCTCTTGGTTACAGGCCCATAATCAAAGAGGCAGTAAGAATGTGCACTAAAGCAATTTTGTGATTAACATATACATGATTCTGACCACTGCTGTATGCAAAGCAAAGCGTTGAGGACAAGTGGACAGAAAATGAACAAAATGTCTTATTTCCATAATTTTTCAAATGAATCCTGAACTGAGGAGGAATAAAGCTGCAATAACCTTCTGCCTTCAGCCTATGAGAACAGTAAATGCAAAATATAGTAAGTAACATATTTCCTTTTCTTAATTCCAAAAATACTGGCACTCATTCATTTTCTCATAGCCTAGAATATGTCATGCAGTCAGATTTCAAAAGAAGCTTTATATTTAGTTGAAAGAAAAGCAGGGCCAGGCACGGAAAACAGGCATTGATTAGTATCAGCCTGCCAAAAAGATTCTGCAAAGACCTTGCCAAATGACAACATCACCCCCCCCACCCCCATCTTCTGTGCTAGCCTGATAGTGTTTCTGTTACCTGTTTTCTTTGTTCATTTTCATCAATTAATTAAGGTGGCAGTTTGTCTTGCAGTCTTTTGGGCAGCCTAACCAAGAACCATGACAGAGCAGTGATTCTGTTCAACTGTTGGGGAACTGAACTGAATAGAACTGAACGATCTCCAGAAGGAAAATATTACTGAAGGAAAGAAGGAAAATAAGCTCACATCCAAAGCCTTCTTTCATATATAAAGAAAGCAGGTAAGGGACCAAGACCCAAAAGTTTTCAATTCTTTTGTTTCACTGAACTCCTGTGCTCCTTATCATATTTAAAACACTTGCTACAAAAGTCTTGTAGCATATTGCAACAAGATTAAAAATATGTGATCACTAAGCTTATCAAAATACCTGAAGGTACAAAAGAGTTATTGCAAGGTTCAGCTGGGGTATTAATTTTTACACTGTCACAGTAAATAATATACTTTAATCCTTCTTCACTGGCAGATAAGCAACCTTATGATCTAAGAATATGCACATAAGCAGCAAGCTGTGAAGTAGTGTCCTGCAAATTTGTACCTTAACTAACATCACAGTAACATTGACCTGTGCCATATTCTAAGAGGGGGAACTGTTGATATATGTGTTTGGGGTTCTTGCACTCTTGAATTAGTAGGTCTATGCCTACAGGCAAAAGTATCTTGAAAATTATTTGAGACAGATCCTCCATTGCTGCAATCTTGGTACTACCCAAGGAGGAGGTATGAAATACAACAGCACTTTTCAGCCACTTTGTCTTCATTTTGCACAGATGCAAATGACTGCAGAGGTGCAAAGTTATGGAGAATCTGACACTTAATAAATATTAATTAGCAAAGAATTACACTGCCCCTTTGTGGTAATAAGCATTATCATTCCCGCTTAATAAATGGTACTGCAGTCAGAGAACAAGGTTAATTCACTAGTTCACAATAGCACCAGACAATGACAGAGTCAGGAATAGAATACAGGTGCCTCACAGCTACTTATTAGTCCCGTGAGCCCTACAGATGTACTTTTTTTGTGTCTGCCTTTCTTACTCTGTCCATTCACCAAAACAGCTAAAATTACATCATATTGCTGTCTCTTTACCTGGGGAAAATATGTGATGATTCCCTGCAGCAAAAAGCTGTCAATGTCACAACACAACACAATCAGCCAGGGATGGTTTCCCCTGGGTCAAGAGGCATGACAACCAACAAGTTAAATGAGCAGCTCAAAGGGGGGTTTTACTGACAAAAGGTTAGTTTAAAAATAAGTAATGTCATGTTGATTGTGGTATCTCCATTGACTGTCCAACATTAAAAGACTTACAAACACACCCTGCAGAGTCTAATGATTGAGATCTATTATAAATCATAGACAAAATTCAAAGGATTGAAAGGGTTGATGCTCTACCAAGAAACTTTGATATTTTGATGAATCTTGACTTTTTGTGACTTGCAATGCCAAGCAAGCTCTTCTGTGCTCTGGCCAGAAATACTGAGGGTAAAGGAAACAAATGAAAATAAAAGAAACTTCTCAGGAATAAAGGTGTCAAATAATCTCAGTATTTGACAATATCTGTTACATCAAGTCACAGATAAAAGGGACACTGAAAATGAAAGGTTTAGGAGCAGAAAAAAACTACACAACTATTCTTTAATCTCCTCCAAAGAGCAAATAACATTCGTATTTTAGAGATTCCTTATGTCAATTGAAAAAAAAATCATTTTAGCAGACTGAAAATTACCTGACTAGAACTCCATCATCAGAAGTCTCTGTTAATTTGAAAAGCATAGGTACAGGACATTGAGGGTTTCAGATTTTGTTTGACAAAGTTCATGGTCACACTTCTGCATTACAAGATAGCTGGTGCAAAAACTTAAAAGTTCAGATGAAGGACATCACAATCCACCAACAAATACAGGAGTTAGTCCAATACTTCTGGAATAAGCAAGAGGACACAATTCTGAATGCAAGAGAAGAGAACTGTTTTCTGATACCTGCTAAATGGTCAGAATTCAGTGATTTGGGGACACCTCAAAGTATCCAGCTGTCTATACTTAGCATGAACTGCTGGGGAAGCCAGAACAAAATGAATAGTTGAAGCTTTCTCATCTCTACAGGTGTTAATGCAAATATCAGCTTGGTGGTCTACAAGTACTTTCTCTATTCCTGCAGCAAACAGAAAAGGTAATTAAATTTAACACTACGCTGTAGTGAAACAGTCAGGTGAAGGAAGAAAATCAAATACGAAACAACAGTATTTTATATCTTACCAGCAGTTATCTAAAAGAAAACTGCCCGGATTTTGGACGAAATTACAGTGTCACATCTGAACATTAATTTGCATTACCAAACCACTACAATCTAAAATTAAATATATTAAACCCAAACTGTTTCTCTTGATATATGATTGCTTCAGCTCCCCTTAGGTTTGAGTGATAAACTATCCTCAGTATGAAGCAAATCTGAAGCAAACTGAGTGAAGCAGAACTGGAATGGATTGAAAGCCGGCTGGGTGGCAGGGCCCAGAGGGCGGTGGTCAGTGGCACCAAGTTGAGTTTGAGGCCAGTAACCAGTGGTGTACCCCAGTGGTCAGGGCTGGGGCAAAACAACTTCACATCTTCAAGCATCTTGACAGCACAGGGGCAATGGGCACAAACTGAGAAACGGGAAATTCCACCTGAACGCAGGAAAACTGTTTTTTTCCTGAGGGTGACTGTCCACTGGCACAGGTCACCCAGAGGCTGTGGAGTCACCATCCTCAGACACATTCAAAAGCCTCCCGGAATTGTTCCTGAACAACTGCCTCTAGGCAAATCTGCCTGAGTAGGGGGTTGGATCAGATGATTTCAGAGGACCCTTCTGACCAGAGTCACCAATCTGTGATTCTACGAAATATAAAAACTTAAGTCCCGATATTCCTACTGCTCCTGTCAGAATTAGCATAGAAAATGGCAATGAATGTAAAGCTATCACTTGACTCGTCAAAGGCATCAAGTAAGAATATGCAACAGGGGCTTAATTTTTCCATAATCTGCACGTTAGTTGCTGTATTTGAAAGGAATATAGTACAATGTAGAGGTGTTTCAAGTATTGGTGAATTTAACAGTCTCTAACAGTCCTCCACTTCCTGGGGATAGCTGGGACTTGGCAGACAAACAAGAACCCAACTTTTATACAAGGAGAAACCCCCACTGCTCTACCTTCAATTTGGAACAGCCCTGCTTTCCAGTCAGCCACGAAACTGGGGCATACTGAGCTTTAGTATTCTGTGCTGCATTCATCTTACAGTGAATTTCTGTTGTCACAAAAGGCATACTGCAGCTTTGTCTGATACCACTGAAAAACCCTTCTCTTGACCCCAACCTGCAATGAACAGATGTTATATTTATGAAAGTGACATCTGGAAGACAATAAAAATAGTCAGGTTTGGGGGACCCTTGGCATGCTGTTTAAACTCCTCGGTTTTGTCTGTCTAAACAAATAAGCAAACCGACTGCGTTGTAGAACAGCTTTATTTATATGGGATTCCCAGAAAAGTCATTAGAGGAAATAGTTGGTTGTTTTGTGGCAGTATTCAAAACCTAAATGTCAGCTGAAGTATAAAAATTTCTTTGTTGATCACTCAGGCAGTTTTAGAACATGATGAAAAAAAGCAAATAATCCCCAACATTGTTTTTACTTGTAAAATTCCTGTAATGAGTCAATAAATGTTCATCTGAAAAGGAGTAAGGGACACATTAAAACTTCAACTAGACAGTTCCTTAAACAAGCAGAAAATGCAATAGCAAATATTAAGTTAACACTGGCAGTGCAACTCACAGCACTCAAACAAAAACACACTTCCACAGTTTTTGTCCCAGGCATTCAGTGTTCTTTTCATTCAAGTGACTGAATACTGGACCTGCTATGTACCTTATTCAGCTCTCACCTCAAACAACCTCTGTGATATATCTCCTGTGTCTCCATTTGCTTCTTCTATCTGACAGTGTGAAAATACAGCAATGTTATTCTGTGAAAGATTTTTCATGCAAAATGTATCTCAAAGCAGTGCTCATACTTAAATAAACATTGTATTACAATATAGAAGAAAAGATGTTATGCTGCCAATTTAGTCTGAAAAGTGGTAAGAAAAACTGTATGAGGAATCTGCATGTTTACTGTGTCTCATTAGCTATACCAAAAGTGCTCAGTTTACCAAAAACACTGCCTATTATTCCCTAACAACACTGTTCTCCTAAATGCCCGAAAATTACCTTGATCAATGCACTGTGTTGGTTCTTTACACATACTTCCAGCATTTCATTTTGCAAACTCCCTGTTAATATCCATTTTGAGAGCTTTTGGTCCTGGATTCAACCAAAGGTTAATGTTACTTTAATGGACCCTGCATGTTTCTCCGAGCTGATGATCGTCACTGACATTTTGACTCAGATTCTCTACTGCTGTGTATCTTTGTAATTAGTGCTCCTGCACAAATAAGATGCAATCTTAGAAAATAAAAATGGATGTGTTTTAAACTCTGCAAGAAGACTGCAAATGACCATGTAGAGAAAAATATTTTTATATCAGAAAGCAGCATTATGTCTCGTGTTGTAGAAGATACTACATGTATGCCAGGACTAAAATTTTGAGAGCAATACTTTCATGTGTAAGACCACATCAGCACATCCACAGAGTCATAATACAGAAGAAAAGTCTAGGCTGCCACATTTTCAAATTCTATAAACTCCCACTATTGGTTTCAGGATTGCAGTCTGACAGCTTTTCCTGTGTAACTAATGCACAAAAAGCCTCTAGGATAATTATTCATTTGATGCACCTCTCTCTCTTCCTTTACTGAAGATACTAAAATCCAAACATTGGCTGCCAACCACTTAAAACCAACAAAAAAGCCACAGTCTTTGTCTTCACCCAGAAACAGAAAGAAGCAGATGGTGACCTCAGTATTAATGGCTCATAGCAGGCAAAATTCCCATTGGCACAGAGGGGTCCATGACATTGTAAAGAGCACACGGCACTTCATAAAGGGAGCACTGAGCAACAGAGCAGTGTCCTTCCCACTGTGCTATGGGGAAATGCACCAGCATCAGCATTTCCCCAAGGGAAATGCATCCACACAGTGGTTTAGATATAAAACCCTTGTGTTTCCCAGTTCATGATCCCATTTCTCATTTGTTGGTTCAGTGTGTGAATGCAGGAATGTGTCCTTTTCCTCCCACCAATAACCCAAACTTAGAGCCTCAACAAATGCCAAGCAGTGCTCTATGGCTCTGGCTGAATGATGTACTTTACACCAGCATTTGACCCAAAAGCAAACTTGAGAACAGTGAATTCAACAGTACAATCTAACACTATGACCATGTAGAGAAACGTGGCAGACAATGGGAATAAATGCCACAAAAACAGTGTATGTAACAATACACTTCTGGAAATGTTAAGGAATACATTCAGTGCCAGTAGCAACATTGCATCCCTTGAAAAGTGAATTTGGCAATTCTATTTGCTGTTAATAAAAGCAGACACTTCTCAACAGAATATACATTTTTAATATTGAATTAGTAGTGACAGGATTTCCTTACCTACCTACTCACATGTCAAGAGAAGGAACAATAATGCTGTCCTCCTGCTTCTTCAGTCTTAAATTCTGAATTACACATATTCAATATCAAAATATTATGAGCCTCTTCTCCTACCTCTTCTAAATGCTATAATATTACTAACACTATGTAAAATTGGTATTTCTGAATTTTACTGATGGCTCCGGTGTTACAGAAGTATTGTGACTAAACTTGGTGAGAGACCATAAGGAAAAGAAAGGGAATTTTATTTCTGTCAAAATAAATTTTACTCAGTCACTGTCCTTCTCTTATGGTTTTAACTCATTCATTCTTTTACAATCTTTCTTTTCAGATCCATATATTCACAAGCACTAAGTACCCTGGCCATGATAGACAAGGACAGTGGTTCTCAAGACCTCATGCTATCTTCTAGGCCCTTCTTACACTGGAGATTACGGTTGAATGTTTGGATGTGCCTTTTATACCTTTGCCTCAAGGACTTTCAACATTAAGACTGATAATGACTGTGAAGCTCTCTCTTTTCATATTGTCCTCCCTGTCTGATGATTTACTTCCTATCTTTTTGTCTCCTTACCTGAGTGTTTTATCACTCTAATTCCTTCTTCCTGCCATATTTTCTTTAGATGAGAGTAGTCTGACAAGAATGCTTAAAGATGAGGCAGTGGCTTTTTTGAAAGGTCCTATGAAAGGAGACCTGCTTGTTGCAGAGAACCACAGACACACACCCTCTAATTACACATTTCTTCAGCTCAGGACTAGCACTTGACTCAGAAGAAGTCAGGACTAGAAAGATCCTCCCACTGCACTTTCTGATATGGCAGTAATTAGAAATGCCTTTATGCTGATGCAGTCCCCAAGCACTAGGGCCAGATGCACTGAACACTTGTAGCTCTCAGACCACCTGCCAGGGACAACGTGGAAGTATCATTTGCTGAACATGGCAAGGGCACCTGCTTGGTAAGATGCACTTCCTGCATAACAAGTTCACTGTTCCACATTCCCTAAAGCATTAAATAACAGCGTGATCTTCAGATCTACTATTAATTTTTCATGCAGATTGTCAAATATGCGTGATTGTGCAAGTGTGTGAATGCCATGAGTAAGTGTGAATAGAAACAGAGCTGAGCTGCAAGAACTGGAATGAACTGGGACTAAATCCATCTTAGCCCTATGTAACAATATAAATACTTCTCCAGTCCATATACGGTGAGAAGACGCTAGGTGCCATTTCCGCTCACAAGCCACGCATCCTAGGAGATTTTATGAAGCACAGGAAGAGCCCTGCTTGCCTACAATCTGTCACAGTCAACTGTTTTACTCAGGTCTCTTCCTACTTGCACCACAAAGAACTAACTGCACATTTCAGACAAGCTGAGTCATCAAAAGCTTTACAGACCTAAGCACATAAGCAGAAGAGTAGCTAAGAAAAATACAGAGGACAGAAAAGAAAAATACACACATTTCTGTCAAAACCATTGAACCAGACACAGTCTTGGTGCACAAGGCAGCATTCAAATAGCAAAAGCTGCAAAGCATAGGTTTCACCTGCATGAAGATATTGTCAGTTCTATTATCACACCAAAACCAGCAGAAAGTCACACCAAAGATCAACTGAGAGTGTCCTTTACAGACAGGAACTATAAAAATACTAAATGCCCAGAAATAACTGATTTATAGGAAGGCAACTATTGTATGATCTGGTTCTGCCTAGATCTCATTCTATAGGAAGATAATGTAGGAAGACAAAAGGCTTTCAAACTGAAGAAGGGATGGGTTCTATGAAACAAACATAAATAACCCAGCTTTTAAGTTGCAAAAAATTCCAAGTGACCACATCAGCCAGAATGAAAATGAAAGTTTTACAAACAAATCTCTCTGCTTCTCACTGTGATATTGGAGAGAAATCCTTGATTGTAGGAATTGCTTTGGAGAGCTCCATGGCTCCATGGATTGCACCAAACTTTGCCAGTCTCCTCTGATCCCAAGGAAGTTCATTTGGTTGTCTCTGGGTCCTGCTTGTGCTCCTCAGGGTGGTCTCTGTCACAATGAGCTGCAGCCTCCCAGACTGTCCTCGTGCCAGACCTGGAACCTTCTCCCAAAACAACACCCATCCCCTGCAGTCCTTTCCAATGGCTCTCCTTTTCCAGCTACTTCCTGTAGGGACACAGCACACAACTGAGAACACGCACACCAAACACACACCATCTGTCACATTTGGGAATTTAATTTGTGTAGGCATTGACCTGAGACAAGCTCTGTAGGCAAGAACTGAGCTACGTGCAATGTCTCTGGCTGAGCTGAGAGGAACAGACAAATTTCCTTCCTCTAAGCCACTTCCTTCAAATCTCGCAGTAAACACAACACATTTTCTGCAGATCTTCTGTTCTACAATGGAGTGAATTATTTTTGGCACAAGCAAGTCCCATAGGCTTTGATGGAAGCCCTTGGGGTCAGATCTCCCCAGCCCCTCTACATAAGTGAAATTATACCAAAATTACACTAAAAATATCAGTGCATTCCACAATGTTCACACGATGGAGCCTGTGGTGGTTGATCCTGTAACAGGCACACATCTGCTGGTGCACAGAGAGGGTTCCTATGGCATGGCTTGACAACCAGTCTTCTCAGACAGCCAAATCTGCACCCATCCCCTGAACGGCAGCTTGTAGGATGGCTGTCTCATCACCCAGCACTTGTGTGATGGGGGTGGGAGGAGTAGAGAGAGCAAGGCTGACTCTTGTCTTCTGAGGAGCCCCTGAGGAGACTGGTGAGAGGCAGGCAGATTGATTGTTCTGTATGAGAAATGTGGTCTGCATCAGGGATGCTTCTAACACTGCCCTGCAGTGAGAATTAATGTGCTCCAGTTCAGTTTGAATTCCCTATATCCTATTCAGTTCCAACTGCTCCCCATCAAGTGATTAATTCAGTAGAGGTAGCAAAATGAGGAAAAAAAGCCCAGCAGCACCAAATCACAGAAAATCCTGAAAAGAAAGTTAAAAATTCTCCAGATTCAGGAGTCAAACTCGTAGCCCTGGGCAAAAAACCTGTTATGAATTTCCTGTGCCTAAGGAGTGAATGATGCTAACTTTTCTGGAGAGTTTGGATAAGGAAGCCCATTCTTTTTCAGAAAATTGTAGCTGGGATACACCTAAATAGTTCTTAAATCAGAAGACCAAACTTCTGGCACTCTATTCTAGCCTGTGGGCCTACTTGCGTTTAACTGCTTTCAAATTCTAGTTAGCCAAATATTCTAACTCAGTTCTATTCTGTTCTCTGTATCTAAAGTTGCATGGGTTTAAATCTGTTTGCAGACAGAATTTCCCCCTTTTGAAGGGGGGCATACCAAGATTTCATAGTGTAGAACTGAATTACAAAGGGATGGCAACTTCTATTATCTGCCTTACTTCTGCATGGAACCTGTCTTTTGCAAACAATCTGGGTATCTTTATGTGAATCAAAGCTTTTTCAACAAATATGGGCATCAGGATCTTCTCCTACTCTTTAAAAAAAGAAAAAAGTTTGCAGTAACAAAACAGCATAGCTTTATTAACTATTAAAGAGCTCAGAAGATTAGTAAGAGATACATCAGTTTTGATTGTGATATGCTATGTGTCAATTTTGTAAGTAATTGGAATTTTCTACAATAATTTTTCTGACTGAGTAAGCATCTGTGAATATGGAGCCACAATTCACTACAGCCAACCAAGCGCCTCCTCTTTGAGAAACACATAATTGCCCTGTCAGATGACAAATGTGGCAGCTATATTGACATTACAGCCAGAAGTGGTACAAATGCCCCTGGAGCCCAGACTGCTTTTCTCTTGTTACCCTTTATATTGATCAGGAACCCAAGGAAAATCAAAGGCACTGTACTTCTGGAAATGAAAAATTACAAACTCATTCAGCAATTTCTTAAACTCCAGTGAATTGTCAGTACAGAAATCAGGCAGGTGGCTCTGCTATCCAATTCTCATTAATCTGCCCTCTGGCACGTGTCAGTGCTCTGAGAGAATTTTGTTTTAATATGCTTTATTAAAGCCATTCAAGAAATATCAAATACATAAGTAATTTTTCACTGAAGGACATTCATGCAGTATTCCCAAGACTTGGGCTAATTATTTTTTTCCTTGAATATTTTTAAAATAATATCTGGCTTCAATAATGAAAGAGTAATATTTTATCATCATTCACACTCATGTTATTGGATCTGCTGCATCTTTAGAGGACACATACAACATAAACAACACATAAATTCACTTATTCATTTAAATGAACCAGCCCTTCTAAGTTATTATGCCTATGTTCATTCATCTGCAATTACCAAACTATTAATGAACAAGAAACAGAGTTGAATTAGATACAAAAAGATAACTCCCTCAATCAAAACCCTAAAGAATATAGTCAAGGTAATTTTTTTTTTTTTTTTTTATTTCCATGCCACTTCTGTACTAAACAGTTATATCACTATCTGAAAATAGTAAAATATCAGAGATGGAGGAGATAGGGAGAGGACTATGTCCTCAGTACATCCATGTGGGTGTGTTTGCTATTTTTAGTCCAGATTTGGACTTTCACAAGTCTAACATAACAATTTTTTGTTTGTTTGTTTTTTCCATATCATTAATTGTGACCTGTTAGAAGAATTCTAATGACATTGTTTATAAATGTTCCACTTGAAGGAAGACTGGATCTTATAACTTCAAAGAATAATAAAGCCTCAGTATAAAATGTCACTGCTCATTTTCAATGTGAATTATATTTGATGTGGAGAAAGGAGAAATGTGAAGTCACAGAAAGTGTGCCAATTCAAGTGACTGCAGCACACACAAATGAAATGCCAGTTAAAAAGCCCTGAAAAATTTCAATGTTTCAGAAAGGTCATCTATTCTTTTTTCTGCTAGTGCATGGGCAGTTTGCCTGACTTACGCAGTAGAGGAAAAAGCAGGTTATATTTTACAGTGTGAGAACCATATGATGAAATGAATAACCATTTAGCACATCTGCCAAGAAGAAAAGCCAGAAGGAAACATTTCCATGATCTATTTCATATACTTCTCTGCAATTACATTTTTTTAACAGGTGCGCTGTAGGACAGAAATATTCTGTCAATTCACTGGAGATTAAAATCTATAAATCAAGCACACCAGAAATTCTCTTCTACTTGCTTTGTAGATTGTAAGGAACTATATAGATACATCTGAGCCTTTGCTGCCTCTCAAATATGTTTTGTTATTCTTCATAAACTAAATTGTGAATGTGTTTTGTGCTTACTCAACAGAAGCATGCCAGGGTAGACCAAGACTATCAGAAAATTTATTGTGCAGAACTGTGTAATTTTAACTTCACAACAGCTAAATGAAACTCTACATATCCTAGCCATTCTGATGGCCCTTCAGGCCCCTGGGCAGAGATATCATAGAAACCACCACTATGGAACTCCTGACTTTCCTCTCCACATCCTTCATGATGAAAACTTTGAAGAAATAGTTTCTAGACAAATTTCTAGATCTTTCTACCTTTTCCCAGTGGGGGTGATCATGAAATTGATGAACTGCTATTATTATTATTATTATTAAATATATAATATATAATCTGAAAACTGAATCTGATAAACATTTGTTTGTCTGACTTCCATTCCTCTACACAGTAAAAAGAAGTTCCTTAGATATTTACTTCCCAATTGCTATTTTGCCATGACTGGTGCTAATCTCTCCATCCTATCCAGTCTTGCAAAGCAGACACTAGTGGTTGATAGGTAGCAAAGCGGCCCTTAAACAACAAAACTGGAAGGCTTCCAAAACCTGGAAGGATTTGTTTGTCAAAGAGACATTAGAACTAAGTAACATTCAATCAACCAGTCAGGAGAAATTTGATTTGGAAGTAAGAAGAATTTTTAAAATCCCGCAGAAACAACAGCTATTCAGACAGGGCTCATTCTTGTAGCTTCACAAAGGACACACAGTTTGACACAGAAGGACCTCCTCAAAGTTTGTCATGCACTGTCTTGCTTTCCAGTGTTCAAATTCATTATCACCTACAGGTTTCTCACCACCCACATCTCCAGTTATGTCCAGCATGTCTGTCTCAGCTCTATCACGTTAGCTCTTCTCCTTGATACAGGGAATACTTACATTATCTGAACTTTCCTGAGAACCACAGCCATGTGCTCTTTTATGTACAGCCTGACAAGATGCCCTGAATACTCCATAGAGAAGGAGTTCTGAAAAATTCACACATTTTGAGGCTACTAAATGCCTCAAAAAATTTCATGTACAAATCCTGTAATTAGTTGATTTGACATAAAATGTAACTTTAGGTGTATACGTAACGAATAAATATTAATGTTCTCCTGTTCTCACATAGGGAGCACTAAAAGCCCCAGAGAATATCTCCTTTCAGTATGACTCTGGTAAGAGCAGCCAGAAGATGTACCTAATCTCTGTCTGGTCAGCTGATGTCCCACTGGACATGTATCTACGATGCAACCCTGTGAACTGCAGAGATCTCCAAATTCCAGCTTGGTGGGGTTGATACGGGCATTGTTTGCAAACAAGGTGCTCTGCTGCTTGTTTACAAACAAGTGAAGGTGGAGGCACACGGGTGTGTGAAGGGTGGGGGCTGCCTTGCCTGCAGAGACCACAAGGTGTTGGAGTTCAGGATCCTGAGAGGAGAAAGCAAGATCACAGCCCTGGACTAAAAGGAAGAATACAGAAGGTGAAGGCAGGGACAGGTAGGCTGGCAGGAATAGAGACACTGGCTCTAGCACGCAGAGCCAGTCAGAAAAGCCAAAGTCCACTGGGTGCTGAAGCCAGAGAAGTCTTTTACAAGTGCCTAAGTGGCAATAAATGTAGCAAATAAGTTTGGGGTCCAAAACTGTTCAGCGTTTTCATTAATGATCTGGATGACAGGGTAGAGTGCACTCTCAGCAAATTTGCTGATGACACAAACTGGGAGAAGTGATAAGCCAGAGGATTGTGCTGCTATTCAGAGGGATCTCAACAGGCCAGGGAAACAGCTGACAGGAGTCTGATGGAGCCCAACAGAGCCAAGTGTCCAGACCTGCACTGGAGGTGGAATGACCCCCTGCACCAGGACAGGTTGTGCAGCTGGAAAACAGCTTGGCAGAAAAGGATCTGAGTTTCCTGGTCGACAGACAGTTAACATGAGACAGCAGTGCCCCTTTGAAACTAAGAATGACAGAATCTAGATCTGCATTGGATCTGGTTTTTCCTACATTTTCAGATATATCTGTTATTTACTCAAGATCACAGCCCTGGTAGAACAACATATTACTTACATTTTTAAGAAGTGAGGTAAAAGAAAAAAAAAAAAAAAAAGCTGTCACTCAGAAGAAAAGAAAGGTAACCTGACATTACCCAATCTTTTCTTTGTTTCATATCAAGTTTTTTTTTTTTATTTTATTACATTGTGCAATTTCCAACTTTTAAAACTACATGACTCAGAAAACATTTAAATTATGAACACTACAAGGGAAAAGCTTTAGTAATAAAAACAATACCAGTGACTTTCAAAACAATTAACTTGAAAAGGTCAGAAATATTTTGGCACTACCCCACTATTGTAGGTACTTAACAGAGCCTTTGTCTACAATCCAGGCTGGTGGAATCAACATTGCTACTTTCTGACTTTTCTTCAATTCACTCACTAAAAATTTCTAGGCTACTTCAGAAAAAAAACCAATTTTGTAACAAGAACAGAGAAAATGCATCAGGTATATGTAGGTAATGACATTTATAGTACTGTTCGTCTTTCTACACTTCATTAAATTTTCACCTTTGTGTTGTCTTAGACAGAAGAGGATCAATTCAGACATGGACAAAACAAACTGGCCTCTGTTTTGCAGTTACTATAGATGCTTTACATCCCCCAAAATCTGAAAACAATGTTGTTGCAGCCTAAATAACATAGATGAAAGTGACATTTGCTCAGAGGACAGCTATTTATTATGTTATGAATGCAAAAATCAGGGGGATTAAAAGACAAAAGGTTAATATTATAATTTCCAATCTCCAAAATGGCACAATAAAAGGCATCAAAGTAAACCTAAAATCAGAAGATTGCCAAACCTTTCTTATCATTTCACTCTGATTCATGAAGAATTCCCATTCTTAAGCTTAGGGTTGACAAAGGGTCTGTCCACAAAACTGAGAAAAAATGCTGGGACCGTCCTATATACAGAGACTGAAAGAAAAACGGTATTTAATCATCATTGTAGCTGCCAGCCAAGCATAAAGTACCTAATCTTATGTATTATATTTGATTAGAAGATTCCTACCATAGAAGAAGCTATATATATATCTATATCTATCTATATCTATATCTATATCTGTATCTATATTTTTTTTTTTACTTAGAGAGATTTATCTGGAAAGGTTTATCTTCATTTCACAACAGAAACAACCTTGCAAGCATCTTTGACACTTTAAGTGGAATATGCAGCAAAAAATCCCTATTAGTATCCCAAACAAACCAGCTGAAAAAACATCCAGAAAAAGAACTTAAATGAAAACCTGGTTTCACCCAGGATATTCCTGCTGAATTAATGAAGCCAGTTTTTCACCCATTCATACATCAGGAAATACAATCTCTGCATATGACCATGCCCAGGAATATCTTCTTTGTTATATGAGATAACAGGAAATCTTGTGTGCAGGATATGGGATTTTCATGCACAAATTACAAGTTCTGCAGAATCTAACCAGGCTTTTTCCTCTGACCTTTATGGGTGGCTCTGATATCCTCAAGTGGAAGATACCAAGAAACACAGAGCAGAATTCTGCTAACACAGTGTATATATATCTGCTGATCATGTATGTATTGTACACAATATTGCTACAATATATTCCAATAAATCAAAATTGATTATATTTTAAACCAGTGAGGATGACCAACAAGTAGAATATTAAATGGATTCTATTAAATTTTTTTTCTTCAGTTCTTATTTAAAATTTATTTCTTCCAGGGAAAGTAAATCTGGGCATTGTGACCATATCACTAGTACACTGCTGTTATAATTACACTGACTCGATGCATTTGGACTCTGAAAAAATAAATTTTCTTAAACTGGGTCTCATTTGAAATATACACATCACTGCTGTATCAGCAGCAGTTCATAAAACTGACATCAGGGACACTACCTAACAGTTGTTTCTTTTTAAATAACCTCACACATTCAATTATCATATTCTCTAAGGCCAGAGCTCATGCCAAACATTTTTACATAGAAATATAATTCGTACCTTTGATTTAATTTAGAAAGTAAACATAATCTGTTTAAAATTAGCAGGATTAGCTTTCAGGGGTTATTTTTTTGGCTTTTTGTTTGTCAGTTGGTTTTATTTGGGTTTGGTTTTTGACATAATAATACAAACAGATTATTTTCATGAAAAGAACAGACTTAGAAAATCTAATTATGTGACAGTGCTAGCTAGAATCAGGCACAAGCAGAACCCACGGAACCTTTATAGTACATAAATACATTTTGAGCTACAAAGCTACTATAGTCCATGTGTTTATTCCTCTTGAACTTCAAACCACAGATCTGTGCAGCCCTAGTAATGCATATACTTGTGTTCTGACTCAAATTTGCAGATCATTTTCCCAGAGACTCTGAAAATGGACCTAGAGAATGACAGAGACATCCTACTTTCTTCATCTGAAAGCTAAACACACAGCTTTACTCCATGGCACACTAATATCCAAGTAACAGGATTATTACAGAACTTGTAAGTCAGTTGTAACAAATGATGTGATGGTTCTCAGGGGCAGGCAAGTTAATCATCATCAGCTCTGTATTAACATCAGTGCATTAACAAACAAGAACAAATAAAACTCTGAAACAATTAGCCCTTGCTATCGCTGGGGATAAAAAAAATTCTGATATAAGTAATATGCCTAAAATCTCACTTAAGAATCTCTGCAAATTCTAAGGTCATTAGTGTATCCTGCATCCCTTGCATCTGCAGCCCCCTTGTTGTCCAGTTCCTTTCCTGTACAGTTCAGAGTTGGTTCAGTTATGCCTGACCAAGCTGTAGAGAGCAGAACAAACCCAGCTGAGGTAAGGGCAGCTGTGTTCAGCATGTGCAAGGCCTAATTGCGCATCTCCTTGACTAACCAGACGACTTTCTTGCTTTAAATTACTAACTGCATCAGGAAGAGGGTTTACTCCATTTACCTACTTGCAAATGTAATCATGTCATACCTTCTATACATTGCAGAATAAATGCAGGAAACATACAGTCCCCAGAAATGGGGAAAAATCTGCACCATTGGCATTTCTGCAGCTTGTGCTTTTGCTTCTCACCAAAGTGCATTCCAAATGATTACCCAATCAGTGTCAGCACAGTATGCACTTTTTCATAACTTGCTGTTATTTACATTATGCATTATGCATTATTAACAAAACTTAAAATACCCCCGTATTTTTTCCTCTCAAACATTGTCTATTTTTAGGGCCGTATTTTCTCCAAAGTTCAAAACAGAGACTGAAGGCTGAATAAGACAACGTGGTAATATATTTTCAGGCCATTGTCCTAAATTCTTTATCATCCACGTTCTCAGCTGCATAACAGAATGAATTTATGCATCAATTATTCAGCCTTCACAGCATCTGTGTCAAAATTAGAGGTAAATGTAAATTTGCCTTAATTAGTGCAGAATATTACACCAAGCCTCTCCATATGTATGTTTCCTCTGCTTAGACTGCATCGGGCGTTTCACCAGTGTCTTTCATTACTAGGGCGCCAAATATCATCCAGTAAGTAAATATGGGAATCCTAACTGGTTTTGCCCACTGGTTTGCTTGCATTTTCTGTTTCTTAGATGCTAATATCAACAACAGAATTGAAGATTCTGTGTCAGATATCACCAGTGACAACACCTACCTTCTGAGAATTCACCTTTAGCAGTCAGGCTCTCAGTCTTCTTTTTTGTACCTGTGGGTTAACATAAAAGAACCTCTCTTTTTTCATGCAAGTGTCTCATGGACTACACTTTAAAATAAGAAGCACAAAATTATTGACATATATATAGCTGCGCTTACACCTTAAAATATTTCCAAATACTGCACTTAATATTTATACCGACTAAATTTAAGATCCTGATTTTTTTTTTTTTTAAATCTAATTACTTGAAGAAGTTTGTAGTAATAGTTTATTATCACATCACAGGAGCAGCAAGGACTTGTAGCCTTTATATTCGGTAACCTAGAAAAATATCTTTCTGAAATGCAAATTAAGTAAGGGAAGTAGTAATTTGTAACATTTTACAATTCAATGAGAATTTTGAAGTATTTACAAAAGACCTCTCTCCTGTAGCAGGTCTTAGAGCCTGGAAAACTTTAAAGGTTGGTAAAAACAATAAGGTATTAAGCTTTGAGGAGAAAAGCCTAACATACTACAAAAATCTAACATAATGGAAAATTCTAGGCAATTTAAAGAGATGGTTCATTATCAGTGCTCCTAATAATTATTCCACATTTCTTATTTTGTTTCTTTCCTAACTAAATTATTAGTTCATTGTTCATTTTTACTTTCTGCCTAATGAGGTCTATTCTTCCCTTGCAGCCAAAAGAAGTGAAATTCTTTTAGAGGTCTTATCAAAATATGTACCTTTTCAACTTCTAGCATACATACAACTTTACAGTAGAGGTAAAAAGAACTCGGGCTTTTCAATGTAGTGTAATAAATAAACTTTTGGTCCATATAACTGTTCAACAAAATTATCTCTATTCTGAAGCTGTTATTTTATACTTAATGGTCAAGTTTATTTGTGATTTCTTTGAATGAGCTAAAAACTTTTACAGGACTGATTATCTTTGTTGCATGTGCATACAGTTCCCAAAACCTTAGCCAAGCTTCTATTTTGCCTGCAAGGGCAAAATAAACTTTTAAGAACCTATAACTCGGTGAGCTCTTTGAACAAACATGGATATCACTCAAAGCCTTCCCTTTTCCCTTCACTAATCTCACAAAATGCCATTATGAACATTTATTAATATGTTGTTTCTTTAGTTATCCATCAAAAATAGCAATTGCTCTTACTCCTATTACAGGAAAAAACAAGTTCACTAGAATGCTTTTAAATTAAATTCCTAATGGTAGTTTAAAGAAAATTCCTTAAACTCTGAAATGCATGCTAAAGAGCTTTGCGTTTCTTTTTACATGATCAGTTGAAGTTTTAGCTGAGAGCAGACAGGAAGAAGATAGTTAGTGCTGGAACATTGACTCTGACTCAAATAGCGAGGTGAGTGTGTATGTTAATACCGTTGAAGACGAAAAATTTGTGAAGTGGAAGGAAAGAAGCAGCTCCCTGAGCCTATGTAGACAGTAGCTTTAGATAATGATCCAAGAATTTAGCATTTCTGGCTCAGGGAAGCAAAAAAATATGCAACAAGGAACGTCAGAACTGTTTAAATCTCTTCTCTCAGATGCATTATGTTCAGTGCACAAGGAAATTTAGGGCAATACCCCTGTGGTCAGGAGTATCAGTAAGCATAAAAAAACACTGCACACCCCCAAGCATGTTTGTCAGCTGCGTCATTCACCTAAACTCAGAAGCAACCTTATGTGGAAGTATCCACAGTTAATGTGTGATCAAGCTACACAAATTGTAAAACCAATCTGGCTATATACATTTTCTTTGGTTGGCTGAGGCCTTTCCAAGACCATGGATACAGACCATAATTTTTACTACCTGCCTACTTTTCAGGACTCTATTGGGGTCTGTGTTATGCAAGTCTTCATCAGAAACAATTTCTTCTCGGCTGGTTGCTATCAAAAAGAGCTTTAAAGGCAAGGTAGGTCTCCTAACTGACCTTTTTTCTGAAGCACAAGGGCTTACAATGAGTTGCTGTGCTTACAGAGCAGGAGAAGGCACCACTAACATTGTTCTCAACAAATGTGCTATGATGATTAAGCAACTTTTGCAGCCTATTTTTGAAAGACCTTTCAGATTGTTAAGGTCTTGCTTATACCTGCACAGGCAGGCCTCAGTGCGTGTCCTTGGTTAAGGAGGACACTCTTTTTGCTTTAAAATATCTGATAGGTTTCCTCCCCTCCAAGACCTCCCCAGGATGAACAATCCCGGCTGATTCAGCACAGCCAATTTTTCAATCCCTTAATCTTCATGGCCTTTCCCTGGACTCATTCCAAGTCCACATTTTTCTTGTACTGTTCAGCCCGAAACTAAATACAGCATTTTGAATGTGCCCTCAAACAGTGCTGAGTAGAGAAGAATAATCACTTTTCCTGACCTGCTAGGAATAATTTCCTGATGCAGCCTAAGACAAATGCTAACATTTGTTGCTGATTCATTCATCTTTTCATCCAGCAGGACCCCCAGGTCTTTTTTTGCCGAGCTCTTTTTCAACCACTTGATCTCCAGTGCTGCTCTGGTGCATGGAGTTGTTCCTCCCCAGGTGCAGAGGAGGAACTTGGCACTTCCTTCTCTTGAACTCCACCAGATTCCTGGCAGCCCATTATCTGGGCTGTCAGGGTCCCTTAGAATATCAGGGTGTAACACTGAGGTGCACTCTGCACCCATCACCCAAGTCTTCCACGAAGATGCTAAACAGTATTGGCCCTACCAGTTCTGGGGTACACCACCACTGACTGGGCTCCAGCTGGACTTGGTGCCGCTGATGGAAAAGCTTTGAGCCAGCAGCTCAGCTAATTTTCACTCCACCCTACTGTCCACTTCTCTATTCATAACTTACTTTGTAAGTTATTTCCAGGTATTTCAGACTCTGTCAAAAGCTCAGATCAAGATAAGCAACATTTCGCGGCTCTCCTCTCATCTACTGAGCCAGTCAACCTTGCAGGCTGTCAGGTTGATTGAGCAAGAAAGTCCTTTCGTAATTGCATGCCAACTCCAAATCACCTTCTGCCTCTAATACATTTAGAAATTGTTTCCCTGATTATCAGCCCCATGGATTCCCTTCCCTTGAAGCAAGGCTGGCCACTTTGTAGTACCCAAGATCTTCTTTCTTGAGGATAAGAATGACATTCCCCTTCTTCTAGCTCTTAGGAATCTCCTCCAAACACAACGACTGCCCAAAACCACTTAAGAGTGTCCTCGCAATGACATCAGCCAATGTCATCAGTGCTTGCAGTCAGGTCTGCTCGTGGACTTGTGTATGTCCAGTTCATTTAAATCTTCCCTAAACCAACTCTCCCTTACTAAGGGTAAGTCTCCCTTGCCCCAAACTTTCCCCTGGTCTGAGAGACCAGTGAGAGATACCAGTCTCACTCAACACATTTCCATTTTAAAAGAAGGTGTGGCTGTGTTGATCCTGTCAAAGATGACTGAAGATACCAGTACCCACAGTAGGTGCCTGAATTAACCTTGCATGGGGATTTATGCCAGATCAATCTGAATGATGAATACAATGATGAGAATCTGCAACACAGCCTCAGTGAATCTTCTGGAATACATTCACTGCAATACCACTTGAGTGCATGAGACTAAGGGAGGAAAATTGAATAGCAGTTTCATTTCTTCTGGACTGAAGTTATGATCAGAAATTAAATCCTCAATGTTTAATAGTGCAGAGAGAATCATCATGCTCAAATTATGTTACCTCAGTGGGCTCCCCACTTATGCTATGGAAAGGAGTATCACTAAAGAAAAATCTTGTCTTTGTCAGGAATGTAACATAGCAGTGCTTTGCAGAAGAATTATATTACTTAAATAAAAATTAAATAAATAACTAAAGACTCAGAGAAAATAAAAGATCATGTCAGATCTCAGGACTCTTCTGTGGCAAAGTGGAAAACATATTTGCCTAAGAGGAAAAACCCATACAAAATTATTCCTTCTATAGGGTTTTCTGGTTTGCAACAGAAATTCTTTTCACGCTCTCAGAATAATCATAACATTATTCAAATAATGAGCATCCACACAATTATAAACAGGGATAATGGAGCATATTGAAAAATTTTATCTTACAAGGATCCACCATCAAGGCATAACAGGTCATAAATGACAGGTAGCAAACAAAAAGAAAAGCTGTTCTCGATACTACCTTACCCTTGAAAGAGTAACAGAAAAATGAAATACAAACATAGTGAAAGGTTCTATTCATTAAAAATATAACTCATTAAATATCCTTGAGTCTGCCCTTAGAATTTATTTTCTAGAGTGACAGTTGACTTGAGAAACAAACTTGAAAAACTCCATTTTTCAAAGAGCACATTGACTTCAGATCTCTTCACAGGACACAACACTACTTGTTAAGATCATCTGCTAGGATGAAATTTTTCTTTCAAGGACAAACAAAGCAAACAGTACCTCCCCCATGGCTATGATATGTTAATTAACCTATCATTTCTAGAATATAATAGCTTGTCAGCAGAAACCCTGAACTGACTTCAATAAGGTTCCCCATTCCAGATGATAAGTATTTTTAATTACTATTTAAGCACTACTAAGTAGCCATATTTGGATGGTTCAAACTGTTTTTATTAGGCTTGATAGCCATTAAGAGTTTAAAAAGAGCATCTTACATTAAACTTTGTCTTCAAGACATATTCTCAAAAGGGCAACTAGCAAGTTCCTGCTGGTCATCTTAACAGTAATTTCTTTCAAGTGCATCTGCAATTAGGGCTTCAGTGTTGTGTAGGTGTGTTTAATCTAGAGTTACACTGAATGGAGGTGTAATCAGGCTCTGATGACTTCCACTTTACTGTGGTTATCTGCAGTTTCCCTCCCTGGTGTATTAAAACTATCTGAAGCATGTCTGGCTACAAGCCACTGGACTACTGGCAACAGACCATTGAGAAATTGATATACATGATGAACAGGACTTTTCCTGCAGCTGTACCATCTTCCAGCAGTTATGGACTAAGGCACTATTAAAGGAAAATTCAATTAATTTATAATTATGCAGCAATAATGATTATGTTTTCTTTTTCGCTGAACATCTGTCATGAAATGTTTGCATCCTCCCTGAACATTAGTCAAACACCTGCTTCTCTGAGCTGTGATGCTGTGGGGAATCATTCTCCAACGGGTTTAATATGTGCTGAAATGGGAATGAGTATCTGTGCCTTCAATTAACAAGGAAAAATGTAATAATACCAAAATCCTCTAACATCTCTTGGAAGCTGAAATATAAACTTAAGTTCTCTTTCAAACTGAATTGAACCACGTGAAGTCATTTCAAAATAAGGATCAAGACCAATTATGAGGGGTTTCATATCTGAAGGAGAGTGCACTATCATTAATCTTCAGGGTTCAGAATTCCTCCTCCTCCTCCTGTCTTTGACAAGTTTCATTTCCTATAAAATCAGGATCCAAGCATATTAGAGTAGTTTAAGTGCTTGTGCTTTTATTTGACACATGCAGTTCAATCTATCTTTCCCACTCTCCTTCCTCATTTATAAATTCTGCCTTGTTTTTACAAGAAATTGTCAATTACTTAGATTGAAAACAGATAAAATGTACATGACCACATTTAGAAAACAGTAATATTTTGTTTAACAAAAAAACTTATCAAAAGCTTACTGTTAATAAATGGTGACAAAATATGAACTCAAACATGAGGTTCTTATGTTTCATATATTTTAAGGCGTGTATTACACACTGGCAGGCTGAAAGCTGAGTTCGTCCTGCCACTGGCCTAATCTAAATTATATCAGGGCAGCTGCAAATAGAGATCACCACCTGGTGACATTTTCATGAGTAACGTTTAGGACCATTAGCATTATTCAGAATATATGTGCTCAAATTAGGCAAATTTCCCAGCCATTACAGCCTTATCAGTGCCAACTTATGGAGACCAACATGGCTCCTGAAAATAGAGAAATAAAGAGAAAACCATAGTACACATAAATTACAATACAGTTGAATAAATGATAATGGAAAAGTAGTGAATCAACCTAAATATGAGACGGATTGTCATAAGTTCAGTAGAGAAATTAGCAAGCTGCAGTAGATGGTTACAGCCGTATCTACAGGGACAGCCCAGCGCCTGTTCCTTTATTCCCTTTCTGGAGTGAAACTACCCAACACCAGCTTTTTACTGTAAACCTCTCCATACATGCAAAACTCCAAGGCCCTCGTTAAACACACTGCTAGATTTCAACCACCATTTCAGATTCCATATTGTCTACGTGCAGTCTCCATCAAGAGACTACAATTCTGGCATTATGTATGCACAGGCTATTGATATAGCCATTTGGGAAACAAATTCCTGGGATTTCTTCTCCAACCACAAGAATACATGGAACAGTGACGGGTTTATTGTACAACAAAGCAAACTGCGAGCTGAGTTGTGTTTAGCACCTGCCCCCTAAACTTGGGCGAAGATTAAACTAATTTTGACCTCCAAGCAATTGAATTCTCAAAGGGGTAACTGTCTGGGTCTCACTAATTTGCACCTTTCAATCCTGCTGAGACAGAGAGGGACTTTAGTAACTTTTCTCAGCTGCATTACCACACTGCAATAACAGCTACCATACTGCAATAGATAGTGTGCGGCTGGTGCTATCGGAGACAAGGATTGGCAGTAGCGCTAGAATCACTGCAATTATCCTGAGCTAAACTTTTTACCTAGCTCAAAATTTTGAGACCTGCAGTTCAGGTCTCCTTAGGGCCTCATGCTAACATTGTATCTTAATTTAATGAAGAAGGAAAACTTGCACTGGTTTCAAGAAAATAATTGAGCAGGCTCCAGTTCTGGTAAGATCAAAATATAAAACTATAGGGATCTTGGAACCAAAGGAATTGGGGCTAAATGGTAAAAATAATAATTATTCACACTGCCATCTGTACATTTTGAGTGGTCACCATAATTTCTAAATACCTGAACAATAAGGGAAAAAATCCCAAAATAAGTGACTTCATTTTTCTAATAAAAGGACTCAGACTGCCTTAACAGTATTCTCTCAAAATACAAACTCTAAAAATAACATGGACAGAACGATATAGACACACATTCTAGAACATGGGTAAACAATCTTAAGTCAGTGATGGCTAAACTAGAAAAATGTCACTATGAATTTGGGAATTACACGTTTGGGGGAAAAGCCTTGCTAATTATTTCATCTTTTAATAAGGCTGTAAGGAAAAGAACTGACAGAAAACTGATCTGGGTTTCTTGCCATAAACCCTCAGAAAGAGCTATTACAGTCCAAGAGTGTAAGGGCTAATAACTAAAACATCCATGACACCTCATAATGCAGGGCAGAATAAATCTATAAGACAACAATTGAGAGAAGAGCAGATGCACAACTATCTCAATATTAAAACACTAATAATTAAAAAATACATACCTGTAAAGTACCTTATGTTTTTTGGATGGCTCGCTAAAATACACATTCCACTGAGGCTGGGCAGTTATTCCTGCACCTAGATCAAGGAAACTGAGGCTCCTGAATTCCTAAGTACACTTCAGCACAGTGTAAAGGAAACAATCTACGCTTATTTCTTTTTCATTACGGAGTTCACGAGTTATAAAGAAATACAAAGCAAGAGGAAAGTTGGAAAAACTGGAATACATTAGGGAACAGCTCACTGCAAAAATAAATCTGTTAGAGGCAATTAACTTTTCTCTTTCTTGTCCTGTTTATTCCTATTCAATGGACATTTTATTCCAAACAATCAATGAATGAGGTAAAAAAATCCGTCCTTTTTCATAACTCATGGAAGGAATGACTAAAGAAAAAACATACCCAGAAGAATAAGTGTTGAAAATATTTTGGAAAAGGTCTCTAGAGAAGTCTATGTTCTTTTCTTGTACTGGCCAATGAGTAAACTGGTGAAAATTTTTGGAGGTGTTTGGATTACACTGAGCAGTCCTGTTCTTGACCATTTACAGGACTGCACTCCACTCATAACTAGCTTGAAATATTCTGGTGCAAACTATAAGACTTCTAAGACCCTGAAAAGAGACAAAATCTGAACAGCTTAATTTAAAACCAAGTCAAAATTACGGTCATCATGACACCTGAGCTGTGTATATTTATTAGTATTGTTAGGAGCTTTGGTTATGATTTAATGAAAACTTTGTGATGATGAAACACAGAGTATTTGCACTTGTCTAGGGCCATCTGATACCAAAACTTTCAAAAGTCTGTTCTAGCTACTGCAGTCTTAAAAAATACATACATATCACAAAGAGACAAAAAAGGCAACAAATGAATGAAGAACACTGCAAAGAAAAAAAATTAGAGATTTTAATAAAATATAAGACAAAGGATACTGCCTTTTAAGGACAGAAGACTAATTGCTGGCACAAAGTGAATCCTTGGAGTGATCCAAAACTTGCAAAGAAAACTATGAAGAAAACTACACTCATTATATTCAGAAGCTGCAGTTAAACAAACAACCTTATTTCCATATCTAATCTTTTTGGTAGATATTTTTCCTGGTATTCAGATTAACCCTTTCTTGAATGTAGCCTGGATAGATCAGGAATGCACACAAGATCAATCTTTCTAGATGTTGTTGAAAAATGTTATAGCATGAAACAAATATTTTGTCATCAGTCAGAAAATCACCAATTTTCCCACAAAGCTTTCAAATAATTTGAACTACCCTGTGGACTAAGTTTTTCTTGTCTATGAAGAAATTGCCAGGATAAAATGCTTCAGCTGAATTTTTGAAGATGTCTCAGTAGCAAGAGAATTGTAAAGAATGCTTCCATCAGCACACCTCCCTGGAATCAAAAACACATCCTCAGGAAAACATGAGTTCCAGCAGTCTCTGATAAAAGGCTTGCTGCCTTCCATTGCAAACAGATACATCACTAAATGGTACCACTGCTGAAAGTAAGGATCACTCATCTAAGCAATTTTCAATTGTGATTCCTGGAAAAACATTTTCTGTAATTGCAAGCATGCTAGAGATACTTAGCTTCAGTATTGACATGATAATCTGATGATGCTCTCAGGCATCAATTCCAGAGCACAAATGATAATGTATACAGAACTAAAAAGGACTTAAAGTATTTGGAACAGCCTTGTTCTGCTTGCGCATATATTACTATATTGCCATACACAAATAGAACCTTCACCTATGTGAGGAATTCTGAGAAAGAATTATATCAGCAACATAAAATGCCTCAGACAAGTAGTAATAATAAGAAGATATAGGTACAGTGCACTGTTCTGATACACACTTGGAAAACTGAATCCTCCCCAGACAGAATCTGAAGACTCCAGATAGAAATCAATATGAGCATTTTGGTCCAATAACATGTTCTTAAGTGATTTGTGAGACTCAACTACCCTTTGAATCTGTTTCCAATAGTAAAATGTAGTTCACTTTCTTGATTACTCAGTCACTGGGTGTGTGCCATGATAAACAAATGGCAGACTTCAAACTAAAACTGTTGTTTATAGACACTGTCCTTTAATAAAAACATCCCAGATAGAATGGGCAGTGATTTCACAAATCATTTGTTAGCCATACTGCTGTGCAGGAAACACTGATGCACTCTGTACTTCCTATGACTTGAAAATGATTAATTAACATGACACATCAATGTGTTGCCTTATGCATAAACAGCTGTTCCTACACCTTCCAGATGGATATACTTGAAGTTCTAACATTCGTTACATACCGCTCACAGGTGGTTATCTGAAATCCTCAAGATGCCAAAATACTCTAAGAGAAAATCAAGGTAATTTTGTAGTAAGATTAAAAAAAGTCTTGAGATTTAGTTTCATATAGCTGTTCTGACAGGCAGTCTGCACACTAAAGAGTCTGTCCAGTTCCACAGATGCAAATTAATGCTGATTCCTCACAGATAAGCAGCAACTTAGATGAGCTGTGAAACCAGCAGGGGAAAACCAAATTATAATCCCCTGTATTTCCACTCTGGCACTCTCGGTACTCTTTCATGCAGTTCTACTCTCGGGAATTCAATAAGCTTTTTATTTTTCATTGTTTGTGCTAGGGCTAAATGATCTACTGTTTCTGGAAAAGCTTTACTCCTCCGAGAAACCTTTTTGTCTATTGTTTCTGGATTAAGAAGTCTGAACAAAAAGGATTTTTTTTTTTTTCTTTTTCTGCTTCTGAGAACCTAACATTTAAAAATGTGATATACAGAAGATAAAATTTGATGAAAAAAATCAAACATGTTGATAACAGCTTTGCATTTAGTTTTCTGTTTTCAGCTTTTGTACATATGCAGGGTTTTTTTGAGATATAAAGGCACAGAGTAGAAGACCGCTCTTTGTATAGGCAGAGACAGGGAGGCAGGCAATCAGTAGGAAACAAAAGAAGTTGGAAACAGCAGTAGAGAACTTGCTGGAGAAGTTATTGCATAAATGAAGAGAGCAATGGACACTGTTATGCCTTGCACTAGCAGCATGACTAGAAAACTTATTTACAACTCCCTTTTAATCAGACAACAATATGGCCTTGTTTCTAAATTCTAAAATTAATTCAAGCTGGATAAAAGAGATTTAGGTAAAGAGTGGCAATGTTGAGAGAAAAATTGTATCACACAGAATTAGCCCTAACTAGCTCTTGTGAACCCCATACACCTGCTGTCAGGAGGGGTCACCACTCTTTCTCAGACAGTAATAAGAGATAGAAGTATTTTCAGAGATTTAAAGCTTACTTTCAGCACCAAATTGTTTGCAACAGCTAACAGTAGTAAGCTACTTGCTACAGGAGAGAAGTTAAAATCTACCTTGTAGATTTGTATGCCAGCAAGGCCAATTACAGCTACTTCAGAAATAAAATACAGACTTTTATCCGTAAAGAATGCTGTTATTTTCTTTTTTTCAACCACTGTTTGTGGTTTTACCAAAAGGAAACCCCTCAAGAGAAATTATGAAGAGGGAGTAACATCAAACACTGCACTGAGAAAACCCAGACTGCTTTACTACAGAGGCAGTACAGCAGAGCACCTGTATTAACCTGGTGCATCCTATCAGAAAGGAACAGGACGTTCTGGAACCAGTGTACACCCAGCATGAAGTCACGACAAAATTACGTCTGTCTGTTGAATAAATCCTGAAGGGGCAGCCCAGGAAGCGAAGAACAACAAGATCTCCAGGTAATTACGAGACTGGCCCACCTTCCTATCAAGCCAAACGTTACCTTGATTGCATCCTGTTCTTCTCGAGGCTTCTTCAGACGCTTCAGCAGATTTTATCCCTTTGTGTAAGATACATCCCTGTCTATACGCACATCTTAAGAATGAAAAAGGGCATGAGTAAGCTCTAGACATTTCACCAAAAGGCGAGAAAAGCCTGTTATTCCAATGGCTCGTTCACTTACTCTCCTACTCAATTTTAGGAGCACAGAAATGAAGGATATACATTCATGCTTACTGCTAAAATTATCATTGACTAATATACACCAGACTAATCAGCATGGAAATGAACCTGTTTCACTTCACAGTTAAACAGATTTAGCATATACGTGGTCAGTTATTAACTTTCATGAGAAGGAGTGAGAGCACAAAAAGCAGACAAGATGATTTCCCAAATCACTGTGCTGTTTCAGAACCAAAGATGTAAATATACTATCAGTGACAATGACATACATAAGCATGTAAGAGATATCTAAGATAACTTCCAGAATCTGACTTCAGATACTTAGATTCCTTGACACTTAAGAATTTTTTTCCATACACACATAATTGCAAATAAGCAATATATATAACTAAATAAAATATTGTTACATAAATAAAAGCAAACACTAAAAAATCATTGAATTTAGCGTTACAGATTAAATGTTTAAGCCATTTCATGGCTACAATTATTACTCTTATTACTGTACTGTCCAGGGATCCTACTGAATGAAGAATCCCATTGGGAAAAAGAGAAAACAAAAAAAGGCAACTCCTGGATCATAAATCTTATAATCTAAACACTGGACCAAAAGAATGAGCAATACACTCAGAAACACACAAATGAGCTAATATGAATCAGTGTAATAAAAAGCAGTCATAGCACATTGCCAGCCCTAAAGAAATACATTTTGAGCAGGGAGATGCATTGCAACTATAACTTTCTAATATTAACAAAACTTTTTTTCTGTTTTTTATAAACAAAAGGAATAGTTAAGGGAACAAATCTCTCAATCCTAAATTTATTATGTAATGATTCTCTAACCACTGTATAATCTCTACTGATGTACAGGTTAAAAAAATGTTCAAGCCAGACTAAAAAGATTTTTCTATCTTTGCTGAATAACTGAATCTTATTCACAAGCAACCATCATTTTAAGAAAAGCTAACACACCATCTGAAGCAAGAATGAAACTGTCTAATTTCACAAGTCTGAACTTATTTTGTGTAACAATTTTATTCTCAAGTGAAAACAAAATTTTATAGATGTTACAAACTGACAAGAGATTTAGAATTATAAACTCGTCATAACAGGTCATTCTCCAGCAATAAGCTGAAGTACTGAAGCAAACTACTCCCACCAACACAACACAGGCCCAATTCCTTCTCATTCAGAAAGAAGCGAGTAGGATGTCCTCGTGTTCGGTCTCTTTCCATTCTTCCAGTTTGCTACTGCTTGGAAAGGTGTCAGCAAATATACTTGGCTTCTTTAAGAGATGGATCTTCTGCAGACAGCCAAATTGGACAGCAATCTCTACATTCAGTGGCTTCTTACAGCTGAGCTGCAATATCCTCATGGCTCTGCTTGCAGTGGACTAATGAACTGAGAATGGTGCAACGGTATTACACAACCCCCCCCGAAACTTGCCAGAGAGGAACATTAAAACTAAGTTTAAAAAAAAGGATTCCAAGGCTGAAGAGTAGCAAATTATCTGTATGGTCCTGTAAAAAGAACTGCATCCACATTGTGTCTCTTGCAAATTAAGCTGCAGGCATTAGTGTACAATAAGCACTAGCCAAAAAAGAATAGGGAATGCTATGAAAATACATCCTTCATCTGGTTAAGATACTTGTCATGGTATGAGCTGTAAACCTTATTATTAAAGGCATTTCTATGCCTTGTACACCTCCTTATCAGGCACATCAGATTACAGTGCTTCCTCTTTGAATCCTTGGCTATACTAATGAGGGACAACACAAAAATGCATTTCTAAATAAAAACAAAAATGCAAACATGCCAGAAATATAACTTCACATGTTATTATGAAACACCAAATACAGACTTGTCCCTTGGAATCCTGGTCAAGTAATAACCACTGGGTAAGGAAATCAAAATATGTAAAGCAGAAGGGCGTCAAGAAGGTTCACACAACCACAGTGAATCAGGATCAGATGCAAGGAGGTGGTAGGGCTAACAGAAGAGCAAAAAAAGGCAACAGTCTTCAGGAAACATCAAGCTAGCTGCTTCTACTAAAATGGTGCAAGTGCAGTATGTATTTAAGACAGTTAAGAGGAAATGGGATGAGGTCTGTTGTACTTCTTGAAGAAAATGTAGGATATTTGGGACTTCATCTCACCATCCTCCAGAAAATCCTTCATAAATATACTAAAATGAAAACAAAACCTGGAGTCTGGATAAAGTGGAAAAATCATGCAAAACTCAAAGTAAAACCAGTACGTGCACTGCCAGCGGTTATAAAACATGTACGGTATAGTGCAATGGAGATGGCTCCTTCAGCACCTCCCAAGGAGCCAGCCTGGGCGTGACATTAATTCTGAGCAATGGCAAAGACATTTTTGTGCAAACAACAGACATGCCTTTGCATTAATCCAAACTTGTTTGAACTGCAGTGGCAATAGGATTCTGCTGACAAGCTGAGTCAAAGGAAACGAGCATAAAAAATAAAGGGATCCCACTGAATAGCACATATCACCAGCATTGTCTGTGCATGGTACCGAAGGGACTAAAGACCAGCAAACATCAGTGGAAGGGATTCAGCAGTAACACTGAAAGACCTCTGCCTGTGTACTTAGATTGCTAAATAATCTTGTACACAGTGAATGTGACCAGCGATGCAGGCAAACAGACAAGCAATTCCTTTTTTCAGACTTGGGAATTTTATACTATCCTCTTATTTGTATCATGCAGTGCCACGTTTCATGCTTTTTGGAAACAAGCAGGATACTACGAAGTCAAGCACAACCTGTAAGCAGTTCATATTTATAAATAACTTTCTTTGCTCTAGTCTCACCCCAGGTAAGCTTGCAGGTAGATAGAGAGGACTTCAACAAAAATCTGGAGACTACAATTACAATTCTAGGGGCACCTTAGAGAAGTAGAATTTAAGTGAGCTTTAAATGCAATTTTAATTCCATACAATAAGAAAACCTAACAACTTTTTGAGCCCCTTGACAACCTGCTCCCATACCACCAAAACAGGAATGAAACTGTAGTATGACAACAACCAAGAATCAGAATACAAGCATGAAGTTTATACACAACTCAGACTGGTATTAGACAAAATCAGAGGGAAATTCTATGTATGATTTCACTAGCAGAGGGCCTTAACCCAGTACAGAAATGCTTATTTGTGGCTTTATAAGATGATATAACAACTCATAAAAGCACAATATCATGTCTTAACTAGACTCTCCTTCCCATTTCCCAAACTAAGCAAATTATTTTTATCTGGGTTCCTCAGTCACATTAAAGATTATATTGTGAAGAAACTAATGACCTGGAAAAACCAAGTTCAATTCACTGTTACAAAAAGGTTCCAAATGGTAGGTGCTGCTCCACTGGCATGAAGAAAAATCCCCCTCCCCCTATCCAGAATTTGTCATAAAAATCTTCCACTTACTTTCTATTATGTTCCTACCTCAGAAGACCCTTATTTTATAATTGCAAACCAAAAAACGTAAGACCCATTATGAAGGAAACACTTCAGCTGTGAATATCTCTCTGTAAAAAAAGGTATCACCAGATCTCCTTTCAGAAGATTGGTAAAGGAGAAAAATCTTTGTTTTCTCTAAAGTTTTCCGAAAATTCAAAGATAGAAGGGTTAAACAAAAGACTTATCTGAAGGTAAAAGCTTAAAATATGTAAAAATTTTGAAATAAAACATCATCCTTCATGAACAAATCCATACTACTCAGCAGTTCACAGGGGCAGGATGTAAATCCCACACATTTCTCTGTGGGCTGGTCTGAAAATCAAGAACTCAGGTCGGTGGCACATCAGTGTCACAGAAGACCAGTTAACTGAACCACACTGAAAAAACTTCTTAGCTTCCAAGCAGCATGTAGAATACAAAGTTTCCAAAGACCACATTTACCTGGCAAGTGAGTTTTCACAGAGAATGTGAGAGTGATAACATAAACCAACAAAGAACGCAAGAGCGCTGTTCATACTGGGTTTTATGTATGCAACATGCATACGCACACACACGCACCAAAGTTTCTTAGAGAGGAAAAATTTAATTAAACAGCAGTTGTTTAAGGGGGCATGAAGGCTTGTTGTTTTATGGATGTCAGAGAAGGTGGTTTGGTATGAGGCAAAAATTACAAGACTAGATTGCAGCAGAGCCACAAGGTAAACAGAAGAAACACGATGTATGCTTGCTTCCTCACAAGCATTCCAGCCAGTAACTTAATGAGTTCATAGCTTTCAAAAGACTCAGCTTTCTCCCAGGTATTCAAGACAAACTTTTTATTTCCTATTATTTCACTTTTCTGTGAGCTACAATAAATATCTTGGGGTCTCTTTTCCATGTTCCCATTGATTCTTCTATATTACCTGGACCCCACTGTACACCGAGAATAAAGTCTCGAATATTCATTTTGTTTAATATAAAACAAAATCACTTTGAATGTACCGATGTCCCAGGATTCCAAAATATAACTAATTGGTAGTATTAAAGGAAACAAATCTCAAGAAACATGCATCTAGCAAGCAGGGCATTGCTAGATTTCTTCCTCTGAGAAGTATTGAACTTTAAGCACTAAAGGATCATATGACCGTGGGGAATAAGATCATAGCATCTACATTAGAACATTTCTGAATTATTAACAGTAATGCTATAATTTTGTTTCATTTCACGATCATTTTCTCAAAGATGATGACCTAGTTATTCATTAGGTACTTAGAATATGTAAGGAGGCATGTGTACCTTCCCAACATTTTGTCAGATACAGTCTGCTGAGGAATTGCCACATTATATAGGTACAGCTTCTACAACATCAGTGTTTTTAGTTCTCTCATTACCACACCAGAAGATCTACTTTTGCCCTTGGGCTCATCATAGATATTCTGTTATTTATCTTCTTTTGTTGTATTTTTCTGTATTGACTACAGAAAAATTTTAGTGTTTATTTATGAATACTATTTCCGAATCACACTCTATGAAATGAGGGGTTCTGAAGCTGAGGGTAAGTAACTTAAAAAAAAAAACATTTTCAAAATCTATAAATCTGTATCAATTAGGTAATGTAGTATTTGTGGAGAAACAACTAAACTAGTTTTTCCCAAAAATAAAATGCATTGATTAATTGCTGAGGAAAAAACGTTCATGGGTTTGGATTTTCTTTGAAGTAGAAAAGGAAAGTAGTAGCTTTATATGTACAATTCCAAAAAAAAAAAAAAAAGAAAAAAAAAGAAAAAAAAAAAGAGAAAAGTTATTATTTAGCCTACATTTGTACCACTGAAATACCACATTTGCCTGAATTAGTGGAAAATTTACCAGCATCACTTAGGAAATTAACATAAAGCTGCTTTGCTAGCAGCTCCAAAATACAGAAACACCAGTTGACTCAAGGCATCTTTTGTCGCAAAAAATCATCTTTAGCACCTCCTGGCTGCTCTTACTAATCTTCCATTATCCTTTGACCAGTCTTTAAATCTCATTTGGTATCTAAGCTCATTTTCGCTGATATGTCTATTTAACACTATGGTAAATGTATCTTTTCTTTTTTCAACTTTGATTTTGTTATTCTTTTTCAAGACACAAAATAATTTTTTCAGTTGAGGGACATGTTACTGGAGGGGATCTACAGGATCAGTCCTGCAAGTAATGTCAGAAAGTACTACTTTGTAATTCCTTCACATACCAATCCAGTTCCATCTCACCACTATTTCAATTGGAAGCCTGCTGCTGAAGTGCACATTGCCAGAGATTTCCTTTTATTTTTCAGCCTAAAATTTATTCATAGTCAAGTGCATCCATTCATTATATTAACGCTGTCCTTGGTCTATTCATAAACATAATGAAGTATACTTTTGCTTTGCTAAGGTCAACTAGCCATGCTGTTTTAACTTTTACTCACGTGGCATTTCCTCAGTCTCTGAACAGTAAACATTTTCTGCACTTCCAGTAGTCCAAACTGGATTGCACTGGAAGTTATAAAATGCTATTAAATATTCTTTTTATTTGGAAACAAGCTCTTGTCATCTTACACATTATATTTATCTATATATACAGCCATCAAATCTATGAATCTTTTTGTAAAATTATTTTGTAAATTATCTCTTCTTAATGAGTGCTGACTGGCAAGAGATTTCAAAACACTTAAGAATTACTAACAATCTTATGACATGCATAAAAATTCATCCTTGTGTGTTTTTTTGTAACCTACTATTTTTGGGTAAGCTGCTAGATTTAACGTAGTCCAGACTGACAAGTTCTATAAATGGGATAACCTGAAGTATTTTACTTAAAAGTAATTACATTCAATGCCAAAATGCTAAGTGGACATCCATAATAACCCTAAACCCTGAATTATTTTCAGAAGAGAAATAGAAAAGTTAAGAAAATAGTGTCAGAGGGTAAATGTAAGCAATTTAGCCACAGAAGTAATCCTGCTGTTACCTACTGTCCACAAAGCTGAGCAGCACTGTGCCCTATGCAACTGCTGTACCACGCAAGTGTTTTAAAATTCAATGAAACTCAGTCTGCATTTTCCTTCTTACGTGGATTTTGTGTTGTTGGGTTTTTTTTTCAATCAAAGGCAATGTCCAGATATTACCAGTACTAAAGAATCTGTTCATGGCATTGTTTACAAAATCTCCTAAGAGACAGTGACTACTTTGTTGTTGAATGTAACCTTTATTTTATTAATGATGAGAAGTAATCAATGGAATGCTAAAAAAACCCCAAAATTGTAAAGAATTCTAGTCTGAGATCTGAATCTGTTGTTTGAAGCAAGTTCAGTGGACATGGTAACACCAGATGAAAGTGGACTCTTGCCCATTGTGAAACAGGCATGGCTCTTCTAAAAAGGTCACAAACTTTTCAAATATAGGCACCATGTTCCAAATTTTGCACATACAAAATATGTTCATGTCACTCAAATTACACAATGTGGCAGTGTTATAAGTCTGAACATTATTGTCAATTAATGGTGGAGAAAAGAGCCCGAAGCTCACATAAGACTAATGACTGGGACAACTCCTGAAAAGAGACAAGAAGTATAAAACAACAGTTTTCCTGTTGTACGTGGGTTTGTGTGTGCATGTGTGAGACTGCATATAACAAAAATGTTTAAGAGTAAGTTCAGACAACAGCCCATCCACTTGTTCTCAGTTTCTTCTCCAGTTTCATTGCAAAGGCTTTGATTTTAACCGCATGACAAAATGCAAATTCGAATCCCATAGAAACCAGTAGTTAGGGTGTTGTTGGCTGGTTTGAGCCAATCAAAATTGAGTTGGTTTTTTTTATTTATAATAACTGCTGAATGTCTTCCTTTTAATCTATTTGTCAGCCTCTGGGTATGTAGGATACTTGACTGTCTCAATTTTCTCCTTAACTTTATAGGATGGGTACAGGCCTGTTCTTCCTAGTTTCCTATTGATGCCTTTTGAATAACCATCCCAGTGGTTTCCAGCTACTCCAATTATATCTCCAGGTTCCATAGGAATTTCCTCAGCAGTTCGTGGATGATGAGCATAAATAGCAATCTGGTTGTGAGCATTCTGTCCCCCAAAGTAGTAGATATCATCCAAAGAATGGAAATACGCCGAAGCATCTGGATGCAACGTCTGCATAATTTCATAGGCAACTCGACAAACCTTAGAAATAAAAACAGAAGTCATCAATATTGTGTATGACTGAAATATACCACAGAAATCAACAGCCAAATTACAGTAATATTTCCTAAGAATATCAAGGTCTGGAATGTCTGGGTTAAAAAAAAAACAGCTAACCAACCAACAAAAATACCCCCCCAAAAAACCAAGCAAAACCAAACCAAACAGCCCACAAAAAAGCCCCACAGAATCCCCGCATATTTGCATGAAGTTTTGCAAAATCTTAATTAGGCCTCTAGCGATCAGATTTGGTAAACAAATAAATAAGTGATAAATAATTAGTACAGTCAACTCTTCAGTATAAAATGAAAACATCTATATGAACACTAGCAATTCTGCTTTTCAAAACTAATTATCTGTAGCCAATGAAATGTAAAAGCAAAACCGTTTTCTTTTTGTACTACTACTACTAAAAATTGTATTTTACTTCCCATTGAACCTTTAGAATTTACATTTTTAAATTTATCCTGCGAAATTGAGGCCTTGCATTCACTCTTCTTAATGAAGGTGAAATTTTCACAACCAACCAGTACCTTAAGTCCAAGGCTTTAAAAAATATTAAAATATATTTTAAAGTATATAATCCATTTATATTAGAACAATGATAGAATTGTGACTGCTGGCAACTTGGAAGACAAATAAATGAAACTGAATTCCATCAAGACAATAATTATGTTGGTGAAAGGAAAGATGCATTTTTACTTGTCATTGTATCCCATTTTATGGAGGGAATTTTCTCCAGACTGAACAGATGTCCCCACATCAAAATTATGTTGTATTACTCAGAGTTGCCAGAAACACAAAAGCCTATCACTATATTAAAAAAAAAAAAAATTTCAACTACTGGCTAGAAAGCTCTTCTCTGTCAGGTGTCTGAC
Organism: Hirundo rustica; assembly: GCF_015227805.2. NCBI lineage: Eukaryota > Metazoa > Chordata > Aves > Passeriformes > Hirundinidae > Hirundo > Hirundo rustica. The sequence goes on along the minus strand of NC_053455.1, from coordinate 40,449,981 downwards.
TTAGCTACTGTGCGTTTTCTGATTTGTGACCTCCATTACAGCGTCTTTCTCTGATTTAGCACAAGTTTGATAAAGACTGATTAACAATACAGCAGATTTCTTCAATATGACGAAGCATTTGAGCTTTTTCATAATTTTCAGTCTATGTTAATATAGTAAAGCTTGATTTTATTTTTATTTTCTCCCTTTGAAGATACAGTGACTAGAACTTTGATCAGTCATACGAGACATATTTGTACTTTCTAAGCTCCTCTGAGGGACGCATTTGCTTTAAAAATGTAATAGATTTCCTTTTATCCCTCGGCATCTGAACTTTAAAATAACTTTTCAGAAGTACCTTTCAGAAGATCAGGCTGAAGTTAATTATTTCTAAGTACCTGTTACACACCATAATATAGAAACAAATTTGATTACCCATATATTTGCAAAATGCTATTTATTTTGTTCACTGCACGTCTGTGTACCCCAGGAAGCAGAACCACATGATACTATAACACTATAAAGATTTTAAATCTTTTCAGTAGAAATGCTTTTAGTAAGTGTGTCCTGCATATCTGCAAAAAAACATTTAACATCTCCTCTACGCAACAGTTTTCTTTTTAGCACCAAACCTGAGTGACTAAACTGTAAACTGTTGAGGACAGCAGGCAAAACATCCACATGCAGAAATATCGCTAAAGCCAGCCTCCCATTTTTTATTCCCTGATCCCTTGTTCTGCAGCCTGTATACTTACCTGTACAATGAAAAATACAAAAACTAATAAATTCTGGAAGGAAATAAAGTTATGTCAATCAGAGGGAGCTATGACTTCATCTAAATGAAGACCGAAGAGACAAAAAACCCCTTTGTTCTAAAGCGTAATCTTAATTCTCCTACTGTATTATGATTTGTATTACTCCCATGTGGCTTTTCTATAAAATTAAATAATCTATTCAGTTAATGTGACGTTGCTGAAATGTAGTGCTAAGGTAGGTTGTTTTCCTTGACTCTTCATTACATGACAGGACTAATTTCTTAATTAAGCAAATTAGCTCTTTTCGTTTCGGCACCATAAAACACAATTAATACAGGGGAATTCCCGATTCTATTCACATATAGCGTCATTTTCTCTTAATACCTCTGTAATGAAGTTTAGAGTCTTTTTGGAAAATGGAAAAATAAAGTCAGCATAGACTTGATTAATGAGAAAGTCCAAACCCACTATGGAAATAAATAAGAATACATTTTACTTTCTCTTCATATCTATTGGACAAAAGATGGTCATTAACTGCCTTATTTTGCTTACTTTCAAAGCCAAAGTAACTATCAAATAGTTTATTTAATTGGTGAGAGGACAGGGATGTCAATTCAAATGTTAGAGATGAGTGCATCAGGTTTTAAACCCCTTAAAAGGAAACTCTGTGAACAGTGGGAAAACTTGCAACAGACCTTAGAAAAGCCCAATAAATGAAGATTCTGTAGAGACCCACATTGTTGCATGCCCAGAAAAACTGGTATTAAATTATTTTTGAGGAGTTTGAATTATTAAAGCACAATAAATTGCCTAGAATAAATTAAGTAAAATACTGGATCAAATTCATAGTCCAGCTATTGACAGTAACACTCTAATATTGGATCTCCATACTCCAGTAGAATTTTCTGCAACTCTGGAAAACCAAATATGTTATCCAGTTAACAAGTCTACTGTCAAATGCACAGCAAAAGAGCGTGAGAGTTGAGCTCAAAGACACCATGTACCTCAAAGGTACCCTCAAAGGGGGTTGTATCAGATGCCCTCCAGAGGTCCTGATCAACCTGTATCACCTTGGCTTTGTTGATATATTTTAAACATATATTCTACTCTTTTAAAATTACTCCAACAGTTAAAATTCAATTACAATATATTCTGGCAAAGCTATTTGCAACTATGTTTAAACTGTTTATACCCAGGATTTTATTTAAAGCAAACATTTATCACTTTTAACACAGCTAACTGAATATAATAATAGCAGAAAATATTACAGATTTTTTGTTAAGTTTTATCCAAGATGACAAAACTCTTCCTTCAGACTATGAACTGTCTCTACACCAATGCAGGTGCAGCATTTAAGACATACAGCCATAGGTTTCATTTCTTTCACTGTGATATGCATTCAATAGATGTGGTTTATCTAAATCATATTAAAGTGGATGGCTCCTCACAGCTCTTCATAGTGAGGATTTTTACTTTGGATTTTAATAACCTTCTAAATACGCTATAAAATGTCATTCTCTCTACAGGATGTGGTGAATGGTAATTAAGTTTATCCACAAGCATGATTGAGGGATAAGAGGCTTTTCTATATTTTTTGTAGTTTTGCTGTCTTCTTGCTATGGCAGTTTTATTAAGAATTCTGCTTGTCAAGATCAATATAACACAGTATTGACCATCTATTAATATTGTGTTTGTTACCTATTTGTCATGACCATGCAGCAGAAAATTTACATTTGAAGTTGTGTAAAACATTAAGTTTTTAAGTGGATTTTAACAATTGAGTTTTGTGTCCACTTCCAGCTAACAATACAATCATGCATTGACATGTTAGGACAACATCAATGACAACAGCAAGTAAAAAACATTCAATCTGATAGAAATCATATCTTGCCATATGTGAATTAGGTGGATCAGCATATTAGCCACAAAACACTGCTTGGTGATTTTTTGCTGCGCTTTTAATCTTAAAACAGATTATTATAAACAGAAGCATGAAGAAAACTAAGATTTAGATTTAGAACTGATACATATAATCAGCATTGTCTCTGCATTGCACTTTACCTGGGATGAAAACGTACAGACCAGGAAGTCTGCCTGAGACAAAAAGTGAATATCCAGAATGACACCTCTGAGGGAGTTTTCAGTGTATCGGTTATGGAGTCCTGCTGACCAGGATATGGAGTTATCACTGATAAATTCATAATTTGGATACCTGTGAAAATACAATACACAGTTAATAGCATTGCTCTGTTTATTTTTTTTAAGAAGCATTACCTGTGCTGCAAAATGGGGTTGTTAATTTGTTTTAAGTGGGTCCCTCTTCTTTACAGAAAATTAATTACAAATTTGTTGGAATGTCACTGTTGCCTCCAAGCATGCCCTCTCTTTCTCTAGAAAAAATAATTAAATAAAAAGATCCTGTAAGTCTGTCTGATACATAACAATGTAGAAGGGAAAGAAATATCAGGAACTATACACCACATTCTGCAAATAATGCTGATTTTAGATGAAATATAATTAGACCACTAAGCTTTCTCTACTGCTAAATAGGATATGGAATTCCAACTTTACTAGGCTACATTTATTACCATACTATTAGACACTGATTAGGACACTGTGAAAAAAAAAAAAAAAAAAATCAGTCACCTGTAAAAGGGACATATTAAATGAATGCATGTAAACTAATGAAAAGGATAGAAAGTATTTCATAGTTCTTAAGGCCATATGGAGAATGAATTTTGCTATTCACTGGTTAAAAGGAAATAAATATAAAATTCCATGCCAGTACACTTTTCTTGACTTACTACAAAAATAGAAAATTAGTACTACTGTAAGTAAAAATATTTTTTTGAAATATGAAATCTTAGTTTATATTGTATTAAAATAAAAGATTTTATCATGTTACAATAACTTAAAAATTTTCTAAAATCCTTTTTAAAAGTACTGAAAAATAATGGTCGTTCTCAAAAAATTTACACTTCTGTACTGGAGAACAATCTGAAATCTGAACGAAACTATGGAAAGGAGCACAAATTAATTAAATTTTCAGTCAGCCTCTTATCAAAGACAATTATTACAGATGTAACAAAGGTGGTAACTATGTTGCTGCTCCACAGCCATTATATTCCAATCATGAAGTGCAACTCACATGACTAACCAGCCAACTACAAAATTTCATCTACACAGTTTATTATAAAAGAAAACTAAATCTATTACAGCTTTTTTTCAAATTCGCATCTTCATTGCAAATATAAATCAATACTTTATATATGAGAGCAAGAGAGCTAATATAATATTCATAAGAACATACCTAATTTATTCAGTTTTAATGTTAAAAATATGGAGAAATCAGCAAATTTATCTCAAGAGCAAATCAAAAAACTGTATGCAAAATGTCCACTTTTGATGTGGAATGTATGAGACAGCTTTAAAGGGTGCATCTGATAACCGATGTCAGGGAAAGTTTCTATTACATTACAAACAATGAAAAACAAAAGAAAAGAAAACCAACAGAAAAAAGGAAGATAAGGCGGAAATATTATTAGAATAACTGATAATACCCCTTCTGAGGAATTACAGAAGCTTATATGAAGCTAAAAATAGTTTTTTTCAGTAAGAACTCTTTCACAATTTTTATTTCTGACCTTTTTCGTGTCTAACATTTTTTGTCAATATTTAACCAGCTCCCAAAACACAACAGATGACACCACAATATTTGTCACATATTCTATTATAATTTCCATTGTGTTAATCATATTCATAGGGTTTCTTTTAAAGGAAGAAAAAAGTACAGACCAAACAGAAATACTTCATACTCCACTATGAGAACTAGCTGAGAAAGAGAGATAAGCATCAGTCTTATCTCAGTAAGCAACTGCGAGTGGAGCAACACAAAGAACATTTAACAGAAGACGGCATTTCTACAGACAACGAACATGGTACAGATATTTGCAGACCCCTTTGCAAGCTCTTGATATCAGGAATATCACTAAAATCAATCACTTCCTTCAAACTTCAAAAATCAGAACCCATATGCTGCGTAGACACAAAAGAACTTTTCCTGAAGAATCTGATTTCTTACTAGCAAAGGATCACTCTAATAATTTTAAGGAATGAAGCACAAGGAAAAGTGTCATATTTGATCTGGTAAAAAACAAAAGGTCAGAATTATTTACACATCTTTTTTATACATTTGAAATGTTCTGCTTCTTTCCTTTATTCTGGAAGCAGTCGTTGAGGTGCTTTTAGATCTGGTCTTCAATTCCATTTCATAAGGTTGATCCAAATCCATCTAACCAATGGTTTCAGAGCCCACTCTTCAAAACAATCATCAAAGCTTGTAATTTATCCACTCACACGTTTAAATTTTCAAAAAAGGACTTTCATGTTGTCTCCCACACACAGTGTTTGGTAAGAGAGGTTTCTTTTAAAATGTGAGTGAAATAGCAGCCATACTCAGTGCGACCAAAAAATCTTCTGGTCCACTATCCTGTCTCCAACACAGGCTGAAAGCAGAGCATAAAGAAAAATACAGGAAAAGGCCAAGTGCATGCTCCTCTCAAGCTGTACGTGGCCCACTGAGTTCCTGCATTAGGAGAGGTTTCATTCTCCTTCCCACTCACCACAGTGCTTGAGATTCTATCTGAAGCTATTCTTGCCACAATGACTGCAAAGAATAAAGGAAATGAAACTATTAAAGTTCTATAGTTAGCTCTTTCTTCCTTCTACTCCCTTTTCCATCTGTATTTATATTATGATTAATGTAATGCTTATATTTTAAGTTTGGGGGGATTTTTTTTTTCTTTTTTTAAGTAGAACTTAGGCACAGTCCTATTACTAGCATTCCTGATTGTGTAGAAAATTCTTCATATGTAATAAGCCATCATATTTTTATTGAAAGAATCACCAAAACACAATGTTGTGTAGGATGCCTGCTAGCTTTTCTCACATAGTCTCTTCTCTGAAACAGGAAACATCCAGATTGTGAATTGTGTAATCATTTAAGTTAGGAAAGACCTTTAAGACCAACGAGTCCAACTATAAACCCAGTACTGCCAAGTCCACCACTAAATCATGTCCCAAAAGTGCCACATCTACATGACTTTTAAATACCTCCAGAGACAGTGGTATTACACTTCCTTGGGCAGCCTGCTCAAAGATAAAACCAAATAATGGAAACTGGCACAACTCTATTTTCTTTGTATTAGATTACATATAGGTAGTGTATCTCTTCCACATATCTAAAAATAATTCCCAGTTCTTCTAAAGCTATCTAATAGATTCTTGAAATCCATGTACATGCCAGGAAGGATTTTATTTTTTATTCCCCTCTTATGAGAAAGGGAAAACAAGAAATCAAAAGTAGGTGGGGAGGAGAGAGTTAATAAATCATTCCTTCCAGCACCTAGCAGCCTCAGATAAAGACACCAAACAAGCACAGTTATGGCACTGCTTCAAGTTTCCACTGGTTTCAGAAGCTGATCAACTCCTTGTGTAACTACAGCTTATCACTGCAGGTGCAAAGCAAGGTGAGGCCAAGGCTCCTGTTCTCAATTGCTTGGCCTGTGGAAGTGTCCAGAACAGGCACTGAAAATTTTCTTCCCTCTGAAAGGCATTGTGAGTATATGTGTCAACAGCTTGAGTAAGAAATAATGTGTTTTCTCAGGTCTTGCGCAAAAAAATAATCGCAAAATATATGAGCTGTTCATCAGATTCCCGTACTTTGAAGCACTGCTGAATTCTATGTATTAGGCATACTATGACTTGGGGGAGAGGGGAGGGTTAGCCAAACTACAGATTTACAGATAGTAGAAAGGGAGAAAAGACATTAACCTGCTATTGTGGAAGCAAACAGTAAAAAAATGAGAAAAAAGAAAATACAGATGACTTTACAGGTAAACATTCTGGATGAAAGAATGTGATTTGTTGAATTTTTGTGCTCATATACAAGAGAAAGACATCTAAATAGGTTCACATACAAGCCAAAAATATATTAAATATGACCTCTTAAGAATTTATGTATATATCATCTGTATTATTTTGAATACCTTAAAGAGTGAAGATACTGTAAGTAGTATTATAGACTAGAAACAAATGTACTAGACATTCGAAAATTTGCATGCGAAAACTATTAAATCAGCCAAAGAAAAAGCAATTTACACCATCCTTAACACATCACTTACCCAAGATAAATACCACAACCTCTGCTTACCAGAAGCTGTCAAATGCTTTAATCCCCTGATCATTACAGCTGTTGAACTCTCAACCCTGCTACTCTCTACTAAAATTGTTCTACATGATCCTAATTCTGAAAATATAGCACTTCTTTCCTTCTTTTGGAAATAGAGCACAAACACTCTACAAACTGGTGGTAGTGACTACACTATCTTTACTACTGTACTTGCACTTTGTAGACATCTGACTGCAAGGGAAGTTTCTGAAACTGAAGTCAAAACATTTCTGTTCTCATGACTATGAATAGTTTAAAATACTTCTCTTGCTAGAAACAACATGCCTATTCACATGAATGTTGGCTAAATTTTCTTTACTTAAATGCCAACGCTTGTTTGACAGCCAGTCACTCTCTTGGAGAGAGATACAGGATCTAGTACTTACTAATATTATTGCACCAAATAATGAAGGCAACAGAAGCTACTGCAATGTGACAGCTGTTTCTATCAAAGCTTGGTAGTTCAATATGACTAGAACATTTTTGTCAGAAATGTAAACCAATTTATAGTCTATTTCACAAGAAGAGAAAGAAAAGCTCCTTTGCTGCCAAAACGTGACCTTAACCTGCCTTCAGATGCTATTAAATGCCCAAACATCAAACTGCATCCTGCCTTCTGTGAAATCACAGGAAGTTTCAAATGCCTTCTACTCAAGGCATCTGAAGCTGCAAGCAACAGTAGGGTGCCAGCAACGTAGGAAATTGTGTTTCAGTGTAAGCTGTGACCCAAAAATGCAGCAGTAACACATAAAAAATTATTCAATATTTACAGATTCTATGCCTTTTATGAAGAAAACAAAATTAATGCTGTTTGACTGAGCTGTATCTTACAATATTAAAGTAAAATCATGATTTGGAATGGACTTGAGCTGTAATTCTTAATGAAATTCAGTACTGTTTTACTGAATAAGTTACAATTCTACAATTAGTTTTTGTTGCTATTAAAAACTTGGGATGATATGTTTACACAGGTAGAGCATCTTATTATTCACAAAGAATGCTAAAGCTTTTAAGTTAAACAAAAATAAAGAAAAATGCATGACTAAGATTGTTACATCAATATTCAATTGTTATGTTCCAAACAGTTATTATTTAGGACAATAAAATGAATTAAATATTATAATCTCAACTTTGTATTACCTGTCTTTTTATTGTTTAGATTTGCACTTTAAATGCTATAATAGTTTCTGCCATTGTTCTTGCCTCTACACATACAAAACCAGAAAGATTAGGTTGCCATCATCTGGAGTTGAGTTTGTTCATTTAGTTTTAACAAAACACCATTAATTTTAAACAGCAGCCTTTTATAGATATGAAAGAAAACCAGAAACAGAACAACAGAAATAGACAGGTTTTCAATGCTGCAGAAAATTCTTCTGCTACAAAATAACATTTTCTGCTTACCGTGCATATGCCAAAGAAAATCTGTTATGTGGTACGTTATCTTATATATTTTTCCAAGGATGCCACCAAGAATAGAACAGTTCAAAAATTTACCACTACTGAGTTGCTTTGATTTTAGAAAGCATTAATTAATTAACTAATTAATTAGAAGTAATAATTTACAAGGAAATACAGGCCATGTAGGAGCAAATGAATGTTTATTGTGTATACACATTCTAGAGAGCTAGAAGAGGATACAGAGAATAAAAAAGGCACCGTAAGAAGTTGAGAATCCCACTTATATTTAAGGACAAAATTATTCAACATGTAGGATGAAAGTCTTCTATGTTATCACTGTAGACGTCCTTCTGAAAGAGGGACGAGCTTCATCATGAGCTTTTCAACCCATTTATAAAAAGTCCTCTGGCAACTGCTCAGAGAGATTCTTTTTTGGACAAGTTTTCTATACTTCTTAATATATTAACCAGGTTTTACAATATTTCTAAGTAGTTTATTTTTAATATGTATGTCCAATAAGAATTTTTGTGCGGATATTCGTATTATTTATATGTATATCATTTTTATTTACCTGCCTTCTATAGCATTGGTTTGTTTTTACATAGTCACATGTATCTTGCTCAACTCTTCTAGATTTTTAACATTAAGCTTTGAAAAGCTTACTTGGGAGAAAAAAAAATTCCCCAAAAAAACATATCAGAGAAAAAAAATCAAAATCACTGGAAATGAAACGCACTCTTAACTGAATAAAGGATTTAAAAAAAAAAAAAAATTATACTAAAACTTGTGGTGCACAATAGTCAGAAATTGTGAAGCTGGCCAGAAGGAAGGAACTGTAATATAAACATAATTCATCTTACTTGGATTTTGCCTCTTGCAACAACGAAGGGTCATCTGTAGCCAAATACACTCTTTTTTTATCAACATGCATCCTGCGAGCAAGAAGCTCAAACCGCTCTTCCACGTGTACCATGTACTCTTCAATGGGGTGAAATGCTGCCTCTGTCCCTACTTTGTCTGTCCTTCGGACGTGAACACTGGAAAAAGGGAGAAACTAGGAATTACATTTATAAACGCAATACGTGCTTTAGCAAATGAAATTTCAAATTGAATCCCTACATGAAATAAGGAGGGATTAAAATGCATCCATGTCCATCAAGACACACTGACAATATGAAGTTAGTCTGTTCTTAAAAGTAATATAATATTCTGGCAAGGAAAGCAAAGGGTAGCTGAAAGAAAGGAATGAAGGACATTGAATTACAGCATATGAGGTGGCATTCCTTTTGTGCACAAGGTTAAGTTATCTACAGTAGATAGATAATGCTTGATCAATGCAGGTCAAAAGGAAAATAGGAATATTTGCATCATATAATGCATAGTTTGAATTAAGGCAGTTACAAATGCCTTTTTTTGACCTCCTTGAAATGTAACAAGTCTTCCAATACAGCAGCAGTGAAGTGCCCTACTGGCTCAAGGTCAAAAGCCAGCTAACATTTGGACAACCTACCATGTACTCCTAGAAAAACAAAGTTCAAGGACTGAAAGAAATTCTGGCAAAAGAAAAAGACTCTAGCACAGCAGCAGCAGCTACATTTTTCACACTACATGATGGAAAAACTTTTCTCCCACAAGCTGCTTTTTACTGATTTTCTTCCTTCTCCCCATTATCTTCCCACACAGTCCTTTCCAATTCATCGTTATCGCTGAGAAACTACAGCTGCAAAAACAACAGCAGGGAAGGGAAAGGCACATACCATGTTCATATGTAGCCAGTGATAAAATTAATTGTGAATTGTGGCATGTAAAATGTAGGCTTAGCCTTTTTTCCTCAAAAAAGCTATAGGCACTGGAAAGAAGACACAGAGAGTAAAGTGCCTGGAATACAAGCTATAAGGCAACTACATTAATGAAAGTCTGTATTACCAGATGTGGAAGGACGTGTTAAAAAACCTTCTATTAAGCTTCTATTTATATATCTGTCCAACTACAGGTAGACGAG